>NC_143133.1:36257857-36872321 GCF_059928025.1 Delphinapterus leucas
GCCCCAGGTTAAAGATGAGGAAACTGCCGCTCAGAGAGGTAACAGGAATCTGGAAGCAGCGGTAAGCGTGCCGGCGAGCTAAGCCTGCAGGTCCTGGAGCTGCCGAGAAATAAAGCGACCACCACCCTCTCGTGGCTGTTTCAATTTAAGTAAAGTTAAGTACACTTTTTCAGTTGGCTCCTCAGTCGCGTTAGCCCTGTTTCTTGCGCTCCAGGGCCACGTGAGGCTGGTGGCTGCTGTCTTGGGCAGAACCGTCCAGAGCAGTCCCAGCACCGCTGTGCTGTTGGGAGTTGCCGTCCCAGAGCCAGGCTGCTGGAGCCCAAAGCCCGCCTCTCGCTTGTCAGCAGGGTGGCCTCGGACTGATGCCACAGAACCCTGGGCCCACGTCGTCCCCTTGGCACTCTCTCTGCTGCGGGGATTCTCACTTGGGACTTTGCCCCTGGGGTTTTGTTCTGGCAGAAACACACGTGGCCCACTCCCTGGAAGGCAAGCTGGACTTTCGGGAGAGCAAATGCTCAGAAAGGAGCCCTCCAGTAGTGGGTTGGTGGCCGCACGTCCTGGCCCCTTCGCCCCTGTGGCGTGGGATGGCTCTGAGGCTCCCGGGGTCCCCAGTGCACTGAGCTGCGCGTGCCCAAGGCCATGACTCGGTGATAACTCATCTTTCCTTGGCTTCTGTCTCTGCTTTGTGTCACTTCCTCAGTCCCCACCGAGGTGTTTCCTGGAATCACCTCCGAATAAAACTCTTGAACTCGATTTTTCCTTTGAAGATCTGCTTTTGGCGGAATCCAAACCGAGACAGCACATCAGGTCTCTGTGCTTTGGTTGAGCATCGTAAAGAGAGATAATAGTCAAAACTAGTCAAATCCAAATGCTAAAAGCATTCACAGCCCAGAAGCTGAGCAGGACAGCGGGGCACTGAGCGCCTGGCGGCCGAGGAGCTGGGGCTCTGGGGTGTGTGTGTGTGTGGTGAAGCCTGGGGGAAGGATGGGCGATTTATCCCCAGTCTCATTCTCCAGCCTCGAGATTCTACTTTCCTGCACCCGCATCTCCCATGAGAGACCATTCGCTCTCAACCACACGTGTCTGTGTTTGCCTCCCAAGGCCCCGTCGTTTTCGGCGAGCCCATCGCTGCCAGTCTGGGGACGGATGGCACCCATTACTGGAGCAAGAACTGGGCCAAGGCGGCGGCCTTCGTGACCTCCCCTCCCCTGAGCCCGGACCCTACCACGCCCGACTACTTGACCTCCCTGCTGGCCTGGTGAGAGCCCCGGGGGTGACGGGCTCGTGGGCCTGTGCAGCGGGGCAGGACTTTTGGGGAGCGGAGGGTTGAAGGATAGGAAATCGCAGCTGGTTCAGACACACTTGGGAAGGGGCCTTGGGTTGGCTGCCCGGGAGGCCTCAGAACAAAACCCCGGGTTGTTTACAGCAGGCCTTTGGGCCTTTGAGTCAGTAACCGCTCCATTCATGTTTATAGGTCACCTCCCGTTCATTCAGCAGTATTTAAGCACCTTCTGTGTGCCTGGCACTGTGGTGTATTGGGAAACACCCAGAATTAGGAATGTGAGACCAGGATCCTAATCCTGCCTCAACCCCTAATTGGCTGTGTCACCCTGGCCATGTCACATAACCTGTAATGTCTCTGCCTCAGTTGACGCATCGGCAAAGTGGGGAGAATATAGTACCTACTGCAGAGGTGGGTGTGAGACAGCGTAGGTAAAAGGCCTGGAATTCAGGGTTCACAGCGGCCACTGCATTACACTCTGCTTCCTGCACACGGTAGGAGCACAGCTACTTTAACCCCTTCTCTGCCATCAGCCAGTGTGAGGGAAGAACACTTAAGGCCATGGGAGAAGGCTAAGCGGTGAGGTGAGGTGTGCAGGCTGCTCTGGAAGCGGAGATGCAAGCTCGGAAGGCTTTCTGGAGGAAGTGACATCAGGCCCAGAGCCAGGGGATGCATAAGAGTTTCCCTGAGGGGCAAGAATAAAGTGGGACTTCTAATCAGAAAGAACTGTAAGGGGGTGAGGGTGTGTTCTCCTTTTCCCTAAATGCTGCAGCAGCCCATGACATACCTGGTGTCTGCAGCCCGATGGCTGGTGGGCAGCTCCAAGTCCAAAACAAACCCCCCATCTTCCCCCATGAAACTGCTGCTCCCACAGTCTTGCCCATCTCAGGGGACGGCAGGACACGGACCAAAGGCCCTGGCATCTGGCCGCTTCTCGCCCCCTTGGCTGCAGCCATCCTGGCTCAAGGGCCATCATTTCTCACCTCCTGACAAGGCTCTCTATTTCCATACTGCCCCTTCCACACCCTTATCGCATCACAATCTGTTCTCAAAAGACACTCAGATATTTTAAAACTGAAATCAGACCAAGCCAGCCCTCTGCCAGGAGACCTCCAGGGTCCTTTCCTCTCAAAGAGAAACACAAGTTCCCACAATGTCCCTCAAGGCTGAGCCTGATCTTGCCCTCGCTCCTCACTAACCTCGCCTGGTCCTCTTCCCCCCTTGGCTCCCTCGGTCCATCCCACTGGTGTCGCGCTAACTAGACCCCAGGCAGGATGGTGCCACAGGGCCTTTGCACTCACCCTACCCCTGCCTAGCACTCTTTTCTTCGTCATCTTGCGGTTTGCTCTTTGCCGACTTCAGATCTTTGCCGGAAGATTTCTTCTCAGTGAGATAGTTCTGATCATCTTCTTAAAAACGGCAGTCCCAGTGCTACCCCATCACCCCCCCCACTCACCCTAAATCTCATTCTCCTGACTCCTGCCCCCCGCTCACCCTGCACTGGGATGTCAGCTAATGAACACAGGAATTTGTCTCTTTCTGCTTATAGATGCATCCCCATTGCCTAAGACCATGCCAGACACAGGAAGTGTGCAACACACCTTTGATGAATAAATGAGTGAATGTCACATCCAAATATATTTCTGTACGTCTACATGATTGCTAACATGCCCTGGGGCCCCGAAATGGAGGCTGGCCCCTGCCCTCGTTGAAAATCACAAAATAAAGCTCCACTTATTCCATTGATTCAGATGCCAGTTAGGGGCTCATCATATAGCCCCAGAGTATTTTCTCTCCAAAGCCTGAGTGACAGAAACGCAAACCCAGTGAGCTTGTGTAACTTTGCTACAACCAATGAATAGCATTTTGTCCTCCCGGCACAGCACAGAAACGTTAGCCAGACCTTACATCAACAGCCTTACAGAGGGAGACCAAGGTCAGCACATTATGGTTTCCCATGTGACCTGGCGGAGACACGAGGCCAGGGACATGACCATCCTTCCAGCACGAACATCCGTGACTCTGTGAGACACACAGGCACGTGCTGGAGGCTGGGTTTTCTTCACTCACTTATTTATATATTCATTCAGTCACTCATCCATTCATTCATTGGCTCCACTCAGCTTTTTTTCTTCTTTTTTAAACATTGAGATAAAATTCACGTAGCATAAAATTCACCGAGCACTCGATTTTAAAGAGAAGAGGTGGAGGATGGAGAGAGGAGCAAGGGAGTTGGCATCTTTGGCGCCTGCCGTGCGCCAGGCAAGTAGCTCATTGTCTCCTCAGGGTGATCCGGGATGGAAGGTTCCATTCTCTTTTCCATTTTACGCATGAAGAAAAGAGGAGTGACTAGCCGGGCCAGGAGGTGGCAGTTCTGGGATTTAAAAGCAGACCCGCTGGATTTGCAAAGTCAAATTGCATCAGGGGCTGTTCACGGGTCTAGTGAGATGCATGGAAGCAGAGTCACTCTGTTGGCCTCTAGCATCTTCTGTTCTCAGCAAGTCTCTCCTCACAGATGCCTGCAGCATCTTGAGGCCTTGTGGGCTCTCTCTGGGGGGTGAAAGAACAGACCCACTGCCCCAGGATCAGAGCGTTTTAGGGCAGGAGGAGGCTGACCCGGAGAGCCTTACCTGGACCAGCTGGAGCCCACACTCAAACAGAACCCTCTCCCGATGGACAGGCCTCTTTCCCGTCTTCAACAAGACACCAAAGGCCACAGGGCCTTCCGGTGTCACTCAGTAAGGCCTGTGATGTGCCCCAGATCTCTGTGGGGTTTGAGTTTCACAGCCTCCTTGGGCGTCTGAAGTCAGGGTCCGCTCCTCAACATGAGCTCAGGTCTGAACCCCACCCTGTTCTGTCTTTGCCAGTGGAGACCTGCAGGTCACAGGCAGCGGCCACTGTCCCTACAGCACTGCCCAGAAGGCGGTGGGCAAGGACAACTTCACTCTGATCCCTGAGGGCGTCAACGGGATAGAGGAGCGGATGACCGTGGTCTGGGACAAGGCAGTGGTAAGGCGGCGCCGTCTCCCTCCTGGAATATTCTAGAAACACCCCTCCTGCCCATCAAAGCCATGCATTATGCACTTCTGGTTCTTAAAATTCCCTTCTTACTTTGAGGCAGAAGCAGAATGCACTAGGAGGGCACACGGAAAACACGTGACCCTTAAGAACGCAGCGCGAGTCCTGCGGTGTCCTTTGCATTTGCAGATGTGACAGCAGCTGTCCTTTAGTCTTTGAGGATGAAAATGTTCTGTTTTGTTTTGAACCACATCTTTGTCCACGTAAAGATGGCTTTGTAAACTGTGTGTGTTCGGGTTTAGGGCTGAGAGTGGGTATGGAGGCTTCCTGTTGCGTAAGGAATCCCCAGGTCACACCTTGATCACTCACTTGGAAACAGTAGATTTTTATTTTCTGTTAAACTTGGGCCCAATGAAACTGACCAGATGTCAGGGTGGCCGTTGTGGAAATGTCATCACACCTCTGAACGGTTAATTACGTTTCCGCTCTGATGAAGCCAGCCCTCTGGCACTCTTTCAGGGTGGCCTGGTTTCAGCAGGGAGAGGAGAAAACTCCAGAGTCCTTGTAAGGACTCCTGTTGGCTGGTTTTGATCTGTGCCTGTCTGCCCCTTCTGGTCCTGTTATGAGATGCTCTTTTCACCAATGGATCTTGTCTTCAGGCTACTGGCAAGATGGATGAGAACCAGTTTGTTGCTGTTACCAGCACGAATGCAGCCAAGATCTTTAACCTGTACCCCAGAAAAGGGCGGATTGCCGTGGGCTCGGACGCCGACGTGGTCATCTGGGACCCTGACAAGGTGAAGACCATAACAGCCAAGAGTCACAAGTCGGTAAGTCCTGGTTTATCAGTGACACTCCTGGCCTGAGTGAGCAATTCTTGCTCTGCAATCATTTTAGAAGCCTCTGGTTAAAAATGACTTAACGAATTTTCCAACTAGAATGTGATCTGATATCTGGCATGACTCGGTCTTTCAGATTTCTCCTCCAGTTGGAGAGATTGGGAGAAGGGTTTGGAGCAGGCTCAACTAAGCTGTTCTTGCATGTGTCTCTCCCACGTCTCTCTCTCTTTCTCTCTCTCTCTCTCCCTCTCTCTCTCTCTCTGGGGCTCCTGTCTACAGATGCATGCATTCTTAAACAGCTGACTCTGCTCCTAATTCCATGGAGCAAGCCATCAGGCTCAGAGAGGGGACGTATAAGGTCCAAGATTCTTTCTCCAATTTACTTATCAAGCTGGAGAGGGTTTGATCTGCTATATCAGAAACCCACTTCAGTTTGGGGCTGGGCTCGCAGTCATCAAAGGAAAGGATTGGACTGACTCGAGCACACTCTCCCGGGCTCCAAGCCCCAAGCCTGTGGGTGTGGGTTTTCTCTGCCCTTCGTGTCTTGCATGCCCTTGATTTCTTCACTCATCCATCAAACCTCTAAGGATGCAGAGAGACATAGGACATCTTTCCCTCCCTGAGTGCTTGCTTCAGACCCATTCTGCATGGTCAGCAGCAGTCTTGGTCCAGATTAATGTTCACACTGACGAGACACAGAGTCCTCAGCCTGGTCCCTGGTTCACCAAAGTCTGTTACAGGGCGTGGGCTGGGAGGCAGAGCATGTGCACACGGCATCAGTCTGCGATGGGAGTCCTCACCCCCCGCGGCTGCCATTCCCCAGCCCAGTGGTCACTTGCTGGTGAGGGGCGAGATCACGTGCATGGGGACAGAACACCAGGCACAAGGAAGCCTCAAGAGAAAGTGACAAGGACCACATGAGTGTGGCCCCCAGGTCCCCCTCGGCCACAAGACCCATGGCCTGGGGACAGAGAGGTCTGTCCAGCTTATCAACCAGTGGTCATTCTTAAAATAACCAGAGCTCCCTGATGATAGGCTGGCTTCCCTCACCCCCCTCCCTGGGGACAGGTCGGGAGGAAATGAGCCTGAGGCAGCCTCCCCTGGAGAAGGGCGTATGCTGCTCCCCACACTCACCACCCAGCAGACACACGACTCCGTTTTGATTACTATGGACGCGGTGATGTGCGCAGACCAGGTGGGCTCTGGGAAGGCAGGAGAGGCACGCTGCCCCCCAGTGGTGTCAGCTCACAAGGCCGTTGTGGTCCAGGGAAGAAGAGGACACTGGGTCAAGGAGCAGGGGTTCCAATTGTTATCAAATTCCAAGTATTATCAAATATTATCTTGTAGTTACTCTGTGCGTACATTTCCCATACATCATCTCACTTAATACAATAACCTTCTAAGTTAGGTATGTTATTATTTATGAATAAGTAAGAAAATGGACAGAGAGAGGATACGTGTATTAGTCTCCCGGGGCTGCTGTCACAAAGTACCACGAACTGGTGGCTTGAAACAACAGAAATTGACTTTCTCACAGTTCCGGAGGCCTGAAGTCTGAAATCAAGGTGTCAGCAGGGCCGGGCTCCCCTGAAGGCTCTTGGAGAGAATCTGTTCCACGCCTTTCTCCTGGCTTTTGGCGTCGCTGGCCATCCTTGGTCTGTAGATGCGTCACTCCGATCTCTGGCTGTCTCCCTATGTCTTATCATCTTATAAGGACACCAGTCATTGGATTTAGCGCCCACTCTACCCCAGTGTGACCTCATCTTAACTAATTACATCTGCAATGACCCTATTTCCAAATACAGTCACATTCTGAAGTACTGGGGGTGAAGACTTCAACATACCTTTTTGGGGACAATTGAACCCATAATAGTAAGTCACAGACCTGAGATTACCCATGTGAGAAGGAATGTTTCAGATTCGTTAAACTTGAAAAGCGTGCCCTCTCTGTCCCAAGCCAGATTTGAATTATTTTCATAATAAGAAGAGGACAATTCAGGATGCCATGAGACCAGTTGGCCACAGCATTTTTTCTGTTCCAATTTCTCTGTTTAAAGCAATGCAATTCACATAGTGCAAGAGACAAATGTTTTTCAGAACATGGATCGAAAAATGCTGTCTTAGAGGTTGGTTTTATTTTTTCACTTTTTTTTTTTTTTCCTTTTGTGGTACGCGGGCCTCTCACTGTTGTGGCCTCTCCCGTTGCGGAGCGCAGGCTCCGGATGCGCAGGCTCAGCGGCCATGGCTCACGGGCTCAGCCGCTCCGCGGCATGTGGGATCCTCCCGGACCGGGGCACGAACCCGCGTCCCCTGCATCGGCAGGCGGACTCTCAACCACTGCGCCACCAGGGAAGCCCTATTTTTTCAGTTTTAAAAACATTCCTTTTGACAATGAAAATCGTTTCTTATATCTTGATCGGCGATTAAAAATTTAAATCTACTTTTCTGTAAAAAGAACACAACTTTTATTCTTTCATATCTTCGTGGGAAAAGTATTTGCTTCAAAGTATCACCCCATAGGTCACATACATGCTTGTATATCCAGAGACTACCTAGTTTTTTTACAGTCTTTGTTTAGATGTAATTCACGTGACATAAATTTCACCATTTTAAAATGTACAGTGCAGTAGTGTTTAGTATATTGAGAAAGTCGTACAATCACCACTACTAATTCCAGAACGTTTTCATCCCCTCAGAAAGAAACCCAATACCCATCAGCAGTTATTCCCCATTCCCCCTCCCCAGGCCCCTGTCAACCTCAAATCTGCTTTCTTTCTGGATTTGTTTATTCAGGACATTTCCTATAAATGGCATCACACAGGATGTGGCCTTTTGTTTCTGGTTTCTATTTACCTGGTATCATGTTTTGGAGGCCCATCCACACTATAGTAGATATCAATCCATTCCTTTTTATGGTTGAATAGTCTTCCACTGCTTGCATAAACCACATTAATCCATTGATGGATATAAACATATACCATGCTTATCCACTCATCAGTGTCAGGCTATCTTTTTTTTTTTTTTTTTTTTTTTTTTTTTTTGCTGTACGCGGGCCTCTCACTGCTGTGGCTTCTCTGCTCCGGACGCGCAGGCTCAGCGGCCATGGCTCATGGGCCCAGCCGCTCCGCGGCATGTGGGATCTTCCCGGACCGGGGCACGAACCCGTGTCCCCTGCATCGGCAGGCGGACTCTCAACCCCTGTGCCACCAGGGAAGCCCCAGGCTATCTTTTATAGGACATAAAAGACTGAGGAACAGTAGTTGCTTCCTGGGAGAGGTACTGGGGAACTGGGGCTCCAGGATGGGAGACACAACAGTTTTTTAAATCATAGTCTTTTGTATTATTTGAGTTTTTACATTGTTCATAAGTACCTTTAGGAAATAAAACAATTAGCTTTTATTTATTTTTTTTAACATCTTTATTAGAGTATAATTGCTTTACAATGGTGTGTTAGTTTCTGCTTTATAACAAAGTGAATCAGCTCTACATGTACATATATCCCCGTGGGATAGGGAGGGTGGGAGGGAGATGCAAGAAACAATTCTCTTTTAAAACTCTATGTGGTTGTGGGACTTCCCTGGCAGTCCAGTGGTTAGGACTCTGTGCTCTCACTGCCAAGGGCGCGGGTTCGATCCCTGGTCGAACCCTAGTCGGGGAACTGAGGTCCCGCAAGCCATGCGGCGTGGACAGAAGTAGAAAAATTAAACAAACAACAACAGCCAAAAACTCCATGTAGTTGTGAAATGTAGAATGTGACATCTGTGGGTAATATAACCTGAACCTCCTAAGAATTCCCCAATTGAGGAATGCCACTGTGGCATGTAATGTGTCCTTCCTCTAAGAAGACAACTAACAGACCATGCTGGGCTGAATGAGTTTGGGCAGTTGTCTAGTTTTGACTGCGAGGTAAGTGATTTGCTTCTTGCACTGCCTTTCAGTATTTACAGTCCACATTTGGGCTTCAGCAAAATTGTAAATTACTGCCTAGCGGGGTCACTTCAGGGTGACTCAGGAAGTGCTAGATGAGCAAATGTTAAAACTGAAAACAGATCTTCTGCCTGGGGCCTGGGAGGCAGCGGCCACAAAGAGTCTAAAGCATAGTATTAGCAGCTGTTTGTAAAAAATCAACGTCGAAGCCCTGAGTACGCACCTAAAAACCATCAAAAACAATAAGAGAATCCCATCAGCTGATTCCAAATCAATATAAAGAATTGATACCTTTTCTATGAGATAATTAAAAAGCACTTTGAAAAACAGAATGGAAATCAAAACCCTGTTTCTAATAACAGTCAAAACTAAAGAGTTCCATAAGCGCAAGTCCTTTTATGCTAAAAACATTCAACAGAGTAAAAATATCAATTCTTTCTAATTTATAAAGTTGAAGTCATCGCATCAGAAAATGGAATGGAATTGTTTTTTAACTAGAAAAACGGAGTTCCTAGATAGACAATTTGAGAATAGCCAAAACATTTCTAAGAAAACGAAAACTAAAGAGAGCACTAATCATCCCAGTTATTAAATCATATTATAAAGCTACAATGATTGAGGCAGTTTGGTATTAGCAGAAGAGGAAAGAGAGCCAGGCAATGGACCGACCACATATATGAGAGTTTGGTTTCAACAAAGGAGACTGTTAAAATTACACAGACAGTTATTCAACCAATTGTGTTTGAATACCCGGCTCATAGGGCTAGGCGGCTGCTGTACTCTTGACCACAAAACTAGTTCAAAATGGGTTGAAGATTGAAGTAAAATAAAGTTATAAAAGGACTAGAATAAAACACATTTCTTAAAATGATCGTTTTGAAGGGGAGAAGACCTTTCTGAGCAAAACACAAAGCTTAGAAAATACAAAGGAGAAGACTGGTCTGTTTGACCACTGACTACATACAAATTAAACCAAGAAAAAACCCTCTACATTGCAGCAAATGATAATATTTAATACTTCATGAGATCAAAAGGCAGAGGACAGACAGGGAAGTTTGGTAATACACAGGACAAACAAAGGGAGAGATTTTTTAACATTGAATATGTCCTTAGAAACCATTAAGGAAAATACCAAGAACCTAATAGAACAGGGCACAAAAACGCAGTGACAGAAGAAGAAATACACAAACGGTTTCTATTCATTTAAAAACAGATCCGATCTCAAATACAAATCACTGCAGTGAGATGCTGTTTTTACCTGCGCCAGTGTCTGAGATGCCGGGGTTTAATAGGATGGAGCTGAGGTGGGACTGGCATGCCGACAAACTCATGGAGTTTTGTCGGGAATGGAAATCAGCGCTGCCTTTTTTTGGAAGGCAAATCTGTCAAAGTTAAAATCCGTTTACGCTTTGGCCCAAAGTCCACATCTACGAAGATATTCACACGTGCCGGTGTGGACACTCAAGTGTGTTTATTGTGCTTTTCTTAGCAAAAGCAGGGCAAAGACCCACGTGCTTGTCCCTGAGAATTGGATAGATAAATGATAGTATGTCCCTGGGGTGGAATGCAGTGCAGCAGTTTAAGGAATATCAAAACATTTTTAACCCACGACATGGGAACATTCGCTGATGGGGAGCATTCTCTGAGGTAAGGAGAAAAACAAAGGTGAAACTGTCTGTCCAGAGCGCTTGGAACATGAGAAAGTTACTCACGCACAGAAAATATCTGGGGTTCCAGAAAGGTCAGTGTGGGACAGGCATCTCAGTCTGAGATCAAAGAGAGACCTGCTTTTTAAAGTTACATATCTTGGGCTTCCCTGGTGACGCAGTGGTTGAGAGTCCACCTGCCGATGCAGGGGACACGGGTTCGTGCCCCGGTCCGGGAGGATCCCACATGCCACGGAGCGGCTGGGCCCGTGAGCCATGGCCGCTGAGCCTGCGCGTCCGCAGCCTGTGCTCCGCAACGGGAGAGGCCACACAACAGTGAGAGGCCCGCGTACCGCAAAAATAAATAAATAAATAAATAAAGTTACATATCTTTTGTACCGTTTGAATTTTTACCATATTTTTTCCCTACTTTTTGAATAATCAGTTTGGCTGGTGGTAGTTATTTTCACTTTAGGACTAATGAAAGGAATGCATATTTTCTAGGAAATGTTTTGTCTTTCAAATGAGTAAATACATAAAAATGACCTTACCTGGTGCTGGAGGGGATTTCATAGACATGAAATTACGAAATATTCCCCCGCTGCCGATGTCGCATCAATCGGTCCGATGCCTTCAGAAAATAATTTGGCAGTCTTTCAAAAGCTCATATCCTTTGACCCAGTAATTTAATTTTAGGAAAAATGAAAGAAAATGTTTTTAAAAGAAGACCCCAAAATGTTCAGTTGTAGTCAGAGTGGCTTCATTGCCTAACTCCAGGAGCCCCATTCACTTTCACGATGCCCCAGACGATATTAGTTAGATTATATAAAACCACCGGCAACGTAAAAGCCCGACAGTGAGGGGCTGATTCTGCAAATGAAAGTACAAAGGAATATTACACAGTCCTAAAGGTGTTTTCCAGAAAGAGCGAGCTTTGGAAAATGCCTGTGATAGGATGTGTGGCAGAATCACCATTAGGATGAACAGGGCTGATGCGGAGAAAAGCCTCGGAATCTGGATAAAAGCCTGCGGTTCTCGCCGTGCAGGCTGTGGAGTACAACATCTTCGAAGGCATGGAGTGCCACGGCTCCCCGTTGGTGGTCATCAGCCAGGGCAAGATCGTCTTTGAGGACGGCAGCATCAACGTCAACAAGGGCGCAGGCCGCTTCATCCCGAGGAAGCCCTTCCCCGAGTACCTCTACCAGCGCGTCAGGATCAGGAACAAGGTATGTGGCCAGGGTCTGTCGTGTGCAGAGCGAGCAAATGTCACAGCTGCACGAGCCCCTCCTTCCTCACGTGTCAGATGAGCTGGGACGTGACCCGCCTGCGTCTCAGGCTGGAGTGAGGACCAGACGAGACCGACGAGGTGCCAGCGATTTGCCAACTGTAAAGGGCTGTGCATGTGGAGTCCTGGGAGTACACCAGCCAGGACGCACATCCTGCATCATCCTGGGGGTTGGGGTCTTCACCACCCCCTCTTTTAGGTGTCATGACCTTCCTTCTGTAGATCAGAACCCTGGCGCTCAAGGCAGTGCAGGACTGCCCAGCATCACACAGCTGGGAGAGCTCTGAAGCCCTTAGTGCCGTTTGGTAAAAATAAACCTCCCTAGCCCACTTGAGGGGTGGCAGAACTGCCTCTAGACTCCCTTCGATCTGCCCTCTTTTCTCCTTCTCCTTGCTCCCCTTCCATTCTGCATCCTCCTTCCCCCCTTTTTCTTGAGGAGTCTTAGCATGGACTCGGGAGGTCAAAGGGCATGGAGTAGGCACAGGCTCTGTCCCGTCCCCAGTCCAGTTCAGAGGAGGAAGTTTGCTCATGCTTCAGAAAGACTCCCATCTGTGATCAATCGTCTTCCCTAATTAGGTCCCTCCCATCACCATGACAACCTGCTTCCCGCACTAAAACGGCTCATGTCTGCCAGAAAGCCCAGCTTTATTTGTGTATGTGCACGGGTGTATGTGTATATGCATGGGGTGCTCCTGTGTGTATGTGCTCCTGTGCTCGCTTATGTGTTTGTATATGTGTGTGTGCATGTGTGCCCACCTGTGTATGGTCCCACTCTTCTTGTGCTTCATAAGTGGCACCAGTGCCACCAATTTAGATGCAAGAGGCCCGAGGCCTCCTGGCATTCCCAGACTCCCAGGCCAACCATCACAATGCTCTGTGTCTGTTTACTGTCCCTCTCCACGCCTTAAAGTGTAGCATCCCAGGTCAAGGATACCAAATTGCACAGATGTTATGCGTCTGATGGGGAAATGAAGGACATGGAGAATTGGCAGGTTAGATCCGAAAGATGGCCAGGGATAGCGATGTGGCCACAGCAGGCTGCTGAGAGACAAAGGGACTCGTGTAAACTTCTGTTCGGGACACCTACCAAGGGGGCAGAAACACACCTTGGCTGGCTTCATTCCCTCTAAATCAGTTTGAACCTGAGGTCTGTGGTTAACAGTCAGCATCTGTGAGAGGTGGATGCCTGACCTCGATGCCAAGACGTGATCTGCAGTGGCCAGGCAGACGGGTCCCCTGGCACAGGGCCACCCTCCCCGCATACCTGAGGGCAGAGCACAGAGGCCAGGCCAGGTGGGGGATGGACCCTGCCCCAGAACCTATGTCTGGCCAAGCTGAGTTCAGAGGTCACTGAAGGGAACTGGGGGGCAGGAACACAGGCCTGGAACCGGCTGGAACCAGGGAAGCCCAGAGGCGCAGGAAGCAGG
Organism: Delphinapterus leucas; assembly: GCF_059928025.1. Taxonomy (NCBI): domain Eukaryota; kingdom Metazoa; phylum Chordata; class Mammalia; order Artiodactyla; family Monodontidae; genus Delphinapterus; species Delphinapterus leucas. The sequence goes on from NC_143133.1 coordinate 36,271,282, forward strand.
TATTGAGAGGGATGGGGCAGAGACAATGAGGCCCCAGGGCGTCAGGGGAGCAGGGCTGCTGGAGGCAGAGGATGGGTTATCACCAAGCAGCGCTGGGCCCTTGATATTGGTGCTGTAAAAGGACCCCTTTGTTGTAGAGGAGGGAGCCGAGGGCTGGGGTCGGGCGCTGTCACCTGTGCAGGGGAAGAGGGATGTGAAGCTGGGGTCAGGGCACTGTCCCTGACTGCACGTGTTCCTGGCCACACTCTGTCTCCCAGGGCCTGGGACAGACGCCCACACGCCCCTGGCCGGCTCTGAGCTCACCAGCAGGCTCCCAGGGCCTGGGACGGACGCCCACACGCCCCTGGCTGGCTCTGAGCTCACCAGCAGGCTCCCAGTCTCCCACCGGAGCCCCTGCGGCTCTTGGCTTCTCTGCCTCATAGCTTTCTCTCCCAGGACAACCCTCCACCCACGGGGATGGAGGCTGTGCACTGTGTCCCGTACTCCCTGGGGTCCAGGAGGTTTGCCCTCTGCGGTAGCCCTGAGCCAGGTGCCCTCAGAGGCGGCCTTCTCGTTCTCTCTCCCTGTGCTGGGTGTTCTCCCTCCTCTCTCCCTCCTCCTTTGCGGGATCACCTTCCAAACTACCTGCCCCCAAATCCACGATGAAGATGACCCCCTGATGCCACCAGTGCCCGATTCAGGGGTCCTTGTCAGGGTGTCAGGGAAGTGTTTTCCTCTTGGAAACAGCTTTGGAGTCCTCCTGCACGAAGCTGTGTATGTGTCTGTGCCTGTGTGTGTATGGATATGTGTGTATGCATGTGGGTGTGCACTTGCCTGTCTTTTTATGAATGTGTGTTGGATTGTGTGTGTGTGTGTGTGTGTGTGATGTGTGTGTTATATACGTTAGTGTGTATATTAAACACGGTGTGTATGCAGGCATGTGTGTACACGCACATGTGTGAATTATGTGTGGGTGTGCATACATATATGTGTGTACATGTTTGTGCACACGCATATATGTATGCCTGTGCACGTGTGTGGGCGGGTGCCTTGTGTGGTGTGTGTACAAGCACATGTGTGCATGTTTGTGCATACGTGTGTGTATCCCCGAGGAGACCATGGTCACTCTCCTGCACGCGGGAATGCATACATGCATCTTGTCAATCAGTTGCTCTTCTTGTCCTCTGTTTAGGTTTCTGGGTTGCAGGGGGTTCCCAGGGGCATGTATGACGGTCCTGTGTACGAGGTGCCAGCCACACCCAAATATGCAACCCCTGCTCCTTCTGTCAAATCTTCGCCTTCCAAACACCAGCCTCCACCGATCAGAAACCTCCACCAGTCCAACTTCAGTTTATCAGGTACGAAACTACAGCGGCCAAGGTTCCCCACCCCACAGGGGCCCCCAGAGCCCTGAACTCCTGAGAAATGAATCCACGGCCTCAGGCACTCTATCAGGAGCCAGAGATGGGAGTGTGGGTTCCCCTCCCCTCCCGGGGTTGGGCAGAGAGGGCTGGGGGAGGTCAGAGAGCAGAGAGGGTCCATGGGAGCAGCACAGAGACACCTGACCCTGATTTATGAAGAGTCTGCCTGAAAATTGGCCTTATGCTCTTCCTTAACACTCTTGGGGATATTTTACACTCTTACCCATGAAGCTAAGTGTGGAGAGGGGAATCAGTAGCTGCCTTTGCTGGATGTGCGTTCTGGGTCGGGTCTTCAGCCGTCCATGGTAGTACAGCACACACTCTCATAACTCATGACTGTCTCATCTTCACAACAGCCCTGTGTGTAGAGCGGTGTTATTCTTAAGGCTCCAAGACGTTCAGCGTCAAAATGCCAGGACTTGCTGCTCAACAAACGTGTGCAGACAAAATCAAAAGTTCATGTGCTCCTTCAGACTTTCTGAAGGCTCCTGGGCCGTGTGTCTACAGTTTCATCAGATCGCCACACAAGGGCAGGTGTGCACGTGTTGGGACATTGCCTTGGAATTTCGAATATTTGAGGTGTTAGCATGAGTTGTATGCTGTGCTAGGTGCCAGGAATACGGTAATAAATAAGACACAGCTGGGCAGGCTCAGTCTATTCTAGAGGTCAGCAAACTTTTTCTTAAAAGGCCAGGTAGTAAATATTTTAAGCTTTGTGAGCCAAGAGGCAATATCTAAGACCATTTGAAATGGAACCATTTAAAAATGCAAAAAACTATTCTTAGCTCATGGGCTGTAAAAACAGGGCTGAGGGCTTCCCTGGTGGCGCAGTGGTTGAGAGTCCGCCTGCCGATGCAGGGGACACGGGTTCGTGCCCCGGTCCGGGAAGATCCCACATGCCGCGGAGCGGCTGGGCCCGTGAGCCATGGCCGCTGAGCCTGCGCGTCCGGAGCCTGTGCTCCGCAACGGGAGAGGCCACAACAGTGAGAGGCCCGCGTACCGCAAAAACAAACAAACAAAAGAAAAAAAACAGGGCTGAGTTTTCTCAACGGGCTGACTTCTGGTCCAGCAGGAGTGAAGGATATTTAAACAGAAAAGGCGATGTAGTTGGCAAAAGAGAGAATGAAAGGGGCAGAGAGAAGATGAAATACCAGTTTAAATTGGGGGGGTGACAACCTACCATCCATTCAGGGATTATGCAGTGGGGAGCATGAATCAGAGGGTCCCCCAGTCCAGTCCATCTCACTTTCCCTGAGCCTGTCATGGAAGAGTTTCTCCCACACCGTGTGATCCAGTGTCTAAAGAAAACTAATATTTTTGCACAAGTGGACCCTAAACACAACTGGAATATTTCATCTGATGCTCAGTCAGCAGAACAGGGATTGGTTGCAATGCTTGGAAAACTGTGTGTGTGACAACACACAACCTCTCAGGGAGTTTGCACACTGGATCTCTGGTCTCAGGTTATGCAATTCACGATTGCAATTAAATGCTGAGAGACATTCCCTCCCTTTTAGAACAACAAAAAAACAATGAAATGGAAAGTCTGCAGGAAGTGTCCCCCAACCATCCTTCTTCTCCCTGCTCAGCACCCACTTCTTTCTAAAGCCCCAGCACTGCCTTTGACCAGCCCCTCAGCAGTTTCACAGGTGACTCCATTGGATACCAACTGCACAGACACTTTACAACATCAGGATGGACTTCACAGATGTCCTTTTAATTAATTTATTTATTTATTTTTGGCTGTGTTGGGTCTTTGTTTCTGTGCGTGGGCTTTCTCTAGTTGCGGCGAGCGGGGGCCACCCTTCATCGCGGTGTGCGGGCCTCTCACTGTCGCGGCCTCTCTTGTTGCGGAGCACAAGCTCCAGACGCGCAGGCTCAGTAGTTGTGGCTCACGGGCCTAGTTGCTCCGCGGCATGTGGGATCTTCCCGGACCAGGGCTCGAACCTGTGTCCCCTGCATTGGCAGGCAGATTCTCAACCACTGCACCACCAGGGAAGCCCCACAGATGTCCTTTTAAATAGCTGAGTGAGGTTACATCATAAAGACATAGCAAGGTTTATTGAAGTACTGTCCTTTTGTACAACAGGTATTTTCAAAGTACCTGGCATGTAACCAAGCAAGGTACAGATGCTTATGAGGTAGAAAGATATTAAGCACTTGGCCTGATTTCTGGGTCTAGGAAGACACACTGTCTATCAATGAAACTATGAGAGAAAATCAAAGTCGGTACTCTAAACCAAATTCGTTGTGGCTTACACAGATCATATAAAGTCAGAGGTAGAAAGACCTCATCTAGTTATTTTTGTCGTTTTCATTGAAGTCTTAATTGGTAAATCTTTGATTCCTTATGAGGGTCAGCATTTTTCATGTGTTTATTTTAAATTTCCTCTTTGGTGAAATCATTGGGAGTGATGGTGAGAGGGGATAATCCAGTTTCCACCTCCTGGTTCCTGGGAACAAGACATCGAATATCGGGCATTGGTTCAGTACACATATTGTACCCTGGGAGGCAGCGCCTGACCCTAGCGGGCAGCCTAGCAGAGCTCTCAATGTAGACCATCCCAACTTCGTATCAGGCCAGCATCTTCCGATCAGTGAGGTTCACGGTGAATCCAGTGAATCCTGTTGTCGTGTGCTCATTGTTACACCTGCTTTGCCATAAAATTGACCCTGTGGTTTGAGGCAATAGAGTACACAATACTGTGGATAGGAGTCGGCTTTTATTTTACAGAAAAGGAAATGAGGCCGCGAGAGGGGAGTGTCTGATTCCAAATTACCCAAATTCCAGGCACCCTTTGTGCTGGAAGTGAAGTCTCCCGACTGGACCCCTGTCCACAACATCCCTCTTTCCCAGCATTATCCGTCATTCAGTCTTCATTTAATACATATTCACTGAGCGCCAGGCACTGAGCTTAGTGCTCCAATTTTAAATCTTTCTTTAACTGCAAGAGAATGCGTGAGATTGGAGTGGATGGTTGGCTTCGCAGATTTAAAACAAAAAAGGCTGCCCCCCACCCCCGCCCATGCAGACCTGCCCATTGCAAACAGGGTGGGTAAACCCAGCTCCAAGTGTTCACACACAGCATGCACGCATGCACACGCATGCACAGATACACGCATGCACACAATCTACAGATGCACATACGTGTGCTCCCGCGCATAGCACATAAAACACCCTGGGAACAATGGACACTGCCAAGTGTTGTGAGTGTGTGGTAGGAGCTGGGGCTTTGGGGACAAACCAGTGGGGCTACGATCCTGGCTTCCCTGCCCTCTAGTGGTGCCCCCTACAATGCGTGGCCTGGGCCTCAAATTCCTCATCTGTAAACTGGGGCTAAAACAACACTCCCTTCATAGGGTTGCTGTGAGCCCTGAATTCGACAGCATATGTTAAAGCACCAAGTCTGTGTCTGCACGCAATAGGCACTCAATAAGTGTTTGCCCATTTGTCTCAAGAACATGAAGCCAGACAAGAAGGAGCACAGCGTGGTCAGGGCTGCAGGAGGGTGGCCCCGGGGCCTGGGGGGCATAGAAGAGGGAGCAACGGACCGCGTGGAGGTCAGGGAGCCTTCCCAGAGGTCAGCCTGGATTGAAGGATGGTGAGGAAGGAAGGCGTGTTGAGACGAGGGCTCGGCGTCCCAGAGGCTGGGGGACATGACATGAGAGGGCACCCAGCCCGCAGGAGCAGCACATGGAGCTGGTGTCAGCAGATCTCGGTGGAGTGACTGGCTCTGTCTCTTCCAGGTGCCCAGATAGATGACAACAACCCCCGGCGCACCGGCCACCGCATCGTGGCGCCCCCTGGTGGCCGCTCCAACATCACCAGCCTCGGGTGAAGGCAACTCCTGGATGAGCGAGCGTGAAGGATTCTGGGAAGGATGTCCATCCCTTGCCCTGTCAGTGTTTGGAAACCCACAGTATCGTTTGGTACTGATGGGGGGAAAATGGAATGATGTTCTTTCCTTTTTGGTTTAGGAAGAAGTGGTACTAGTGTGGTGTGTTTGCTTGGAAATCCCTTGCCCGCAGTCATGTGTTCATCTGAGTCCACCTCAGAGCATGGTGTCTCCAGGCCCCTTCTTAGTGAACACAGGTTCCAGCCTCGTCTTGTACTGTCCCTCCCACTTCTGACGCCACGGGCTCCACGATTCTCTGAGTGGTTCCCTTGCACCCCTGTAGCTGTTCTAGGATAGTTGATGCATGTTACTAAGTTACGTCTGCGAGTCTGTGAGTGCGTCCGACAGAAGACAGCCGAGGCCCTACATAGACACGAAGCCCAGACCTCAAGCCCTCGGGGGCAGCTCCAAAACTCATAGCAGGAAGATGTGTCCTCATCGTCCCCTCCCCCAGGTCTACACGAGAAGGAAGCCCGCATCCCTCTCGTCCTGTGTCAGGAACCCTGGTCTCCGTGGCACCTGTAACTCGCCATGACGTCTTTCCGGTCTGTGTGTGTCCTTCCATCCCGCTCTAGACTGCAGGCCTAGCCAGGTTCACACTCAGAAAGGGGTCTCCCACCCTCATTCAGGGCTGACCATGGTGTGGCCACAGCTGCTCCCGGCGCCCGTGTCCTGGTCCCTCCCAGGCGGATGACGAGGCCGTCAGATTTTTAAAGTTTTGTACATAGTTTTCCTTTGTAATCACCCTCATTTTTACTTAACAGCTGACTTATTGTGACTCTTATTTCTGAATTCAAAGCTTGTGAAAAAATAAAGAAAATAAATGGCACACTCCCTGACTGGGGTGTTTGCATTTAAGTGATGGCTGCTCAGATGCTCATGCTTTGTGCTCCCCTTTGTAGTAACGGGACAGCGGTGCTTACTTCCGCAGGACTCGCTCTTGTTAGATAGCCGGGGGAGCGGAGGAGGGAGGAGAGGGAGCCAGTCATGATTTGGGGAGTGTTAGGTCATGAGAACAAGGATGAGAAGAGGAGGACGATGGCTGGCCAAGGGCTTCTGTGAAATAGGTTGAAATCACATCATGTCCCTTCCCTCCTGCCCAGCCTTTGCTTGGTGTGCTGTCTCTTCCTGTGTGTTAGGTGGGTCAGACTGCCTCAGATTGGAAGTGTCCAGCTCCTGAGCTTCACATTTCTGACCTCCAGTCCCACGGGAGGTATACATTCTAAGGAGGAGTAAAACCTCAAAGTTGTTTGTCTTGATTACCAGTTAGTAGTGGTGGTGACGGTGATGATGGTGATGGTGGTGGTGGTCGTGGTGGTAATGATGGCGGCATTATCTGTACAGCACATGCTACATGTCAGGTGCTCTGTAAGGTAGGCACTATTATTAACATCATTTACAGATGAGTCCTAGAGAGGTCAATAATTCATCTAAGATCACACAGGGAGTGGCACAGCCAATATTTAAATCCGGGACCCACATGTCCAAAGCTCCTTGCTTCTAACTGCTAAGCTTTGTCATTTGAGGCAGGATGGCTTTGGATGGTCATACGTCTACTTTATGCTTTTAGTGTCTTCTCCCCCCCACCCTCACTGGGTTAGGATACTTTAAGGTCCAGAGAGGTGGTGGCTTAGGGTCAGTTATGGATTTTCTTGAAACAAAGCTAAATACTAAGAAAGATCAAGAATGGAGGGTAATGACTTGATATTTGGCCTTGGCCCATGGGGACTACTAGAGGACATCGCAGAAACTTCCAGAAGAGTAAAGTTGGCAACAATAAGTTACCCACCCTGCTCTCTGGAAAGCACTTCCTCTCTCCCGCATCACCACCCCCCCCCCCCAGCCTATCAGGGAGCAGAAGCTGAAGTGGAAGCAGCCTTAACATCCTCCCTCTAGGACTGACTCTGATGGGGCCTTTGCCCGGCTGCCAAGTCACCGGACCACTGCCCAGTCAGCACCACCTGCTGAGGTTGCCAGCACCCCTGTCCTACATTAGCTTCCCAAGAGGCACAGGCACAGGGGTCCTGGCAGCTGCAAGACAGACAAGCCTTAATTCTAGGAGACAGAGCTGCAGCATTCCTTTTTTTTTTTTTTGCGGTACGCGGGCCTCCCACTGTTGTGGCCTCTCCCGTTGCGGAGCACAGGCTCCGGACGCGCAGGCTCAGCGGCCATGGCTCACGGGCCCAGCCACTCCGCGGCATGTGGGATCTTCCCGGACCGGGGCACGAACCCATGTCCCCAGCATTGGCAGGCGGACTCTCAACCACTGCGCCACCAGGGAAGCCCTGCAGCATTCCTTTTAAGTAACGTTCTTTTCATTCATCTCTTGAAATGGTAGGAGGAGGTGGGGAACTCTAGGGGAAGGCTATCTATTCTCTTATTCATTCATCTGCACCCTTACTTCCCCTTTGCAGAGAGCATAGCATGGTCACAGTTTCCAGGAATTAGGATGTGGAAGTCTTGGGGAGGGGGCACTGTTCTGCTACTACAATAGTCTTCTGAGTTTCCTTCTAGAAGTTTTATCTTTCACATTTAGATCTATGACCCATCTCTCATTAATCTTTGTACACAGTGTAAAACAGGGCTCAAGGCTTGCTTTTTTTTCCATATAGAATCCAATCGACCCAGTGCCATTTATTGAATAGACCATCCTTTCTCTCATTAAGCTGCAGCAGAGCCTTGGTTGTAGACCAGGGTGACCATAGTGCATGGTCTTCTAACCCAGTGGTCCTGAGGTACACTGCTAAATAAACATTGGACACTGAGCTTGGCTGGGCTGGGGTGGGAGCCCCAGTTTGTAGTGTCTGCTAACTTCTATGGTGCCAATACTCTCACTGTAGCCAATTTCAAGGTACCAACATGAAGCCAGTGAGCTTTCAATCCATGCAATGTAAGTCGGGTCTGGTGTCCCAGTAAATGCCAGTACATTTGGTGTCATTGGCTTCAAGTTTTCCTTCAGTGATGTCAATTCATGGAGCAAGAGAGCAAGAAGATTCCTGAACAAAAAGGGCTTCTACCAAAATGAAATTTCCCTCCTCCCTCCTTCCCTACATTTTTCCTTCCACCAGTGTACGAGGAGTGCCCATTTAGTACTAGGCATCGTCCTAGTAGGGGAAAGCAATGGGTATATATTCCAGGGGGAAGATCAGATATTAACCAAATTATTACCCAAAGCATCTAATTACACACCATGCTAAAGGCTATAAAGGAAGCATTTTGCAGGGAGTAGAGAATGCTCATCTCCCACTCTTCAGGCTGGAGACTCTGCTGACCTTAATATACCACATTGGCTTTATCCTAGCAGCTCGGACCAGATCAGAGAGGCTAACTTTGCATAAAAATTAATCCATTAAACTCTTCAATATATCATCATTCATGAACCCCTTCAATTTTTACCTCCTTCCATCACAGCCCATAATAAGAACTGGGGACACAACCCAGATGGAGGGAGGGCGGCTGAGATGTGTCCTCGGGGTCTTCTTGCTGTTCCTTCTCTCTCCCCGGCCCTCGGTGTGCTGTGTTCATGCAGCTCAGTATCAGGCCTGAAAGTCCTCCTCCACACCCCGGTGTCCCAGAGCCTGCGCCCAACACAGCGGAAGGTCCTTCCAGATGTGAGAGTCGTGTTTTTTTTTTTTAACACATTTATTGGAGTATAATTGCTTTACAATGGTGTGTTAGTTTCTGCTTTATAACAAAATGAATCAGCTATACATATACATATGTTCCCATATCTCTTCCCTCTTGCGTCTCCCACCCTCCCTATCCCGCCCCTCCAGGCAGTCACAAAGCACCGAGCTGATCTCCCTCTGCTATGCGGCTGCTTCCCACTAGCTATCTACCTTACGTTTGGTAGTGTATATATGTCCATGCCTCTCTCTCGCTTTGTCACAGCTTACCCTTCCCCCTCCCCATATCCTCAAGTCCATTGTCTAGTAGGTCTGTGTCTTTATTCCTGTCTTACCCCTAGGTTCTTCATGACATTTTTTTTTCTTAAATTCCATATATATGTGTTAGCATACGGTATTTGTCTCTCTCTTTCTGAGAGCGTCGCATTTTGTTTTGAACAAGGGTGCAATTCCATTATGAAAGGCACCTCTAGAGTCGATTTTTGATGTGATGGAAACAGACGCAGTCCACACGCCTTTATGGAGAGTTATGCGCCCCACACTGTGCCAAGCAGTCCAGCAGCATGTGGCAGGTGACAGGTGACATGTCCCCTGGACTAAGGAAGCTACACTTAAGCAAAAGCATCACCTATGCAAGATCCATGGAGGCTGAACCTATACTGCTCGGATCTTCCAGAGATCCTGGTGCTGCCAGGGCATCTCCATTTACCAAACTCACGTCACCAAATCAGACGTTACCAGCATAGGAGGCATCTGCCTTCAGAATGCCTCTGTGCACAGGACCCATGTGACAAAAGCAATTGCTTTATAAAACAGGTTCTCAAAATATTGCAGGAAGGAAGTCAAAACTTGTTACAAGACTCTGCAGAATAAGGAAGTATTTTATTTAGCCACTAGAGGAGGCTGTTGGCTAACTTTGGAAATTCTCCTGGTGACCAGTCAGGATTTGAGGATCTCCGATGGTTAGTATCCTTAACAAACGATGTAACTAGTATGGATTACTTGTTTTGTTAAGGAACCTCGCTTTCCTGAATAAGAGAGACTAATCTAGGTTGTAAGAAATAAAAATTCAGACCACAAATGGTCCAGAAAATCCCTGAGACAGAAGCTTCTATAACTTGGAGCCCACTCTGTACTGGGAATTTGTGGAAACCCTGTACTCTCCATCCCAGACTTGCCCGGGGTCAGCATGCTCTGACTTACATCAGTGGGTGATGCCCCCAAGGGAACATCTGGCAATGTTTGGAGACATTTTTGGTTGACACAACTGGGGAGTGCTTCCAGCATCTGGTGGGAAGAGGCCAGGGATGCTGCTAACCATCCTGTAATGCACAGGTCAGCCCCACCCCTTAAAAAAGAAATTTTCTCACTCCACATATCCACAGTGCCAAGACTGAGAATCCCTGATTTCGATGAAAAGGGCAATTTTCTTTCCGAGTGGGAAAGGCACTGGCTGGTCTGAAAGCTGGATATTCTCAGCATCCACTGGGAGAAGCATTTCTCCTTAGGGGAGGGCTGCTGTCTGGCAGAACTCATCCCTCCCAGGGGAGGTCCTCCTGGGCAGGGCCTCCTTCCTAGCGCTTTAACTGTCTCCTCCAACAGAAGACCCTAACGCAGGTGTCATGTATCTGTGGGTCCTTAGGTCCCCAGGGTGGGTGAGGATAGGCCTGCCGGCCAGGGATTCCATGGTCTATGTCATGGGGCCCTGAGACTCCTCAGATGCCCTCACTGAGACCAGGCCGTCGCTGCTGGCTGAACCAAAGAAGGGAATGGGTCCTGATGAGAATCCATGTTGGCCAGTGCCCACGGTGCAGGGGACAGAGAGAGCGGGGGTGATGGGAATGGAGGAGAAAAGGCCTCAGACCCAGGAAACGCCAGCAACACCTGGTGATCCCTTTATTATAGGCGGAACTCCACCGGGAGGCTGGCGAGCAGAGGGCCCCCAGGGCAGGAATGAGACCACTTAGCGCTCGCGGAACGCAGGTTCGGGGTGACATCGGGACACGGGGGGTGGGAAGCACAGGGAGCCAGGAAGGAGGGGCTTCCCAAGGAACAGAGCCACATCTCGAAGCCAAGGCGACACTGAAGAACTGGAGCAGACATGTTTCCAACACAGGGGTGGGGAGGGGTATCGTCTTCACAGGCGGTAGGGTCCGCCCTGCTCTTTTAGGCCTTTTTCTGGGACTTTGATACCCATTCTCCATCCCTGCACAGCAAGCCTGTGGGCAGAGGGGAGACCCCACTGTCCCCCACCCCGGGGTGGCCAGTCCCTCCTCACTGCCTGGGGGAGAGGCAGGTGGCATACAGACGGGGTCTTTAGGTTCCGTCCCCCCGACCAGGCTTAAGCTACAGATTGCTTCTTCTCTTTAGCATCTTCTTGGAATTCTCACCGTCACCAACCTCACTTTCTTGCTGGCTCAGCCTTTTGCTGCTTAAAATATGGAAGAAAGGCAGTTGGTCAGAACTTTGATTCCAGGTCTGTCTAGATGCAATAACAATGCATCCAATCTGATCCCATGAAAAGGCGGTGACAGGCCATCAAAACAATCTGCATTTTGACATGGGCTGTTAAGAAACAAAAGAAACTCCCAGTTTCCCTCTCTTTGGTGGGAGGTCCGACCCACGCTCAGACGGCTGAGGCACCCCAGGATGGACCCACCCTACCACAAATCCGGAAGCATCTGTAGCTGGCAGCGCCCTGTTGAGGCCTGGGATTGCCAGCTATTCAGGCTGGATGCTGACGGGCTGGGGGGTGGGTCGTGGCTGACCCGGCCAAATGGGACACTAATAAAAGCAGTAACAATAATACCAACACTTCCCATTATCACCCATCATTTCTCGGACCCGAGTCAACGTCTCTGAGAGGCGCTGGATTTCCTGCCCAGATTTAGGTGATCAACAAGGGCCCCAGTGTACCTGTGCGATCCTGAGGGGGGGCCCCCTGAGGCAGGGTCGTCGTCCTTGGGCCCCCCAAAGTCCCCTCTGTCCCGGGGTGCCGGCTTCTTCCTTTTGGTCCTTAGGGGTTTCTCTGCAGGAGACACGTGAACCCAGAAACTGGCTCTGTGACTCTGGGTAGGTGACAGAATCTGTTGGCCTCACGCCACCCCAGCATTGTTTGAGTACCTCTGGGGGCCGAGTATGCACTCAGTATCTACTGCTCTTAGACCCGTTTAACTTGTGAGGAGACTGAGACCTCGCGGGGGGTGAGAGCTATCCCAAGCCCACAAGGCTGAAAGGTGGCAGAGCTAGGATTCAAACTCAGTCGGCCAGGCTCCTCTTGTGTTTCTGCCACACCCAGCGGACTGGCAGCCTTCCCTTCCGAAGCAGTTAAGAACCTAGAACACAGTTCCAGTACCATAGCTTTTATTTTAATAGCCCTCCGTGACGTTACACACTTTCCCCTTGCTATCCCGTTAGAGGCTACAACACTCTATGATGTCCCTGGAGTTCTGCTGGCCGAAGGAGGAGGGCTAATTATCCCCACTTTACAGATGCGGAAACAGAGTCAGAGATGAGAGTCAGCTACTGAGCAGCAGACCCAGGAATCGGAATTATTGTATTTTGAAGGGCCAGGGACACAGGGGCATCCTAGCCTAGCTGCTCATCTACAGACAGGACACAGAAGCCCAGAGAGGGTAAGTGCGGTGCCTGGGGCCACACGCCAGTTAGCGATAGACCCGGTGCTAGAACCTATACTCCCAGCCCAGAGAGCCTGCAGGGCATCGCCTTCTATGACTCACCTGACAGCCCATGCTTATTGGAAAACGGTTTGCTTTCGGCAAGGGGCACCCGGGCCAACGCCGCCAACTCTGAGATGAAGCTCTGCTCAGCTTCCTGGATGCAGAGAGAGAGGGTCAGCTGGGCCCGCCTCTGCCCTGCTCCGCCTCTACATCGCCTTCCATCAGCACGAGGGGGCGCTCTGAGAGTGCGGACAGGACCGCGTCCCCACGTGGAGGAGGACTCTCCAAGAGGTGTCCAGAAACGCCCGGAGCAGGCAGACGCACGTGTGATGCGGGGGGAGCTAACCATCCATCCTCACACCAGCCATGGATCCCACTTTACAGATGAGAAAACTGAGGCGCGAGGGGCTCGGTGAGGGCAGCAGAACCAGGATCAAGCGCTCCCCTGCCTGACTCGAGTCTGAGTCCTTAACTGCCAACACCATTGACTAACAGCCAGACCCGGATTCCGTGGCTTATTAACTGTGGGGCACTGGGAGGTGACTTACCTCTCGGGGCCTCGGTTTCCTCATCTGTAAATGGGAGACTGGGTGTAACCCGCACCTTGGCTGTCGGAGTAGGACTTTAGGTGGTGGATGTAAAGCTCTCTGCTCAGTGACTGTCTACAAGAGACCCTCAGGGAACAGACGTTAACCACCATTAACATCTTTCTCATCATCGTCTCAGATGTCACTGCCACACTGGCGGCGAACACTCAGATGGCGCCAACACTCCGCCCAGCACTGCCATTCTGGAATATTTGATTTTTTTACAGGCAGCCACTTTGCTTTAAAGCCGCACCTTATAATCTCACGCTGATGAGATTTTTCTGGGATGAGATATCCACAGGATATCACGAAAGCTGAGCTTCCTGTATGTTCTAGGTGAAGTGCAAACCTTAGTCACAGCAGCACTGCCTGAATGGTACCGATGTTTGCCGTGACACCAAGAGGCCCACATGGTGGCGATTCACACACAGGGGGACGCTCATTCCTTTCAGCTCAACAGACAGAACTGACGAGTGGTCGGGGCCTGGCCCGGAGCTGGGTGCTGCAGTCCCGGGGGAATCAACGTTCACAGTTGAGCAGCGAGGCTGATGTGTCCTCGGCCTGTGAGACTAGCGGGGGCTGAGGGGGTCCCGAGCAGGGCGTGTGGTCCTCACAAAGGCTCCAGTGCTGACCTGTGATCATGAGCTTAGCCTTTTACTATTTCCACTCCCCTGTAAACCACTGCCCACTTTGCAAAGGCCCGTTTTCAGAAGCTGTACCTGTAGCTGGGTCTCAAGCTGGGCTTCCAGATGGTCCATGACCCTCGCGCTCTGCTTCCACGCGTCCCGGCGGGTCTGCTGGTGTGCCGTGAACTGGGCCAGGAACTTTTTCTGCTGTGCCAACATCCTGGGGGAAGGAACGAAGGCCGTCAGCGCTGCCCTTCCGGCAGGTTCGTCAGACCCAGCACGAACCTTTCCCCAAGGCCTGTTGAGTCGTGGGAACTAGTGCCCGATAGCCATCCTTGAGCCCTTGGAGCCAGAAGAATGGCCATCGCGGGCACGATTTACTGCGGCCACATGCCCCGTGGACACAGCTCGAGTCCCTCCACCAGCGGCTGACCCATCCGAAAAGCAGATGCCACCTGATTAACACTTGAGAGTTTACAGTCTCACACGTACATCTTTCACTTGATCTTCAGGGTGGCTTGGTGACATCAGCAGGACAGAGAGGAGAAAAGCTCGGGAGAAGCTCAGAGGGCCGGGGGCAACCCTGAGGTCCCACAGCTGCAAAGCGGCTGGGCTGCAAGTGGCATCTTCATATGAGAAAATCATTTTAACCCCAGGGTGTGGCAGGGAGCAGGGAGATGGTCACCTGATAGCACCTGTCTTTATTTAAAATCTCAGAATTGCCCTAGCTCCTCCCTTGTAAAACAGAAGGCTCGTTTCCTAGGATGCAGAGTCTGAGAAACCCTGCATACAGCAGCCTCATTACTGCTAGTGGCAGAGGACAGAGCTGGGGCTGAAGCAGGGTCCCTGACCTGGAGAGAGGCCCCACCTCCCTTTCAGCAGCAGAGACACCTCCCCTCCTGCTTTGAATACCCTCCCCTCCTTGGCTGACCTTCCTCTAGTCCTCAGCAAACAGGAACATTCAATACCACCCACTCTATTTCTGTAATCGTTCTCTGCCTTCTTCCTTTCAATCTTGTGGTTGATTTTCTGAAAGGGGCTGACTTTCTAGACCTGAAGGCAGAAGTCACTTTTAGCATCAATAGGCAGGTGTCCATGGAGTATATCTGAAGGCACAAAATTCCACCTGCTTTTGCTTCTATTCTTCCTTCTACCAGTAATGCCTTTCCCCTCTTCGTTGTCTTTGTCTGGCAAACTCCTATTCATCCTACAAGACCCCATCATCCGTCATCCATCCATCTATTCACTCATTCCTTTATTCATAAAAGTATTTCTGGGCTTCCAGGTGCTATGCTGGGTTTTGAAGACACAGTTGTGAATAAGAGACTCATAGCCTCTGCCCTCATGGGGCCCCACTTTGAGCTGGGGAGGGAGATAGATATCGAACAAATAACTGTGATAAGGCTGAGGTCAGTGCTCTGCAGTGTGGTTCTCTCTCACACCCTCAAGGAGGATGCATTACTTTCCTGGGACTGCTCTAACAAATGACCACAAACTAGGGGGCTTAAAAAAACAGAAATCTGTCCTCTCACAGAAGATCCCAGAAATCTTCAGTCAAGGAGTTGACAGGGCCGTCCTTCCTCTGGAGGTTCTAGAGGTGAACATGTTCCTTGCCTCTTCTGGTGGCCGCTGGCACCCCTTGGCTTGTGGCTGTGTCACTCCAATCTCTGCCTCTGTCGTCACATCATCTTCTCTGTGTGTGGTCAAATGTCCCTCTGCTTCCCTTGCCATTGGATTTAGGACCCGCTGGGATAACCCAGGGTGATGTCCTCATCTCAAGATCTTTTACATAAATGACATCTGCAAAGACCTTTTTCTAAATAAGGTCACATGCATAGGTTCAGGGATTAGGGACATGGACATATCTTCTGCGGGCCCCGTTCAGCTCACTACAGAAGCTGGGTGGCTTCTTTCCGTGAGCAGCCTCCTCCCCAGACCCGCTCTGTCACCAGTCCTGGCCACTCTCGACTATCATCCTGCTGGCTTGTCTGCTCTCCCATGAACCTGGCTCTTGGGAATGCAGGGAAGTGACAGGCCGGCCCAGGAAGGGCCTGTGTGCCCGGGTTAGGGGCAGGGCTTCACGCTCGAGGCCTGGGGAGCCACGCGAGGGTCCAGGAGTATCTGAGACATGGGCTGCCTCGTGTTTTCTGCGATGCCCTGGTTGCAGCACGGGAAGCAGGGAGGACGAGCAGGATTCTGGTCAGAGGCCACAGCTCTAAGCCAGGAGGGGAGCAACAAGGGCCCCGGACAAGAAAGCCCACAGAGGACAGAGGCTGTGCTGGGACAGCCAGGTGGTGCCCAAGCTTGGGAGCAGGACTGCTGACCCCTGGCACGTCCTGGAGGGAGGAAACGGCCTGACTGCAGGCCTGGCTGTGGGATCTGAGTCACCCAGTTAGACGCGTAAGTTCATAGACTTCTTGTGTTTGGACTCAGATTTGACTATGGAAATGAACATTAAAAAAAAAAAAATCCATTCTGAAAGAGTTCTGATTCCAGAACTATTTGAAGTTCACATTGCACTGTGCAGTGCCCGATGGCTCGGCAATGACAGTGCTGACAGCAATGATGGACATCAGCGCCCTGGCCACGTGCTGGCCTGTGTGTGAGCGTTTGCGTGGCTCATCTGCACAGTTATACATCCATGACATAGGTGTTACTGCAACCCCATTTTACAGATGGGGAACCCGGGGCTCGGGGCGTGAAGGGACCCAGCCGCTATGTGGCTGACGGGAGGGGTCGCCACCACGTCACCTGGTATCCCTAGGCAAGCTCACTCACAATCCCACCCCTTGCCAGAGATGCAGTTTGAAATTTACCATCTGAGAATTGTGCTTATTGACATCTCGTTTTTTACAGTCAATACCTGTCATCACCACACTGCTCTGTCCCTAGGAGCTCTGGCTGACTTTCACTAGAAACTGCACTTATGAACTCAATGAGATGGGCATGGAGGGAAGGGCATCAACGGCCATGTATGAGCCTGTAAATCAGTGAGACTGGGTCATGCACCCACACTCGCACTGGGCTTTGCTTTTATTTTCCATAAACCCAGCAGGGCTGGACCAGGTGGTGGCCAAGGCCCCTCGTCTTGGGTCACTGGGGTCAAAGTGGAGCCCTTGCACCACAACCGTCAGAATCCCTGGAGGGAGGGAGTGCGTCAGCAATTAGATGCCTGGGCCTCCCTCAAAGTCCCTGAGTCTGGATCTCCAGGTGTGGGGCGGCCCTGCATGTTCAGCAGAAAGCCAAGTGAGACGGATGTCCCCCAGATCTGAGAACCGCTGGACTGTAGTTTGATGGATATGCGACAGTCAGAGCAAGCCCCAGCCTAGACCCAATGGCAGGGCATTTACTGACCGCTGTTAATGGCCAGAGGATTTACGGAGGGGATGCTGGACTCACTGTGACCCAGGGGACGCTGTGGTTCCTGTTTCCTAAATGAGCATGAGTTGAGGGCTGGGATTTACTCATGGCATGGCATGGACCTGCTCGCCTTTACCCTGCAGAGCGGTGGTCCTGCTGCTGCTTCCAGCCGGCGGGATGCCTCTCCTCAGACAAGGGACCCCTGCCCCTGCTGTGGATCTGCAGTGCCCCCTCCCCTCATCATAGTGCCTGCACCAACTTACTGCCATCTCTTTACTTGTCCGTCTCTCCCTGCAGGCTGTGAGCACTTGGGTGGGAGGCGCTGTCCCCCGTGCCTAGCTCAGGACCTAAGTATGTGCTTACATGGACTTGTCGGTGCGGAGCCCACATCTCCTCAGCCCACCTGGTGGCCGGCTGCCCTTCAGTGGACAGTTCCCGCACGCACCAACGGCATCTTACAAGCACCTGCGACCAGGTACCAGGGCTTCCTCCGGCCATGAAGGGGGCGGGGGGCTTGGCCAGCTCAGGGATGCCTGGGAAGGCTGGAGAGTTAACACCTCCAGGACAGACCCTCAACCAATGTGGAAGGGGGTTGGTAGACAAATCCCCTATTTTCCTTGCCCCTTGCTGACGTAATTGGAAGTTGAGTTCTGCACAATCTCTCAGGAGGTCCAGACCAGGGCTGGGCCTCAGTTGCCACGGAAACCCCTCATCATCACAGGCCTTACTGGCTTTTCTCCCATGTGGTAGGCTGCTCAGCGGCCCCCAAAGGTGTCCACGCCCTCGTCCCTGGAATGTGTGAAGATGTTATGTTACACGGCAATCGGGACTTCATAGGCGTGATTAAGGTTACTGATTTAAATTTGGAGATTATCTTGGTGGGTCTCAATCACCAGAGCCCATAAAAGCAGAGAAGCTTCCCCAGCTGGGGTCAGAGAGATGCAGCAGAAGAGATTCCAAGTGTAGGCAGGACTTAATGCTCCGAGATGCAGGGGCCACGTGCAAAGACCAGAGAGTGGCCGATGGGATGTCGGGAGGGCCAGCCGGTAGCCACAAGGAAATGGGACCTCCATTCTACAAGGAACTGGATTCTGCCGACACCTGAAGAAGCGTGGAAGATTCCAGAGCCTCCGATGAGAGCCTGGCCAGCAACACCTTGATTTCGGCCTGTGAGGCCCAGAGAAACCGGCGGCGCCCGCCCGACTTCTGACCTCTGGATCCCTGAGATAACACAGCGTGTGATTGGCGGTGGGTCCTTGTTATGGCAAACAGCCTTCGTCCTCATTCCCCTGCTCCCTCCCTGTGCTTCCTGGGCTCACCCGGCCCCCAGGTCCTTGGCTCAGGGTCTGCTTCTGGGGGAACCCTCAGCATGGATCAGAGAGGAGGTGCCAGTTCAGTGCTGTGAAGACCACTCAGACCTGAAAAGGAAGCTCCCGCCACACGCTAACTTGTGCCCTTGTGCCAGGTCCCTTGCAGGGGCCGTGCGTAGAAGGGAGAGCCAGACAGGGGCTCATGGGCTTCCACGCAGCGGGGGAGGCAGAGGAGACCCGGGTCCACAGGCAAACGTGCGGGAGGTCAGCTGCCGAGAGTGTCAGCGTCACTTGCACTGAGTGTAAGGTCAGTGCCGAGAGACACGTGCGACGCACAGAGGCCGGGATGGCCCGCGTGGGGACCCGCAGACAGCAGTGAGGCCTCACCTCTGGTGCACAGCTCCGGAGGCTTCCTGAGCTCCACCCGCTACTTCGGCTCCTGACGAAGGATCACCGAGTTCCTGCTTTTTCCGCAGCTTGAAATGTTCCGTTCTCTCACCTAGAGCATTTAACATACACACAACGGTCAGGGTGCATGTCTGAAGGACTGACACTGCCAGGTCTGGCCCGGGTGCTGAGGTGCAGGGATCAGCAGGTCACACGTGCTCTCAGGTGTGCCTCTACCAGCGCCACAGTTCACCCTGGGAAGGACTTCGTATGCGTGAGGATGCTGCAGCTTCCATCACACCCTGCGAACCCGGAAGGGCAGCACCCCGGCTCTCCCTGCAACTGCTCAGGCCCGGCTTTCCCGTAAGTATCAGGAGAAAGGGGAGCCGAATAGGAAAGAGTTAACACTAAAGGGCCACCACAAATGGATAAAAATCCACACCAGGAAGGAAAAACCATTCAAACCCCATTCAGAGCTGTAGGGGTGCAGTTAGCCTTACAGACGTGGGTGCTGAGCTGGGTGCTTTCCAAGGAGCTGGCAGGTTTAGCCTCTGAGTCTGAGGTGCCTTGGTCTGCATGTCAGAACCTGCTTCTTCTTTTTTTTTTAATTTAAAACAACAGATGATGAAGCCTAAAATTATTTTCTACTGGATTCTTACTACCACCCGAATTAACTGCCTATTTATTGGACCATAGTTATAATGAGAGGACGTACGAAGGGGGAGCCCAACCGTAGCCCTGCAGATGCAGAAACCGAGGCCTAGAGAGGGGATGTGAGCACCCTGGTCCCTGAACGTTCTGCAGAGGCGATCAGTCTCTTCTGTCTCCTGCTGAAGGGGACCAACCCTTACTTTGGAAAAACATCAGGAAGGATCTGTAGCCAGCTGGTAGATTTCTGGGCGTGTCCCAGATTTTATCTGAATGTAGGGCTCAAATCCCCCAGGGCGAGGGGAAGAGAAACGTGGCAGCTGAGCTTATTGAGAAACATAATATTCACAGGAGACCTGCCCCCAGGACCCGCTGCCGGTGCTTCCTCTAGGGATCTTGGACCGTCCAGGAAGCATCCATCAGAGAACATGGGATTCTACTTTGTTCTGAAGCCCTGGATGCAGGGAGGGATGTTACAAGAACAGGCTTTAAGGAACTGGATTTTGCCTGTTACTACACCACCGTTCTTGCTGGCCTTGGGGATCTTGTCCATTCCAAACCCTGGGTGGCCTCTTACAAGAGCCCACAGGGGAAAACTGTCTGGGCCTCAGGCACATTTATGAGCCACTAGCCTTTTTTTTTTTTTTTTTGCGTTACGCGGGCCTCTCACTGTTGCGGCCTCTCCCGTTGCGGAGCACAGGCTCCGGATGCGCAGGCTCAGCGGCCATGGCTCACGGGCCCAGCCGCTCCGCGGCATGTGGGATCCTCCCGGACCGGGGCACGAAGCCGTGTCCCCTGCATCGGCAGGTGGACTCTCAACCACTGCGCCACCAGGGAAGCCCCCACTAGCCTTTTCTTATGGACACTGTGACAGCTTTACTTGAGGAAATTTCTATCTCTTTGGCCACCAGGAAGTCCAGAGCCAAACCCATGTCATCTCTCAGTAGGGATCTGATGACATACGTCCCAGATGATGGCGTAGCCCCAACTCCACCTCACTGTCCTGTCCTTGCTCTGATTAGCCTACTTTAAAAAAAATTCCTACTGTACTGTATGGATATGTTTCTTTAAGTGCTTTTTCAAAAGCCTTTTGGGGACAGAGCAGGAGATAAATAAATACATAAAACATTTAAAAAATTAAATCTCCCAAAATAAAATTTGAAAAACCTGACATCTTGCCCTGTCCCCAACTAAGAGCATGTTTGGCTCGTTGTTGGCAGGGCTTCCCAGTGGAAGGGTGCTATACCCTGTAGGGTCTCCAGGTGATGCAGCTTTCTTTCCTCGTGGTCCTGCATGGCCCTCCTGATCTGCTGGTAATACGCGTGCACGAGCCGGCCGACACCAGCACTGGTCACGTAGACGCTTTCCACGGCCGCCTCCATCAGTGTTCTCTGTGGGCAGGAGGGACAAGTCTCGGCAGAGGGCACACGTGGAGCCAGCCATGGCCGACATGGTCCTGGCTCCCATATTCCACCCGCTGCCAACCTTGGCTGGTCAGGAGCAGGCAGACAGTGCGTGGCTGGTTTAAACCAGTTTCGATGATCTTATTTTCCTTTGTCAGGGATGGTCTGAGACTGACTGTATGACCCAGTTCTGGTCAATGAGATGAAATATTAGGGAAAGTCTGCTGAGGGCCAACCCTTTCCGAACATTAAGGCAAAGCCTTGGTGGGGGTGAAAGACTTTGCTGTTTCCCTCTTCCTGCCTAGAATGCAAACTTGATGTCTGGAGTGGCAGTGGCCATTTTGAGACTATGAGGCAACCAACCAACACCAAGAATGATGGATCAGAAAGAGAGAGTCTGGTCCTTGGTCCTATCACAGAGCCTCTGTGCCAGCCTGGAACCACCGACTTCCACATTTCTTGTTATGTGAGATCAGTAACTTCTATTAATTTTTGTCCCTTGCAGTTACATGCATTCCTCAATGATATACCTTCAGACCCAAAGCAGAACAGAAAGGAAATGCTCAGATGTCCCATCATCGGGGACATGTTGGTTGTGCACAGGCAAAATCACCGTCTGTTACTTCATAAGATAATGGGCAAAAGTCAGGTTCCAGAGCCCCCATTTCAGCATTTATTGAATGGTTCCAAGCTTTGGGCAAGAAAAAAATACCCATTTATTATTGTTGAGTGATTGGTTATGTTCCAAGGCCTAAGAAACGTTCCCTGATTTGCAGGTGTGGACGGAAGCTGTGGAGGTGAGGAGGGTTGCAGCTCAGGGGGCAGAGCAGGTGAGAGCCCACCTTCTCACTCCCGGGCCCTGCTCCTCCCTTACTGTGGCCGGTTCTCTCTCCCTCTCTGTCGGACATCTACATCTGATTCCACCCCCCCCCCGCCACGAGGACTCTGGGCTCTGGCCTTGCACTTCCGGTCAGGAGCTCCCACTGATGGCCAGTGGCCTTCCTTGAATTTCATTTAGCACATGGAAGGCAGAAGACAGGAAGTCCCTCTTCTCCCCTCTCTAGTCAGCAAACCCACCTGCACATCACGCCTTCTGTCCGTCTGTCTTCCTGCCACAGGGAAGTGGTGTCTACCCCCTCTGCATCCCACCCCTCCACCCCTCTCCAGGGCCTCCA
Source organism: Delphinapterus leucas (assembly GCF_059928025.1). NCBI lineage: Eukaryota > Metazoa > Chordata > Mammalia > Artiodactyla > Monodontidae > Delphinapterus > Delphinapterus leucas. Next base: position 36,293,380 of record NC_143133.1, read on the forward strand.
CCATTCTCTCCTCCTCGTTAGTTTTTCCAGCTGGTGTACCATTCGAATCAGCAAACGCATTTGCTTGCGTAGCTCCAACTTTTCAGCCCTCTCTCGATCCCCCTCAGGCACTGCCTCTCGTCTCAGTTTCTGCAAAACTTCTCAAGGGTTAGCGTGCCCTCCCCCAGTAGATCGTAAGCTCCTTGAAGGCAGGAATGCTGCCACCTGGCTACTCTCTATCCCAGCACCTGCCGCAGGGCCTGGGGCCAAGGAGCCCTGTGAAATGAACATCCTTCCAGATACTGAGCCCATGTTCTTTCTGGTGCGTGTGTGTACTGGGGGCGGGGAGGGGTGTTCATCATCTAATTCTGAATCAGAGTCCCTTGGGGAAGGTGAGGACAAAATATGCCAAACTCATATTTCATTCTGTTTTCCTGTAATGACTGTTGATTAGGTCAGAGTCATAGAATTTTAGGGGAAGGAAGAGACCCATCCAGCATCGCTAGCCCTGACGTCTGGATCATGTGCGGCAGACGTGAGAGATTTAGAACGACAAGGGGTGTCTCAGAAACGTGGGTCCAACCTCTTTACTGTGCAGATGTGTGACTTTACGTAAATGAAAGGACTCATGGAAGGTGCCTGCGAGTGTCCTGGCATATCTTGACGTGGGTCTGCTGCCAGCCGCAGATCTGCGCCACCTCCCGTGGGTGCCGGCCATGGACTCTGTCTGCCGTGGTCTGCAATACACGGGGTGCCTTGCCTTTTCTTATGGCTCGAGTGAGGAGGCAGCCAAGGGGAAGGCGAGCATACACACCGGTCATGCAGGGCAAGGCCAGCCTCCGGTCCCAGCCGCTCACTGAGGCTGGGAGGCTTTAAACATGTCTTTCGCCCAACGATAAGCCTCAGTCTTCCCACCCGAATGATGGAAAGAAAAATCATCCTTTCCGTGCAAGGGCTGTGGTGAGAGCCCAGTGAGACGAGGCAGGCAAAGCCCTCCTGCAGACGTAGAAGGGCAACGCTCACGTCACTTCTTACTATGGCTATTTGCACACCTGCGGTTTGTCATCACCGTCAGTACAAGGAGTAAACCACTGCTTACTCAAGTCAGACTGATTTTAGCTGCATTGCTCAGCTGTCAGGGCCAACACCACCAACCCTCAGGTCTCCACAGAGGCAGTCAGAGGCAGGGAGTGTCCATGTCTCTCCCTGGGAGAGGGGCTTCGGTTTGAATCCTGCGTCAGCCACTGACCGGCTGGGCGGGGCGGCTCCGGGTGAAACCACATCCCTCTCGGAGCTGCTCCAAGGACCGAGCCAGGACTCAGAAAGATGTGACACGGGGCCAGGCAGCAGGCACAAGTCCTCACTGCTCCACAGGGGAGGCCTTCCCTCTTATGGGTGAGGAAAAGGAGGCTCAGGGAGCCAGGTCAGTCCTGCGAGGCCAGAAGCCCCTGGGCAGGCCCCGGCTGCTGCTCTGCCCAAATCCTGCCTCTTGTCCGCCCCTGCCCCCCACCCCAGCCCAAAGTCTCCTGTGCCTCGGGCTCCCTGGGGCTGGGGTGGCCTCGCACCTTGAAGTCATCCCTGTCCTTGGCCCGGCTTTTGGAGGCCATGTTCCGCGCGTGGCCCAGCAGCGTCTGCCCGATGGCCCGCTCTGTGTGCTGCTGCAGGAGCTGCCCGACTTCCTGGGCCTCGGCCAGGAGCTGCTGCCGAAGCTGCAGCCGCGTCTGTTGCGTCTCCTCCTCCAGCCGGCCAGCCTCCTCCAGGACGCGCGCCTCCTGAAAAGGACGGGCGGGGAGAGGTTGGAGCCCCACTGCTGCCCTGCACGGATGCTCCGGTCAGAGCCAGGACCAGGATGTACAGTCGGCCCTGCCCAGGGTCCCAGGAAGGTTAGAGAAGGGATGGAGAAGGGGTGGAAAGTGGGGACCTCTATACGCACTTGATGGGCCTGGGTATCTTGAAGATCCCCCAAGGCATTTATTGAGCACCAACCACGTGCCCAGTGCCATCTGTGGCTTCACACATATACAAGCACTTCCTCATTCATCCCAAACACCGTGAGGCCTGAACACTAGCAGCGATGAGGACACAGAGGCTCAGAGAGGCTAAGTAACTTTCTATAAGTCCCCCAGCAGAGCGGGTTCTAAAGTCACGTCTGAGTCCGCGAGTCGTCTGGGACATCGTGGAGGCCAACACAAGGCCTATGGGGATTCCCTTCCCTGAAGGAATAAGAGCTGGAGAAGGAGGTGGGGGAATCAGAGGTAGGGCAGTAAGTCCTGCCTCCTTCCCACCAAGCCCTCCTGGGCCGAGCAAAAGAGACTGTGAGCCTGTCCCTCACGAAGGGGTCAGAAAACGTCAGCTGCCCCTATAGCTCAGTGGCTACAGGAGACTTGGCGTCAGCTTGCTTGGGTTTAAATCCCAGTCCCACAATTTACAAAGTCTTTCTATTGATTTGTTAAAACCTTAAAACAGACTACAGAGCCCTTTTCTCCCAACGCCCGATGACGACTGTACCTATCCGTGCTCTGATTTCACGTGCGTTTTTAGTATAATTATAATGTACACCAGAAACTTTGGGCATACTGGGTGCACCACTACAGTGGGGGCTGCCATTGTCCTGACCCCACAACGATGCTGGGGCAGGATTGGGGTTTTGCCTAAACCGGGCTGGAACCTGGAACCTGTCTACGGGGCAGGGGGCTGACGCACAGTCTTACCAAGGCTCTGAGAAGCTGCCACTGATGCTCGTCCAGACACTGGGAGGAGTCCTGCTCCAGGGCGTGCTGTTCGCGCAACTCCTGGAGAAGGCTCTTCTTCCCTGACAGTCTCATCTGGGTCAGGGTGGTGATGGCACTGCTGCGGAGAGCCAGCCTCCGGAGAGCTGAGCGTAAGAGCAGGTCATGCCCCTGCAGGATGCACTGCGTGGACCTTTGGAGAAAGTGGGTGCCGGGCTGAGGGGTCAATATTCTTGGCTCCACTGAGTGTGACTGGTTAATGTTATGTGACAGCTTGACTGGGCCATGGGGTGCCTGGACATGTGATCAAACATCATTCTGAGAACTTCTGTGAGGGTGTTTCTGTATGAGGTTAACATTTGAATTGGTAGACTGTGTAAAGCAGACTGTCCTCCCTAATGTGGGTGGGCCTCATCCAATCAGTTGAAGGTCTGAAGAGAGGAAAAAGCTGACTTACCCATGAGTAAGAGGGAACTCCTCCTGCCTGAAGGCCTTGAGTGGGATATAGGTTTCTCGTTTTGGACTCAAACTGAAACACTGGCTTTTCCTGGGTCTTGAGACTGCTGCCTTCAGACTGGCTCTTACACCATTAGCCCTCCTGGTTCTTAGGCCTTTGGACTTGGGACTGAAACTACATATTGGTTCTCCTGAGTCTCCAGCTTGTCAGCTGCAGATCTTGGGACATCTCAGCTTCTCTCTGTATATCTATATCTGTATCTATAGGTTCTGTTTCTCTGGAGAATCCTAATACACTGACCCACCAAGAAATGCCCCCAATAGTCATGCCCCACAGGGAGCCTTTACAGAGGTAGTAGGTTGGAATTATCCCATCCCCTGCTGCGCATCCTCTTAGACGTGGTGCTGACCTGGGTTATATTCAGGCAACTGTCCTTTACTAATCTTTTTAACTTTATCACGTTCTGCCCCAAGTTTCAGGTGCATATATGCAGCTGCCTTCAGTACATATCCACTCAAATTTCTTACATAATAGCTCTCAAAATTAACATATCCAAAACTGAAATCATGAGCTATTTTTGAGTTCCTATCCCAATGAGTCAAGTAGAAAACCTCGGTCTACCCAGCAGTCTCGACATTTGGCTTTATAACTTGAGGTATTTTCTGACAGCCTGAGAAGTTGAGCAAGGCACTGTCAGTCAGTTTACCAAGAAGAAGAGACCTGGCAAACACTCCAGGCTTCCAGCCGGGGGCCCTCATCCTAAGAATAAGGAATCATCCCTTGTAAAGACCTAATTTTAAATCAGCTAAATTCACAAATGGAGTGGTTGATTTGTCACTTTCTGAAATCACTGCTAGAAGTAAGATAAATCCTCTCTGGAGGAAGATCCCATCATTCAAAGTCTCAAATTATCTCTACAGTTTTTAATAACACTGTCCAGCATTCAGTAAAAATAACCAGACTTGCAAACAGATAAGAAGTGACCAAAAATAAGGAGAAAAAATGGATAATAGAAACATACCCACAAGATATTGGACATTAGAATAATCAGCTATGATGAACATGTTTAGGAAATTAAATGATAAGGTGAACTTTAGCAGATAACTGGAAACTATGACAAAAATAAAATGGAAATTTTAGAACTGAAAACATAGTAACCAACATTAAGAATTCAGTACATGGGTTTAACAGCAGATAAGACACAGCTGAAGAGAGCATGAACTGGAAGATAGTTCAAAATAAGTATCTAGACTGAACCACAGGGAACAAAAATACAGAATAGCTTCTAAGAGGCAAAGGACATAAGGTGAGAATAATCTAATAAATGTGTAACTGCAGCCCCAGGAAAAATAGGGACAGAATAGGCAGAAGGAATATTTAAAGAGACAGAGGCTCAGAATTTTCAAAAACTGATGGAATATAGCAAATCACAGGTTCAAGAAGCACTACAGATTTATTTAAAACAAGCAAACAAGAGATTCACAAAAAAACACATCCATGTTTAGGCATATTATAATAAACTGATGAAAACCAAAAGAACAAAAGAAAATCTTAAAAGCAACCAGAAACAATTGAAATCAGAAGACAAAATATTACCTTTAAAAGTATTTAAAAAAAAACCAGACTAGGATTCTATACCCAATGAAAACATTCCTCAAAAATGAAGGTGAGATAGACATTTTCAGACAAACAAAACCTAAGAGAATTTGTCACCAGCAAATCTAAAATGATGAGAACCTTCATGCCAAAGAAAATACTCCTAGATGGAAACTTAATGATACAGGAAACAATCAAGAGCAACGGAAAGGGTAAATCTAAATGAATACTCACTGCAGAAACCAAAACTAGTATCTCATGGGGTTGAAAATATATAGACATGTAAAATATCCAGTAAGTCACGTGCCCACATCAATTCTGACTCCGAGCTTTCATCCGCGGCACTCTGCTATCACTGTTTCACATTTATATTCACAATGTGGCCTCAAGATCACACTGTAAGGGAGGCCGGGGTACAGTTAACCTTACAGATGAGGACACTGAGGTTAGCATGGAGTATCACACAGGACACAGGCCTCCACCCTCCGGAAAGCTGTACTCACTCCTCACTGAGGCCGCCAAGTTGGCCCAAGACTCGGTGGATGATGCCGTCCTGGTCATCCCGCAGGTGTGTCTGCAGCACAGTGGACAGTGTGTGCTCCTCCATCCACACCTAAGCCCCAGGATAGAGGGACAGGGGTCAACTCAAGTTCATTTCATCCATCATTGCTTTGTTGGATCATACCTTTAGTTTCTAATTTTTTTAAAATCCCTTTCTTAAAGGATTTTTTTAAAAATCCCCCCTCCATCCACACCTAAACCCCAGGACAGAGGGACAGGGGTCAACTCAAGTTCATTTCATCCATCATTGCTTTGTTGGATCATATTTTTTGTTTCTTATTTTTTAAAAATCCCTTTCTCCCTTGATTTAATTAAATTTTTCTCTTATATTTTCGGCAAAAGTTTAAAAATGTTTCCTATTTGCATGTACATCTTAAGGCATTTAATACGTATATTCTGTGGCATGAGGAAGGGATCAAATTTTCTCTGGATAAATTGATACTAATTGTCCTAGCACCATTTATTAGATAATATATCTTTTTATGATGGGCCTGTCATGCCACCCTGTCTGATGTAGTTTCCATATATATATGAATTTCATTCCAGGCTCCTTCTTTTATTCTGTGGATCTGTCTGTTTATTTCTATGTAAATACCTCACTGCTTTAATTCCTGTAGTTTATAGGAAGACTTCATAGCTGCTAGGGCAAGTCTTCCATATTCTTTTGTACAAAACTGTTTTAACTATGCTTGGTTGCTTTTTTTTTTTTTTGCGGTACGCGGGCCTCTCACTGTTGTGGCCTCTCCCGTTGCGGAGCACAGGCTCCGGACATGCAGGCTCAGCAACCATGGCTCACGGGCCCAGCTGCTCCGCGGCATGTGGGATCTTCCCGGACCGGGGCACGAATCCACGTCCCCTGCATCGGCAGGCGGACTCTCAACCACTGCGCCACCAGGGAAGCCCTGGTTGCTTTTCTTTACATATGAATTTTAGGATAAGTTTATCAAGTTTGGGAAAACAGCTTTTTTTAGATTTTCTTCTAATTGGATTGAATTTACGGATTAATTTGTACAGAATCACTGTTTTTCCAAAATTGAGTTGTCCTATCCAAAAACAAGGCCTTTCTCTCAATGCTTGCTTTATCCTTTCAACAACATTTTATAAACTTCTCCGTTAAGCTCTTATAAACATTGGTCAGATTTATTTTTAGGCACCTTGTAGCTTATATACTGAAGGGGATCTTTTAGGCTCCCTGTAGCTTTTATTCTGAAGGGGATCTTTTAGGCTCCCTGTAGCTTTTATTCTGAAGGGGATCTTTATGTTATCGCTGTTCTCCTCTACTGCTTTGAAAGTTACCTATTCTGTTTCTATTTCTTCAGTGGTTTAAAATTTTTAATGTACATTCCCACCTCTAGAAATCTTAAGTTAATCAACATTTCTTTTACCTTAGAATTCATGACAGTCAGCACGTCTGAAAATTTCTTATCTGTTATCACTTTGAATTTTATCTCTCCTTCATTCTCTCCTTCTAGGATTCTTAGAAGACTAAGGAAGTCCCTCCAGGACTTTCTCATTCTGTTCCCATGTCTCCTAACCTCTCATATCTTCCATCTCTTTAGCTCTCTGTGTCATATTCTGGACCACTTTCTCACCTTTATCTCCTAGTTTACACACTGTGTCTTCAACCATAATTTGATCTGCTGTTTAACTCATCCATTAAATTTCTGTTTTCATGACTGTAATTTTCATTCATAAACTACGGGTTTTTTATCTGTCATCTTTTTACATCATGTCTTGTTTTTATGCTAGTAATTCCTCCTGTTATTGTTTTAAACATACTTCCTTTAGAAGCACTCTCTAACAGTCCCTTCACCTGAATTCCTCGGCACTCGTTGTGGTCTAAACTTGGTGCTTACTGTACATGCTGGCTCTCCCTTATGGTGGATTGTTGCTTGTGTGTTTTGTAATTTTGGATGTTAGCTCATCTTCAGTGTGGCTTTATCTGTGAAAATCCTGTGAGGTCCAAGGCCACACAGCTTTTTGGTGGAGCAGAGGCTCAAATCTAAGTCTGTCTGTCCCCAAAGCTCAAATCTTTTCTAGCCGCATCTGCTCCTCCCTGACTATCTCGCATCACAGGGAGAAACATGCACCTAGAAACATGCAGCTGGACTGTGTTACACCAAGGGCTCAATCACTAAGGTGAGACTCTTACTTTCCCACACATGTAGCTCTTTTCTGGAGATGGCCATGCTGTATGCAGAACAGGGACAAAGCACAGAGTCTGGGTGTGAGTAAGCAGCCTAGACTTCAGTTCTCTGGGCCTTGAGATTCATAGCACATACTTAATCTCACAAAATCACACTGTGTGACTCAGAACTTTTCCTTTAAGTCAGTCTCTGACTCCTCTTGTGAGGGGTCTACAATAACCTGTCCAAGAGCTTGGGAAACCAGAACATTCTAGAAAATTCTACACAGTGTAGATTCTCTAAAAGGTAAATTAACATCGTCACTAAGAACATGGGGGTCTTTGGTGTGCGTTTTGAGAAGGCAGATAAAACTAGCAACGGGATCCAAAGCCGATCAAGAGGACGGAGATCATAGGATCAGATGGTGCCTGCAATGGTCACACCACCCTCTTCAACGTTATCGAATGCAGGTTCATGAATGTTTAAATTCCGACGCAAAAAGCTGCTTCCGTGGGCTAGAGTGCTGACCCTGTTCATTGCTACCAGGTTATTCTGTGGTTTCCCATATGTTTACTCTTTGTCTCACATTTTCATTTACTAAGGAGAGAAAGGGAAAAGGAACCAATAGGCAGTGCATGCCCGGTACATGCTCCTATAAAAGGGGTGGGTTTAGAGGTAGGGCCGGTGGAAAAGTCAACACCTAAGGCAGACACTGGAGTGCTGGGAGGAGGGAGGCACTGCAGTTTTAAAAGCACGGTCAGAGGAGGCCTCAAGGTGAAGGTGGCTTCAGGATAAAAACCTGAAGCAGGACGAGTGAGGCAGGAGCGCCCAGGGAGCTGGAGGGACACAAGGATGCTGGGGAGGCTGGAATGGGGTGAGAGGGAGAGACAGGGAGGGGGTCAGAGGGTAACCAGGTCCTGACAGGCAGGGCTGTGTAGGGCACGGTGAGGACTCTGGCTTTTCCGCTGCATGAAATGAGAAGGGGGTTTAGAGCTGAGAAATGACACGATGGGACACAGTGTCTTTTATCAAATCTAATGTGCTGGTAATTACGAGACGCAGTTATTTGAGGTGCCGCACAGAGAGGAAACCACTGGTAATTACACTAAGATGCACCTCAATTTCAGAGATGTTAAAATGGTATTAAAATCTGCATCTTAAAAATGAGCGGTGGCTTCCCTGGTGGCACAGTGGTTGGGAGTCCGCCTGCCGATGCAGGGGACACGGGTTCGTGCCCCGGTCCGAGAGGATCCCGCATGCCGCGGAGCGGCTGGGCCCGTGAGCCATGGCTGCTGAGCCTGCGCGTCCGGAGCCTGTGCTCCGCAACGGCAGAGGCCACAACAGTGAGAGGCCCGCGTACCGCAAAAAAAAAAAAAAAAAAAAGAGTGGTATATGATATGCTCCCTCTGGAGCAGTGACTGGCCAAGATGGCAGAATAGGAAGACCCTGAGCTCACCTCCTCCCATGGCACATCAAAATGACTATTTACAGAGCAACTATTGATGAGAAAGACCTGAAGACTAGCAGAAAAAAAATTACACCTAGAGGTATAAAGAAGGGACCACAAGGAGATGGGTAGGAGGGGCAGAGTCACGGTAAAGTCAAATTCCATAATTCCAGGTGGGTGACCCACAAACAGGAGAATAATTCCAACTGCAGTGGTTCTCCCCAAGGAGTAAGGGGTCCGAGGCCCATCAGGCTCCCCAGCCCAGGCGTCCTGCATTGGGAAGATGAACCCCCAGAACATTTGGCTTTGAAGGCCAGTGGGGCTTATGTTTTCGGGAGAGCCAAAGGACCATGGAAAGTAGAGAGCCATCCTTAAAGGGTACGCACAAAATCTCACAAGGTCCAGGACCCAGGGCAGAAGTAGTAATTTGAAAGAAGGCTGGGTCAGACCCACCTGCTGATCTTGGAGAGCCTCCCAGGAGGCAGGAGGCAATTGGCGCTCCCCCTGGGGGCATAGATGCCGGCAGCAGCCATTTCGGGGAGCTCATTCTACCACAAGGATACTGGTGCTGGTAAGCGCCCTTTCGGAAGCCTCCCTCTGGTTCATTAGCGCAGGGATCCAGCCTACCCACCAGCCTGTCGGCACCAGTACTGGGACACCTCAAGCCAAGCAGCTAACCAGGCAGGGACACAGCCCTACCCACCAGTAGGCCAACAGCCTTAGGACCCCTGAGAGCCTCCAGCTGGCCCAGGACCCTACCCTGCCCACCAGTGGTCCAACATCAACTCTAGGACCCCCAGGACCCTGCAGCCAGAGGTCCCGGGACCTGGCTCCGTTCACCGGTGGGCCAGCACTAGCCCCAAGACCAGACTCACCTTCCAGTGGTCTTAGTAAGATTTTTTTGGATATGTCTCCTCAGGCAAGGGAAACAAAAGCAAAAATAAACAAACAGGACTAAATCAAGCTGAAAAGATTTTGCACAGTGAAGGAAACTATCAACAAAACGGAAAGGCTGCCTATTGAACGGGAGAAGATATTTGCAAATGATATATCCTATAAGGGGTTCATATCCAAAATATACAAAGAACTCATACAACTCAACATCAAAAACACAAACAACCCCATTAAAAATTGGGCAGAGGATCTGAATAGACGTTTTCCCAAAGAAGACGTACAGATGGCCAACAGGCACATGAAAAGATGCTCAACATCACCAGTCGTCAGGGACATGCAAATCAGAACCACAATAAGGTATCATCTTATGTCTGTCAGAATGCTATTACCAAAAACACAACAAATAAGTTTTGACGAGGATGTGAAGAAAAGGGAACCCTTATATATTGTTTGTGGGAATGTAAGTTGGTGCAGCCAATATGGAAGACAGTATGGAAATTCCTCAAAATATTAAAAACAGAACTACCATATAAGGCAGCAATCCCACTCCTGGGTGTTTATTCGAAGAAAATTAAAACATTAATTAGAAAAGATATCCACACCTCTATGTTCATTGCAGCATTATTTACAATAGTCAAGATATGGGAGCAAACTCGTGCCCGTTGATAGGTGAATGGATAAAGAAGATGTGGTATATACAATGGAATACTACCCAGCCATAAAAAAGAATGAAATCTTGCCATTTGTGACAATATGGACAGACCTAGAGGCTATTATGCTAAGTGAAGTAAGTCAGACAGAGAAACACAAATACTGTATGATTTCACTTTTATGTGGATTTTTAAAAACAAAACAAATGAACAAACATAACAAAAGAGAGAGTCACAGACACAGAGAACAAACAGGTGCTTGCCAGAGGGGAGGGGGGTGGGGGGGAGGAGAGAAATAGGTGAGGGAGGTTAAGAGACACAAACTTCAGCTACAAAGTAAATGAGTCAGGGGTATGAAATGTGGGTAATACAGTCAATAATTATTTAATATCTTTGTATGGTGACATGTCATAACTAGACATATCATGGTGATAATTTTGAAATATATAGACATATTGAATCACTGTGTTGTGTAACAGGAACGAACGTAGTGTTGAGGTCATTTATACTTCAAAAACGAACAAGAAACAAACAAACCCATAGAAAAAGAGATCAGGTTTGTGGTTACTGGAGGAGGAGGAGGAGGAATTGGATAAAAATAGTCAAAAGGTATAAACTTCCACTTGTAAGATAAATAAGTACCAGGGATGTAATGTACAACATGGCAAGTATAATGAACACTGCTCTATGTTCTGTATGAAAATTGCTAAGAGAGTAAATCCTCACACCACAAGGAAAAAATATTTTTTTCTATTTCTTTGAATTTTTATCTATAGGAGATGATGGGTGTTCACTAAACCTACTGTGGTCATCATTTCATGATGTATGGAAGTCAAATCATTATGCTGTACACCTTAAACTTACACGGTGCTGTAATGTCAATTACATCTTGGTAAAAATGGAAGAGAAAAGAATTTTTTTAATAAAATGGAAGAGAAAAAAAAGTTTTAAGTGAAAGTATCACTCTGGTTGGAGGTTGAGAATAGACCACAAGGGGCCTTGGATTCAGGGAGACCAGAGGGCTTGCTCTCAGCAGACTGGGGAGAAGCCCACAAACCTGCATTAGAACGGATCACATTTTGAGAACCACCATTCTACAACCTGTTCCAATTGTGTGACTGACAAACTCCACAACATTTAACAACTTCTCTGAGTAACAGGATATGAAATCACCAACGCCTTTTGGATAGAAAATAAGTGGAAAATGCATTTCATAGTCTGGGTATGTGTTAGATTTTCCATGAACAGTTTTGTTGGCCTTTTCATCTCATGACTAAATATTCATCTTGACCACAGAAAGTTCATCTCATTTTTATCATCAACAAGGAAATATGGAAAGTGGGAGAGAATATGGATCTCTAAATATCTTGTGGTAATTTAAGGCAATTAAACAATCAATTAGTAAATTAATTTTGACATCCAAACTTTGAGAAAACAGACTTGGGTCATACTTATTTAATCAGTTGATGAGGTCATTAACTTCTGCTTGCTTCTTGCATGCAGAACTCCTCTTGAAATACTTCTGCACAAGCAAAGGAATATTCACACGCATGTATATGCTCACAAAGTAAATAAATAAAAAATAAAAACCAGAAGCTATGCATTGTCTGACATCTGCGTAAAGTAACTTGAGACTCATAACTAGAGGATTTTAGATGAATCATGGCTGTTTGCCGAATAATTTATCAGAAATGAAGTTCTAGATTTTTTCAATGTCAGTCATTAAGCAATTGAACAGATACTGCGTGAAGGGTCTTAACCTGCATTATCTCCCAGCAACCCTGTTGGGTATTTTGATCCCTATTTTTCACATGAAAGCTGAGGTTCAGAGAAATTTAGCAAGCTGTGCAAAAGCAGAGTTGTGGGAAATCTGCCAGGTGACCGGCAAGAGTCACCCAGCCCATTAACGGGGTTGCTCTGGTTCAAACCCAGGCATTCAGCTTCCAACATTAGAAGCCTGTCTTCAGACCACAACTGTCTCTAAAAGGCCTGATCCCCATTTGGGAGCCGACATCAGAGGCACATCAGACTTATCTGGCGATCTTTCCAAACTGCTGAGGCCCAGGTTTCTCCCCTCTTTCCCTGGGGATGGTAAATTATATGGTCTGGGGCCCAGGATTGGTAAGAATCAGAGGAATTCAGCTTCATTTACTCTTGGTGACCCTGTGATAATTTCCAAAGCTGCATTATTGTTGCTGGAAATGCAGCCAAGTTTTCCTGAGCATTTGCTATATCCCAGCTACTGGGCTTTGATTAAGGAAGTGAAATATGAAAAGCAGGGTTGCTGTCCTCCAGGAGCCTACAGCCATATCGAGGAGACTGCAAGGTACCAGTGACAGGACAACACAATGCAGCTGACGGCAGATTGAAATTAATTAGAAGGAGGTCTAATAAATTGGACAGGCAGGAAACTAGGCCCTATGCTCGTCCCTGGCTGGAAATGGCCCCGTGATGCTTCCCTTTATTTATTGGTATTTTGGACAGCTCCCGTTAGTTGCTTTAGAAAGCCTCTATTGGTTGCATCAGTTGAGCGCTCTTTTGTAACTAACTGAACACTCAATGTAAAAAGACAGGGTGTTTCTCATAACAAGCACCTTGGGGTAGGCAGTCCAGGGCTGGGACAGTCCGCCTTTCTGCCCCACCCTCCTGAATCCTGCCTCTAAGTCAAAGGAAGGCCAGCATACCTCCAGTCCTCCTGTACCTGCTCTGGGCACAAAGAACAGGGAACACTGAAGAGGAGGATGTCTCCTAGCAACACTTGGCCTCTGTATTAGGGAACAGAAGCCTTGTGCAGGTACCATACCTTCTCTCATAGGCTAGAACTGCACGCGGCCACTTCTAGATGCTGGGATATTGAGCATGTTAGTTTTATAGCCTCTAGCATGCAGGAAAGCAAGAGAGAAAGGAAGTGTGGGTGTTTTCATTTAGAAATTTGAGGGCTTCCCTGGTGGCGCAGTGGTTGAGAGTCCGCCTGCCGATGCAGGGGACACAGGTTCGTGCCCCAGTCCGGGAGGATCCCACATGCCGTGGAGCGGCTGGGCCCGTAAGCCATGGCCGCTGAGCCTGCGCGTCCGGAGCCTGTGCTCCGCAACGGGAGAGGCCACAACAGTGAGAGGCCCGCGTACCGCAAAAAAAACAAAAACAAAAACAAAAAACTTAATTCTTTAAAAATAAAATTGAGGTATATTAGTTTACATAGCTATTGTAACACATGGCCACAAACGCTGTGGCCTCAAATGACACAGATTTAGTATCTTACATTTCTGGAGGTCGGAAGTCTGAAATGAAAGGAACAGGGCTGTGTTCCTTCTGGAGACTCTGGGGGGAGTCTGTTCCTCACCTCTTCCAGCTTCTCGAGGCCTCTCGCATTCCTTGGCTGATGCGCACATCACTCTAGCCTCTGCTTAGGTCCTCACATCTCCTCCGACCCTGAGCCTCCTCCTTCCCTTTTAAAAGGACCCTTGTGATCACACTGGGCCACTCATATAATCCAGAATAATCTTTACATCCCCAGATCCTTAATTTGATTGCGCGCCATCAGGTCCCCTTGTCCTGTTAGGTAACATATTCACAGGTCCTGGGGATGAGGATGTGGGGACATTATTCTGTCTACCACATATATACATGGCTTTAATAATGAAATAGACTTTCATTGAGAAACAGGAGTCCCGTGTGTGCAGCTCCTCCCCCCAAGCAGTCCACTCCCTTGAAGAACCGCTCTCTGTCGTTTATTTCTATTATGCTAAAGAAGGCTTTGCTGCCCTTCTTGTTGGATTAACCGAAGGCATCATCTACTGACCTCCTATCCTGGGAGAGGAGGGCTCTTGCCGTCTTCTCCCCCTCTCCCCATTGTGAAAGGTTGGCAACCAGAATCTTGGTAAAGCATCTAGCATAGGCACTAGGGGATGCTCAGAGATGGAAATCCCTCGTTATTCTTCAGAAGTTTAAAAAAAAAGGCAGACTCCAGACCCAGTTTTACAAAATGCTGCACCTGCTTTTCTTGCTCCAGGAGATCTTGGAAGAGTTTCCACTGCTGACTCCGGAAGCGATCCAACTTCTCCAGCTGCTGGGCCGCGTTCTCCTGGGCCTGCTGCCTCAGGTATTCACACTCTGCCTGGGAGAGGTCAGTCACACAGGGGAGCGTCTGGAGGAACAGGACGTCCACAAACTTCTGGAACGTTTCCATGGTGCTGCGATACAGCTCCTGAAGCCGAGAGCCACACGACGGAGCTACGTGTCAGGCTCTCACCCAGGGCAGGGCCGAGTGTTTCACGCAGGACACAGAGGAAATCCAGCGAAGGGAGCTCTCAAATCACACACAGGCGCGTGCACGCACACACATGCACACAAACACACTCAGTCTTGGGAAACGCCCACTGCCTTCCAGCCCTCTCACCCTCACCCTGTCAAGTGCCAGACCTGCGCTTTTGACCCAATGAGCCCTTAACCACTGGCGTTTCATCTAAACCTCCATCCAGATTATTTTCACGACCCCTCACTGGTCTCCCTGCCTCCCTCCGCCCTCCACACTTAGGTGAGTTATTTGCACAAGCATAGATCCTTCAATTCCAGCTCCAATAACCTGGAAGACCTCTCTTCCCATCGCAATCAGACCTGCCTAGCAGAGCTTCAGGGGCTGCCTCATTTCTCACCATTCTGTTACCTTCATCCCACCTCCCCCACTCCATTCTCTTTCTAAAACTCTTTTTAATTGTGAAAAACAAAAACCCGTAGATAATAATACATTAAACATCTCTGAACCCACCACTCAGTTTTCCTTTTTGTTTCAGACTAAAAACACTAAACCTTACAGGTTAAGTTGGAATCCTTTAAGTTCGCTCTGCAATTCTTTTCCCCTCCCTCCCAGTGTCTTCAGAGATAGCCATCCCCATGAATTCAGCATCTCTGTCTCCAATTTAGATTTCTATACTTTCACTATATATGATGCCCATAAATGTGGCTTTTGGTGTGTGTGTTACTTCACATAAATGGCATCTCGTTGCATGTTTCATTATATGGATGCTTTTGAAAGCCTCTCCCCTTCTCCCCACCTCCAGGCACTTTCACATCTGAAATGGACTCCTCTTCACCCTGCAAAACCCCTGCAAAATAATCCCTTTGCTGTGAAGCCTTGCCTGGGCCACTCAGACTAACATGGACATTTCTCACCCTGGGCTCCTGCAGCTCTTTGGTTAGCCCCACCAGGGCATCAAAACTATACTTTATCTGTCATCCCTCCTGGACCACAACTGCCTAAAAGCAGAGGCTGCATCATACTCAGATCTGCACCCACGTCTCACACCCTCCTAGACTAAGCACCTGACTGCAGTTTCTGAATGCATCACACACCAACATGATGCAGAATGCCCATTTCCCCTTCTTCATCTAGGAACTCCCCTCACATGTTCCAAACTCAATTTGAGGTCTCCTCTTCTGGGAAGGCCTCCCAACCACAGGGTTGTTTTTGTTTTTTTTTTTTTTTAACATCTTTATTGGAGTATAATTGCTTTACAATGGTGTGTTAGTTTCTGCTTTATAACAAAGTGAATCAGTTATACATATACCTATATCCCCATATCTCCTCCCTCTTGCGTCTCCCTCCCACCCACCCCCCCCATCCCACCCCTCTAGGTGGTCACAAAGCACGGAGCTGATCTCCCTGTGCTATGCGGCTGCTTCCCACTAGCTATCTCTTTTACATTAGGTAGTATATATAAGTCCATGCCACTCTCTCACTTCATCCCAGCTTACCCTTCCCCCTCCCTGTGTCCTCAAGTCCATTCTCTACATCTGCATCTTTATTCCTGTCCTGCCCCTACGTTCTTCAGAAACTTTTTTTTTCTTTTAGATTCCATATATATGCCGACCACAGGGTTTTTTACGAATAAAGTCTTATTACTTTAGCATCTATAGGGCCTAGAAAAGCACCCGGCAAATATCAGGTAATAATAATTGTTAATAATTATGAATTCTTACCATGTGCCAGAGAGTGTCATAAACACTTTTCTTGTATAATCCCATTCATCCTTCTAACAGTCCAATGAAGATGTTATTATAATTACCATTACTTTACAGATGAGGAAACTAAGACCCGGAGAAGATAAGTAACTGGACATTTGTAGAGGGTGGGTCCTGGCTGTTGGACTATTGGACTCATGCTCTTAACCTGTATGCTACAAGGATAATTGGTTATTTTTGGAAAACAAAATTCTCAGCACCTCCTCTGGTGTGCTGAAGTCATACTTGGTGTGCTCAATGAATATAAGTTAAATTTAACTCAAATCAGTGTTAACGAAACCCAATGAATGCCATGTTTTAAAAAGTTCATGGCCAAGCTGAACTTTGTTTGTAATAAAGTGACCGTGACAGAGGCACAAGGGACCCACACCTTTTTAAAAGATTTAGAGATCCTACTTCTGAGAGTGGCCAACCAGGTAATTTGAACCAATTTCTCCCTGCAGAAGATGAATTTTTTAAAAAAGCTGGACAAAATGTTTATTAAATCATCATAAAAGTCCGAAAGAGCTAACAAGGTAGTGAAGAGTGTGGTGCCCAAGGTCGGGAGAAGATGCAGTCAGAGAAGTGCGCCCAGCCCCTGGGCTGTGTTTACATAAGGGGTGTAGGTCAATCCAGGGGAGATGGCTGCACAGCTGATGGACCTCGGACAGCCTCAAGCAGTCGAAGGGACAGAAGGTGGAGTTCACAGCTCATATGGGTTGGGGCCTCGTAAGCCATTCCACACCTAGGGCTGGAACCCAAAAAGCAGCACCAGAGATGCATGACTGAAATGGAAGGAAACCAGATCTGACTGGTTTAAACAGATGGCAACCTGGAGTCTGGTCATGTGGGTGACCCAGCATATTTCAAGTCCAGACCTTGAATTAACATGACTCTGGATCATCAGAGGCCCAGTCATTGGGCAGAAGCAAAGGAAAATCCTCTCTGCGGGAGGAGAGCATCACTGCATGCTTGAAAATATTTTTACCAATATATGTACAAATCTGAGACAAGGCATATGAGGAAAAAATAAACAGGTACACAAGGAGATAAGAATATGACCAAAGACCTACACAAACAACAGACATGAAAAACAAACCCACGGGTAGTCCAGAGAGTGTAATTAGAAGACAAGGACTTTAAAGGATTGATGCTTACCATGCTCATGACGTTAAAAGCCACTCTTAAACCTTAAAGCAAAGAGCTAGAAATTATAAAAAGTAACGTTACTTAGTTTTAAAAAAAGTCAGAACTTCTAGAATTGACAAACACTGCTCAATAATATGAACCCAATGTATAGGTTTCATTGCAGTTTAGATGCAGCTGGAGAGAGAATTAGTACTGGAAGAAAGATCAGGAGAAAATCCAGAACAAAGTAAAGAGAGACTAAGGGATGGAAAATACGGAGGAGAAGATAAAGGCTAAAAGATACAGTGAGAAAGTCCAAAATGTTTAATTGGAGTCCCCGAAGGAAAGAAGGGAGAGTCCAGGCAGCAGTCATATTTGAAGTGATAATGGCTGAGAAATCTTTCAAAACTGATGAAAGAAATTTACAGATGAGGAAACTGAGGCTTTATCTGTACATGTAAAAGAGAGGTTAATTGGATGCACCCATGATCTAACCATGATGCTCTTAGGTAATTTTTTTTAACAAAGAATGGATGAGAGAATAAGCAGCACCTAATAAACACAGGGTCACTTTTTGTGACATTAATAGTAGATAAAGGGCTTCCCTGGTGGTGCAGTGGTTAAGAATCTGCCTGCCAATGCAGGGGACACGAGTTCAATCCCTGGTCCTGGAGGATCCCGCATACTGCAGAGCAACTAAGCCCGCGTGCTATAAATACTGAGCCTGTGCTCTAGAGCCCGCGTGCCACAACTACTGAAGCCTGCGCACCTGGAGCCCGTGCTCCGCAGCAAGAGAAGCCACCACAATGAGAAGCCCGTGCACCGCAATGAAGAGTAGTCCCCGCTCACCACAACTAGAGAAAGCCCACACACAGCAACGAAGACCCAACACAGCCAAAAATAAAAACAAATAAATTAAAAAGAAAGGAGACGAAATAGTTTTTATGAAAAAAAGCTCTTCTAGAGAGAAAGGGGGTCAGCTCATAGCACCAAAAGGTTTAATTCACCAGAAAGATGTAAAGGTTCTAAATTTGTATGCACTTAATGGCATTACCCAAATTGATGCAATTTGTCACATTAACAAAATAAAGCTGAAAAGCATCATGATGATTATGTGAATAAATGAAGAAAAAAGTACTTCACAAAATTTAATTTCCATGCAGAAGAAACACTCTTAGCAAAATAGGAAATGGAAGGAAACTTCCTCAATCTGAAAAAAGAAAAAAACGATAGCAAACATTATACCTGAGGGTAGAAACTACAAAGGTCCTGATTTTATGTAAATGGAATCATATAGCATGTTAGGTTTGTGTATCTCAAC
This sequence comes from Delphinapterus leucas, assembly GCF_059928025.1. Classification (NCBI taxonomy): domain Eukaryota; kingdom Metazoa; phylum Chordata; class Mammalia; order Artiodactyla; family Monodontidae; genus Delphinapterus; species Delphinapterus leucas. The sequence goes on from NC_143133.1 coordinate 36,312,265, forward strand.
TTTATATGTCCTTGTGAGATTCCTCTGTGTTGTCGTGTGTAGCAGTAGTTCATTCTTCCTCACTTGTCTGTAGTATTTCACTGTATAAGTACACCACCATTTATCCATTCTACTGTTGAGGGACATTTGTGTGGCCTCTTATTTTAGACTATCACACATTCTGCTGACATGAACTTTCTTGTGGATGCTGTTTGATACACATGTGCGCTTGTTTCTCTTGGGCATATGCCAAGGAGCGGAACTGTTGGGCTATGTGTATGTGTAGCTTCAGTCCATATCCTCCATAACTAGTAGCCACCAATTTAACATTTTGAATTTATAGATCAACTTGGTGAGGATGAACATCTTTACAATATCAAATCTTCCAATCCAGAAACATGGTATATCTTTACATTTATTTAGGTCTTATTAATTTTTCTTAATATTGTTTTGTGAGCAGGGAGTGGATTGGGATTGGGAGGAGGTGTGAGGGGGCTTCAGAGGTCCTGGTCATGATCTCTTTCTTGATCTGGATGGGGGTTACATAGATGGGTGTTTTTAATTGTCATTTGTTAATCCATAAGGTTATGTGTTACATAGATGGGTGTTTTTAATAGTCATTTGTTAATCCATAAGGTTATGTGTTATCCATTTATTTGTGTCTATTACATTTCACAATAAAAATGGTTTAATAATATGGGAGTGATTTACATTTTCTTCCAGCCTCTGGAAATCCCAATTTTCTGCTAGGAGACAGATTTTAAAAACTGATTCTCCTATGTTGGAATCTATCCTTCCATAGCAGCAGTTGGGGATACTAAGACACACCTTTTTCTTTTTTGTTCATGATTGTCAAACTGCAAAAATACACTGTTTGCAAATTCAAGAAAGGTGAACTTTGTAAAAGCTACATGGTCCATTAGTCGAGGCTCTTTCTAATAAAAAATGTGCTGGATTCTGTCTGCTCTCTGGACAGAGACACATCTGTGTCATCTCACGTGCTCTGATAGGCCATAAAACACACGGCTTCCCACTTAACGCTGACACGTTTCGTTTGGGAGATGATGATTTATTCTGTGCCTGAAATAGAACAGGAATTAATCCGTGTTCTTCTCTCTTAGCGTGTGTGAGGGGTCGGACAGCAGGGGACGCTGGTCAGGGGAGAGGCTGGCCCTGGGCCTCAGCCCTGCACTTTTCCTCAAATAGAAGCACAAAGAACCCAAGCTAGGGCAGCATTTCACCCTGACTCGTCCTTCACTCGGGTTTCCGCCTCTGCAGCCTGACCCAGAGGATCCAGTGTCCTCTCCAGTCTTCTTGCAGAGAAAGGACTGGGGCAGGGGAAGGGCACATATTCTGAAACCTTTGAAAAGGAGTCTCAGTTTTCGTACCTGCAAAAGGAATAAGATGCGAACTACATCTGTAAAGACAGCACCTGCCTTGAGGGCTGATTGTCAGGGATTAGATACAGCACACAGCACAGAGCAAACGCTTCATAAACACCGGCTATTCTCATTCCAGAGAGGTTGGGAAAGTTAGCGTGTGGCTCTCAATAAATGTTAACCTGTTGCTATTTTTTTTCCCGGAACAGAGCATTTTGGAGAAAAGGCAGTGTGTGTTTCCATTTGCTTGCAGGGTGGGGAGGAGAGAGGGAAGGGAAGGGGGCGTTCCCAGCAGAGGTGGGCATGTGCCCTTGGGAGAAAGCCAGGTGGACCCATGGGCGGAAGCACAGGATGTGTGGAAGCAGAGGAGCAGCAGGGGGTCAGCCTTCCGGGGGGGGGGGGGGCAGGGAGCTCAATGCCACGCAGAGGAGTCAAGACCTGGCAGCCTGCACCCGTGAAGGAGCTCACACAAGGCGCGGATGTGGCCAGGTCTGAAGATGTACTGATGAGGGTGAGTGCTGACTGAGGGCATAAAACATGTACTTCCAGGATCCCACGGACATGGCCCGGCTCCCTGTGAGTTTCCGGTTCATCACGGGAGCCAGAAATGTTCCTCTGCAGGGACCACACCCTGACGGTTTTGAAGGTGCAGTTAACTACCTCAGAGTGAGGCGTGCACAGGGTCCTGGGACAGAGCAGTGCTGAGAGTACAGGTGAAGCTGGGTCTCTTAAAACAGGAAGGGGAAGCTGGGGTGAAGCGAGAGAGCGGCATGGACCTATATATAAGTCCATAGCTAGCTAGTGGGAAGCAGCCGCGTAGCGCAGGGAGATCAGCTCGGTGCTTTGTGACCACCTAGAGGGGTGGGATAGGGAGGGAGCGAGGGAGACACAAGAGGGAGGGGATATGGGGATATATGTATATGTGTAGCTGATTCACTTTGTTATAAAGCAGAAACTAACACACCATTGTAAAGCAATTATACTCCAATAGAGATGTTAAAAAACCCACAAAACTGGAAGTAGGTTGGATCAAGGGTCAGGAGCCTGGGAACCCACCTGCACTGGGTCACTTGCCAGCAGTGTGACAAGGGGCAACTCTCTTCCTCTCTGGGGCTTCACCCAACAGAGGAGGAAAATGATACCTGCTTCCTGAGGACATGCGACACAGGAGACGTGTGCGTGGATGGGCACAGTGGCTCCAGGTCTTCCTCTCCCCCAGAGCCATGCCCTTTGCCACATAACCTTGCATGCCTTCCCACAGGGAGTGGGAAGCGCCTCCCCAACCCTTTAACTTCGGGTCAGTCATGTGACTTGCGTTGGTCAACAGAATGAGGTGGAGGTGAAACGGGCTAGTTTGGAGGCTAGACCCCTGTCATCGCTATGAGGAGAACATTCCCAGGCCAGCCCACTGGTCCTAGGAAGAGTAGAGACAGTTGTGTGCGAGGCCAAGTTGTGTTAGTCACGCTTAGATCAGCCAACCACCAGCTGATGCAGACCCTGGGGATAAATCACTGTCATTTTCAGCAACGGGGTTTTGAGGTATCTTGTTGCACAGCATTACTGTGGTCATAATTACGTGATACCACACCGGACAGAAGGGGCCCTAAAGGTGAAAGCTCTGGTGTAAAGGTGTCATATCCTCACAGCCTTCACAGGTTCATCCTGCAAATGTCTCTTGAGCACCTACTGCAGGAAGGCTCTGTGCCAGGGCCACTGGGTGAACAAAGCTGACGTGGACCCTGACTTTAGAGAACGCACCCCCGGTGAGGGGGCAGACGTCGCACAGGAACTCACAATATCCTATGGCAAGTGTGATGGCAGGGAGGCTGGGAGCCCTAGGGACAGACCAGGGAATCTAACCGATCTGAGAGGGAGTCGGAGAAGGGCTCCCTGAAGAAGTGACATGTAAGCTGAGACAATATGAGAACAAGCCAAACTGAGGGGATGGAGGGAACGGTATTTCAGGCCGCAGAAGAGCACATGCAAAGGCGCTGGGGCAGGAGGGACTGGGCCACCTCTGGGGAGCTGAGGGATGTCTGAGGTTGGCTGGAAGGCAGGGAGCAAGGGACATGCCTCCAAACAAGCGGTGAGTGGGCTGTGTCACATGAGCCTTGTGGGCTACGTCAGGGGGCTTTATGGGCCAGGTTGGCTGGGTCTCAGGGACCAGACTAGGTTGGCCTTTGGGCCAAGTCAGATGGGTCTCATGGGTCAGGCCACGTGAGCACTTCATTGGCCAGGCTGGGTGGTCACCATGGCCAGGTTAAGGATGTTGGACTTTATCCTGAGAGCTATGGGTGGCATTCTGGGGTATTAACTGGGTTCTTTCATATGGTCAATCTACAAAAGAAGGCAGCTAAGAATTCCTACATCAGAGAGGTTAAATGATATGGACCAGGCTGCACAGCTGGTACAGAGCTGAATCAGGCCCATAACCTGGCCTGTCTGATTCCTGGGTGACTCTTCTGTCCTTTGCAGTTTTGCAACTCTTTGCAGGGAGGTGAGCTGACTGTGAAAATTACTAAAAGGAGGGAGAGGTATAATCAGGTAGCATGTGGTACCCTGCGGGCACTGGCAAGTTTTACTTCTGTACATAAAGAAAACATAAATTAATTACTCTACTAGTCTTGCTAAAATAAAACAAAAAGCCATGTTCCCGTAGTTTGCTACAGTAAAGTAGACGTAAGCATGCCAGTCTATCTTTCTAAGACTTGTCATACTTAGTGATGATTTATCACACTTTCACCTTGATAAAGGACCATGGAATTGACTCACCCTCTGTAGCACCTACGGAAATCCTCTTTCCAGTGACAGGAGCTGTATGGTGCCTACACTTGTCAATTTCCTTCTCAAGATCTACTTCCAATAGAACACTGCCCCCAAATCATTGTTTTGGTATTTCTCCCAAACCTAGTTTCTTCTACTCTTTGGAAACTTACTGTTTCCCACCTGTGATAGGCAAAATAATGGCTCCCCAAGATGTCCATGTTCTAATCCCTGAAACCTCTGAATGTGCCACACAGTCAGAGGTTTTGTGGATGTGATGAAAGGACTAAGTGAAAAGCAAGGATCCTGAGATGAGATTATCCAGGGTTATCTAGGTGGGTCCCACATAATTATAAGGGTCCTTGTAAATGAAAGAGAGAGGCAGGCAGTCAGAGTGAAAGGAGATGTAGGATGGAAGCAGAGGCAGGAAGAGTATGGCTGTGGCCTGGAGATGGAGGAAGAGGCCACAAGCCAAGCAATGCAGGCACCTCTAGAAGCTGGAGAAGGCAAGGACATGAATTCTTCCCTGGAGCCTCCAGAAGGAACCAGCCCTGCCGATACCTTCATGTCAGCCCACTAAAACCCATTTTGGACTTCTGACCTCCAGAAACGTAAGGTAATAACTTTCGTTGTTTTTAAGTTGTTTTTAAGTTTAAGTTGTGGTAGTTTGTTCTATCAGCAATAACACACCATCTTCAGGATGCCAATGTTTCAGCTGATTGATATATTCACTGATGCATTGATTCACCCATTCATTTACTCATCACTGTTGCCTGATTGCCTGTAATGTGTCATCCCCAGCTGGATTCTGCAGAACACACCGCAGCCCTCCCAGCAAGGACTCCACGCCCCCGCCTTCCTCTTGTCCACCAAATCACTTCTCCCCACCTGAAGGTTACAGCCCTGGGCCTGTAACCCAGGCCCCCAGCTGTGTGACCTTGAACAAAATACTTTAACCTTTCAGTGTTGTGCAGTGAAGAACTGACCTTGCTGAAAGAGAGGCCTGGCCTTGGTCCACGGTTCTTGGGAAGTGACTTCTAAGTTCTTGGAATGTCCTGCCTGCTAAGAGGGTCTCTATTTACCTGGGAACCTTGGGCAGCTTCAGACAACCTATGACAGTGATGCGATTTCGGGTGGGGCCCTTGGGCCATGTGGCATCAGCTCCACCTCTAGAGGGGCTGGGGCTTAAGGTCAGCCACGTCGGTGGCCAACCACATCTATGTGACTGAGCCCCAATAAGAACTGTGGACACTAAGGCTTGGGTGAGCTTCCCTGGATGGCAATGCTCAGTGTGTAATGCCACACATCGTTCCCAGGAGAAGTTAGCACTGTCCATGACTCCACCAGGACAGGATAACTGGGAGCTTTGTGTTTAGAACTTTAGACTCTGCCCATGTGCCTCTTCTCTTGGCTGACTTAAATCTGTATCCTTTTGCTGTAATAAACCATAACCGTGAGCAGAACAGTTTTCAGTATGAGTCCTTCTAGAGAACTGAAGAACCTGAGGGTGGTCTTGGGGACCTCTGGACTTGCATTTGGTATCAGAAGCAAGGGTGGTCTACTCCCAAACACTTCATGAGTGCTTATCATTATTATTCCTGTCTTCTTTGAGGACAGAGCTTCACTTTTTCTCTTATTTTCCTCAGCCCTAACTTCCCATGAGACTCTGAAGCTGAGACGGCTGACCTTGGCAGGGCTGTTATCACCCTACTCCCCCAGGAGCCCTTCAGGAGAAACAGTAGGGGGAGGACAGTCAGAAATGAACAAATAAACAAGCAGGTCTCCAGGGCACCCTGTGATGCAACAGTGGCAAACTCAGCTCTGCGCCTGTCATTATCAGGAAGACTCTGGGCTCATTTCAGGAATCTCTCTACAAGGCACCGAGACGTGTCATTTAGTGGCATCCATCTCAGTCAAAATGAGAATTCACTGCTTGTTTAGAGGCCAAGAGACAGTGGGAATTTAGAAAAATGCACTTTTCTCTGCAGCCTGAGAACCGTTAGGTGGTGATCAAATTTATCTCTCAACCGCCGTGCCTACAATATCATGATCAGTGCCCAAAGAAAGGGGGGAATTATGCCTCTGTGTGACCAGGTCTGGGAAGGAGCCAGCCAGACTGTAAGGCAGGTTACCTCATGAGTGTATTCTGTGCAGACACACCTGCTTAGACGGTGAGTAATACTAACCAGGACCATGATAACAGATTTAAGTGTTCACTGTGGGCCTCACACTCTTCTACATGCTTCGCATGTGTGAACTTATTCAAACCTCTGAATAGCCATATGAAGACCCGGATAGTGGCCATCCCCATTTTAAGAGGAGACCCAGATACTGACCATCAAAACAGACCCCAACCCCAGGCCTCCTCACCATCCTCACCCGCACCATCCTGGCCCAGGCCCCCAGCATCTCTTGCCTGGACCACTGCGATGCCTCCCCAGGCCTCCCTGCTTCCACTTTTGCCCCCTACAGTCCATCCGCCATACAGAATCCAGAGGGATCCTTGGGAACATAAGGCAAGTCATTTCCCTACTCAAAACATGCCGGCAATTTCCCATCTCCCTCAGAAGTCAATGCAAACGTCTTCGGATGGACTGCAAGGCCCTACAAGACTCTGACCTTAGCCTGTACCTGTCTCCCCTTCCCCCAGAGCTGCCACACTGGCCTCCTTGCTGCCGCGGCTGCTGGAACCCCACATGTGCTGCTGTCTCTCCAGCTCCACAAAAATAAGCACTTTATCTGTTTGGTTCACTGCTGAGGCCCCGGTGCTGAGACTGTGGGTTGCACAAAGCAGTGCTCGATAATATTCATTGAATGAATGAACCAACAGGCTCGCAAGCTTACAGCTGGTCGGCGAGGAAGCCACACTCTCCCCCAGGCCCCGGGTCCAGATTCATGCTCACCACCCCTGGGCTCAAGGCTTCCTGATCAACACGCTCAGTGATGGGGCAGAAGGGAAGGTGCTAACTGAGCACCTGCCATGTGAGGCCCTCGGCCCTGCCCTCCTGCGCCACCATAATGGTCACCAGGCTCTCTGTCTCCATCTCGCAGATAAGGAAATGGGCTTGGAGCAGTTAAGGCTCTTGCCCAAGGTCGCCCACCCAGGAATGTTGGGCGCCCACCCGGGAATGTCCTCGCCAAGCATTCCAATCTTCCAATTGGCTTCTTTCCACCACACCAGAGGATTTCAACCTCCACCTTTTGGAAATATCAGATAAAGCAGTTTCCAATACCCAAGGCAACGATTTCCACAATTAAGGGATGTAAAATAAACCAAAGTCATCTGGTACCAGAGGGGCCTGTTGTGCAATGACGACGTGAATCATAGGAAACAGCTCTGCACTGACTCTGGGAGAGAAGCTGGCACAGGCCTTGGGCCATTTCTTTCAGAAGGACCTGCACAGATGCACAGAACTGCTGGCCCCCCTTCACCTTGCCACTGACCCCTCCTCATGCAGGGCATTTCCAAGTGCCTGCTTCCAAGACAGAGACTCCAGCAGCCATCAGCCCTCACTCACACCTGCTGGGCTCTCCTGATGCTAGAAACAAGGGTGTCTTTACTTCCTCGGCCCAAACTTCAATGGGCTGGCAACGGTAAGCCAAGTGTACAATACCCTAAGGACGTTGCTGGGGCATGAGGCTGTGGCCACATCAGCATCATCAAGTCTTTACTGAAAATGATGTGTATTCGCTACCACCCACTGAGACCGGCCCGGCACTTCCACATGTGTTTCCTCCCTGTAGCAGTGCTCAGTGTTTTATCCTTGCCTTGTGGAGGACGAAAGTGGCATTTAGTCGACCAAGACTTTAGATTCTAACTGCAGCTCAAAAGAGGAAGTGTCAGCCTGCTGGACACACTGTCCCCTGCTGGACAAGAGCTCAGGTGGGCGCATCACGAATGGCACCTGCCCATGAGTCTTAAGTCCATTGGACTCTCACCCCATCCCCCCAAGGCAGCGGTCCTCAGACTCTGCTGTGCATCAGAGGAAATTGAGGTGCAAGTTAGATAACCTGCTGCCGACCACACAGCTGGTCAATGGCTGGGCTGGGACTGGACCCCAGGCCATCTGAGTCCAGAGCCTGTCCTCACTGCGGTATTCACAGCCCAGGCTCAGCAGCATGGGTCACGGCGAGGACATCAGCACTGAGGTTAGAGAGACTTACTTTGGATCCCATCTCTCTGCTTGTTGGCTGTAGGACTTGAGCAGGATGGTTGGGCCAGCACAGAGAGATTATGTAACCAATTCAAGGTCACACAGCATGTTAGTGCCCAGAAGGGGACTGGAATTCAATGTGCTCATTCCCAACCCAGGGATTTGAGTCCTGACTCCCCCCAGGCATGGTGGCGTTCCTTTCCTGCCTGGGAGCCTGGGGCTTTGACAAGTTGAATCCCACCCTGCACTTTTCTCAAGAAAATCCTCCCTGGCTCCTTATCTGTGAAGGAAGGAAAATGCAGTTTCTGCCTCACAGGATTCTCATGAAGATAAAATGATCAAATACTCAGAAAGCACTTACAACAGTGGCTGGCTCTGAACAAGACTGGCTCCGGTATCAGTTTCCTGGGTAGCCAAGACTAGAGAAGTCTATTCTCTCACAGCTATAGAGGCCAGAAATCAGAAATCAAGGTGTCAGCTACCTCTGGAGGCTCTGGGGGGATACTTCCTGCCCCTTCCGGCTTCTGGAGGCCCCAGGTGTTCCTTGGCTTGTGGCCACATCACTCCAGTCTCTGCCTGTCTTCACACGGCCACCTACCTGTGTGTCTGTCTCCACAATGACTTTCTCATAAGGACACCAGTCATTAGATTTAGGGCCCACGCTAATCCAGAATGATCTCTTCTTAACTAATCACATCTGCAAAGCCCCCCTATTTCCACATAAGTTCACATTCTGAGGTTCCTGGTGGACATGAAATTTGAGGTACACTATTATGGACTGAATTATGTCCCTCCAAAATTCATATGCTAAATCCCTAACCCCCAATGTGACTATATCTGGAGATAGGGCCTTTAAGGAGATAATGAAGCTTAAGAAAGGTCACAGGGTGAGGTCCTAACCTGATAGGACTGGTGTCCTTGTAAGAGGAAGAGACACCTAAGCTCTCTCTCTGTCATGCGAGGACACAGTGAGAAGGTCAGCCATCTCCAAGCCAGGAAGAGAGGCCTCACTAGAACCCAACCTAGATGATACCTTGATCTTGGACTTCCAGCCTCCAGAGCAGTGAGAAAATAAATGTCTGTGTTTAAGGCACAGGCTGGGGTACTTTGATATGGCAGCCTCTGAAAACTCACAGACACCATTGAACCCTGCACAGTCGCCATCATGACGAGGGGCTGCACTCCCTGTCCTTCCTTATGTCCTGTCTGGGCTGCCCCCTGACTCCTGGTCCACTTGGAGCTCACCTCCTGATTCAAAGCCCATCTCAGGCATCACCTCCAGTGGATGGCCGTCCTTGACCTCACCTTCACCCCTACGTCTCTCAACCCTCCTCTTTGCACCCGTCAGCAGGGATGTTGTAAGGGCAGCCAATTTGGACTGGGCATGTCCCAGGTGCAAGCTGCTGTCCAAGGGCCTCACGGGCATTTGGTGTTCACACCACCACCATGAAGATGGGCATCACTGGCCCCATTTCACAGATGGGCAAACTGAGAACTAGAGAGGCCAAGTAATGTTCTGGAGGCCACACAGCGAGGAGGGAGGAGAGCCAGGACGCAGACACAAGCACTCTGGGTCCAGGTGAACCTTCTCCAGGGTGCTCCCCACCACGGTGGCACTTGTGACCTTCCTTCTTGACCGGGGCCACATTCCACCTTCCCAGCAGCTCTGTGTCCTGCCCGGGGCAAGGAGCTCTGCCTGTCTTGGTCACTGCCATATCCCGGGAGCCCCTCTGGCTTTGGAGGGCTCGGGTGCTCTCTTCCTGTTATCTCAAAGCCAGCCATCATTCCAGAGCTGCACGAGGTTGCCCAGGGAGAAAGAGGTGGCACCAGCACTGGAACTCAGGTCTCCGTTTCAAGCCCAACCCTCCCTTCCTCATCACCGCTCTACACTCATGACGCCCACAAATGCTGGCCTATTTTCATCCTGGGTGAGCTGACTTCCAAAGACCTTTGCCTCTAGGGACATTTGGAGGTGAGGGTCCCGAGCACCTCAGAAATGGAAGGGGCCTCAGATGTGACCTGGGCCAACCTCCCTCCCTGGTTTCTGCCAAAGTGGGTCTCGGAGTCCCCAGCCCGGGAGGACGTGAGGTTCTCACACATGCCCAGATCCTGAGGTTTTCCTGCCAGTCCCACTTGGAAACCACATACCTGGCAGAGCGCGGCCACGGCCTTGGTGGCTCTGACATTCTCCTCTTCCTCCAGGTCACTCCGACTCAGTCTTTGCCTCTCCAGGACCTCGTGAAAACCCTGTGAGTAAAACAGGAGCTGAATCTGGAAGGAAAATGCTGATGTTCTTCCCAGAAAAACCTCAACGGACCCCGCCTCTCAGGTTGGAAGGATGTTCACCCCAACTTATACACAAGGAAACTGAGGCACAGGGATGTATGTGACCTTCATGGCTTGTGAGTCGTGGCTGAGGCCGGGACCAGTGAATCCGACCTCCAGGAAAACCACAGACTGTGATTCTGTCTGTGTACCTAGCAGGAGAAGGTGCGACCAGCACCCCTGTCACCCTTCTCTCCTGGCCACCCAGACATCATTTTCTGATTTCAGTTGCTGGGGACCACCATCCAGGCCCTGGGAGGCCCACCCAGCGGAGCCCGAGGCCAAGCAGGGCCACTGGAGGTCAGTGTGGTCAGTGGCCAGCCAGGCTCCGCTCTGACCAATGGACCTCAAGGAGCCCAGCAGAGTGACAGGGAGGCGTGCGCCAGGTGCCCCAGACACAGTCAGAAGGCACCGCAAGGTGAAACCACAGAGGGTGGACTCCTCTTAGGGGGCAGCTGTAGGGGAAGAGGCCCCATGGGGGAAATGAGTAAGCTGAGTCTTGAAGAACAAGGAGGGGTCCCTGGAAGGAAGGTGGGGGGCCAACACAGTCCCAGCTCAAGGAGCTACAGCAACAGAGACCAGGCAGTTAGAACCCTCTGGCCTTGGTGGGGGCAGAGTGGGAGGGGAGCTGAGAGGGAGGGGCTGCACGTGGTGCCAAAGTCTGTGCTCATCCATCAGTTCCCTGTTCATTCAATCACTTCTTTGTTGTTTGTTCATTCATTCAATTATTTGTTCTTTTGTATCCATCATCCATCCATCCATCCATTCGTTCACGTGTTCATTCATTCTTTCCTTCATTCGTTTGACTTTTCTTTCATTTGTTGGTTCTTCATTAATTTCTTTGTTCATTCAATTATGTGTTCCTTTGTTCTTCCATCCATCATTCATTGATTCATTTGTTCATTCAGTTATTCCCTCATTCCTTCATGCATGCATGCATGCATGCGCTCAACCCTTCCCTCCTTGGTCCCATGTTTCCTGAGCACCAGCATGTTTCCTGAGCACCAGGTTTCCTGAGCACCAGGTCCTGGCTGTGCTGAAGTCCTGGGTTGCAGAGCTGACGCTGTCACCGTCTCCGCACTCAGGACTTGCACTGAGCAATGTGATGTCAGAGAGAAGGGCCTAGAGATCTCAGAGTAACAAACTGCTGTATAATCGTATCTTTTCACTCTCATTTCAAATGGATCTTCTTAAAGACAGAAACAGCCCCCCACCCCACGGTATGACAAACCCCAGAAACCCCAGGCGTGGGCCCTGGGAGGAGGCTCTGTGGGTGGGGAAAGGCACTGGACCAGGGAACCAGGGACGTGAAGACCTCTCCTCTGTTCTGGCCGCTGGCTTCTCACTCGGGTATAGCTGCCGCCACCATGCCGGCCCCCAAGGAGGGCATGTGTCTGGGCTCTGGCCTGAGCCTGGACCCAGCTACAGTCCTGCCATCCCCTCGGCAGAGCTGAGACAAGCAAATGCTAGCGAAGAGAGGACCCAGAGAAACAGTCAGGCCGTGGCTGCCCCTTACTGGTCTGGCTGAGTCTTAACCACCCGGCAAGGTGGGTGCTACGATTCCCATTGCACAGATGAGGAAGCCAGAGGGTTAGCAAGGTCACTCAGACACAGCGGCAGAGTCAGCATTCAAACCCAGGTCCTGCTGCCTCAGCACCCAAATGCTTACCAACCCTGGGGGACGGCCACTGACAAGCAGCCCTGCCTATCCCCGCCCCCCCTCCACCAACAGGGAAACACTGAGGCAGAGTCCTGCTCTCTCTCTGCGAACTGCAAGCCCTGGTCCTTCCAGCCTGTGCTGGCGCCAGCTCACTTGCTATCCCTCAAGCAGGGTGACACCTTGCTTCCTGCCCTCCAGCCGGTCTCCTTGTCTTTTTTCCAGTCAAGACCACGAGCGTTGGCTACCTTGGCCACCTCGCTGGTCCTGCCTGCTCATCCCCCCATGCAGGGTCCTCCCCTGACTTGCCACCTGACCCAGCGAGGGGGCCCATCCCTGTGTGACAGCCTGCCTTACATGCAGGACACGCCTGTCCCCTCTGGGGACATCGCACGCTGGTCTGCATCGCAGGTTGGGCCCTTGCCCTGCGCCATCTGTGTGAAGCCCTCTCCACGGCCCCTCCCACCGTCTTTCCATCGTCCCAGTGAGGGTGGTGCTGCTCGAGCCACTGGCTTACAGACCAGGAAGCTAGGGATGCAGAGTCCAAGGGAGCTGGCTAAGGTCACTGGGCTGACAGGTGGGAGGCGAGGAGAGACCTCCCGTCTGGCAGATGCCAAGGCCTCTGGCTACCCAAGCGCAGTAGCAGGGGGCCGAGTCCCCTCCTGCCACCCTGATCAACCCGCGTGGCTCCCTGGGACGGCTGTGCCCGCGGACGTGGGAGTGAGTCAGGAGCAGGTCACCTGGAGGAACTCCTCGGGGTCGGCGGTCTGCGGTGCCGTGGCCAGGAAGCTCCTCTGTTCCTTTTGCTGGGCCAGCGTGAGCCTTGCCATCCCCTCTGCCTGGTGAACCAGTGAGGCTTTGACCAGGTCTCTGCCTCGCTGGACAAACTCTGAAATTGAAATAAAACAAGGTTGCTCCCCCGGCGAAACCTCCACTGGCTGCTTCTGCCAGCACGTGGAGGGTCAGAAACTTTGGGGCAAGTCCCCTTTTTATTCTGGTTTTATCATTCAGGGCCCTCCCCCTGGGGTCCAGGACTCAGAGCAACATAAGAGGTTTCATGTAATTGCTGTGCAGGGCGGCCCGCCAACCTGACCAAGAAGCAAACAAAGGGGTATTTTCCCGGAGAAAAGAGTGTGAGGGAGGGGTAGGTGGCAGAGGGAGGGACAGGCGACACAGGGTACAGAGAGCCTGAGTCTTCAGGAAGACAGTGACACGTCAGACTGGAGTCGAGATTCAAAAACTGCCAGGGTGAGTTATTAGATCAGCAGGAGAGAAGCAGGGTGAACCCAAGGGCAAGACCCCCTGTGGCAGGGGAAGGTGAACTTGGGGAGAGAGGGGCGGGGCCTAAAACCACCCTTCAGCCCACCTGCGTCATTCGGCCCCAGCAGTGTGCCAAGTACAGGGCCAGGAACTGGGGTCTACCAGTGAGCAGGACCCAGCCCAGCTCTCAAGATGTTCATGGAATGCAGGAGGAGAAGAAATTATGCTGCATGAGGGCCGGGGCGGTGGCAGGACGGGGCGGGGGTGGGAGGAAGAGGGGGCACACGCAGCGTGGGACCCCAGAGAAGGCTCCTGGGAGTAGAGCCAAGGACGAGGTTGGTCAGGTTCTGTCCACTTGGGTTTTGGAGGAGATGCTGAGCAAAGAAGCTGTTGAAGTGAGGGCCTGGCGACGAGGAGTCTGCAGTCCTTGGAAGCGTGGGTTTCAGCATCTCACACCATCCCCACCGCCACACACACACGTCATACCTCCTTCTGCACTTGCCCTAATGCAGGCACACTTCCTTAGGTTTGACCTGAGAGTCTGTTTAGCCTCTAGCACCAAAGAAAAGAGTGTGGCCAGGTGGCCAGGAGAGACCGGAGTCCTCCCTCTGCCTAGGGTCCTCCCTCCACCCCTGACTGTCTCCTTGTCTCCCCCATCTTGTCCAAGTTCAACAGAGCCCCACCTAGGGGGCTGCTTCACCATCCCATCCCAGCCACTCGCTTCCCACTGATAAAGCCCAGACCACTGTGTGTGGTGACCCCCAAGGCCAGATGCATTCAGATTCTACATGGTCCAAAGTTCCAGCCAACAGAAAGTTTTCCATGTGGTCACCTCCTGCAGGTGAAACACCTGGGTTTCCTCTTGCGGGTCCCACCAGCGGTGTGACCTGGACTAATTCCCAGATGCCCTTGATGTCTTGAGCCCTGATCTGCCCATCTCCCAGGGTCGGCCCGGGAGCAGTAACACGTGTGGGAAACAGCCACGTTGGGTTCCCTCTCCTTCCCCACGTGACTGACCCCTGTCCATGCTCACCCACCAGCAGCTGAGCCAGGCCCCGTGCCACATGCAGGGCTTCTGGGCGTTCCCGCCTCCTTCGCCCTCTGCATGTTCCGGGTGCTTCTCTGGCAGCCTGAATCACTGATGGCGATGTGCAACAGGCAATCCCGGACCCTAGGAGGTGACCTGGGATGGCAGCCTGTGCTAGCCTCATGGGAGCTGCTCCTGACACCTGCGAGTGCCGCCACCAACCCTGGCCCACACGGCCTGCAGCACACACGGGCTGCCGGGCACCCGGGCCTGGCCCACTCGCTCACCCCTGCCGAAGCGCTCCGCCTCCTCCCAGAAGGCCTTGTGCTGCTGGGTCAGCAACTCCTCCCTCTGCCGCCCCGACAGCTTCCCCTCGACGGTCAGCAGCTCCAGGCTGTGGGAGATGGCGGCCAGGCGGCATCTGGTCTCCTCCCGGATCTGCAGCTTCAGGAACTCAATTGTTTTGGCCACGTGTGCCCGCCCCATTGTCCTCTCCAGGGTGTCCTAAGAAGAGAAACACAGGCGACAAGGGGGTGGAACGCCCTGGGTCAGTACTTGGCCATGAGGGTCTGTAAACAGTCACAGGCTTGGTCCTGGGGCCCCACCTCCCTAGGAGCAGAGCACAGGCCAAACTGCTCTCACGAGCTTCTTGTGTGTGTGCCTCAGATGGGGACAAAATGGTCCCGCACGGGGACGTGGTGAGGCTGACGCCGCATAACACAAGGAAAGCGCTGGGTACTCGGTGAGTGGGCCACGCTTCTGGGGAGGGATTTAATAAATGCACATGACCAAAGAGGGAAGTTCCCCTTTCCCATTGTCATCCCTCTCCAGTCGACGGGGCCTCGGGCCTCCACAGCCCAGGAGGAGAAACATTAGAGAAACAATAAAGGTCGCGGGACTTTTCGCTTTCGAGCCTCCGGGAACCTGAGTGCTGGGGATTAAATAGATTTGCCGGGTAAGCCTGACCTGGAAGGGGGACCCCAGCCATCAGACTTTAGAAGAGGCCTGCCTGCCCTACCATGCTGTCCTTCACTTAGAACACGGCTCTCGGACAGGACGCCTCCCCCATGGAGGACATGTCCACCAGAGGCAGGGGCGGACCCTGCAGGTCTGCGTCTCCTGTGCTCGCATCTCAGAGAGCAGCCGCTCCAGGAACCTTGTAGAATGAGAGCACGTGCACCACGTTAAAGCTGCATGCCCTGTGCCTCAGAAGGACACCTTTCCCACCTAGGGGTGGGCCCCCAGGACCCCCGGCACGGGGCCTGAGTTCGCCTCCGCCCTTCTTCCCCACCATGCCGGCACCCTTGCCTCCTTCACACCCCTCCGCTCCATCTCCTTCCAGCTGGCCCAGAGCCACGGCCAGCTCAGGCCCAGGTCACTTCCGCCCTGGGCTACTGCCCAGGGCCGTCCCTGCTCTGCCAGTCTCCCACCTGCCCGCTCCGCTCCACCCCGCCCCGCCCCGCCCCGCACGGCAGGCAGGGGGCCTTTCTGAGGTGCAAACGTGGCTCTGCCATCCTGGGGCCCAAACCCTGCAGTCACTGCCTTCAAACCAAGTCTAAATTCCTGGGCACGGTGCACGAGGCCCTTCAGGACCAAGCCTGGCTGAGTCTCCAGCCTCGTCCCACACACCTCCTTGCTCCTGGCTGCCCAGCACACCCGGCCTTTGCACACACGGGCCTCCACCTGGAACACCCTCCCGGCCTCCTCTCACTTCCCTGCCTGGCCAGGTCCTGCTCGTCCTTACGTGCTGTGTGGCACCTTCCCTGACCCCCTCCACCTCCACGGCCCCCTCCTCCCATCTCTGCTGCTCCTGTGCCTCTGTCTAAGCATAGGGACAGTCCCAGGCTGGACTGAGAGCCCTTGAGACAGCGGCCATACCTGCAACACCCGGTAACCAGCCCTGGGGCTCACTGTTTGCTGAACTGCATTGGTCTGTGTTTGAGCAACGTGTGAACAGGGCAAGGACAATGATCCCCCAGTTATGGACAAGAGCACTGAGGTTTATTCTGGAACGCCACCCAAATAGCCCAGGGACAGCGGCTCTGAACCTTCCTCTCCGCCAACTATATGAGCCCGACGGTCGTCAGCGGGCCCATGACCGCTAGAGGGCGCAAGAGGATAAGCGCTCGGTGCAGGTGTGGACGGCAAGGGATCCAGCGAGGCTCAGGGCGTGGGGGACAGTGCCCAGGGCCCAGAGCAGCCACCTCTAAGGCATCACGGTCACTCCACCCGGCTGGAGAGTGGCAGCTCAGCCTCTGGATTTATATTCAAGGAAAGACGGGAGTAGAGTCGAGAGGCAAGCATGAGCAGAGGGGCATCAGATGGAAGGTGGGAGGAGTAAAGGGACTTGCGCGGGAGGCGAGGGGGCCACTGCTGGCTCTGAGAGCTGTAGCCAGTCCTCAGACGTGCCCGGGCTCAAACTTGGCTCCAGACCTGCATGACCTTGGGCACAGTGTCCTCACCTACGCCTGACTTACAGAGTGGATGTGAGCATTAAATAAATTAAAATAGGTTAAAGCACTTAAAATAGCAACCAGAAGACAGTAGGTGCTCATGAATGCAAGCTGTCGTCATAATTATGTACAGCAGGTCCCCACATCCCTCCTACCATCCTCTTTCTCTCGAGCATCCCTAGAAGCTGATTCTGATGACCTCTGGGGCCCTTTCCAGGGCTCTTCCAGTTCTGATATTCAGCAACTCCATGCGACACATTCCGACTGCCCAGGCCAGAGTTCTCAGATGTCTCCAGGCTGAGAATTTGAATTCTTCTGGAGTTTATCAACAACATACTCTGACATACAGGCAGAGCCAACCCGTCCCTCTCTGTACAAACACAGACTGTAGCTCTTTCCACACATCATTACGATGACTTGTTTACGGCTATTTTGTTTGCTGACACTTGGCCTGCCATTGTCTAATCCGTATCACATACTGAGCACTTCCCCTGGGCCAGGCTCTGTTCTAAAGGTCTTACATGTCGTCCACTTTCTAACACTCTCAGAGCTGATGCTATTCAGATTCCCATTTTACAGATGATGAAACTGAGTCACAGAGGTTAAGTAACCTGTTCAACGTCATACAGCTAATAAAAGGCAACTGTGGGATGAGCTCAGGTTTCTAGCTCCAGTCTGCAACACTGTTCCTGTAACAGGATGTGGCACACAGCAGGTGCTCATGAAATGCTGACAGAAGGAAAGGCCTACAGATAACCTGGAGAAAATTATTTCCCTTCTTCCTATGTGGAAGTGACTGGCTAACACTCGGGCCAGAGTCAGCTAAGGATACGTTTTTCTTCTACATCAATATCCTGCTGATGGAGCAATAATTAAATACAAAGAAAAAAAGAATAAAAGGAAAAAGATCCTTCTCTTTGATAAGCATTCGTATCAGCAGCCTTATCAAACCAAAATCCAATTCAAAGGGCCTTGGATGGCAAACCAGGAAGCCTGGGGCACAGGCTGAGCGATATCATTAGGCAACATGGGAGTCCTAGGTGAGTCGCTTAGCTGGCTCCTCTGCTCTTCGGGAATGAAATATCTGTGTGTCTATCTTTCAGCAGTGCGGAGGAGGGAAAGGAAACTTTGCTTGTACGTGACAAGCAAAAGCAAAAGCAAAGAAAGTTCTCAAACAGCTGTGTGCACCTGGGAATTTGTTAAAAATGCAGATCCTGATTCAGGAGTGGGGACGAGATTCTGCATTTCTAACCAGCTCTCAGGTGACGCTGATGCTGCCGGTCTGCGGACCACACTTTGAGAAGCAGAGCAGTTTGTGCAGAAGCAGCAGGGACCGCTCCACTCAGCAGCGCCTTCTCCTCACGTCTGAGGAGCTGAGTCTCTGAGCTGAGGGCAGGGCGGCTGCTGCAGGTTTCTGAGTCAGGAGTGCCCTGGGCAGGTGCACAGGTCTGAAATGTAATTCATGAGTTCTCAAGGTCAGAGGAAGGGGAAATGGGTGGGTAGGTGCCCTGGCCTTTGCACACAGCAGGGCTAGACCGAAACCTCCACAACAAAACCCGACAGTGACCGAGCATTTCCCCGGGCCCTGCCTGCAGCAACTCCTGGGACCACCTTTTTTAAGAACAGTAACTGAAGCTCAGATGGGTTAAGTAACCTCTTCGAGATCACACAGCTTCAAGTGGCTAAGCTTAGATTCAAAGTCGGATTTGGATTTGTGGATTCCTCTGCGCCAGTGGTTTGCATTCCTAGCTATACATCAGAATTGTTTGGGGAGTTTTAAAAACAGCAATGCCAGGTCCTCCACTTCAGACCAATCAGATTGGATCTCTGTGCAAGAGGCCCGTGACATGGGCATTATTTTAAGCCCCCTAGGTGGTACATGGGGCCGTCCAGGAGAGCTAACCAAAGCTCCGTCCACACCAGTGAGCATCAACTATGACTACTCACTGTGGTCACCTGGAAACTTAAAAAATCCAGACTGGGCTTCCCTGGTGGCGCAGTGGTTGAGAGTCTGCCTGCCGATGCAGGAGACATGGGTTCGTGCCCCGGTTCGGGAAGATCCCACATGCCGTGGAGCGGCTGGGCCCGTGAGCCATGGCCGCTGGGCCTGCGCGTCCGGAGCCTGTGCTCCGCAATGGGAGAGGCCACAACAGTGAGAGGCCCGCGTACCGCAAAAAAAAAAAATAAAAAAAATAAAAATCCAGACTAAGAATCTTTGGGGTGGGGACCCATCTTGGACCCAAGCATCAGTACTACTTAAACCTCCTCAGATAACTTCAACGTGCAGCCAGGATTGAGAACCACCAGTGCCCTACACTGTAGTGACGTGGGGCGGGCCAGTCTCTCCACTAAAGGAATGGTTAGATGGATGGACGGACAGATAAATGACTGATGGATAGATGGATGGATGGATAGATGATGGACTGATGGATGGATACACTGCTTTTCTCTGGCCTCTATATCCCTTTCTACACTCTGCAAGTGTTGAACTTAATGACCCCTACGGTGCTCCAAGCTTCCGGATTCCATGCCTCTAGTTTGAATATCACGTTCCCTCCCTGCCCCCTCCAGCGTTACCAGAGCCTGCAAATCCTGAGAATCACGCAATAGCCCTTCAGCTGCAATCATTCTTTCTGTCAGAGTCATCATGAGCTGTCGGGCTTTGGAGCTGGAACACTTAAATTGGTCCACCAGAAAGTGCTGGATGTTTTCCATCTGTTTCCAGAAAGCTTCCATCTGTGAAATGAGAATGAGATGCAAGAGGTGGGGGGAGAAAACTTATTTAAGAAAGCTTTAAAGCTGTCCGGCTCAGGCTTGGGCATTACTATTCACCCCTTATCACAAACTGAGATTAGAACAATTCTACAAGTTGGAGAAAGTTATCTTGGCAACAATCACATTCTCCAGAGGTTCCTCTTTGTAGGTGCCAGTCAGTTTGCAGGTGGCTTTTCAGCAAACACCAACGAGCTGCTGATAAGAAAGGCAAGCACCATGAATCTCTCAAACAGCTGAATGACTGCCCGGCAGTGGGGTAGGGAGTGGGGCGGATGCATGAAATTCGACAATGCGCTCCTGGAAGCTTCCAGATCTTTAAAGGGGATTAAACGCATCCTGGAAATAAAAGCATGAATGGCCATTTAATTATTGATTATTGTCCTAAAAGTATAAAAGAACAATATGACAGAGATGACGACGACCATAAAAACATTTTGCCTTCAAATCTTTTTCCTTTCTCCACCATCTTATCAGGAGCAGAGTAGGGAATCGCCAAGTGGTTTAGAATGTTGGGGGCTAAATTTTTGTCACTGCAGCCTTCCAGACTCTAAGAACAACGATGCCCATAGTCATAGCAACTTTTCTTTACGGCATGCAGGTTACAAGCCAGGCTCCGTGCTTCACGCATTTTATTTCTAGATAAAATATGTATCGGAGGTACAGGGAACAGGCTCAGGAAATTAGGTCACTCGTCAAGGGTCACAGAGGCAACAAGAAGCAGAGGCATATTTGATTCAGGTCCCTTCAAGTCCCACAGCTGTGATTTTCTCCATCTTGGTTCCACCTCTCAGATGTTGAGATGGATGTTGCTTGCTGGGCAGGGTCAGGAGAAAACCCACACCTGCACGAACCAGCACCTCTTCGTAAGTTTGCTGTCCTGTCTCAAGGGCCTCGTGGCAGCTCAGCAAACCCTTTATCTGCCCTGGCCACCTCCTCCCTCACATTCACACCCTGCTCTCGCCCCCTCTCGCCCCATCAGACGACTTCCTTTCCAACTGCTATCAGAGAATGTGGACAATCATCCGTGAATTCCTGCACATCCGGAACCAGAGCTCTACATCCAAGCAGCTTCGCCTCTTCTCTTCCCATCGCAGAGAGCGAGGATGCCCACTCCGCTCTTCTGAAAAACTCGTGATGCCCCTGGCATCCAAGACCTGACTTTCTCCTGCTTCTTCAAGGTCCATACTCAATCCTCTGCCTGAAATGTGCAGACACGGACAAGATATTCCACGGCTTCGGGGAGTCCATGCACCACCAGAATCCGGGCTGAGTGCCCTCCCTTAGCCATCTCATCCCGAGAATATCCTCGCTCTCCATGTGATCCTACCTGAGCTTAGTGGGGACTCCCCATCCCCAGGCATCTCCAACTCAGGATGTCAAGCCACACTCACCATCTTCCCTCCCAACTTGTTCTCCTTCTGGGATCCTTATTTCCGTAGACCTGATCCTCTATACCCTCCTCTTCCCACCACCACCTCCTTAGACACCACCCTATCAGCTCTCCCACTTTTTCTTACCTCTCCAGCCCTACTGCAACTGCCTTCATGAAATTCCTACTGGATTAGCCCCAAAGCCCCTAACAACCCTCCACACAGCAGCCTGGGCAGTCCTTCTAAAACACGGCCAAGCCACCCTCTGCTGCTTCAGTGACTCCCATCTCCTTGGCATGAGACGAAAACCCTCAGGGAAGACCTCTGGCTTTATCCTGCTCAGCCTGCTTCCTAGCCCTGGCTCCCTTCTCTGCCCACCCACTGGACAGCATCCATCCACACTTCTCTCCAAAAGCTTCTTGATGACCCTTTCTTCTACAAAGACCTTCAAAACCCTGGGGTATAATGAATCGTTCTCCCCACTGTACCTCAGTCTGCCCATACTTCTATCTATCATGGCACTTGTAACCCACAAAGTCCTCATCCGTTCACCTGTCAGTCCCCCCCACCAGACAGGCCCGGGCATCTCCCTGGCAGGGCCAGGTCTAAGTTCATTTTGAATTCCCAGAGTCCAACACAACACCTGCGTGCCAAGAAAATATTTGTTTAATTTGTAATACATGAACAGCAGGTAGTAGAACCTCAAAGCAAAAAAGAGAGTTTGAGGGAAGCCATCCTCTCTAGAATTTAAAACATGCTTTTATGAGTGATGCCTGGAGTTTGAGAAGTTAGCAGCTGGCATCTGCTCTAAGCCACAGGGCGGTAATGACTCATAGGGTTAGAGTGATCTTTGCTTTGAATGATAAAAAGATCAATGTAAAATTTAAACAAGGAGAGTTCATTAAGAGGAAAAAAAGACTCCCTCAGTAAATCCTGGCCCCTTAATTATACCTTCTCTATCACTAACTTCAGAAACTGGATCCCTGGCTCCAGAGCAGAACGCAACAGGGAATTCTAGTATTAAACATGCTTCTAGGTACCATCTCTTTAATCTCGCCAAATGAACTGGCCCAGAAACCACGCTTTTTATATGGGAAAGAAAATCCATCACATACATTAGCTATTAGATGCTCAGAATATTCTCTCTCTTTCTTTTCTACATCTGCCAGGGTGATGTATTCAGAGTCACCAGCACCCAACATCTCCGTGTTTGACAGTCTGACCTGAAGTCTCTTTTCTAATTCCTCCAAATCCTGGAGAAAAAAAGAAAAAGGTAAATACAGAAAAAACCTAATGTATCTTAAATTCTAGAGAAGAAATGCTTTTATTTTCACCCCATTATCATAAAACATTTCTTAACCATAATTAAATGCTTTGGGTGTTGTCCTACTGAAGGACTGATGATAAAAATCATCAAAGGGCCTCGGGAATAATGGATTACGTATTTTCTTCTATAGTTTTCCCCTCATCCCCCCAAAATAGGCCATATTTTAAAAACAATGAAATAGTATCTTCCTATCTTTGTGAAGTCCGGGAACATGTCATGACATCTGGGGTGTGGGATGGAATGTCTCCTCCCCACTCCTCTGGTTTCCATGGGGAAGGATTACCTAGTACACCCCAGGGAGGAAGTGATATGTATTTGACTGGCGGTTCCAAAGCAGGAAGTGAGCACAGCCCCTAGCTTGCCCAACCTCTTCCTCTTTGGGATGGACCATTCAGGGGAGGCCACTGCTCTGGTGTGGCCTCAGCCCAGAGTGAGCTGGGCAGCAAAGGTCCCTCTTCTGTGTAGGGAGGCCTGAGGTGGCCCAGCTTTGCCAGTAAGCAATTTAGGTAAGCAATTTAGCTAATCCTGGGATTCAGTGTTAGGAAGCAAGCCATGACCGCTGTGCACCTAAGCTATGTCTTCAAGCTGGCCCCTTTCAGTGATGAAGCTGACATTTCTCTGTCTCCCCAACGCTTTCTCTTAATGAACTCAGAACTTAGAAGGAAAAGGGGAACCCTATGTATGGAGTCCTTCAAACCCCAACCTGGAGTGTGGAGGGTTTGTTTTCTGTTCTGTTCTGTTTTCTCTAGACCTATGTTCACCGATATGTAATCAACACTGGTGTGGGTCCAAATCCATTACTGATTATCCAAGCGGAAGCCATATGTGACTTCTAATTCTCACAGCGTCTCTACGAGAGAGAAATGAGGGTTCTTTTCCAGAGGAGGAATCGTATCTATGGGAAGTTGAGATATTTCGTCCAAAGTCTCCCAGGAGGAAGTGATGTGCTAGGCTAGGCCCCTTAGGCTCACTGACTCGAGAGCCCCACTCTTCTAACTGCATGCACTATGCTGCTTCTCTCCAAAGCAGCTGCCATTTCTGGGCACTTCCCATCTTCATCTAGAAGTTCTGAGGCTGTTGTCGATATTATAGGAAAGTATGCATTTAAAGCCCTTGGCCAGACTACATCCACTGAACAGTAGCCACTGACATAATTAAGATGCTCTGGAAGTGGTAGAGGTGGGATTTGATCCCAGGCCTGCAGATACCAAAGCTCTTACTCTTTCCATATGACATTCATTGCAAGTATCACCCCCGTTATCATTCTTTTTGTCATTGGAGAGTCATTTAAACTCGTGGAGCCTCAACTTCCTCAGCTATAAACGAAAAGAATGAGGGTCACTCACAGGGCTGTTGTGAAGATTAAATAATGTGTGTAAGGCACTCTGTGCATTGCCTGATAATGAGGATCACAGTAGTGGTGGTACTGAGCACGATGACCATGACGTTAACAAAAATGAAGACGTACTGCCTTCTCCCTGGGACGGAGTGATGAATCCTCCCCCTTGGAATCCAGAAGAGTGAGGAAGAAGCTCTCCCTCCTCCCGGTCCCCCAAATCTCAGGGTTGCAGTGATAAGGATGAGAATGATGACTATCGTGGTGACTCATGAGGTGACTGATGAGGTGGTAATGATGGCTAATGGTGGTGATGGAAGGAATGAGGACAGAAGTGAGGATGATCAGGACGACGGTGGAGGTGGTGATGGTCACGGTAACGAAGATGAGGACGATGGTGGCAATGGGAGGAGTAAGAGTGATGGCAGCAATGATGGTGGCGATGATGAAATGTTGGGAGTGGCGGCGGTGATGAGGAGGATGAGAAGGTAATGATAACAGCGGTGATGGCCATCATAAGAATGGTTACGACAATGATGACCATAATCAAGATGGTGGTGGCGATGGCGATGGCGACAGTGGTGGTGGCGACTGTGTTGGTAATAAAACAATAATAATGGCAATGACATTGATGATGATTGTGGTGGTGTTGGTGGGAATGGGAATGATGGCAGCGATCATATAATCAGGGTCTGGTTGTTACTTTGCTAGGAGCTTCATACAGATTTTCTTCTTTCTGTAATCCTGCAGGATGGGAATTATTATCCCATTGCACAAAGGAACAACCCAGGATTCTGAGAGTTTGTGAAAGACGGGACCAGGATATCAATCTCCACCACTCTGACTCCAGGGTAGCCCTGACTCATTTTGCTGCACATAAAACAATATAAAGCTTGTATAAAAGACTGAAACGAGAAGAATGCAAAGTAGTAGGAAGAGTTATAACCAATAAGCAAATTATATATTTTAAAATACCCCACACTTGTACAGAAAATAGAATCAATAGTGGTTCTCTTTAAGTAGTGGGTATGGCCAACATTCTCTTTTTTTCTACTTCTAATATTTTTCCACATTTTAATAATACACACTGTTAGTTTTATGTTTATAGCTATACTTTTATATACCATATTGTGTTGAAAAGTATATATTGTAATAAACTTTTTATACATAAAAAATACTTTACTATAATGTGTTTTATATATCATAAGAAACTATTTTTAAGTTATTTTGAAATATAGGTTGAAGACTTACATTTTCTTGTTTTGAGAGAATCTTCTGGTATAATTCATCATCAATCTTCTTTTTAGGAAGAAGGTCAAGGAGGCACATTTTAAAAATCTGAATAAACATCTATTGCCAAAAAGGGAAACATAACAGAGAAAGGTTTCAACAATGGTATTTCTCTTCCCTCCTTTTTCTCCTACCTCCTTCTTCTCCTACCTCCTTCTTTCTCTCTCCCCCAACTGCCCACACACTTTTTGCTCTAGGAAAAGACCTCAGATTAAAAGTCATGACAATGGCCTGTAATGGACTGCATTTTCATGAAGCCTCTAAAGAAAAATGCTTCATTTCTTCTGCACATATCTATGAGGAGCCCACTCTGTGGGAAGCCCCCACTTTCCCCATTTCCATGAGTCAAGAAAACAGACGAGGCGAAGGGGGGTTGCTTCTTTGTGGAAAGAATCAGAGAGATGGTTGTACAGAAATGGGATGTGTAAAGTCATCTACTCCAACCCCCTGTCTCAATGGATGGACATGTCCTCTAAACCCAAGAAGGGTCCTCCATAGGCAGGGACACCCTGGCAAGTCCAAGGGTGCTGTGTCCACAATTGGTTTAATCATTCACCTATTGCTGGACATCTGAGTATTTCCAGTTTGGGGCTATTACAAATAAAGCTGCTATGGACATTCACATACAGGTTTTTGACTGAACATATGTGTTTCTGAGATGAATGTCCAAGGCTACAACTGCTGGGTCTCCTGGTAATTGTATATTTCATTTTATGAGAAATCGCCTGTCTTCCAGAGTGGCATTTTATATTCCCACCAGCAATGTATGAGTGATCCAGTTTCATTACAACCCCACAAGCATTTGGTGGCGTTGTTATTTTTATTTTTGTCATTCTGATAGGTGTGTAGTCATATCTCATGTGGTTTTAATTTGCATTTCCCTAATGGCTTAATGATGTTGAACATCTTTTCATGTGCTTTTGTGTGTGTTTCCTTGCCAGCCATATATTCTTTTCGGTGAAATAATCTGTTCATGTCTTTTGCCCATTTTCTAATCGGATTGTTTACTTATTTCTTTTTCTTTTTCTATTATTATTATCTTTTAACATCTTTATTGGAGTATAATTGCTTTACAATGGTGTGTTAGTTTCCGCTTTATAACAAAGTGAATCAGCTACACATATACATATTTCCCCATATCTCCTCCCTCTTCAGTCTCCCTCCCACCCTCCCTATCCCACCCCTCTAGGTGGTCACAAAGCACGGAGCTGATCTCCCTGTGCTATGCGGCTGCTTCCCACTAGCTATCTATTTTACATTTGGTAGTATATATAAGTCCGTAGCACTCTCTCATTTCATCCCAGCTTACCCTTCCCCCTCGCTATCTATTTTACATTTGGTAGTATATATAAGTCCGTAGCACTCTCTCATTTCATCCCAGCTTACCCTTCCCCCTCCCTGTGCCCTCAAGTCCATTCTCTACGTCTGCATCTTTATTCCTGTCCTGCCCCTAGGTTCTTCAGAACAGTTTTTTTTTTCTTTTAGATTCCATATATATGTGTTAGCACATGGTATTTGTTTTTCTCTTTCTGACTTAACTTCACTCTGTATGACAGACTCTAGGATTGAGGTTTGAGAGTTCCTCATATATTCTAGGTACTAGTCCTTTCTTAGAATGTGGCTTGCAAAATATTGCCTCAGTCTTTTCATCCTCTTAATAGGATTTTTTGCAGAGCAGAAGTTTTTTATTTTGATGAGCTTCAATTTGTTTTCTGTTTTATGGGTCACACTTTTGGTGTTAATCTAAGAACTCTTTCCTTAGATCCCAAAGATTTCCCCCTTTTTTTTTTTCTAAACGATTCATAGTTTTATATTTTACATTTAAGTACATGATCCATTTTGAGTTAATTTTTGTATGAGGTATGAGGTTTAGCTTGAGGTTCATTTTGTTTTGCTTATGGATGTCCAACTGCATGATTTAATGAAAAGCTTATCAGTCCTCCACTGAACTCCATTTGCACCTCTGTCAAAGGTCAATTAGACATATTTGTGTAGTAAGGCGCTTTTTTTTTTTTTGAAGAATAATTGACATAACCAGCTTTGTTCTTTCTCAAGACTGCTTTGGCTATTTGGGGTCTTGTGGGTTCATACAAATTTTAGGATTGTTTGTTCTATTTGAAACATGCCATTCAGATTTTGATAGGGATTGCACTGAATCTGTAGATTACTTTGGGTAAGACAGACATTTTAACAATACTAATTCTTTCAACCCATGAGCACGGAATATCTTTCCATTTATTTGTGGCTTCTTTGATTTCTTTCATCAATGTCAAGTTTTCAGTGTACAAGTTTTTCACCTCCTCAGCTAAATTTATTCCTAGGTCTTTTATTCTTTTTGATTGAATTGTAAATGGGATTGTTTTCCCAATTTCTCTTTCTGATAGTTTGTTTTTAGTGTATAGAAACACAACAGATTTTTGTACATTGTACCCTGTAACTTTACTGAATTTATCAGTTCTAACAGTTTTTGTCCAGTCTTTTCTATGTATAAAATCATGTCTTCTGGGGCTTCCCTGGTGGCACAGTGGTTGAGAGTCCGCCTGCCGATGCAGGGGACACGGGTTCGTGCCCCAGTCTGGGAAGATCCCACATGCCGCGGAGCGGCTGGGCCCATGAGCCATGGCCGCTGAGCCTGCGCGTCCGGATCCTGTGCTCTGCAACGGGAGAAGCCACAGCAGTGAGAGGCCCGCATACCGAAAAAAAAAAAAATCATGTCTTCTGAAAACACTGACAGCTTTACTTCTTCCTTTCCATTTTGGATGCCTTTTATTTCTTTTCCTTGCCTAACTGCTCTGGATAGTAATTCCAATTTATGTTGAATAAAAGTGGCGAGAGTGGGCATCCTTGTATTGTTCCTGATCTTAGAGGAAAAGCTTTCAGCTTTTCACTGTTGAGTATGATGTTAGTTGCAGGTTTGTCATATATGGACTTTATTATGTTGAGGTACATTCTCTCTATACCTACTTTGTTGAGTTTTTATCATAAATGCATGTTGAATTTTTTTAAATGCTTTTTCAGTTTTGAGGTGATATGATTTCTATCCTTCATTTTGTTAATGTGGTATATCATGTTGATTGATTTGTGCATGTTGACCATTCTTGCATTCCTGGAATAAATCCCACTTAATTATGGTATATGATCATTTTAATCTGTTGCTGAATTTGGTTTGCTAATATTTTGTTGAGGATTTTTTCATCTATGTTTATCTGAGATATTCGCCTGTAATTTTCTTCTTTTTTTTTCTGGCATCCTTGTCTGGTTTTGGTATCAGGAAAATGCTGGCCTAGTGAAATTAGTTTGGAAGCATTCCCTACTCTTCAATATTTTGTAAGAGTTTGAGAAGGATAGGTATTAAATCTTCTTTAAGTGTTTGGTAGAATTTACCAGTGAAGCCATCTGGTCCTGTACTTTTGTCTGTCGGGAAGTTTTTGCATACTGATTCAATCCTGTTACTAGTAATCAGTTTATTCAAATTTTCTTTTTTCATGATTCCATCTTGGAAGAGTCCCTGTTTCTAGGAATTTATCCATTTCTTCTTGGTTGTCCAATCGTTGGCACATAATTGTTCACAGTAGTCTTTTATGATCCTTTGTATTTCTGTGGTATCAGTTGTAACTGCTCTTTCATTTTAGATTTTATTTATTTGAGCCCATTCTCTTCTTTTCTTGGTGAAGCTAGTTAAAAGTTTGTCAGCTCTGTTTATCTTTTCAAAGAACCAGCCATTGTTTCATTGACCTTTTCTATGCTTTTTTTAAGTCTATTTCATTTATTTCTGCTCTGATCTTTATTTTCCTTTCTTCTACTAACTTTGGGCTTGGTTTTTTCTTCTTTTTCTAGTTCCTTTAGGTGTAAAATTGGATTGTTTTTCTGAGATTTTTCTTGGTTTTTTTGAGGTAGACCTGTATGGCTATGAATTTCCCTCTAGAAACTGCTTTTGCTGCATCCCATAGATTTTGGTAAATTATATTTCCACTTTCATTTGTCTCAAGGCATTTTGTGATTTCTCCTTTGATTTATTCATTGACCCATTGGCTGTTCAGTAGCACATTGTTTAATATTCACATATTTGTGATTTTTCCAGTTTTCTTCCTGTACAGGTATCCCTCGTTTTATTGAACTGTGCTTTATTGCACTTTGCAGATATTTCATTTTTTATAAATTGAAGGTTTGTAGCAACCATGTGTTGAGCAAGTCTATCGGTATCATTTTTCCAACGGCATTTTCTCACTTTGTGTTTCTGTGTAACATTTTGGTAATTCTTGCAATATTTCAAGCCCTTCACCAGCAAAAGGATTACAGTTTGCTGTAGGCTCAGATAACGGTTAGCATTTTTAAACAACAAAGTATTTTTTAATTAAGGTATGTACATTGTTCTCATAGACATAATGCCATTGCACACTTAACAGACTACAGTATAGAGTAAACATACCTTTCATTTGCACTGGGAAACCAAAAATTCATGTGACTCGCTTTATTGTGATATTTGCTTTATTGCGGTCATCTGGAACTGAACCCACAATATCTCCAAGGTATGCCTGTAATTGATGTCTAGTTTCATACCATTGTGGTTAGAAAAGTTGCTTGATGTGATTTTGATCTTATATTTATTGGGACTTGTTTTGTGACTTAACATATCATCTATTCTGGAGAACGTTCCATGTGCACTTGAGAAGAGTGTGAATTCTGCTGCTTTTGGATGAAATATTCTGTTTATATATATTAAGACTATGTGGTCTAATGTGTACTGTAAGGTTGATGTTTCCTCACTGAATTTCTGTCTGGATGATCAATGCATTGATGTAAATGGGATATTAAAGCCCCCTGCTATAATTGTATTGTTGTCGGTTTCTCCCTTTAGATCTGTTAATATTTGCTTTAAATGTTTAGTTGCCCCTATACTGGACGCATAAATATTTACAAATGTTATATCCTCTTGTTGCACTGACCCCTTTATCATTATATAATCCCCCTCTTTTTCTTTTATTACAATCTTTATTTTAAAGTCTACTTTTTTCTCATGTAAATATAGCTATACCAGCTTTCTTTTGCTTTCCATTTGCATGGAACATCTTTTTCCATGTCTTCACCTTCAGTCCATGTGTGTACTTGTGTACATATATCTTTAATGAGTCTCTTGTAGGCAGTATATAGCTGGGTCTTGTTTTTTTAATCCATTCAGTCACTCTATGTCTTTTGATTAAAGAATTTAGTACTTTTACATTTAAAGTAACTATTGATAGGTATGTACTTATTGCCATTTTGTTAATTGTTTTCTGGCTGTTTTGTTGTTACTTTCTGTTCCTTTCTTTTACTCTTGCTCTCTTCCCTTGTGGTTTGATGACTTTCTTTAGTGTTTTGCTTAGATTCTATTCTTACTATCTTTCGTGTGTCTAATATAGGTTTTTGCTTTGTGGGTACCATGATGCTCATATAATATTTATATATTTAACAGTATATTTTAAGTTGATAGCAAATTAAGTTTGAGTGCAATCTAAAACTCTACATTTCCCACCCACCCTCTGCTCCTGGCACACACATATTATGCTTCTTGATGTCACATTTTACATCTTTTTATTTTGTGTTTCTGTGATTATTATATTTTTACTACTTTTGTCTTTCAATCTTCATACCAACTTTATAAGTGATTAATTAACTACCTTTACTATATAATTACCTTTACTAGTAAGATTTTTACTTTTGTATGCTTTCTTGTTACTAATTAATGCTCTTTCTTCTCAGGTTAAAGAAGTCCCTTTAACAATTCTTGTAAGGTTGCTTTAGTGGTGATGATCTCCTTTAGCTTTGGCTTGTCTGGAAAACCCTTTATCTCTCCAACTCTAAACAATAACCTTGCTGGGTAGAGTATTCTTGATTGGAAGTTTTTTCCTCTCAGCATTTTAAATATATCGTGGCACTCCTTCTGGCCTGCAAAGTTTCTGCTGAAAAATCTGCTTATAGTCTTTTGGGGGGTTCCCTTGTAGTTAACAAGTTGTTTTTTAATCTTGTTGCTCTAAGATTCTCTCTTTAACTTTTGACTTTTAAATCTTAATGTATCTTGGTGTGAATCTTTTTGGGTTCATCTTTTTTGGAACTCTCTGGGCTTTCTGGATCTGGATGTCTGTTTCCTTCCCCTGGTTAGGAAAGTTTTCAGCCATTATTTCTTTAAATATGTTTCCTGCCCCTCTCTCTCTTCTCCTTCTGGGACCCCTGGTATTGAGAACATTATTTCATGTGATATTGTCCCATAGGTCCCTTAAGCTATCTTCACTTTTTAAAATTCTGTTTTCCTTTTGCTGTTCTGCTTGGGTGCCCTGTCTTCTAGACCACTGATTTTTTCTTCTGCTTCACCTAGTCTACTGTTAAACCCCCTAGTGTATTTTTCAGTTCAGTTATTGTATACTTTGGCTCTGTGACTTCTGTTTGGTACTTATATTTTCTATCTCTTTGCTGAAGTTCTCACTCTGTTCATTCATTCTTCTCCCGAGTTTGATGAGCATTCTATGACCATTATTTGAACTCTTTAATCAGGTAAATTACTTATCTCCTTTTCATTAAGGCTTTTTTCCTGACGTTTTATCTTGTTCTTTTGTTTGAACACATTGCTCTGTTTCCTCATTTTGATTGACTGTGTTTGTTTCTATGTATTAGGCAAAACAGCTACCTCTCCCAGCCTTGAAGAAGTGGCCTTGTAAAAGATGAACGTTATCTTTCAACCTTGCCCTAGCTCATGGTTGTCTCTCAAACCTTTGTGATTATCTAAGCAGCCTAATTTATTCTTTTTCATTCCTTTCTTTTTTTTTAAATTTATTTATTTTTGGCTGTGTTGGGTCTTCATTGCTGCACGCGGGCTTTCTCTAGTTGCAGTGAGCAGGGGCTACTCTTCGTTGCGGTGAGTGGGCTTCTCATTGCGGTGGCTTCTCTTATTGTGGAGCACGGGCTCTAGGCGTGTGGGCTTCAGTAGTTGTGGCTCACGGGCTTAGTTGCTCCGCAGCAGCCTAATTTATTCTTGATGGGTCCCACTTGTTGAGGGTATGCCAAGAGTGTTAGTCATGAAGGAGCTGTTCACCAGTTTTTAGGTCTTTTTCAGAGGGATCTATTTCATACGTAGCTATAGATTCAGTGTGTCCATGGGAGGAGGTGAGAACAGGATCTTCCTACGCAGTCATCTTGGACTGCCCCCGTGGTAAGACATTTTTAAATGCATGGGTGAGCAAATGCTTTTCTCCAAATGTCCACAAAGTAAATATCTGGGGGTTTGCAGGCCATACTATCTCTTTTGCAACTACTGAACTCTGCTATTACAGCATGAAGGCAGCCATAGGTGATGTGTAAAAGAATAGGTATGGCCAGATTGGCCCAAGGGCCATAGTTTATGATCCTTGTTTTAAGGTTTGTTAAACACTCTTCTGTGCCAGGCTAATATATATATTATCTCAAATGATCATCACAGCGGGAGGTTGGTACAATATTCCCCATTTTACAGATGAGGAACTCTCAGTTGAGAAATCTGGACAACTGGCCTCATGTCACAAGGGACATCCATGAGGGACAGACCCAGAACTCTTCACCAACCTTCCTTATGCTTGCCAATGCTAATAAGCTCTAAAAAGACAAAAATTGTCTTGACTTTCCATCCACTGAAGTCTGAGGCTATGCACAGTAACATTCTTTTCTCAGGATGTTAATCTCAAATCTATTTTCTTTTTGACCCCAAACTGAATCAGTAACGTTTACATTCCTTTGAATTGTAAAAACTTTTTAATTTGGAATAATTATGGACTTAGAGGAAGATGAAAAACAGG
Source organism: Delphinapterus leucas (assembly GCF_059928025.1). Taxonomy (NCBI): domain Eukaryota; kingdom Metazoa; phylum Chordata; class Mammalia; order Artiodactyla; family Monodontidae; genus Delphinapterus; species Delphinapterus leucas. The sequence goes on from NC_143133.1 coordinate 36,345,162, forward strand.
ACAGAGTTCTGTGCGCTTTGTCCCCAGGGGTGACATCTTACATCACTGTGGTACAATATCAAACCTGAAAATGGACATAGGTCCAATACAGTTAACTACAGACCTTACTCAGTTTTCACCCATTTTTACATGCACTCATTTGTGCGTATATGTGTGCGTGTGGATCTATGCAATTTTTCCCCATGTATTGCCACAATCAAGATAGAGAATTTTCCGGCACCAGGAGAAATCCGCTAGTCCTAGTGCTCCTCTGATATTAGCCACCCCCCTCCCACATCCCCTGATCTATTTTCTTTTCTGCCATTCTGCTTTTAAAGGTTACAACTCCACTTCCTAGACAAGCCCAGCACCAGTGTCTTCCTCCTCAAGGGCCACCAGAGAGCTCTAAGCTTCTTGGCTGCATGGTGGTCACATCTGGTCTGAGTCACTTCTGAATCCTGACCTGTGATAGTGGATCTCTACCAGAGAAATGAAATTTGAAGTCTTTGTGTAACATGGTTCCCTCCTGTTCCCCATGTTTCTCTAGGTCTTACACACAACGAAGACATGCCCTGCAGTGAATGGAAGGCCATGCTTAGAAAGCAGCTCTCCCAGGGTGGCGACGGTGTCAACCAGACACATTTCCATTGAGCACCTACTATGTGTAGGGCACTGTTCTGGGCTCCGACGATACACAGACCTTGGACTCAGACAAACTTCATTTGGGTTCTGACTCTGCAGTTTACCAGCTGTGTGATTGTGGGCAACTGACTAGACCTCTCTGAGACTCAGGTTCCTCATGAGTGGAACAGCACTGAGGTTTCAATGAGATCAGACATTTAAAGTGTTTAGCCTAGCAGAGTTTCAGTGTTTCATAAATGATGCTGTGATGACGCAGATCACACAGCCCAACAGAGCCCAGAACTTTGCCTACAGAGAACTTTCAAAGTGGGACTTCACTTCTAGTAATTCCATGGAGTAAAAGCTGGAAGTATATTATTTTCACACCTTTCCTAAAGTGGCCCAGAGAGGGGAAGTGACTTACAAAAAGTCACACAGCTCTTAAGTGTCAAAGGGTGGATTAGAACCCAAGTTTCTAATTCCTAATCTGGTGCTCCTGGAACTTTCCCAGGTTCCAGCTTAAGTATCTCCCTCCAGGGAAGCCTGATCACCTCCCTGAAGCCTACACGCCCTCAGGTCCTCTCTTACATGCCCTCATGGTACTCCATCATTTGCTTTGTCATACTTTTTGCCTCTGTGCATTTTGTGCAGTCCATTGACTGCCATCTCTCTCCTGGACAGTGGGCTTCATAAAGGCAGGGGCTGTCCCCAGTATTGTGTCCAGGAGGCTGCTCACAGATGAGTGACAGTGAATGCTCTCTTCATGACAGTAGGCTGCTTCCCTGTAGGCATTTGCTGGCTGCTCCAGGGGCAAGGGGCCAGGACCACGTCACTCACCAGCTGGATGGGGCTCTGAGCACAGAAACAATCACCCTCCAGGGAGCACAGCCTTTGAGAAAATCGCCAGGGCCACCTGCCCCCAAGCAGAACCAGGTGTGGCTAAGTGAAAGCAGCCTGCAGCTGCAGGTGGGCTCGTGCCTCATGTCCATGAGCCTCTGCACAGGGGTCTGTGGGGCTGTAGGAACAGGCTCGATTTCTGGAATCCTAGGATGATTTATGGTTTCAAATACTGGAACCTGTTTACGAGGCCCGTTCTGCTCACACAGAGCAAAATTTCTTTCTGTTGCATCCTCAACTTAATATTCTTTTATTTCTCCTGTTTACAGTGAAGCACCTGTGGGCCTATCTTTGTCTCTCTGTCACTCTCTCCATCTACCCCTCCCTTTCTCTTCCCAACAGGCCTTCTCTCTCCTCGCTTCTCTCTGTAGGTCTCCTCCCTCATTCAGTAATTCAGAGGATCTGCCTCATGGAGAAACAATTCTTTTTTTAAATTTTTTCATTTTAATTATTTATCTTTGGCTGCATTGGCTCTTCGTTGCTGCGCGCGGGCTTTCTCTAGTTGCGGCGAGCGGGGGCTACTCTTCGTTGCAGTGCGCAGGTTTCTCACTGTGGTGGCTTCCCTTGTTGCAGAGCATGGGCTCTAGGTGCACAGACTTCAGTAGTTGTGGCACGCAGGCTCAGTAGTTGTGGCTCACGGGCTCTAGAGAGCAGGCTCAGTAGTTGTGGTGCATGGGCTTAGTTGCTCCGCAGCATGTGGGATCTTCCTGGTGCAGGGATCGAACCCGTGTCTCCTGCATTGGCAGGCGGATTCTTAACCACTGCGCCACCAGGGAAGCCGAAATAATTCTTTTGCTTTTTTAAACCCCAGTGGCCTTGCTGCCTGGCTAACCCATGGAGGTTCTGTAGCTACAGTGGGACTCATCCCTCTGATTTTCTGTAACCTGGATCCAGTATGGATCCATGTGCATCTGGCAGAGACCAATCTTGTTTCCTCCATGGCTCTGATTTCTCCTTCCTTCACTCGGAGAATGCACACCCATAAGAAGGTACTCCACTTCCCATCTCAGCCCCAACTTAGAACTTTATGACTTAGGGCCAGTCTCCACTCTGTGCCTCAGTTTTCCCATCTGTAAAGTGGACATAAGGATGGCACCCACCTTGCCAGGTTGTGTGAGCTTTAAAATAACCACCTGTGTAACACCCCCAGGACCTAGTATATAGTGAGCACTCATAAATCTTATGATCACTATTATCATTCCGCTAAAAATCCTGTTCTCTTTGGTCTCCATCAGGAGGTGTGCACAGAGAGTAGGGACACAGCTTTCTGCTTTTAACCCCAATGGCACTGGGTAAAGTAAATCCTGCTACCCGTCTGCAGGCACGAATTGCCTTTCCATTTTGTGGTCGGACGCCTAACCCTGCTCTGCCTTCCCCTTGTGGCGGCTCCGCTGTCACCGACACCCGTTTCCCAAGGGTCTCCGGGACTCCATGCACACGGAGAGCCTGTCTCCCGGGTCCCGAGTGCTCTACCTACCATGTGCTTCTCCTGCCTCAGCGCCGTGTCCAGATGCAGCAGGTCTTTCAAGTGAAGGTTGTAGATACACAAGTCGAGGTCCACGCTGAAAAGTCCAAAGAGAAACAGAAGAGACTTTCAGAGTATTTGATGTGCGGGGTAAGGTTACCGAGTTATCAGTACATCCCTGCAGGATAAGCCACGGTGCATCCTGACTCCAGATTTTAAATTCTGCGGCATGCAGAGATTGCTCACAGCCACCCCAGGTGCACAAGGAGCAATCCAAGTAGCCATCTGAAAGTCACCTGCGACTAGAAGGAAACGGCTGCCCGAGACATCAAAGACAGGACACAGGAAGAGACGGAAGGTGAGAGATGAAAAAGAGCACGCCCCCCAGGCCCCCCTGCCCCACATTTTCCTGTCTAGTGTCACGTGTCATCCTTCCTTTCTGCCATCACGTACACATTCTCACAGCCATTTACAGATGAGGAAACTGACTCAGGAAGTCAAGGGTCAGAGAAATCAAGTAGTGGTCACGTGGTCACGGGGGCAGATAACTGACAGTGTGAAGATAAAGGCCTTTGACCTTTTCTCCGACATAGGCAAATGCATTTTAAATGACTACACTCCCCCCTGAACTGTTCAAGTCCTCTTCGTCCGAATGGGAAGAAACACCCCTTCCCAGCCAGACAGGGGAGCCAAGAAAGCTGCAATTAAACGAAGTCCCTCCTTCCCGGGTCCACCTTCAGAGTCAACACCAAGCTCAGGGTTCTGAGCCCACTCTTTGCACGGCTCTGAGCCAGGCCATGCCTGGTTCAAATCACCCAGGGCTCCTTGGACTCACGGAAATTCAGATCTGAGAGAGGCCTGAGGACTGACGTGCAAACCTGCTGACTAGTTTTTTGAGCACCTACTGGGTGCTAAGCCTTACTCTGGGCTGGACAGTTTGGTGATTTAGAGCATGGGCTGCAAGATAAGGTGGTGGGGTCACACCAGGCTCCGACACTCACCTGCCGCGTGACCTTGGGCAAGTCACTCTGCCTCTCTGTGCCTCATTTTATTCTTTGAAAATGAGGGCAATATTAGCACCTACTACACAACCGTAACAACATAGGGCTGTTAAGAGGAATTAATTCATTGACTGATTAATACTTGCTCATCACTGTGCCTGTCCCAGGCTCCCACTGGGTGGTCGTGCACAGCTGTGAATAAGACAGACCTTCTCCTCGTGCTCAAAAGAGAATTAATCCCTGCAAAGTGCTTAATATTTTGTACACAGAAGACACTTAACCAGTGCTAGCTGCTGCTATGCAGTGCATGGGGCAGGTCAGTGATTAAAGGAGGTCCCCTCTGTCTCTCCCCAGGGCTCAGGCCTGGCTCCCTGACCCCCACGCTGGCCAACAGCACACATTCAGCTCCAACTCTGACACTGGGTCGCTGTGTGTCCATGGCCGAGCCCTTAACCTCTCTGGGCCTCCACTTCCTCCACTGAGCATGATACAGCCTATCAGTCTGCATCCTCCATCCCACCCCCTCCTCACCTCTCGCAGGTCAGTGCCTCGGGGAAGCTGCTCGCCCCCAGGAAGGTGCGACCGAGGAACCTGTCGTCACTGGCGGCCGAGTGGACGCTGGACAAGGAGCTGCAGTCGTCCTTCTCAGCCTGGCTCAGGCTCCCCAGGCTGCTGGAAGGCGACGCCTCCACGGGCTGGTTCGGCAAGACTGCCTGCTTTAAGGTTTCGTGCAGAGATGGGTTGGAGGAACCGTCGGCCAGAGGCTGGGGGGCAGGAGAGAAAGTGTACTCTCAATCCACATGACCCATCATGAGTGTTTCCGTAATTCCGCCAGTGACACACGCGGTGGCTCCCAGGAAAGCCAAACCGGGATAGGCAGGGAGGGTATGAGTGGACACCATGGAGCTTCTGCCCCAGGGGCACGGCCACGGCCCTAGGGGCCTTCGTCACAGCTCTTGTCACATCACTTGTCCCCAAAGGCCAGCCCCTCTGCACCAGGCTCCTCCCCTCCAGCTGTTAGTCTGGGTCTGTTCCCCAATGGCCCACCTGTACCCACCCTCGGCTGCCAGCTCTGACCTCCCCAGCAGCCCGCCTGCCCTGCCCCACCTCTCTGGCCCAGACCCCAGGCCCGCTCTGTCCACTGACCTGCCCTCGGATAGACTCAAAGCCCCTTAACGAGGAACTCAAGCCCCTTGCACTGCCATGACCACATGAGGTCATAGCCTAGTGCCTGGCACAGCCAGAGAGCTCAGCAAATGTCAGCCATCCCTATGTCCAGCTTCGTCTCCTGCTGCCCCCAGAGGTGCATGCCCAGGTAGCACTGAGCTGGTGGCCAGCTCCAACCCTCACTATCATTTCATGCTTCTGAGCCTTTCCAGACTCTTGTCCCCCTGCCTGAAACACCCCTAACTCACTGTCTGCTGGGCTGAAGAATCCCCCCCTCCAGACACAGACCCCTGAATCTTCCTACCCTGATCCCCGGGCCTGGCCCACACCGGGTTCCACAGGACCCTGGTCATTTCTGTCCTGCCTGCTATCACACGCCATCCTGCAATGTCCGCCAGGCTGGGAGGGCCTCCGGGTGAGGACAGTGCTCTCCTGACCACTGGGTAACCACCAGTGCCCACCACAGAGCCTGCCTAGCACGGGTGCTGATGACGAATGAATGCCCCAGGTCTGGGAGTTTTGCACCTTCACGCACCCACCAGATGGTGAAGGAAGTGGTTCCCAATGTGTGTTCCGGGGAGCAGTCCCATGAACTATAATCAGTTACTGCTCACTGTGAGGGTCCCACAGAAAGATTAGTTTGGGAAAGTCTGCGTGAACAAGGTAGAATCATTTCTTTGGTACAGGAATTCTCAGAGCCTTCGATAGGCTCTGGCTGTCCTCAGAAGCAAATAATAATTTAAAAAACTGAGCACGTACTGAGTGCGCAGACATCACACACTGTTCTAAGCCCTGTGCCTAATTCCCTGTCTCACCCTCAAGACAACTGGGTGAGGCAGGAGGGCCCTTTACCCCCATTTTATTGATGAAGAAACTGAGGTCCTGAGAAGTCAGGAAATGGCCAAGAGTAAACGGCTGGGTTTGAGTCTGTCCTCTTTATCTCCAGGAGAGTAAGCAGCACTTTCCTCAACTTACTTGACCAGGGAACTATTTTTTTCGTGGAGCATCACATAGGCCGAGAGCTCCTTGAAACATCAAGGAATATGCTGCTCTCTGCAAAACTCCCAGCCACAGGTGTGAACTCCTGGCTCCGGGTGTAAGACCTGAGGGTTCGACTCTTGCCCTGCCACTTCCTGCAGTATGACCTTGAGCAGATCATTAACCTCTCCTGGCCTCAGTTTCCTTATGCAAAAAGTGGAGAGGACAATATTATTTACCTTCTAGGAATGTTGCAAGGAATACTGAAATGTGTAATGTATGACAAATGCTTAGCACTGTGCCAGCCCCGCAGTAAATGTTCAGCGTCAGCTGCTGGCATTAGTCCCAGGGTCTGTAAGGATTAATGTTAGTAACTTGTTAGTATTTGTACTAGTGTTAAAAGGTCAGGGCAGATGCTGCCCTGCTGTGCTGTCACCTGGTGTCCCTGTGGATACCTTGCTATATATACCATGCGCATACCCTGTCCCTGACAACACTGTCATAAAATGGATTAACCCTAAAGTTATGCTACATTACAAAGCCACAAAATTATCTCTATTAAAATGACTTGCCATAAAATCCTCAAATAGGACCCCAAATTGCACATTTAATCCCCCTTCTCCTACCCCAATCTCTAGCACATTACTGGTTAATTGCATTTCTAAGACGGGGCTCAGGATTCTCACCCGGAACTTCTGATTGATGGGATAGACGACTTTTGCCTTCAGTGCAAACGCTGTGATATTGCCATTGAAAGATGGCTCACATTCCTAGGAAGGGAAAAAAAAAAAAAACAAATGGCATGGGGGCTTTCAGTAAAATGAAGGACAAACCACCAAGAGTTTCCAAAATGCCACATCCCATTTGTAAGAGTGGCCTCATGAAGGGCCCATAATAAGCACATTTAGTGTTTACTTGCTAGAAGGAGGGGTGGATGGATGGAAGGATGGATGGATGGATGGATGGATGGATGGATGGATGAATGGATGGATAGATAGACATATGAATGGATGGACAGATGAACAGATGAATGGGCAGGTGGATGGATGGATAGATGGGTGTAGGGATGGCTGTGGGAGGGGTAGATGTACAGATGGGTGGGTGGGCGAACGGACCAATGTTAGATAGCACATTATTCATTTAATTCCAAGCGTTCAGCTTTGGAAGAAGTAAGGATTTAAATAACCTGACAACACCAAAAGTTTTCCTAAAACTTGTGAACCACTTTTTGGTGGAATAAGGAACCATATATTTTTAGCATTGCCAGGCGTATAAGCACTTACGTGTGGCAATATGCATGCAAGGCTTTTGATTAGACCCTTAAATGAAAAGTAGTGGTGGGGGCTTCCCTGGTGGCGCAGTGGTTGAGAGTCCGCCTGCCGGTGCAGGGGACACGGGTTCGTGCCCCGGTCCAGGAGGATCCCATATGCTGCGGAGCAGCTGGGCCCGTGAGCCATGGCCGCTGGGCCTGCGCGTCCGGAGCCTGTGCTCCGCAACGGGACGGGCCACGACAGTGAGAGGCCCACGTACCGCAAAAAAAAAAAAAAAAAAAAAAAAATAGTGGTTGGACAGGTCTTTTCACTTTTCTGAGCCTCAGTGTTCCTAGGCAGTAAGCAGGTAGCGCATCTGCCCCCAAGGACGGTGTGGATAAAGCTCCCAGCAGAGCTGCTGGAACACAGCAGAAGTGAGGCGATGGACAGCTATAAGTCACGGTAGTAAAGAGCCACCAACAAACACTGCTCAGGGATCATCTCCCCAACCGCAGCTGGATGGACTGATTCGTGCCAGCTCCACACGATATAGAAAGGCCCCACATCCTTTCCATATCGCTCTCCTGTCAGGGTCGCCCCTGCACTTTGCACGGTCGGTGCTGAATAAATGCTTGGCCACAACCAGCGCGTAAATGAAGTTGAGTGGGCAGCAGTTCAGGAACCCAGCACTCCAGGCCAGGAGGAATCTCTACTCAGCAATTCTGAACTGGCTGGCAGGTGAAAACTGCATCCACGTCGATTCCAACGCTTTGCAACTAAATCTTAAAAAAAAGAACTCCATAACAAATGACTGATTTCTGATTGCTGAGTTCTCCTTGGAATTACATATCCTATCACGAGGAAAGCAGAAGAATTTATGGCTTCCTCACGTTGTGTGACGTTGAAACAGCACCTGACAGAGCCCGTGACGTGGCCCGTATACATCTCCTGAGAGGGTGTCGCCGTGTGCCCTTCTGAGCAGGGCAGGGGGGGAAGCTCTGGGGCAAGGGCCCCAGTTCTTGTCATGTCTATCTCTCTCTTCGGACTCGCAAAAACAGATTTAGATGACAAGAATGGGGAAAGACCACCAACATGTGGTCCTTAAACTTAAGGACCATTCATATGTCCATCTATCCATCCTTAAACTTCCAAGGACCCTGCCATTTCCCAGATGGGGAAGATGACACAGAGAGGTTGAGCTGTGCGCCCAAGGTGACACAGCTATTAAATGTCAGAATCAGGATTTGAATCAAATTCCCTGGCTCCAGAGTCCCTCCTCTTCAGCTGACACCATCCATCTTCTTCGACATGACACAAATGAGAACAAGAGGAAGAGTCATGCTTCATCACGCCCCAGGGACACAAGTTGGATCCTGAGATACTTGTCGCTCCCATATCCGCCACATCCAATCGACCACAAATCCCACCAACTTAACCTCCTAAACATCTCTCAAATCCACAGCCCTGGCCCAAGTCACCATTATATTTACCCCAAGGGGCAGCAACAGCCTCTTCCCTGGCTCCCCATCCATGTATTGAGGGCCTACTATGTGCTGGCATTTGACGCGTGTTTGCTCATTTCCTTATCACACGACAGTCAGCTTGGGGAGGTTGGTGCTATCATAATCAGGCCCATTTTATGGAAAGGCAAAGGAAGGCTCCGAGGTGGACACTTTCCAACCCATTCTCCCCCCGTGGCCATCAAAAACCATACAATTCCCATCACTTCCTGGCTTAAAACCCTTCCTGGCTTTCCTTGGATCCGAGGGAGCAGAGCAAGGTCCGTCCCCAGCTGCCAGCAGCCAGTCCCACTCTCTTAGCTGGGGGACTGGTACAACAGCAAAGCGTGGCAGTAAGACCAAAAAGGCTGACTTCAGAACGGGTGACATAATCTGTGGGGCCCCGTGCAAAATGAAAACAGCGGCAGGGCGGGTGGGTCTTAGTCAAAATGATTAAGAATTTCAAGACAGCAGAGTCCAGAAACTGGCGGGGGGCGGGGGGAGAAGGGGGCGTGGTGACTGGGCACGGGGTCTGTGTGACCATAGGGCATGTCCACCTATGAAGCCGGCCCTGGCTGATGGTCCAGTGGAAACACACTTTTTCAAGGAACGGTGCACAAGCAGAAAGAGCACTGCGCATTTTTTTTTTTTTTTTGCGATACGCGGGCCTCTCACTGTTGTGGCCTCTCCCGTCGCGGAGCACAGGCTCCGGATGCGCAGGCTCAGCGGCCATGGCTCACGGGCCCAGCCGCTCGCCGGCATGTGGGATCCCCCCGGACCGGGGCACGAACCCGTCCCCTGCATCGGCAGGCAGACTCTCAACCACTGAGCCACCAGGGAAGCCCGCACTGTGCATTTTTAAACTCCTTCCAAACAGAGGTGAAAAGAAAGGACCGAATGAAAGGGGTAGAAAATGAGAGGAAGGCTTGATCTCTGCCTTCCAGGAGTGCATCTTCTAAAGAGGAGACACCAAACAAACATTGCATTTCAGGGGAAAATCATAATACAGGAAGCAAAGAATATAGACACAGGGGTCCACCTGAGATGGACAGAAGCAGAATCTGGGAACCGGGAGCCTGGCTGTTTTTAGTTTTTCATGGCTCTTCTTATTAAGTTCAGAAGTCCTCCAAAGTCTGATCATCTCCCCAACCATAGCAACACAATTATTCAGAAAATTGGCTGTAGTGCAAATTTACAATGTAAAACTTCTTCAGCTAAAGCAGTGTGGTTATTCTGAAAATTGGCTAAAACATAATTGTAGGAAAAGAAAAGCCATTTCACTCTCTGACAAAAGGTGCTCTTTGCAGCAAATGCACAAATAGCTCCAGAGGGGAGGTATGCACCCTCCCTCCTCCACAGCCAAAGGACAGGAGGAGGCTGGAGAGTAGCATGCCTCAGAGCCTTCTGGAATGTTGTTTGTTTGTGGCTAACATGAGTTATTTATCAAAATAGAGTTCATGCAAGGAGTGCCGTGGACCCCACATGCCTTGGTTTTCTGGGCATTGGAGGATGTCAGAGTTACAGCTCAACTTGCCCTGTCAAAATCAGCCCTGTCCTCATTCCTTGACAAGCTCAGCCCGCAGAGGGCAGGGGCATTTTGGCAAAGCCGGTCACTGGAACGGGCAGACCTTTAACTTAACTCTTGGCAATTATTAGCTTGATAATGGGCATCGGCAAGGCACAGCTAATGGTTAACAGGTAAAACATTACTAGGTGGAAGAAATGGGTTAGATAGACTTCTGGGGAGGTGGAGAGACTTGGCTCCCCGGCAAAGACTGACTCATTCTGTGGTAGGAGTGTTCACAGAGTTGATTCATGGGTGACCCTGTGGGGCCGCCACCACTACTGTCAACACAAAACTGAGAACTCTGAGGCTCAGAGAGGTTATTTCTCTTGCCCAACAGCACACAGGTGACAGAGCTGGGCCTGGGTTCCAGGGTTCTGGATCCCAAAGCCAACGTTGTTTGTATCATATCTGAGGCTGCCCTCTCTGTGAGAAGGGTTTTTTTCAAATAGGTTTATTGAGATATAATTTATGCAGCTGAACCATGTAAATTGAATACTTTTTGGTATATCCACAGATATGTGCAACCATTACCACAGTCAGTTTTAGAACATTTTTATCATCTCAGTAGGAAACCTGTACCCTTTAGCTATTACCCCTACCCCTTCCATTCCCCGCCCCACCCTAAGCGACCACCAATCTACTTTTGGTGTCTGTAAGTTTACCTGTTCTGGACATTTCAGATGAATGGAATCCTATAACATGTGGTCCTTTGTGACTGGCTTCTTTCAGTTAGCATACTATTTTCAAGTTTCATTCATGTTGTTTTTGTGGCTGAACAGTATTCCATTGTATGGAAGGACCACATTCTGTTCATTCATTCGTCAGCTGATGGACATTTGGGTTTCCACGTTTTGGCTATTGTGATTAGGGCTGTCAGGAACATTTGTGCACGTGTTTTTGCGTGGACGTATGTTTTCATTGCTGTGAGCAGGGTTTTAATCCTATGGGGTGAGGGGAACAGAGGCATAGGGATAGATGAGGGAGAGAGAGAAACTAAGACAGGGAGACATCACAAAGCTACACTGTCACACTCTCACACACAGGCCCACAGAGATGCACATGGAGAGAGATACACAAAAACAGAGATGGACATGCAGCGAGATGCACTGATACACACATAGACAGACACACATGGAAAGACAAGCACCTGGAAACAGAGAGGCTGGGAGTGTGAGCTCGAGACACACAGCACAGACAAGGAAGGGAGGACTCATCTCCAGGAACAGCCAGGCGCTCTCTCTTCCTCTCCAGCTCCCCACGTCTCAGCCCTGGGAGGGCAGCTGATTGCTCCACGGGGTCTGGCCCAGCGTGGGGAAGGGAAGCCCTGTCTCCGGAACCCTTGGGAAGTACAGACGGGGGGGGACTCGAACACTGAATTTTCAGCTTAACTAGAAGCTTTCCCTATTCATTTCCAACTTTTTGGTGAAATTTGTTTTAGAATACACAACGCACTTTCCTTGATTGGCAAGCAGAAGCCGCAGAACATGACTGAGTGTCAGAGGCTGCGGGCTGTGGGGAAGCAGCCCTCCTGGGCAGGAGCTGAACACCCCCAGGCCCAAATCTCAGCTACGTGACTGAGGACAGTGACCTGGCTCCACGAGCCTCAGTTTCCCCATCTGGAAAATGGGCAAATAAACAAGGTCTACATCATGGGGTGCTGAGAGGATTGCATGAGAGAATTCACACGAGTGTTTACATGACTCAAAAATGACACGTGGAAATGCCTGGAATTCAGTAGATGCTAAATAAGAAACTTGGTTCCAGTCTTTCCCCTTTTCCCAGCACCTCTCTCTCTCTCTCTCTCTCTCTCTCTCCCCCTACCTACCTACCTAGATGTCTATATTCACCTTTGGGCAATTGAGGCTGGAGTCAAATGGGCAAATGACTGGAGTCTGGTCCTTTCTAGGGACCAGGAAGTGACTAGCAAGAACACATCTTTGGAAGAAACGCCCTCTCCATCCATGGAGCTTATGCAGGAAGTGATGCCCTATGGGCTGATTCAGGCTGGATGGAGCGGGGAAAGGAGCAACGAGGAAGGTACAGGGAGCACCCATCTTTTAACATCTCCATCAGAGGCCCAGAACTCCCACTCCTAGATATTTACTTAAAAGAAATAAAACAAAATGAAAACAAACAAATTTACACACATTCACAGAAGCCTTGTTCAGAACAGCCAAGCACTGGAAAACAACCCACACTGTGACACATCCCCACAGCAGGCTGAGCAATTAAAAGGGACAAGTGCAACGACGACCGGGATCAGCAGGCACAGGAAAGCAGGTGATTGTATTCATGTAAAATTCTAGAACAGCAAAACCAATCATGGCGATGGAAATCACAGCAGTGGCTGCCTATGAAAGGGGCACTAGAGAACTTCCCGGAGTAAAGGAACGTTCCCGATTGGGGTCTTGGTTACAGGGGTGTATACACTTGTCACTCATTAAACTGTAAGCTTAAAATCTGTGCATTTTTTCTACGTAAATTATACCTCAAAAAGAAGCCTACTGGAACATGAGATCTGTTGGGGCTCCTCTGGATGAAATCCAGGTAGGGCACGGGACACCCAGTATGAGTCTCTTCCAATGCACCCCAAACACCCAGCTTACGTTCAGAACCTCCTCATCCTTTGAAGTCAATGCTTCTCTCTTCCTCCTCCTGGATGGGGAGCCGGTTTCCGACGGCGTCTGAACGTTAGGCTCCAAATTCTTGAGCAGACTCTGAGAGTCATCTTTCTGAAATCCAAAGGTGGGGTGGGGGGAACACATTGAAATTGGTCAGCCTAGTGCCCCTGTGACATGAGCCATCTACTCCCCACCCCCAGCCATCATGGCTGCTCATCTCTGCTCCGGGCCTGGCCCTCTGTGTGCAGTGCTTCCCTCCACCTGGAGTCAGGCCTACATCCTTCAAGACTGTCCAGGTGTCACCCTCCTGACAAGCCCCAAAGCCCCATCTCAGTGTGTCCTCAGGACCTGGAAGCAATACTTGGATCAAAGCTCATTCCAGGGCTTCCTTGGTGGTGCAGTGGTTAAGAATCCGCCTGCCAGTTCAGGGGACATGGGTTCGAGCCCCGGGCCAGGAAGATCTCACATGCCGCAGAGCAACTAAGCCCGTGTGCCACAACTACTATAGCCTGCACTCTAGAGCCCGCGAACCACAACTACTGAGCCCACCAGCCACAACTGCTGAGCCCGCATGCCACAACTACTGAAGCCCGTGCATTGCAATGAAGAGTAGTCCCTGCTCACTGCAACTAGACAAAGCCCGCATGCAGCAACGAAGACCCAACGCAGCCAGAAATAAATCAGTTAATTAATTAATTAATTTTAAAAAAGCTCATTCCATCATTTTTCTGAGTTGGTCCCCACTTCCCCAGCTCCTGTAGCCTGTGAGCTCCTTGGGGTGGGGTAACAGCTTAACATGGAGAATGACACATAAATATTAAAATTCCTATTACTTCCTATAATGTGACTGGATAATTTTTAAGAAAATATCTTAGGTAACCTTAAACTATAGAATAGTTTCTGTTGTGAGCTACAGTTTATGCTCATTTTTTGTGGATTCTGTATTTGCAAATTTGCCTACTTGGTAAATTTATTTGTAATCCCCCAAACCGACACTTGGGGTGCATTTGCGGTCCTTCCTGGACACGAGCAGAAATGTGAAAAATGTGAATTGCCCGATGTGCAGTTTCCAAATGAGACCGAACAAGGCCACACTCTACTTTCTTGTCTGAGCTCATACTGCAAACAAGTATCCTTTCCATGTTCTATTTAGTACCATTCTTTTTTAGCATTTTTGTTGGTGATTTTGTTGAAAATGACCCCTACGTGCTGTCTAGTCTTTCTAAGGACAAGAAGGCTGTGATGTGCCTTATGGAGAAAATGTATGTATTAGATTTCCTTTGTTCAGGCATGAGTTATAGTGCTATTGGCTGTGAGTTCAAGGTTAATGAATCAACCATGTTAAATGAGGCGTCTTTAAACAGAAACACACATAAACACACGTATTGATTGGTTAATGAAAATATTGTGACCAGGATCTTGTAGAGACAAAACCCTGCATCTCCCCTGGGAGCAATGCTTCAGTATTTGCTAATCCTACGTTTGCCCTGATTTTATAGAACATAATTATCTACTGTACTGAAAATCCTATTATACCAGAGACACTTATCAAGCCTCTCTTTGACCACTGGCTGCTCATGGATATAATCTTGAACCGAGGATATATCACCAGTTTGTCACTGAGCTAGTCACCAACTATTACAGAGCATCTACTCAGTGTCAAGCCTTAATCTAGTCACTGGGAATAGAGTAATGAACAAAACAAACAAAGTTGCTGCCTTCATGGAGTTTACATTCTAGTGACAGAAGAGAGACATAAGCAAACAAAGAAATAAATATATAGTGTGTTGGAGGTGTAAGTGCTATAGGGAAAGTCAATGGAGGATGGGGGAATGGAGAGTGATGGGAGGGGAAGGCCTCTTGGACAAGGTGGCATTTGAAAAGAAACTGGATGGAAGTGAGAGAGCAAGCCATTCAGATATCACAGGGACAAGCATTTCAGGGTGAGGGCACAGCAAGTGCAAAGGCCCTGAGGCACAAGCATGCTCAGCATGTCCAGGGAAGCCCATGTGTCTGGAGCAGTTGGGGGTGGGGCAGGCAAGGTTAGATGAAGCCAGAGATTTGGGGGTTGTTTGTTTAGCAGCCATAGCTGACCAGCACAAGCCTTCTGCAGGGAAGGACCCGGTCCAATCACTGTACAGTAAAGACTCCAGAAGAAAAATCTCAGTCACCCAAGGAGGAGTATCAGATTTTTTACTCCCCAATTAAAAATGGCCAGGAGGTCAAGGGTCACCAGCCATTTCAGGACAGATTCTAATATGAAAGACAAACCCCAAAACAAACAAAAGGAAAAAGCAGGCAGGAAATAGACACTGCATGGGGAAAAGAAAACTAAAACCAAACAATTATAATATCCTCAGAGAGATAAGAGAAGATTTTACAGTCACAAAATAAGAACAGGCTAGTAAAAACATAGAATATTCTGAGGACAGGAAGAACTCTTGAAAATTAAGAATATGAAAAACTCAGTACAAGTATAAAGTTGAGAAAAGTCTCCCAGAAAATAGCATAAAAAGACAAAGAGATCAAAAATAGGAGAGAAGGAAGATAATTAGAGGCCCAATTTAACCAAAAACTGATAGGAGTTCCTGAAAGAAGCAACAGAGCATAGAGAAAGAAAAGAGTCATTAAAGAAACCAAGAAAATGAATTTCTAGATTGAAAGGGCCTTCTGAATGCACAGTACAATAAGTAGCATTCGATTTCCACCAAGACCCATCCTGGTGCATTTCACATACTGGGAGTAAAGAAAAGATCCTTTAAGATGCTATTGAGGAACAGAAGAAAAAAAAGAGATACCATGCAAAATATCAAGGATCAGAATACAACCTGATTTCTCAACATCAACAATGGAAATTGAAAGACAAATGGAGAAAATGCCTTCAAAATTCTGGGGGAAAATTATTTCCAACCTGGAATTCTATAACTTAACTACTCTAACCAAATTAAGTATAAAGATAGAAAAAAGATATTTTCAGACATAGAAATTCTCAAAAAAACTTCCACCTATCCTTTTCTCAGAAAGCTACTGGAAGATGTGCTCCACCCAAATGAGGAAATTAGCCAATAAAGACAGTGTAGGAGATCCTGAAAGAGGGTCCAACCCAGGAGAGAGGTGAAGAAGTTCCAGCATGATGGCCCCAAGAGGTCCCAATGGTGACAGCAAAAGCCTACAGCAGCTGTTTCTCGAACTTTAAGAACAAAGAGACCATGGGAGGGCTTGTTAAACACAGCTTGCTGGACCCACCTCCAGAGATTCTCATCGGTGAGTCTGGGGTGGGGCCCAAGAACTGGCATTTCTAACAAGCTCCCAGTCCACGCTGATGAGATTGCTCTGGTTCACTATGAGAACAGCAATGGTCTAGAGGCAACCGGCTCATATTGGAGAGTTCAGAAGCTTTCTGGGAGAGAAGTTTTCCTAGAAGATAAAACTGATCAAATACCTAATGTATTCAAATGTCTTGAAAGAAAATGTAGACAAATGGGGGAAAGTTTACTGTTAAACAGATGGTAAGTACACAGAATCTAAGCAAATAAAAAAACGGGTAATTATTCATTTCAGGGAAAACAAAGTATTGTGCAAAAAAGGAAAGTAATCATAAGTACAGCGGATCCTTGGCTGACAGTGAATTATGTTTACAGAATTGTAATAGCGAAAACACCAAATACTGATTTCACCAAAATTACCCCATAACCACATAGGGAGGTGGTGATGGTGGATGGGGAGGGTGGAAATAGGAAGGAGGGGAGAAAAGAGAGTTAAATCACTGCGCACTTCCGCAGTGGGAAGTCAAGCAGCCATGTCAGCAGGTTATTTAGGAGTAAATGACCAAGATAGCCAGCTGAACAAGAGTCGAATATGATGGCTTCTGAAACGTGGGAAATGGTTGCAAATGAACATTTTAAATTATGTGAATGTGTAACTTTGATGCAAAAAAAAAAAGTTTTAATGATGAAATAAATAAAACTAATAAACAAAATAAAACAGAAACCACAAAGGGAAAGTGATGCAAGACAGAATTATGAGCTGGGTGACCTGGACCACAGGAGGAGAACAGAGTACCCGGGACCCAAGAGGGAGGAAGTGTCTGATCCAGCCTGAGGTTGGGAACACTTCCCTACATGGTTTTCTTTCTGGGTCCTGAAGGATGGGTGGGACAAGAGGCAAAGAACAGATGTGCAGAAGTGCAGCGACATCTGGGGATCAAGGGGATTCTGGGTGGCTGGATGCATGGGCGCCCATGTCCCAGGGAAGGTCAGTCGCCTTATATACCATGCGAGGAAACTGGACGTGATCTTGTTTAGGTAACCAGGAGCCACTGGAGGTTTTTAACCAGGACAGTCATATTGCTTCTATTTTAGAAATAGAAACTAGAGGCGGGAGACGGAGGAAAGGAGGACACCTAGAAAGGAGTGCTACAAAGGTCACATCCAAACCATCAGAAAATCCAATCAGCCCTACCCTTGAGCCAGAGCCCCCTCCGTAGCTACAAACCTGGTCTGAGCCACCACCACCCTCAACTGGACTAGTGCAGCTGTGACCGACCAGCTGTGGAAATCCGGACAGCTTGGTGAGTCTCTGTCAGCCTCAGCTTACTCAGCTGCGAAATGGGCTACTCTATGGTCTGAATGCTTGTGTCCCTTTCCCTCTCAGTTAATGTGTTGAAATTCTAACCCCCAAGGTGATGGTATTTGGAGGTGGGGCCTTTGGGAGGTGATTAGGTCATGAGGGTGGAGCCCCCCATGAATGGGATTAGTGCCCTGATAAAAGAGGCCCCAGCAGCTCCCCTGTCCCTTCTGCCATATGAGGACACAGCAAGAAGTCAGTCATCTGCAACCTGGAAGAGGACCTTAAGCAGAACCCAACCATGCTGGCACCCTGATCTTGGACTCTCGGCCTCCAGAACTGTGAGAAATAAGTTTGTGTTGTTTATCAGCTACCCAGTTGATGGTATTTATGTTATAGCAGCCCAGACTAAAACAGATACCAACTGCCACCTTACCAGGTAGCGGATGACTAAACACTCTGACTTAGGGGTTCAGACAGACTGCAGTTGAAGTCCAGCCACTGCTTATTCATCATGTGACCCTGGACAGAGAACAACCTTGCAGAGCCTAGATGTCCTCACCTGGAAAGTGAGGTTGACAGTCCCCCCACTCAAAGGCTTGGAGTGAGAATATAGAAACAAATGCCCGCAAACTCCTGGCAAGGGGCCCGGCACCCAGGAAAGGCTCTGACGTGTTATTTCCCTCTTCACACAAGGAGCCAGTGTCTCTTAATCACCAGCGGGATGTGACAACCTCAAACTTACCCACAAGCATCTTGGACTATGTTAATTTTAACTTTTATCGCCCCTTTGCAGCATGACACGGCCCTGAATTCCCCTGCCATGTGAGATGCTTACATCTGCTGGATGCATCCCCTTCTCATGTGGGCCAGGAATGGGGGAACAAAACCACACCACCTTATCTCAGATCCCACCAGATTTCATCCCTCAAAGAGGTCAAAGCTAAAACAGTGATCATACCACCACTGATGGAATGCCTGCTGTATGCCCGATACCTCCACACAACATCCGATTCCATAACAATTGCCATATGAAGCATCCATTAATCCCTTTCAGGCAGCCACCTGTGACCAATCCCATCCAGTGGCTTTGGGGTTAGACACACACGCCTGTCGTTTGGCAAGTTATTTTAACCTCTCTGTGCCTGTTTTCTCATCTGCAAAATGGGGACATTAATGGAAGAAGCTCACAAGCTGTTTTGCAGAGTCAATGAGATCATTTTCAGGTAGAAAGTGTAGCTCAACACCCAGCATACAGCAAGAATTCAATAAATGCTAGCATTTTCATTTCCCTATCACACAACTCATGATGGGGCTGTGTTATAATCAAGTGTTTACTTGTAATCTGTCCATCCAGAGGCTGTGAACCTCCAGGGGCAGGATCAGGGTTTATCCTGTACATTGATGTGGTGTCTAAGCCCCTAGGCCATGCTTGGCAGTAGAAGGTGCTCGGCAAACTTTTGCTGTGTGGTCGAATGTTGAATGCATGCTAATGTAGCAGCTGGGACTCAAGAGGAGCTAACTGGGTAATGCACACAGCGAGGAAGCAGAATGGACATCCAGGGGCGGGGAAATCCCCTGCCCTCCTGTCCACCACGCTGAGCTCCGCCCATAGGTCCAAACGCTTAGTGCTACAGATGAGGAGACTGAGGCCTGCAGGCCTTCATCAGCTAAGGTCACACTGCGTTGTCAGATGGAGCAGACACTTCGGGGCAACTCCAAGCCAGAGCCCTTCTGTCACTTGGCCGGCTCCCCCTGAAATCACTGTCTCCAGCCGCCTCCCGCAGCAGAAGGGGAATCTCCCAGGGCAAGACCTTTTGCGAGCGATGCCCAAGATCACGCTCAAATGGGCTCAGAGAAGGGGGATGGAAACCCGGACCACAGGGCCGAGGAAGACCGCGTCCCCGCGCCCCACACCCCGGTTGCCCGCTCGGCCGACCCACCTGGTGCGCCGGACGCGGGCGGGCGGCGCGGCAGCCGAGCCAGAGGCCGAGGCCGAGGCCGAGGCCGAGTGCGGTGCCCAGCAGCACGGCGGGGACCAGCAGCGCGGGCGCCGGCCGCACCGCGTCCCGGCCCAGCTGCAGCCGCGCGTCGCTCCCGCAGGTCGCCGCGCCACGGGCCATCGGGGGTGCTCAGGCGGCCGGCCCGCCGCATCCCACCCGCTGCCGCGCGCTGCCCCCTCCCGCCGCTCGGAGCTCCATGCCCACCAGGTCCTCAGTGAACCAGGTCCCCGGCGGGCCAGGGGCGCGGCGCGGTCCGCCGACTCCTCCGGCCTGTGCAGCCTCCTTCCTCCAGTTCCCCTTCCAGCTTCCCGGCACTGCCCAGCCGGAGGGAGGAGCCTGGACCCTCCGCCCAAAACTTTGAACCACCCCCGCCTCCAGCCCTGCCTTTGCACTGAGCATGCCCGGCCAGAGGCGTGCTTCTCAGCCAGGAGGACCTTTTGAGAGGAGTCTTGTTTTGCACGGGCCTCTTGACTTCCAGAGGGGGAGGGGACCACAGCCAGGGAGGAGGGTGTTGCTTGGTTGTTTACTGAGTGCTTAGGATTTGTTAAGCATTTAGCCTGATGATCCGAGTAACTTTCTTAACAACTTTCGGAGATGCGCACTATTAACGCGCCCTTCCTCCTGACGAGGCTCAGGGTCAGCACCAAGTGATACATTGTGAGTCTGATTCAGCCTTGCTCCTGACCTCTACCAATTGGCCCCCTTTGGACCGCACAGTCCGGCCTTGCCTCTGAACTTGCTTGCCTGCAGACTCCTGTTTTAATACTATTTTCTTCCAGGATGGTCAATGCTTTCCTCTAAGACTACGTGTAGGGAGATTGTTACACTCAGCCCCTGCTAGCCAGGAGATGCTGTGTGGTCATTCATTCACTCAGCATTTCCAGAGACCCTGCTGTTTGAACCAGCACCAGGGCAGCCACCAACCGGACAAGGTCCACCAGTGAGGATTTCACAGCTATGTGGGGAGATAGGCAGAAGAATTCAGCAACTGTTCTTTCTTTAAGCAACATTTACTGATGCTAGCTCTCTTTCTGGGTGCTGGGGTACACACACACACACACACACACACACACGTGCATGCGCGCACGAATGCACTCACACCCCTACCCTTTGGAGCTTAATTCCCTGTGAGGGCCAGAGCAGGGGTACCATGGGGATCTCTGGGGATCCAGAGAGGGGTTTTGTGTCCTTGACCTGGACGTCCAGCTCAAGTTCCTGGCTTTTTAAATCATTTCCTCTTCACTCCTTCCAAGTTGGCAAGATGGGAACGATTACCTAGATTTACTTTTTATGGATGAAGAAACTGACAGCCAGACAGGAGAAGTGGCTCATTCAAGGTCTTGCAATAGGAAACTGGGCACATGTATTCACACCCGTGTCTGTCTGCTTTCAGGACTCACACTCTCTGCCATGCGGTGCTTCTTAAATGTTTGCTTAGGAGCGGCTCCAAGGCTCCTGGGAACATGTATGAGGGCAACTGGAAGTTCTTGCTTTATGCTGGTTATTTCCTTGGATACTCAGGCTTTCATTTCTTAAAATGTCGTGTTCTTTGCATGTTTATTATAAAATTGGTTGCATATCGAAATCATCCTTTACATTTCTCACTAATAGAATTAATGCTCCAGCAATATGCTAGCATTTAGTCTTTGGCCTTGTCTCACTCCTGGCACACGCTGCGTACCCCCAAGGACAGTGTACCCTGTGTGGAAAGCTTGGCTAATAAACTCTCAGATTCCCAAACCCCACTGTCTTGTCTCTGTCAAGTCAGGAAAGGACGGTCCTCGGAGGGGCAGGGTAAGAAGGAGCACAGGTGCCAGGCTTCCTGGCCTGAGGCTGCAGACAGCATGACAGGCTGCCCTGCAGGAAGGCTGCAGGAGGGTGAAGAGGTGTAAGCTGTCGCTGGGGGCCCAGGGTAGTAACAGCCCTGCTGCCATGGAGAGTTCTGGGAGTTTGCTCAGCTGCTGCCTCCTGGCTCCAGACACCAACTCCCCTATTTTTGGTTCCCCAGAGAGGTCCCCCAGTGGCTGTCCTGACCACCTGCCCACCCCTCCCTCCTGGGGGAATGTGAGGGTGGCTTCTTGGACACGTCCAAGGGCTCATCCACAGCAAGGGTTCACACAGTGGGAACCTCACTGGGTTGAACAGAACCCAACAGGACATGAACAGTGGCCTTCCTCTCCAGCCTCTGAGCTGCCTTTTCCCTCCCAGCCCCTCTCCTTGCTGTCCTGTATCCCCATGACCCTGCCTCTCCAAAAGTTTCACAGCTCTCTAATAGGGGGCTGGTGGGCCTGGGCAGACTCCAGATTCAGCGCGGTGTGTGTGTGTCAGGGAAGCCTTGCTGGAGCAGGTGAGTCTGAGCTGAGACTTAGAGAACGGAGGAGGCATTAATGGAGGGACGCTTGGAGCCCCTGAAATCTTTGGAAGCAGGGGTCACCCAATCTGATTTTGGTAGAGACCCCCGGCTGGGGCGCGATCAAACTCAAGTGTGGCTGTCCAGCGCCCGCCGCGCCAGCCTGGCTCCCTCCCTCCCACGCCGGTCTTGGCCCTCAGCCTCCTCCGGTCCCGCCAAGCCCCAGATGCCTGTGTCTGTTCCAGAAAACTTTCCGCGGAGGCTCTCACTGAGCATGCTCGGAGGCGGGGCGGGCCTGGGGTCCGGAAGCTGCTCCAACTCGGCCTTCCCCAGCCACGTCTGGGGTCTCGCGTCCCTGGCTGGCGATGGGCTCGGCGGGCGCCCGGGGGCGCGCCATGTGGGTGCTGGCCGGGGGCCTCCTGGCTGCCGCCCTGGCGCTGCCCGCGGGGTCCGGGGACCGAGGCCGGCTTCCCGCGGACCCGGGGCCCCTCCGGCGCCCCCTCGGTGCCCAGCCTCCCCAGAATCCCCGCTCGGCTCCCGGGGTGGGGCCCGAGCAGACCGCGGAGGTAAGGAGGGCCTGCCCCCAGTCTCCGGACTGAGTTGGGAAGTTTGGCTTCACCCTATACCCGCGGCCGGTAGGCCCCTTCGGGTTAGGGAAATTACCCTAAACGGAGGGCGGGACTGAATTGGGAAGTTTGGTTTCACCCTATACCCGCGGCGGGGAGGCCCCTTCGGGTTAGGGAAATTACCCTAAAGGGAGGGCGGGATCTGAGTAGGATGCAACCCGTGTGCCTTAACGCTTGTGGCCAGAAAACTCCCTGGAAAGGTGGAGACAGCGGTGTGGCTGGTGGCTGTGGGTTTGGACCTTGCCAGAGGCCGGGTCGATCCCCCTAAGCAACCTAAGAGCTCTGTGACCTAGGGCAGGTAGCTTCACTTCTCGTGCCTCGGTCTCCTGATCTGTAACTGTTGCAGGGTCCACCCCAGAGGGCCGATGTGAGTTTAGATGAGCTCAGGAATGTAGGTAGCGCATCTTACACAGGTGAGCGCTTCGGGAGAGTGTAGCAGTTGATAAAAGGCACTATTGTTGGGGTTTCCTGTGACTGCAAATTTAGCCACTTCCCACTTCACCCTGCCCCTTCCTGTGTGGTCCCCAACTTGGGAGGGCACAGAGCTCTGGCTGTCACCCTAGATTTCCCCTCTCCCTCCGCCAAATCTGGTCACCAGTCCCCCTGCCTTTTCCTTCTAATCAGTTCTGATGTCTGCTCCCCACTCCCTTGCCCACCCGGCTGCATCCACTAGGTTCAGTCCCCACCCCTCAGCCTCTGGCCTTTGATGGTTGTTTCCTCTGGGTCACCCTCACACCCTAATTTCCCATCCATTCCTCCCCCCACCTCTAGGTGACCTGCCCATGGTAGACACCTGACCACTCTGCCCCGCCCCCCGCTCGCCACTTATATCCCCTTTCCACCCTGACCCCTGTTGCAAATCTAGGCTTCTGTTCCCAGGAATGTCTGTCCAGTGGTCTGGCCCATCGCTGCCCTGTGGTCCTCCCAGCCCTCCCCCAGGGCCTGGCTCCTCTTGTCCTGTTGAGTTTTCTACCTGTAGACTCCAGGGTGCCTGCTACACTTGCTACAGATTTTTAGGTCTCTTAAATGAGATTCCCTTCACTGTCTATGATTAGTTCTTAGGTTTTCACTAGAGAAGACAAAGTAGTAATGCTGTGTCGATTTACTGAGCTTTTATAAAGCTCATGATGAACATTTTCACAAGGTCCTTTCACTTGCTCCTGTCTGGTGTGGTGGGAAGTATCTGGCCCATTTTGCTGATGAGAAAACCAAGGCCCAGGGAGCCAAATCCCCAGGCCTGTCCTGTGCTCTCACAATGGCTGTCCCTTTCAGAGCTCACTCACCTGTCCTCACCTGATCTTTCCTTTGGGAAGCCAATGCCAGAACATTTACATGGATGCTAGGCTCTACAAAAGAGTGCTTTGAAAACTGGAACCCAAATGCTCACATTAACTTATTGTCTCTCCCCTCCTGCAAAGGGCGAGCTAACAGCCAGTTTACAACTGTTTCCCAGTTGTTCTAAAACTGCTGTGTCCAGTACATTGGCTCCGGCTACGCTGTGGCTGTTTGAATTTAAACGTTTCAGGTGCCCGATGGCCCCATGTGCTAGTGGCTCCCATATTGGACAGCCCAGACCATAGAGCATTTCCATCATCCCAGAAAGTGCTATTGGAAGTTTGTCAGAAGGAGAGAAACGGTGAAGGCTTGAGTGGACAAGAGGCTTCTGAGTGTTTATGGAAGGGCCTTTAGGTGCCAGACTGTTCTGGGTGCTTGAGATACAAGGGGACAAGACAGTCTCTGCTCTTAGACCTGCATTCTTGGGGCAGGAGAAAGACACTAAATGGTGTTAATCTATAGTGTGGCAGTTGGTGGTCAGGCTTTAGAGAGAAATACAGTGGGCAAAGTGGACTGGCAGAGATGACCTTGAGAGCCGTGGTCAGGGCGGAAGGCGCTTTTAGGAGATGACAGTTGAGCAGAGCCTTGGATGGAATGAGGGAGGGGCATGGGTGCTTCTGGAGAAAAACTTTCCAGAGTGAGATCATAGTGAGGACAAAGGCCAGAGGTGGGAAGTGCTTAGTGTGGCCCAGGACCAGTAAGGAGGCTGGTGTGGCCTGAGTAGGGGTCGGGGGAGAAGGGAGGAGGGGGACGAGGTGAAGCTAGAGGGTAAGGAGGGGCCAGATCAGGAAAGGCCCTGTGGCCCATGGTTAAGACTGGCTGTTATTTTGAGTTAGATGGAAGACATAGGTGAGTGTTGAGCAGAAAAGTGGCTTGCTCTGACTCGTCTTTTTTTTTTTTTTTTTTTTTTTATGCGGTACGCGGGCCTATCACTGCTGTGGCCTCTCCTGTTGCGGAGCACAGGCTCTGGACGCGCAGGCTCAGCGGCCATGGCTCACGGGCCCAGCCGCTCCGTGGCATGTGGGATCTTCCCGGACAGGGGCACTGCATCGGCAGGCGGACTCTCAACCACTGCGCCACCAGGGAAGCCCTGACTCATCTTTTTAAAGCATCCCCATGGCAGGTGTGGGAGTAGAGGATAGAGGGCAGAGGTGGAAAGAAAAACCAAGAGAGGAGGCATGTGGGAGACCAGGCAGACGATGGAGGTGAAATGGACCAGGGAGGTTAGTGGAGGGCTGCTGAGAAGTTGTGGATTGGGGATATACTTTGAAAGTAGAGCCAGGGGATTTGCTGGGATTGGATGTGGGTTGAGAGAGAGGAAGAGAGGAGTGAAGGATGAAACCAAGGACTTGGGCCTGAGCAGATGAGAGACTAGAGATGTCATTAGCTAATATGCAGAAACCTCGGAGGCAATCAGGAATTCTGATTTGGCCTTGTTGAGTTTGACGTACCTATGAGGCATCCAGGTAGAGATGTACAGGAGAGTGGTGGATGGGTGAGTCTTGATCTGGGGGAGGAATCTGAGCTGGAGATCTATATCAAGGAGTGGACAGTGTACACAGGCCTTTAACCCCACAGGGCCTGGCTGAGTTCCCCTTGGGAGTAAGTATGGTTTGGTTTGAGAAGAGTGAGGCCTTAGGGCAGAGGCCTGGAGCAACACCAGGGCCAGGCATCCAGCAAAGGAGATAAGACCAAGACTGTGACCCCCAGGTCAAGGGAGGAAAGTATTTCAGAGGGAGAGAGGGCTCCCCAAAGATGTTCACATACTGATCCGTGGAGCCTGTGAGTGTATTACATCCCCTGGCGAAGGGAGATTAACATTGCAGGTGGTGTTCAGGTTGCTAATCAGCTGACCTTATAAAAGGGAGGTTATCTCGGAACATCCCGGTGGTCCCAGGGTAATCCCAAGGGTCCTTAAAAATGGAAGAGGGAGGCAGGAGAGAGTCAGAAGATGTGACATTGGAAGGTCAGAGGGATGCACTGGGAGGCCTCAACCCACTGCTGCTGGCTTTGAAGATGGAGGAAGGGGCCGTGAGCTAAGGAGTGTGGGCTGCCTCTAGAGGCTGGAAGAGGCTTACCCAGAGCCTCCAGAAAAGAATGCAGCCCTGCAGACACTTTGATTTTAGCTCAGTGAGACCCATGTCAGACTCCTAACCTCCAGAACCATACAGTAATAAACATGTGTTTGTTTTAAGCCACTCCGTTTGTGATGATTTGTTACAGCAGCCATAGGATGCTAATACGCTCACATACCAAATGCTGCTGGTGAGTTGTGTGCAATAAGGATGGAGAACTGGCTGTGAACTGAGGCCTTGTAGAGGTCCTGGTGACCTTGTCAGGAGCTGTGTCATCTGGGAGAAGGGAATCACCAGGGAGGGGAAGGCTGGATATTGAAGGTGGGTATCGACTGGCAGTTGGTGTGGTGTCTGGGAGAGCAGGCTGCTCACGGTGGCCAAGGAGCCCCCAGAGAGTCTCCCCTAGGCTAGTGAGACCCAGGATCCGGCAAGACCTCAGGGAGCCACAGCCAAGGGTCCCCAAGGGTCCCTGGCACTTGAGGGCTTCCTGAGTCATTTGCTACCTGGGATCCTGCCCCTACCCATCAAGCGGAAGCATCTGTTGGGAAGGGGACCTCTGTCCGTCGGTGAGGTCAGGGACCTGCCACAGAGCCTGCCGAGTGGCAAAGGCTGGGTGAAAGAATGGATGGAAAGTTCCAGGGGCAGGGGTCGTATAGGCAGTCGTGTAGGAGTTGGGTGCCCCGTGGCACCACTGTTTGCCCCAGAGACCTCACGAATGAATTCTAGTCTTTTCTGGTTAACAGACTTTAGTTCTTAGAACAGTTTTTGATTTTAGAAAAATTGTACACATGGTAAAGAAAATTCATATATATTCCCCCCAATACACAGTTTCCCCTACTATTAGTGTCTTACATTAGTAAGATACATTTATTACAGTTAATGGTCTAACCTTGATATGCTATTGTAAAAGTCCATAGTTTATTCGGATTTCCTTAGCTTTTGTGCCCAATGTCCTTTTCTGTCCCAGGACCCCATCCAGGACACCACTTTACATGTAGCTGTCACTTTCCTTGTCTTGAGGACCTCAGCAATTTAGAGAGGACTGGGCAGGTATTTTGCAGGGTGCCCTCTGTTGGGATTCATCTTGGTGCATCTAGTAACATGATTTATCGCTATTGGCGTTTTTTTTTTCATTTGTTTGTTTTCAGATTTCACTATAGTTTATAACAGTGAAAAAACACCCACATGGTCCTAAGGGCATATTCAATTTATGAGCATCAAAGGAAGACAGATTTAGAAACATTAAACTGTTGTTTCTATGTTTATAATGATATGCAGCCACATAAAAAATAACGTACAGAACACCTTGTCCTACAAAACAGCTTTGGGGAATTTTCTCTGACTAGAAATTATCCCAGTTTGGGAACATTAGATTAGACATGAACATAAATTCAAGATATTATTAATTTATTTGAAAGAGTTGAACATTTAAGAAGGCTGTTTCTACCAGTGGAAACAAAGATGGAAAACTGTCAAATAATTGTGAGTTGCTTGGAATTCTTCCTGGCTTCCAGGAATTAAATTGGGAAAAGACATCTGCTCACACAGTAAAAATGATCATATTAGTAAATGTTTCCTTAAATGAAACACACAATGACAAAAATGATTCTTTAGTGGATTCCCAGTCAAAGGGAAAGAAATATTAAATAAGTTGGAAACTATGCCATGGTCTTCAATTTCAGAAGTAGAGACTAGCCATTAAGAGGAAGTTTTCTGGGATGTTTCGCTGTCGGTGTTGACCCTGAACTCCCGGCTGGACCAGCGCTGGCCAGGTTGCTCCACTGTGAAATTACCCCCTCCCCCTGCACTGTACCTGTTAGAAGGAGGTCACTATGCGCAGGCTGGATGTATGCTCTTAGGAGATTTTTTTTCCTGCCAGATGGCAGCAAAGACTTATTCCATCCACATCAGTGTCTGGCACACGGCATTCTTCTTCTGAGGAAGTGGCATCTCTTTCCACCTTGTGGAAGGCACGTTATGGATTAGTGGTTGTCCTGGCCACACACACCTGTCCGAGGGGGTCTCGGGGACAACGTTCACATTGGGGGTGGGGGCCCTGGAAGACCCTGAAGGAACAGGCATAGTTCCCATCACTCAGTCTATGTTCTCCTTATTGCTGTTGTTGCAATGACACGTGGGCACACACGCTCCCCTTACAAGAAATGAAACAATATAGGTGGCATGGAAACAAGGGATTCTCCCCTCTACTGGGCACAGACTTGGTCCCCAAGACCCAAAGTCTAAGATTTCAGCATACTCCTTTCTAGGCTTTTAAAAATAATGCATGGTTATGATATTATACATTGTTAAACGTGTAATTATATATTAAATGTATAAATAATTAGTATTAAGTATATTGTTAAATATCTACATATATATAGATATACTTTCAAGTTATTAAATATGTAAGTAAATATGTAAATAATATATACTAGTAAATGAACTGTAATTTATATAAAAATAATATAAATACATAAATATAATTATTAAATATATAATAATGTCTTAAGCATACAAAAATGCCATTTTTATTAAATGAAACCATATTATTCATAATTTTATGACCTAGGGATCTTACTTGATATATATTAGAGTTCTTTCTAGGTGATTACAGATCTGCTTTATTTATTTCTTTGTTTATATTTGTAATTGTTGCACAAGACACATAACGAAATTTACCCTCTTAACAGTTCAGCGATGTTAAATACATTCACACGGTTGTGCTTCCATCTCCAGAACTCTTTTCATCTTGTGAAACTGAAACTCTGTCCCCATTAATCAACAACCCCCCCCATTCTTTTGTCCCCCAGCCCCTGGCCACCACCATTCTACTTTCTGTCTATGGATTTGACATACCTCCTATAAGTAGAATTGTATGCATGGACCACTTTTACTTATCCATCCATCAGTGGACACTGGGTTGCTTCCACCTTTTGGCTACTGTGAATAATGCTGCTGTGAACAGACTGGGCTTGGCCCACTTCAATGGCTGTAGCCAGGACGCTATAATAGCAGTAATTATTATTATCATTGTTTTATAGTGGTGGAGTCTGGGCCTTTCCAAGGCTCAGTATTTTACAAAGGTAGAGTGGAGGGGTTGGCTGGGCCCCATTTAGACAAGTTTTCATCACTGAGCGAGGTGAAGCAAGCTGGGAGGATGCTTTGAGGTCCACAGTTTTCAGAGGAGGAATCTGAGGCTCAGAGAGGCTGAGAGACTTGGCCAAGGACACACAGCAAGTAAATGGTCCAGTTCGAATCCAGTTCTCCGGACTCCCAGGCTAGTGTTTTATGTGCCACTCTGTGAAAACTTGCAGGATCTTGGGAGTTCAGAGACTTGAGGCTCTCCGAGCATCACGGGGTTCATGAAAAGCAGAGATGGGATTTGAACCCAGGTCTGTCCAACTATATAAAATTTCCCCTACACTCTGCTGTCTCCCTAGACAGCTCCCAGAACTGCAGTTACATCATCCTATATTCAAAAGCTGGTGGGATGATCGACTTAGAAAGATTTACATCAGACTTCTGGATAAAAGTGCAGCTCCTCTCCACGTGAGCCATTTACAAAAATGGCTTTCAGCCACTCCTACTATGTCCTTCGTTAATGTCTTTGTGCCTTTTGACTCTTTTTAGGACTTGCCCCATGGGATTTGGCCCAGTGTGGAAAGCTCTCACTTTCTGACTGCAGGTAGGTTTTTCTTTTCGTTGATTTTTTATTGATTTGACCACGAGAGAGAACCAGACCCTAAAGCCATAGCCCTCCTACTTCTGCCTCCCTTGCCCCCTGCTCACCAGCATGCCTTACAGAGCAAGGCAATGTGTCACCTTCTACAGCAGCACGTTGGAGTTTGGGTGCACAGCCCAGAATTCAGGGTGAGGTGGTCTGTCTTCATTCCCCCCGAAGGCATCTGATAAAGAAAATGCAGAATGTTTGTATTAGCCAAGTGTATGAGTTTCTTTTCGCTGCTGTAACAAGTTATTACACATTTAGTGGTGAAAAGAGCACGAAGGTATTCTCTTATGGTTCTGGAGGGCAGAAGTCCAAAATCAGTCTAACTGGTTTGAGTCAAGGTGTCAGCAGTGCCTCACGCCCTCTGAGGCCCTAGGAAGAAGGCCTTTCCTTCTCCAGGATCTGGAGCTGTATTCCTTGCATTCTGCAGGTCATGGCCCCTTCCTCCTGCCTCCAGGCCAGCAGACTAGCATCTTGCCTCAGCGGGCATATGGCCTTCTCTTCTGCCTCTCAGATCTCTCTCTACCTCCCTCTTTGAGGACACCTGGGATTACATTTATGGGCCCCTGGGTAATCCAGGTTACTTCCCCATCACAAGGCCCATAATTTAATCACATCTGCAAGAGTCCCTGTTGCCATATAAGGTAACATATTCACAGGTTCCTGGGATTAGGACCTGGGTATCTTTGGGGACTGTCATTCAGCCTACCACAGTGGGTGACAGAAATTCAACTGAAACTAACTTAAGCAAAGAGGAATTTGTTGGTCCCTATAACTGGGCCTCGCAGGCCCTCGGCACTGCTGGATGCAGGAGTGGTGTTCTCAAGGCTCTGCCTTTCTCTCTCTCTCTTTTTTTTTTTTTAATTGGGGTATAGTTGCTTTACAATATTGTGTTAGTTTCTGCTGTACAATGAAGTGAATCAGCTGTATGTATACATATATCCCCTCCCTCTTGGACCTCCCTCCCACCTGTCCCCCATCCCACCCATCTAGGTCATCACAGAGCACCAAGCTGAGCTCCCTGTGCATACAGCAGGTTCCCACTAGCTATCTGTTTCACACATGGTAGTGTATATATGTCAGGGCTCTGCCTTTCTCTTTCCATCACGGCCCCTGCTTTCCTCTGGTGAGTGTGATTTTCAGGAACATTCTTTCCACGGGGTGGGAAAGACAACCACTGGCAGCCCTGGACTTCCAGGAGTCTGACTGCTGCCACTTGCAGAAAGGAAGAGACTTCCCAGTAGCTCGGCAAAAGTTCAGGAAAGACCAGTGGGTGCAGCCTGGGTCCCATGCCAGTCCCTGACTCTGTCACTGGGGCTTGGGGGGAGAGTGTTCTGGGTTCTGTGCCTAATTCTGGCCTCCTGGGGACCAGGATGGGCTGGGATCCAGGTTTTTCTGTATAGACTAAGAATCTTACTGACTAGT
The DNA here is from genome assembly GCF_059928025.1 of Delphinapterus leucas. NCBI lineage: Eukaryota > Metazoa > Chordata > Mammalia > Artiodactyla > Monodontidae > Delphinapterus > Delphinapterus leucas. Next base: position 36,376,314 of record NC_143133.1, read on the forward strand.
GTGGGGGGGGGCTACCATGAAGGCAGGGGTACTGGGCAGGCAGAATAGTTTTTTTGTCCAGAATCTTCTCGGCCCAGATTATGAATACACCTCTTTGTTTTATACCAGGGATAAACATATTTCATTTCCTGGGGGAATTAAAAGTACTTTTTATATCTTTTATTACTCTCTGCGGTCTTTACATTTTACAAAGTCCAATGTTTTCATTTGCATAAAATAGGTTGAGGTGATACCACAGTAATCACAGAGACCTTTTAGCCACTGATTAAGCAGACTTGTCGGTCAAAGGGAGCGCAGTGCACTAAGGACTGTGGTTGAGAGCAGGGGGTGGAGGACTAAGGCCACTGGGAGGGCTTCAGGGAGGGCTTCCTGGAGGAGGTGCTGCTCAACTGAGTCCTGAGGAGTGGCAGTTAGCAGGAAAAGGGGATGGAGGGAGAGGCTTCCAGGCCTGTGGCAGCCCAGAGGCGAGGGAGTAAGGGTGCATCCAAACACCTGCACAAATAGTACAGGTGACCCACGTGAGAGTGGCACTAGTGGGGAGGCTGCTGGGCAATGATGCAGTGGGTGGTGATGGTCACTTTGGAGCTTGACTTCCTTCTATACTGTCTGTGGACAGTAGCAGTGGCTGCGTCATTCAGGTCTTCATCAGAGCCTGCGGCTGGGCCTTCTGAAGGCCTGCAGGAGCAGGGGGCACCTGCAGGATGCCTGCACCAGAGATAAAGCCCAGAGTGGCCTTAGGATTTTACATCCGGCAAGTCTCCTGGGAAAACATTTGTTCTTAGCCCGAGGGGCTGGGCTGCGGTCCAGAGGTGGGTGTCCTGTCCCACTTGTGTGATTGACTCAAACAATCCCGACTGAGCAGCCAGCCTGGGAGAGCTCCTGCCTCTTTCCATGTGAGGGCTGTCAATTCCCCGATGGTCACCTTTGTCGCCATTCCAACATCACGAACTGAATCAACCACAGATACTATTCTAGAAAAAAAGATATTGATTTTATCTAGGATTCCAGTTCCACGTCCTTTTTTTTTCTAATTTTAATTTTTCCTACATATATTTAGAAATTCTATTAAAAAGGGTTGAAAAGCACTTCTAAAGACCTTGCTCTCAATACTCTGTGTAAGAGAGACTGAATAACAGGACCCGTTCTCAGTCAATATAAGTTTCTATCTGGATAGAAGATAAATGTTGAAAAGGCACAACTCCACAATTCAGGTCACTTCAAAATATAAATTTACACAGTGGTCAGATGAGTTTCCCCAGGACACAGCTGGTGAGTGACAGAGCCAGGATTCGAACGCAGGGCGTGTCTGATGCCAGGTGTGTAAGAATCACCTATGGCTCCTCCCTTGCCTAGTGGTTCTGACTCAGTAGGTCTGGGGTGGGGCCCAGGAATGTACATTTCAGCCTACAGCCCAGGTAAGGAGCACAGACTTCGAGAAACACTGTCCTTAAGCTCTGTGTCTCCCAATGAGAATGCCTCATCTTCTTGGCAAAGAGATGGTAAGCCATTCATTCATTCACTCATTTATTCACTTACTCAGCAAAGATTTTCCAGGTGCCTTCACGTACCACGTGGTTTGCCTCTGGAGTTTAACCGCTGCCTTTCTGTATTATGTAATGCATGTGCATTGTTATTTTGCAGTAGAAGCACCATTTGGAATGAAATTCAATAAGAAAACTGAAGTCTTTAACCCACCCCCGAATTCTGCAGCCTCTAGTGGGCCATGGATTCATTCCATATTTGCTTTTATACCCTCGTGGCCCAAGAAGACCTTGTTTAAAAGAGAGTCTGCTGTAACACACCACTTGGTAAGTAACATGTTCAGTTCTTTAAAAGACATATCAGAAGTTGTAAAGAAGCCAATTTTGGACCATATGTGTAGAAAATGTCACAGGCTTTTGTTCCTCCAAAAAACCTATTCTTCCTCTTTCACTGAATATAGTTATCATTGGGAAGCAAATCCCTCTTACTTTCCAGAGAGCTGCTGCTTCCGTACAATATACAGTATTTAGATGAACAGGATGTGTGAATCTGAGCATTGGGTCCCCGCGTCAGCTGGTTCTAAAGCAGGGCAGGGGGTCCTGTTTTAACCAGACTGATTCACTTGCCCCTGTTATAAAAATGCTGCTGCCGATAATAGGGCTAGGTGTTTAACAAATATTTTCTATTTGCCAGGCATGAGGCTTAGCACTGTCTATGCATAATCTCACTGGGGCCTCATTACGAGTTTCTTAAACAGGTACTGTTTTAATTCCCATTTTACAGAGAGGAAATGAGGATTGGAGAGATTAAGAGGCTTGTTCAGGGCCCCACAGGCCGAAGTGGCAGAGCCAGGATTTGGAGCCCCTGCTCTTAACCACTGCCCCTGCCCCGCTGTCCTTCATATTCTGTGTAACGTGTTGGCTTCACATAGCGCTTTCACCTAAGCTTTCATGACTTAAAATGCCTTGAGGACCACTGCGTTCAGCCAACAGGCCACCATGACCACAAGCCCCTTGTTGGCCCCCGGCTACATATTTGTATTAGTTTCCTAGACTGTGTAACAAATTTCCACCAACTTGGTGGCTTAAAACAATGACATTTATTCTCTCCCTGTTCTGGAGGTGGGAAGTCAAGGTGTCAGCAGAGGCGTGCTGTCACTGGGGGCTTGTAGGAGAAGATCCATCCTTGTTTCTTCCAGCTTCTGATAGCTTTCCTTGGTTTGTGGCTGCCTCACTCCAATCTCTATATTAGGATTCCCTGGAGAAACAAAACTGGTAGAAACAAAACAGGTAGGACACATGTGAGCGAGAGGCGGGGGGGATTCATTTTAAAGAATTGCTCATGTAATTGTGGGCACTGGCAAGTCCACACTCTGCAGGGCAGGCTGGAGACCCAGGGAAGAACTGATGCTCAAGTTGGAAAGGTGTCTGCCACAGAATTCCCTTTTCCTTAGGGAAAACCTCAGTCTTTTCCATTAAGGCCTCACCTGATTGGGCGAGGCCCACCCACCTCATGGAGGGTCATCGGCTTTATTCAAAGTCCATTGATCTAAACATTACTCTCATCTAAAATACCTTCACAGTGACATCTGGACAAGTTTGACTGAATATCTGGGTACCATGGCTGGGTACCATGGCCCAGCCAGTTGGCGTGTAACATTTGCTGTCACTCTGTTTCCACCTTCTTGTGGCCTCTTCTCTGTGGGTGTGTATTCTCCTTTTCTGTCACTGATAAGGACACTTGTCATTGGATTTAGGGCCTAGCTAAATCCAATCCACCTAAATCCAGAATGATCTCATCTTGAGAGCCTTGCTTAATTACATCTTCAAAGACCCCTTTTCCAAATAGCGTGACATTCCCAGGTTCTGGGCTTTAGGACGTGGAGCCACATTCAACCCACCGTGTTGGTCATCGTCTTTCCAACCCTCTCCAGTGACAGGTGACTCAGCCCCTCTTTCGGCAGCACCTCCATCCCCCTTCCTGTGTGTCTTTGCCCAACAAGCTCTGTTTGTTCAATTGTCGTTTGCAAGATGCTGTGTGGGGATCGGAAGAGTAGAAAGCCAGGCGTCTGCCCTCAAGGACTCACTGGGGGCCTGGCACGTCAGAGCACGAGGGTGGGGTCGTGGACAGAGACTCAACTGGACTCGGAGGCCTGGTCAGCTTATGCTGCTGCTATGGTCAGCGTGTTCTCAGGAACATCACTTCCCCTTTCTGTGTCTTTGTTCGCTTCTGTACAATGAGAGCGTCACGCTCTGGAGAGGGGTGTGTGGTATGGGAGGATCATAGGGTACAGAGCACACAGCCTGGGGTGGAGTCCAAGCTTCCTGCCTATGCAGCCTTGGGCAAGTGCGTTAACCCTCACGAGGCTTAGTTTCCTCATCTGTAAAATGAGAGTAATAGAATTCATATGTGTACAGTGATGGGCATATGCCTGGCACTTGGGAAAGAATAGCCATTGTTATGATCGTTGGTATCACTGAGAGCTGCCATGGTCTGTGATTGAGAGTATGGCTCCACCCACTGCAGATGGAGGGGGGCAGGGCAGACAGCGGGGAGGCATGGCCTGGGGTCACGGGGCATATGGCAAGGGCGGAAATGAACAGGGACCGGTTGTGATTACGAGGGGCAGCGGGGCTGGCATCTGGTGGGCGATCTCTGGCTTTCCACTGGTGTCCTTCCAGGGGAGCCGTCGTGGGGCTGGAGGAGCCCATTCCCGGGTTGATTCTCTCCCTGTTGATGATGCATCCAGCTCATGGGAGGTGCCCCAACATGCTGTGGTCCACGTTCACTCAGTCCCTGCTGTGTGGCTGGTGTACCCCACACAGGACATGTGTGCAGTCCTTAAAGGACTTTTCCATAGCTCTGCTCACATTCCTCCTGCTGAAGTGTCAACCCTGGTTTGCTGAGTCCCTGTGACAATGGTGTCATTGACACGCACCCCAGACCAGGACATAGCCCTGTGTGATCCACGTCCACGTTCTTCTTCCCTCATAGGTTTTAAGTTCCAGTCCTGTAATACTCCTTTTAAAAAAATCTTCAGGATTGATGGGAGTTACTACACGAGCAGAAGTAACCCCTCTGCCTGGCCCTTTTAAAAGTTCATCTTGGGCTTCCCTGGTGGCGCAGTGGTTGAGAGTCCGCCTGCCGATGCAGGGGACACGGGTTCGTGCCCCGGTCCAGGAAGATCCCACGTGCTGCGGAGCGGCTGGGCCCGTGAGCCACGGCCGCTGAGCCTGCACGTCCGGAGCCTGTGCTCCGCAACAGGAGAGGCCACAATAGTGAGAGGCCCACGTAATGCAAAATAAATAAATAAATAAAGTTCATCTTGTACTTTTACTTGACAAATGTAGCATGAAATATTTTTCATTTTCTAATGATTTCTATATTTTATTGTAGTATGGAGACATTTCAAGAGACATTCAAGGAACTTCTGAGAATGGAGTAATTTTTCAGAAATGTGCAGTGGTGAGTATTCATAGGTAGTTTATACTTAAAGAGAAAATAATTGAATTTGCCCAAATCATATATTAGTAGAGTTATGTATTTAAAGAACTGGCGAATCACGTGGTTATCTACCCATGTCTGGACACGGGTGATGATGTGACCCACAGGGATCTTATATGTTATATGGCAGCACCAGGACTAAGATTCTTTGGTAACAATAAAATTATTGGCAGTGAAAATCCTCTGTGATCATTTAAAATGAGGAAGTATATATTTTCTCTCAGATTTTAACATTGATATGATGCCCGACAGTTTAAAAACTCACTTAATGTCTTTTAGGTCTTTGACCCTTACTAATCTCATGAGATGGCTTTCACATGATCCTGTGTTGAGGGTCCCCAAGACCACCCTCAGGTTCAGTGCTTCCCTAGAAGGACTCACAGAACTCAGAAAAGCGGTTCTACACACAGTTACAGTTTATAGCAGCAAAATGATATAGATTATAGTCAGCAAAGCAAAAGGCACATAGGACAGAGTTCTGGGGAGACCAGGCCCAAGACAGCCAGTCTTCTCCTGGTGGAGTTGAAGGAACAGCGTTTAATTTGCCCAGCAGTGATGTGTGGCATCAACCAGGGATGCTCACCCAAGCCATGGAATCCAGGATTTTTATTAAGGATCCATCATGTAGGCATGGAGCACCCATGTTGCTGACCTCTGTTATTCAGGTCACCTGAACATAGCTTGGCCCAAGGCCCTCACCGTGAACCACATTGTTTGCAGAGGCTACCTGGGGTGGCCCAAAGCCGTAGGATATAAAGACACTCTTATCAGGCAGGATATGCCAAGGGCTTTAGAGGTTAGTCTCCCAGGAGCTGGTCCTTTCTTTGGGATGTGCAAGGTTTGGACAATCCAAGCCTGCTGAGCTGACCATGTACTGCACAGCCCTCATTTCAGCCCAGGCCATCAGCTGTCTTGCTCCCTTTCCTGGATAAAATTGGTACTACCAGTTTCTCCTGTGTCCTTCTAAAGATGTTTCCTACCACATGCACTCAGTTATGAGTGTGTGTGTGTGTGTGTGTGTGTGTATGCACGTAGGTACATACACATACCTTCCTTCTTCCCCTTTTTACGTTGGTGCCAGTATTCCATACACGAAGTTTTACAACTTGCTTTTTTCATTTATTACGTTCCAGAGCTCACTCTTCTTGGGACATACATGGCTTCCCTCTCTTTTCTCAGCTCCTGTGTCTCTTTCAGCAGAGCTGGGGTGAAGGAAGGGCAGGAGTGATGGGAGATAGGGTTCGAGAGAGGGAGCAGGGCAACGTCACAGAGGCCAGGTGGGGAGCCAGGCTGCTGGTGGGCCATTGGCTTTGAATAGCTGAGCTATTCATTTAACTTTTTTTTTTTTTCTGGCCTCACCACATGGCTTGGGGGATCTCAGTTCCCCGGCTGGGGATTGAACCTAGGCCACAGCAGTGAAAGCCTGGAATCCTAACCGCTAGGCCACCAGGGAACTCCCTATCCCTGAGCTATTCAAACAATGGGCAGGCAGAACCCTGAAGGGGGCGACTGGCCAGGAGACAGGAGACCAGCTTGGGGCAAACCTGGAGATCAGATGGCAATCAGAGGCCCTGGACTGGCTGGGGCTGAATCTTCAAACTAATAGAGTAAGAAAGAGCCCCTGTTTGCTTTTCTTGGGGACACCAGTTGTCACAATCTCCCCAGCCTGACTGTGGTCCTGTGCGTGGCTGTTTTTTCTTCTAAGTTTCTCTGTGGGCATCATTTCACTGCATTTCAGGGTCCCGGTTTCTTTGAAATGATCTCTGAGCAACAGCTTGGCAAACGGGAGTCAAAATTCTCCTGGGGCCTTTGAAATCAAACCTGATAAATTCTAGAACCTTTGTGAGACCTTAATCCCCTCCCATGGGCACAGGTTGAGCTGGGGCCTCGTTTGGGGAAGTTGGGTCTGCCAGCAAGCCCATCCTCACTGTGCCTCCTGTCCTAGGTGTCCGTGCAGAGCGAGTGGCCGACAGCCCACGTGCGACTGTCTGTGAACAACACCAGGGCGCCCGCGGCTGCCAACCTCTCTGACCTGCTCTTACTGGACAACATCACCGGCCTCACCGTTAGGGAGTCGGCTGGAAACCAGACCTCAAGAGGGTTCCAGGCTTTCAGGAAGAAGTTTCTGCAAGGTAATAGCCATGTGTATGAAGCCAGGGGTGGAAAATGATGAAAATACGTACAGATACTCACAGAGCACGGGATGTGCAGCAGGCATCTTAGACACGTGACATGTGTTCATGCAGTTGGTCCTCACAACGGATTGTACTATCAGGGCATCAGAAGAGGAGACGACTGCTCAGTATTTGCAACCAGGTAGCTGGCTTGTCACTTAGGTTGAGAGAGGTGGGATTTGGGGAAAGAGTTTTTGAAATATATATATATATATATTCAACATTTATTATGAAAAATTTCAAGCATGCACAGAGATTAGAGTGAACCCCAATATATCCATCACCCAGATGACCAAAATGACCATCACTCAGTAAAATGAAGAGCTTGTTTTGGGGAGTGCTGGACAGACATGGGCGTGGTCTGACATCAGCCCTGGAAGCATGCTCTTGACATGTTCAAGCGTGTTCAGGCGTGTTCACGGGAGTAACTCCGCTACTGATTGGCTCCCTTTCAAGGTATGACACCGTCACTCATTGGCTTTCAGAGATGTGTTTCCTGAGGCGAGTTGTCATTGGTTAATTAAGGAGATTTAAAACCAATTCTGAATGCAGTTGTTACTATGACTTCAGAATTGTCAGTTTTCCTAGGAAGGTGAGATTTCTTTTATTCTGAGTACATGCCCTGTCTTCAGATAAAGAGACTAAGGTGGTTAGGAACTTGCCCAAGGCCATAGGACTGGCACTCAAGGCTGAGATTCAAACTCAGAAAGTCTGGATTCCTCCATCCACCCCGTACCCAGGATGCTCTAGTGCCTCTCACATGCCTGGGACCCTTACTGACCTCTCCACTTCCATACACATGGCCCACGTTGCTCATCAATCCACCACTCTTTCTCTCTGAGTCTAGATGAAGCCTCAGAATCCTTCTTAACACCATATTATTGACAGAAGCCACCAGTGGAGTCGGCCCACAAGTAGTGACCTCTTTGCTGGCTCTGGTTTAAGCAGTGTCATAAAAAGTATATGATACATCCCAGCTAAGTGATCTTCAGTGCCTTTCTTCAATGATGTAAAAATAAATCCCCCCAATTCTTAAACTGGTGCTCAGAGAAAAGAACATGGGGCTGTAAGCAGAGCACAGACTCGGTCTCAGACAGACCTAGCTTGACTCCTAACTTAGCCATTTTGGAGCTGTGTGGCCCCTGTAAATCACCATCTCTGAACTCCAGATGTGGCATGTGTATAACAGCCTCGTAGAGCTGTTGCAGAGGCGAGACGAGGTGATGTGGCCTGGCACTCTGCCTGCTCCACTGTGGCTTGCCTCTCTTGTCTTGTTGCTCCAGTGGTATTTTGTAGTCCATGCTCCTGCCGACTGAACTTGTCACTTTTCTCCCATGGCTCGGCATCAGCTCCTGCTCTTGTGTCCGTCTGGAGGGTCCTTCTCTCCTTCCTGGCATCTCATTCACCTGCCCCTCCTGCATTTCACCTGCTTGGAGCCTGGACCACCCAGGCACTTCATGCATGAACTCACTGACTTGCACCCCAACACATGAGCTCTGCACACCCTTGAACCTCAGCCTCTGCTCCTGTGAACTGTGGGTGCTGGTGACACACTTCAGGGAGTCCTTCTAAGGAGAAGCTAGTTCGTTCACGAAAAGCACCACAGCCTGGCCCGTGGGAAGTGCTCCCAAGTCCATGGCTATTTTGTTGTGATTATCTTTATTTCTTATGTTTGTGTTTGGTAAAAAACACATAAGATCTGCCCTCTTAACAAGCTTTTAAGTGTACAGTACTGTTAACTGTTGTACAGCAGATCTGTAGAACTTTTTCATCCTGCATGACTGAAACTCTATCCCCATTGAATAGCAACTCCATTGCCCCCCGCCTCCCAGCCGCTGCCAACTATGTTTACTCTTGTGACTGTATATTATTGTATGTATGCCCTCGCCTTACCTCTGCCTACTAGATTCTACATGCCCTGAGAGTAATATCCAAACTGTGTTTGTCTGTAACTTACCGCAATCTCAAGGGATATGACATTGGTTTTCAACTTAGTGGCATGTAACTTTTTTCCCAAAGAATAAGTATAGAACTACAGAATCAAATGACCCATCCGACCCCAGCTCACTGATGCTCTGACAATATGAATGTCATTTTCATCATCATCACCGTTTGCTGTTTTAAAGGAGACACAGGTCCGAGAGGGATGGGTGGCTTCCTACTTATTAACTGGGTGACCCTAAACGAGTCACTTCATCTCTGCCGGTCTCAGTTTTCTCTTCTGTCCGCAACAGGAAATATTGTACTTTCCATCTGTCTCAGGACACCATTTGGGGATCAACTGGTTGATGTCCTGCAGACATTTTGAGGGTGATAAAATCACTGCCAGGTCTGATTATAATGACCTTCACCGGTATTATCATTTTAATTAGCAATTTAATCTTTATCACCTTATCTTTATGATCTAACTTTTATCATTATACACAAATAAAGTAAAAATGTTGAGGATTTTTAAAACAAAAATCCTAGGGATTCCACAGGCTCAGTGCTAATTTCTCCTCTTTTCTTTACGTCTTTTTGAGGTCTCAGTACATTGAGAGATGAAGCACATTATAGCGTATTAGGGATAAAATATCACCCCTGATACAGGTACAGACAGAGTCAGAGGACAAGTGTAGGTGAGATCAGGTGGGCTGGCTGACTGACCAGCAGAGTTGGACAGGCTTTGTCACCCACTGGGCATGTTGGGATGGCTCCCCCATCCTGACAAAAAAGCAAGCCGAGTCTTGCTTTCTGCCAGTAGCCCACTCCCACGAGTAAGATAGGCTGACTGGCAATGCGTACCCAAACTTTTCATCGGATGGCGTGCATTGCTCAGTGAGAAAGGGGCAGGGAGAGGCCAGCCCTGTTTCAGGTGGGGCACCCATGCTCAGGGTGGTGGGTATGTTCTTCCCTTGCCGATCTACATCGTTTTGTTCTCCAAACCCACTGGGCTTCTGGTTAATCTGAGGATTGCCAGGGGTGTGACTAGTGCCCTGGGGAAGGAGAACAGCTGTTGGTCGGGACTCAGGACAGCCCTGCTCCCCCAAACCCCCATTCCTTGCCCCTGTGTGTGTCCTTCTGGGACTGCTGGTTGGTGGAAGAAATTTTTTTCCAGCCCCATGAAGGTTTTGGAAATGATTCGAGTGTTACATTATTGAAATAAACTCAAAGGATACTCCAGACCCAAGGCGGGAAATTCTCCCTAATTCTAAAACCCATTCAGATCACATCCTGCTACGCTATTAAACAAAGTATGTCAGGGGTTTTGCAGTATGATTCAAGGACAACCCTGAGTTCATTCGCATCAAGATCCTCCAACAATGACCTGCCAGCACCTCCCTTTTGCAAATTCTCCCGGAGAAATGAAAAGTTCAGGAATGAATCCCTGACAGATAGAAATCCAAATATATTCAAGTCCAAAAGGAATTAAAATCTGAGATCAAAATTTTTGCCCTTGTAAGTTTTGAAGTCCACAGTCAAAATTCTTAAATTAAGGTTCCCCAGACCATCTTCCCATTGTTTTATTCTGTCCAGACTCCCCCTGATGGTTGTTGCTGCTGGGAGGAGTTGGGGTTCCTTCAGCAGAAGAAAGGGTGCAGCTCCTTGACTCAGAAGCTGAAATTCATTGAACCCCAATTTTTTCATATGCTTCACTTTTAAAAATTTCCATGGAGGTAAGGGACATGAGAGTATCATATAAACAAAATGTGGTCTATCCATACCGTGGGATATTACTCAGCAATAGAAAGGAATGAAGTATTGGTACACACTACGACATGTATGAACCTCAAAAAAAAGAGGTTTGCTCGGGGAAAGAAACCAGACACAAAGAACACAGCTTGTATGATTTCATTTCTATGAGATGTCCAAAAAGGCCAATTAGTCCCCAAAAAGTAGATCAGTGGTTGCCTAGGGCTGGGGGTGGCTATGGAGAGTAACTGCCGTTGGGCACCAGGCTACTTTTTAGGGTGATAAGGATGTTCTGAAATTAGACTGTGGTGATGGCTGTACAACTCTGTAAGTATACAAAGTTCTCTAAACCTCACGCTTAGAACAGGTGAATTGGTGATGTATAAATTTTATCTCAAAGGTGTTTTTTTTTTTTAAAAAGTATCACAATCTCGGACTTCCCTGGTGGCGCAGTGGTTGAGAGTCCGCCTGCTGATGCGGGGGACACGGGTTTGTGCCCCGGTCTGGGAGGACCCCACATGCCGCGGAGCTGCTGGGCCCGTGAGCCATGGCTGCTGAACCTGCGCGTCCGGAGCCTGTGCTCCACAACGGGAGAGGCCACAGCAGTGAGAGGGCCATGTACCGCAAAAAAAAAAAAAGTATCACAATCTCATTTCCACATCCACCCTATTCAGACAACCAGCTGCCAGTCTCAGCCTCTGGACAGACACGGCCACGTCCCCAAAGCAGCACTCAGCATCCTCCCCAGGCCATGGCTAAGGCTTAGAGGCATCCATCAGAAAGAGCAAGGACAGAGATGTTGCTTTAGTTCACAGGTGCCTTCGGTTTCTGCTGGATATCTGGAGCCCACCTGAGAACGTCAGCTCAGTGGGAGAACTCCGCCTTTAGTAGTTACGGTGGGCACAGTCTATTTCCAACATCAGACAGAAGGGTCCCCAGGGCACGCCGGCTCTACCTCCAGAAGGTGGGGCTGAGACATCCCTGCCTCCTACAAAACTGGAAACCTGCAGTGGTGGCCACCCTGTCACCCGCTTTCTTTTGGGGTCCCTCTTTTTCCACCCATGGCTCCAGAGCCTGCTTGTTCACCTGGGGGTGTGACTGAGTGTGGCCCCTCCCAAGAGCGGAGCCGTCTTCTTCTAACCAGTCCTGGCTTCTGACTAAGGGGAGCTTTGAGTCAGAAACCCCGTCTCCTAGGAAGCTTCTCTGTTTGTGTCATTAAGCCATCGAAGGCCAGCCAGAGACCATGAGGTTGGAGGAGACCCTATGTGAGCCTGAGTGACCTTCTCCACTGCCCCCTCCCGGGCCCAGTCTGGCACTGCTTCCCTGTGCCGTGTGCTGGGCTTTCAGAACCAGCTGGAGGTGTCAAAGTGGCAGCTAGTGTCACCCAAAAGTCCTATAAAAACTCTGTCCCATCATTGTGTGAATGGGATCATTGGGAACAAATAGGTCCCCACCTGGATTCAGAACAAAACAAAAAGGTTCTGGATTTCCTAAGTGTATGACATCCTGAATTAGGAGGACTGGCCTGCCCAGCCCCAGGATGGAGTGGAACCCAGGTAAAGCTCCTTGTAAGGATGCTGACAGCCCTTCCAAGTGAAAAAAGAGGGGGTCCAAGAGCACACCTGCCCAGTTTCTTCTCCCTGATAAAAAGTATGTGAGATCAAAGGGGCTCTTGCTGCCGCTGTCAGCTGTGATGCCAGCCGCCTCTGGATGCTTGGCTGTGTCTGGGGTGTGGCAGGGGCCCCGTTCTTGACCCACATGTGCCTTCTCTCTGAGTAGTTGGAGACTCCTTCTCCGTCAGCTACACAGCATCACTCGAGGCCAGAGACGTTGGGAGTGGAGAGGTCCTGATGCTTCCTGCCCAGCTCTCCTTCCAGAGTTCATCACCGGTATTGTCTTTGTTACTTTGATTTCTTTCTTGTCACTGTTGTTTTAGAAACCCTGGACACAACGTCTGTTAGTTCATTCTTTTCTTTGTTCCATCCTTCATTTGTTCAGTGATACCCAATTCTGGATGAATGCGCAGGCCCTGGAATCTCACACACTTCACCATGAATCAGGCTCGCTCGAAGCTCCTTGTGACCTTAATTACTTTAACTTCTGTGGACCTGATTATCAAGATATGTAAATGATAGATGTTAATTTCTCATCGCTGTGTCTTGGGCGTAGTAAGCACTCAACCAAATATCTCCCATTTGTACTGGTTTGCTAGAGCTGCTGTGAAAAAGTACCACAGACCAGATGGCTCAAAAACAACAGAAATTTGTTTGTTCACAGTCCTGGAGGCTGGAAGTCCAGAAGCTGGAAGGTGTGGGCAGGGTTGGTTCCTTTTGAGGCCTCTGTCCTTGGCTTGTAGATGGCTGTCTTCTCCCTGTGTCCTCACATGGTCGTGCCTCTCTGTGTTTCTGTGTCCTAGTGTCCTCTTCTTTGAAGGACACTTTTCAGGTGAGATCAGAGTTTACCTTGGTGGTCTCATTTTACTTTAATCACGTCTGTAAAGGTTGTCTCCAAATACAGACACATTCTGAAATACTGGGGATTAGGGCTTCAACGTATGGATTTTGGGGGGACGTGATTTAACCTGTAACCCCATTACTATTAGCACTTTCATTTTCCATTCACTTTTTTGTTAATCCACGTAGGCAGTGAATGTGCTTGGTTGCATGACCCTTGGTACATGCTGTACACTTCTGGGAATACAGAGGAGGAGATCTGTGCTCCGCTCGAGGCCGGAGATATTGGGAGTGGAGAGGTTCCGATGCTTCCTGCCCAGCTCTCCTTCCAGAGTTCATCACCGGTATTGTCTGTGTTGTCAAGACAGTATTATCAAGATCTCTGGCCTCAAGATCAAGGAGCTCGTGCTCTAGTTATTCTGGTCATTTTGTTCTGATTTCAGTCCCCGGAGAAAGTACCTTTTATAATAGACTTAGAAAATGAGGCTCCAAGGGTGACTGCCCCAGGTCACGTGGCAGAATCAATATCGGACCCCACAGCTGCCGGATCCTTCCATCCAAGGCTGGGGAGCCTGTGTGCAGTGCTTCTGCTGCAATAAGAAAAATAGTCCTGGATAAAATTAAATAAAATGAAAGATTCCCAAAAGGTAAAGACCAGATATGAGAAAACTGTATAAAACTGTCAGAAAAGACAGATGTCTCCGAACACAATTAAGTGCAAAGTCAAGAACAGAGGACAAAGGATACAAAAATGGAGATAAAATGGCCCAGAAGAAATACCACCCGAATTTCAAAGGAGAGGAAACCAAATATGTTAAAATCAAAATTTAAGATAAGGCAACAGTCAGAAACCAACAGTGAGAAACTCAGAAACCCAGTGAAATTGGAAGCCTCCACCTCCTCGTGTAGGGAGGGGACGTTAGGCCAGGGCGGCTTCACCTCCCAGAAGAGCCTGGGGAGGCTGGTGGGGCAGCAGGAGGCATGAGGTCCGGGGCCTCTCACCCCAGGGCGACCTCCTTGGCTGTCACCCCCTGACGGGTCCTGTCCATTGCTTTGCTTGGTGCCTGTCTGTGTCATGTTAATCCCATCCCCCCGGTAAACCCCCATCCGCCACTAGGATGTCACTCAATGAGACCAGGGACCCCATTGGCCCTATTCCCAGGTGTGTTCTCAGTGCCAAAAATAGAGCCCCACCCACACTAGTTGCTCAGTAAATATTTGTTGAGTGAACGAATGAATAGATCAGTGAACTAATGGTTCTTGGGCAGGTGTGATTGTTTTCTTTTTTAACTTCTCTGAGCCTCTAGTTTCTCATCAGTAAAAGGGAGATTGTTCTATAGTCTCCAGTCTCTTGTGGGGATAAAAGAGGTAATTTTATATTTGCACGTGGCCTGCAGTTTCTTTCCGTCCCCTTCCAAGCCTTCAGGTGCTCTCTGGGCAGTTCTGTAGACAGAGCGGAGAGTCCCCCTGCCCACCTGGAGATTCCATGTGTTGTAGGTTCCTGCCTGCGTTAGACTGTCAGCATCACCCTTCCTGGCCCTGCCTTAGAAAAGGCCCGTGGAAGGCCGGCATTTGCTGAGTGGATGAGTGTTGATAATGGTGAGTGGCTCCTATGCCTCGTTCTCCAATTGGTTCACCCATTTGGACTTCACAGTTTCTTTGGGTGACTCCTAGGCCTTCCTGCGGGATGGCAAGAAGGTCCAGTGTATTTGGGGCTGAACATGATCAAAGTTTGAGTGAGACTCACGACAACTCCCCAAGAGAACATTGGCCTACTCTGTCAGCCATAAAGAGGCTGACACTACAAATGGGAGGATAAAGGAGTTATTTAAAAATGCAGGTGCCCAACTTGAAATCCTTCAAGTTAGTGTGGGGCTGGTGTCTGGTATTTCAGAGGTGGGAACGCTGTCCTCGCTGTGTTTTCAGAACAGTTCGGTGTCTCTGAGTTTCAGTTTTCCTACCTGAGAAATGAGACGGGTAGGAAGACTTCCCGCAATCTCTTCTAGTTCTGACATTTTCACATGGTATGAGATCAGTGGTTCTCATAGTTACCACTTACTAATCCTCACAGCATGAGGTAGGTACTGTCAGAAATGCATTATGTTTAGATCTGGAAACTACTTTCTCAAACACACACACACAGATGTGCACACATAACGCACATGGATACATACACATGCACACACATGCACGTGGATATGCACACATACACATGGATACACACATGTGCATGTGGGTGTACACACATGCACACGTGCACATGGAAATGCACACATACATGCACGTGGACACACATGCATACACGTGCATGTGGATGTGCCCACATACACGCGTGCACATGGATACACACATGCACGTGGATATGCACGCAGACACACATGCACCTCAAATTCATACAAGGGTAGATGAGACAGGACCTAGATGAAGGGAGGTCAAAGAGGGGAAAATCTAGAACATTCATCTCCAGTTCCTTACCATTTATTGTATAAACATGCTGCCCACCTTATAAAACCATCACTGGATCTCACGTGGTCCATGTTTCCTGACTTCAGGCTGTGATCTAAAACATGTTTCTCAAGCCTTGAAGTTTATGTAGGCGCGGGGCTAAGGATTCATGTTTTGCAAAGAGATGAAGTACACTTTCAGCCCCTTTCTGCTGAGACTTTGAGTGTCAGGAAACACAGGGAGGAGGGACCCAGAGGGAGTGAAGAGAGAGGAAACTGGCCTTTGAACCCACTAGTTCAGGAGACCCTGAAACTCACAGGGCACCATGAATATTCCGAAGCACAGACAACTCAGGAACAGAAAGGGCCAAGTTATTGCTTCATAGGTGTCTCTTCTTTAAAGACTTGTTTGTTTATTAAAATTTCCATTTCCCTCCTGAAAAGGAAACCTTGTTACATTTCGACTTCCCTTGGAAGCCTCCATCAGCTTGTCCTGCTGGCCCATGATGCATTTGGAATGCCCCAGTGCTCCCAGTGTGACTGCTGTAACAACTGTAGGGCATGAATCAGGAGGTTTCCTACCTCAGGTTGACCATCACTCAGGTCAAGGGAAAATGCCTCCAAGTGGCCGTGATAGGATTACGCAGGGGTTGCCTAGCTCACTGGACTTCGGGCTCCAAGCCTCCAGACCAGGTTACCTACATTTTGATACAACCACCCATCACCACCTGCTACACCCAATAGCAGTAATACTTTCACAGCACTCCTCCCTATGTGCCAGGCACCCTTCTAATTAATCCTCACAGCAATCCTCCGAGTTGAATATAATTCCCATTGTACAGATGAGGAAACTGAGGCTCAGAGAGGTCAATAACTTGTCCAAAACCAGAGTGCTGGAGAGTGATAGAGCCAGGCATGAACTGGGGTAGTCTGCTTCTCTCCAGACTACCCTGCACTGCCTTTCAGTTGCAAGATATTCTGACTCTACCCTCAGGAAGAAGTATGATCTCATGTTGAGTCTCCTCAGATACCACATGGCTGGACAGATAGCAGTCATAATGCTCACCCTTCATTTTTCCATTTCCTATGTTTTCTAAGCAGAGGAGTATTAGAAGGTATT
This sequence comes from Delphinapterus leucas, assembly GCF_059928025.1. NCBI lineage: Eukaryota > Metazoa > Chordata > Mammalia > Artiodactyla > Monodontidae > Delphinapterus > Delphinapterus leucas. Next base: position 36,393,163 of record NC_143133.1, read on the forward strand.
GGGAGGAGACACTTAGGGAGTTGGGGTTTAGGGGTGTTGGGAGCATTGGAAAGAGAGCTGACAATTGGAGCAATGCCATCAGAGCCTGTGATTCTCTCCCCCTTCCTGAAGGGTACAGACTAGATCCCAGAGGGTGAAAGAGGCTGCTCCAGGTCACAGGGCGGGTAAGCTTCAGGGTCATCCCTCACCCCAGCCCGACCTGACTGTACCCCCAAGTGTTTCACCACCAGGGCGTACTGCCTGGGTTTCCCTAGCAATTAGGGAAACTGGTGTTTGGATTTCATACACGCCTCTAGGAGAGAAGGAGGCATCACGGTTTCATAGACCTTTCCCCCAAAGGGACTTTAAGACTTCCACAAGCCTCCACCCGCAAAGTCAGGGGCCCAGTGTTGTTCCAGGCACGGTGGGTTGGTGGGTCGGAAACACGAAATGTTACCCCGTGTCTCAGATGTCAAAACCTATTTACTGAAGTGCTTTCTTTTTCCTTTTTCTAGAACAGAGCCCAGCTAAAAGCCCTTTTCACCATAACAACAGAAGAAAAGATAACGGTAGGAGAAAATCTTTGACCTGGACACTGCTTTATGCCCCCAGTGTGTCTTTTTATGTCTTTGGTGTGTGGTCTCTTGCTGTCCTCAGAGCCAAGGGTAGGAGCCTACCGCTGGCCTTAGCCTCCCAGACACGAGCCAAGGCTGGGGGCTCTGTGCAGTCTGGGATCCCCCAGTGTGGGCTGAGGCTGTCTGGCTAGTTTCCTGGATGACCCTTTCATCTGGGCAAGACGGGTTGGTCACTGCCTGGACAGGCTGGGGCCTCACCCACCCATCAGCCGGCTGGTACCCGCCCTGCAGTGTTCACCCCACGGCTAGTGGGTGGTCATGTTTTGTCTTCCCAGAGCTGCCCAGGGCCCTGCAGGCCTGCTTCTGCTGTTCACCATTAACATTTCTCCATTTTTGTTCATTATTCAGTCACCCACAACTCATGCATTCACTCATTCACATGTTCATCAAGTGTTTATTCACTATATAACCACGCTCCACATTTCTTAAGCACCTACTAGGTGCCAGGCATCCTAAGCGTCTTCATTTGCTGAATTGTGACATCTTCACCATAACCTGAGGGGATCGATTGTATTTTAAATCACCTCCATTTCATAGATGGAGAAACTGAGGCACACTTAGGTCAAGTCATTTGCCCAACGTCACATGGCTAGGGTATCAGTATTCTCAAGACCACTCCCAGGTGCAGTGATTCCCTAGGGGGGCTCACAAGACCGCACACATAGTCTTACTCAGGCTGCTTTATGACAGAGAAAGGATGCAAAGCAGAATCAGCAAAGGGAACAGGGACTCAGGGCGAGGTCTGGAGGACATCAGGTGCAGGCTTCCAGGGTCCTCTCCCAGTGGGGACCTGTAGGACATGCTTAATTCCTCTGACATCAGGTTGTGACAGCACATGTGAAGTGCTGTCTACCAGGGAAGCTCATTAGAGACCCAGTGCCAGGGTTTGTACTGGGAGCTGGGCACGGGGCACCCTCTGCCTGGTACCTCCCAGGAGGACAGCATGTATTCAGTGTACACCACATCCTTTGCCCAACAGTTTAGGCCCTGTGAGCCCCTCTTATCAGGAGATGATGGGAACCCTCTGAAACCTGAGTTCCCAGACACCAGCCAAGGCCCAGCACCTTGAGCAGGCCTCCCAGAGGATGGAAGTCTCAGACCTGCTGTGTGAACGCCATTCTGCACAGGTAGTGTTAGAATAAGGTATGAACCCAGGCCCTTTGGCTCCAGAGCCCTGCTGCTGGGCAGTGGGCCACACTGCCTCCTAGTGAGCCTAGTGGCTGCACAGATGAGGCCGGCACAAAACCCGAGTCAGGCACACAGGTGCAGACAGTTCTCCGGGCGGCACCATGTCTGATTCCTTCCTGCATCCCGCACGGTGCCTTACGTTGTGGGTGGCACTCAACAGGTAAATATCCCGTGACTGGGCTGATTGTTGTCAATGCTGCGTGATTGCAATAAAGGTCAGAGAACATTCATTTAATCAGTATTTATGAGCCCTTTCTCCGTGGCCCAGACCTCCTCACATAGATGGAGACGAGCCATACCCAGGTCTTCAGGGCTGTCTCCAGCTCATTGCCTTCAGGAGAAACAGGCATAGGTGGCCCCCCTGGGCTGCAGACCCATGGGTGCAAGGCTTGGCAGTGGAGCAATGGGTTGGATTTCAGCCCCACTGGCCCCTGGGCCAGGTGACCTCTGCCTGTGGACCATGTTCAAGGAGGTCATTATCGACTGGGGAGATGAGACATATGCAGGTGATGGCCCTAGAGTGTTGTGGAAACAACGGGCCCTTGCACCAGAGGCCGGGACTTGCATCCCTGTTTTTCCACAGATTGTATGTGACCTTGGGCACATTACTTACCTCCCTGGACCTCAGTATCCTGGCTGTAAAATGAGAATAATAATAGTACCCGCTTCATAGGGTGGTCGTCAAAGTAAACGGATTGATGCAGGCAAAGCACTCGGCACAGTGCCTTGCATCCTGTAAGCGCTCAATAAACATCATCAGTATTATTACACATGGAAATAACGCTGCTGTGCAAGTGTTCTGTGTTAATTGCGAAAAGAATGTTATGTATCAGGGTCTCAAGCTTAAATTCCCACGAGGGCCGCACTGGTGCTGTAAGTGTGTGAGTCAGGCCCACGCAAGATTCTAGGGCGCAGAGGAGTTTGAGGCAGCCTGGAGATTCCGATCGACCATCACCCACCATCCCTTCCCCACACTGAGACATTAAACAAGGGCAAAAAGCCAAACAAACCATGTACATCAGCTGTGACTGAACTTGTGAGGTTGTGACCCAACGTACAGATCATAGGTGCTGGGGGTACTGACAAGGGAGAAAGTGTGGGCTGGGCGGGCTGGGTGGATGGCAGGCCTCTTGGAGGAGGTAAGAATTCACTTGGATCTTGAAGGAGTTAATTAAGGGTGGAGGAGAGGTTTCTAAAATATGTATCTGAAGATCTGACGTCAAGGTTAAGCCTGTTTGACTGTCGGTTGGACGTGAACCAAGGTTTACTGGGCTCGAGCACAGTGTCTGGCACCTTTTAGGTGTACGTAAGGAGGAGGCCCAGTCCTTGCCAGCTGCAGCGTGTGTTCTAGCACGGTTGACTTGGGCACCTGCAGAGATAACGTCGTTGTACTAGGAAAGTGTGACAGTGATGAATAGGAGGAACTCAGCAGTGAGGTATAAGCTCCTCTGACATTTTTATCAAGCAGTTAAAAAATACAAAGCAAAGACATTGAGTAACCCATTGTGCAAATTGGGAACTGCAACACCTGGAAGAGACGCCATCACCTCCTTAATTTCTTATTAATTTCCTGAGGGTGAAACTGATAGATGTCAACTAAGACCCCAAGAAGTCTTCTTACCCTTTCTGCCTCCTGGATGAATAGAGAGGAAAAGAATCCCTCCACCCTGTGCCGGACATTGAGTGCAGGTGTTCTTTTTTTAAAAAATTTTATTGAAGTAGAGTTGATTTACAATGTTGTGTTAATTTCTGCTGTACAGCGGAGTAACTCAGTTATACATATACATGTATATATACTTTTTCGTGTTCTTTTCCATTGTAGTTTATCACAGAATATTGAGTATAGTTTCCAGTGCTCTACAGTAGGACCTCGTTTATCCTATGGATAGTAGTTGAGTGGAGGTGTTCTGATTGAGCTGGACTTCACTCCAGCTTCTTGTAATTTGGGGGACAACTGACAGGATCTTTTGGAAGAAAAATGAAGATGAATTCCCTCAACAGATTTAAATCTAAATGGATAAAACAATTTTTAAAGCGTGAATATCGGTTAATATGCTGTGAAAAAAACCATGGGGCAAAACCATGGGCCTGAGTACACAAAATAGTTGAAAACTTTACATTTGAAAACAGTATTAAAAAAGGTAAGGGGTAAACTTGGGAAAATATTTGTAGCATACATTAAAAAGGATTAACGTCTTTATAATATATTATAAAGAGCTCCTATTCATTAATAAGATAAAGAATGCCTCAGTAGATAGCTATGTACGATATGAGAATTTCTCAAACACAAAGATTTACAGTGTGTGCCCTTGAGCACAGTGGAGGGAACGTGTAACTCCACTGGCAAAATCATTTGGCTTTGGGTTTAACTCAGAGGGCTGGAAGCATGCAGTCGCATATCATCATGTCTGCCTTCTCTGGATCACTTCTTTGGATGACTTACCAGCCTTCTGCCTGTTCAGTCCTGCCCCCCTCCAGCCCATCATCCTGAAACACAAGCCTGCTCACTTTCTATTCTGGAGGGGCTCCCCGTTGCCTGCTGGATAAAGCCCAGTTCCCTTAAGTTAGGATTCAGGCTCCATCAGGAAAGGTGACCTCTGCTACCTCCCTGTGCCGTGGGGTTCCTGTGTTTTCCCCATCGCTCCGGTTTTACACATGCTGATCCTTTCCTTCCTGTCCTCTGGCAGCTCGTAAACATCCTGCAGGACCCTGACCAACTTTCTCCACCTCTGTGATTCCTTCACATCCCCCAAGCAGGCTGGTGGCACCCCTTGCTGGGATCTAGTGGCATTGGGACATCTGATAAACCTTGTCACTCTGTGACATTGAGATTATTCCCCTGGTTGGCACTTAATACATTTTTGTTGACATCAGAATAGAATTTTTGCCCAGGGGGAGACTTTAAAGATTATCTAGTTTTACTTCCTCATTTAAGAGTGAAAAAAACTCAGGTCCTGAGAGGCTTTGGGAACTGGCCAAGGTCCTGAAGTTTGATACAACATTGAGGATTGGAACCATGCTGTGCAGCTTCTTCTGGAGTCCAAGCCTTATTCACTGGATTCTAACTTACAGACCTCTGTTAGTGAGTGTGATCGTCTCTGTTTATGGTTACCTTCAAGCTCTTGCTCTTGCCAGAGTTATCAGAGTCTCTGCCCTCAGAGCTGCCCCTCAAGGGCTGTGGGACAAGGGTCAGCAAGTCACTGACTCCTCTGCTTCTTCAAGCAGTTGAAGGATTTCAACTAAATTACTCCTAAAATGTCTTTCAGAGAAATCATTCTGTATGCTCTCCCCTTCAAACTTTTCCTGGTTTGGGGAGGGGGTGGGATTTAATATATGTCTATTATGGACACTTTAAACAAAAAACCCTTCCACACACACAGACACACACACACACACACACACACACACACACACACACACACACGGACACAAGGAGAAAGTTAGAAGAATAAGATAACATTTCTTCATATCCCCGCCACCAGAGATAACCATTGCTAGCATGGTAGTTTCTTGCCTTCTGCAAGTCTATAAATATATTTATTACATAATTGAAGTCAAATTGTATAAACAATTTTTCCTCATGCTCTTGTAACTTGTTATCGGATTTTAAGCATTTAAAGCATTTCTTTTGAAAATCTTTTTTTGTCTGGCATTGCTCTTCATAAATGCAGTGGTGGAACGCATCAAAGGAATCTGCTACCAGCTGATATGTGATTAAAGTGGTGGTAATAACGGATTCTTTTCCAGAGACAAGAAGGAAAGTTAGTGCGGGCTCTGGGGGTGAGACAGCTGGGATCACTGAGCCACCTCTTTTTCTTTATTCTTAGATAATGAAGTTTAAGGTAGATAGGCTCTTTGAAATTCTGTACTTACAATGATTATCAGTGGAATTTTTCTGCAAGATTTTTGCCCTCATTTTACAGATGGGGAAACTGCAGCTCAGGGAGGGAAAGGCTCAGGGTCCCACAGTGTGGTAGGGGAGGAGCTGAGAGTTGAGCCTGCAATGAGGGCCCAAGTCCATGGTCTTTACGAGTATGTTCTGCTGCTTCCCATAGCACTGTTTGTGGTTCTCATCATTTCTCCATTGGCTGTGTCATCCAGGTTCACCCTCCTCCAGGCTGTCTCTTTCTAAAATACTGATATGACCATGTTACTTCCTGGCTTAAAACCCTGCAGGGAGCCCCCTAAGCCTGTAGGATGATGCCGCAAATCCCTAACCTTCTCTTGAAGGCCCTCTGGGACCTGGGCTGTGTCTCTTGCCATCTGCAAGTCCTGCTCATGTTGTTCCCTCTGCCTGGCTCACCCTCCTCCTGGCGTGGTTCATTGTCCTCTCCCCACGGGTCACCTCTTGGAAGGTCTTCTTTGTCCTTTGAGCTGGGTTAGGGACTGCCCCTCTTCTCTCCTTGCCCTAGTCACACATGTCGCCCCAGCCTGTGTGCCTGGCCATTCCTCTATAGGATGCTGAGCTCCTCGGAGCAGGGCCTGGGTCTCTTTCCTCCTTGTCTTTCCTTGTCAAGAAAGGTTACCACCACATCTAAACATTGAGTCAAACCTGGCAGTAATTGTGATGTAGCCACTTAATAGAAATTTTCAGGTAAATGGAATTATAGCAAAGCTTGGTTTTTGCACCCATGAAGTGTGAATTCTGTATTTAAAGCATTGTTCTAAAGATTTAAAAGGAATTACTTGGCCTCTGATGAAAGTTCAATAAAGATATTGATAGTTAAGTATAGTTTTGAAGGGATGGCTTTTAGCCAGAGACTCAGGAATTCTAAAATTCTGCCCTGCTAGTCACTTACCGCAAAAGCGTGAGCTGTATACTCAGAGAGGGAATCAAAGTGTTCACAGCGGCACAAGCCCCTGATGACTCAATGCAGGGCTCCTGGTAAAAGGCCAGGCTGGAGCCTGAGCCCTGGAGAGGCAGCTGCGGTCTGAAGACTACTGCCTAGACCATGGGGTGTGAATCCTGGGTCTGTTACTTGTTAGCTCTGTGACCTTGGGCCATTTATTTAACTTATTTATACTTTGGCATTGTAATCTGTAAAATATGGATTAAAATAGTGCCCACTTTATACTATTGCCATGGGGAGTGAATGGATAAAGCATGTAAAGCACTTGGAACTATCCTTGGCAGTCAGTATCTGCTCAATACATATTAGCTATAATGATGGTGGTGGTGATGGTGATAATGATGGTATTGATGGTGGTGATGGTGATGTTATGCTAAGGACGATGATGGTGATGGTGGTGATGTTGATGGTGACGATGATGGTGATATGAGCGATTATGGGGATTTTCCTTCCCATAAAGCTAAATCTTGAGATTCAGTCTTCTTTGGCCATTTATATGGAGGAGAGAAGTTGAAGACTAGAGGCGTTGTGGACAGGTCAGGGGATCAGGACCTAGCTTAAGTTAGTAACAGAGGTAAATGAAGAAGGTTGAAAAGAAGAAAGTGGGACTTGTGAGTGGGCTTGCCCCAAGTAGGCAGTCTTTACCTAGGTTTGCTTATCACCTGGCATTGGAAAGTAGGAATTGCAAGATCTCAAGGTGGAGATTCAGAGAAGGTGGAGGTGGGAAGAGGAGGAGTGAGGTGGCTTGTCTTGGCTCTTCTACTTCCTAAAGCAGGAAAGGGAGGAAGGGAGGGAGACTTTGAGAGAATGAGTTAGTTTTGTTCCTGATTTTTTTAGTACGTGGACGCTGCCTGCCTGTAATTCTGTCCCAATATCTGTTTCTGGTTCTCATCCATCAGACAAGTAACTTCTACCATGGTGTGGGAGGTTGAGACTAAAAATGTGTTTAGAAAACCACACAGCCCCCTGGACGGCAAGTAGTGTAATGTACCGGGGAGAACACAGACTTTGGAATCAAGCAGAGCTAGTCTGTCCCTCTTTAACTATGGACTTTGATTAACTTCCTGATCTCTTTGCATCTCCATTTATCTATCAGTGGAATGGGAATAATACATCCCCTGCAGGATTGCTGAAGATTGAATGAGATAAAGCAATACCACGCTTTTTCAGTTTCCTAGGGCTGCCACAACAAATTATCACAAAGCTTAGAACAACAGAAATTTATTCTCTCACGTTCTGGAGGTTCGGAGACTGAAATCAAGGCGTCGGCCGGGTCATGTTCCCTTTGAAGACTCCAGGGAAGAATCCTTCCTTGCTTCTTCCCGGCTTCAAGTGGCTGCTGGAAATGCTTCCTTGGTTGTAGCTACATCACTCCAATCTCTGCCTCCATGGTCAAGTAGTCTTTTCTCTGTGTGTGTCTGTCTCCAAATCTCCCTCTCCTTATAAGGATACAGTCACTGGATTTAGGACCCACCCTAATCCAGTATGACCTCATCTTAACTTGACTATGTGTGCAAAGACCTCATTTCCGAATGAAGTCACACGTATAGGTACTGAGGGTTAAGATTTCAGCACAGCTTTTTGGAGGACACAGTTCAACCCCCTACGTGCATCTAGCCCAGGGAGTGGCATATTGTAGGTGATCAAATGTCATTCATTCCCTTACCTCTCCATTCTTCTCCCTAAGGCTGTAAAATTAGAAGTGTTTGCCTTCTGTCAGTAGCGAACTTGGAAAACAAATCGCTGATCTATAGCCTTTTGTTCTCTTTAGACACAGATGTTTTGTCTCCTTTCCATCAGTATTTTAATGTAACCTGTTTGCACTGCTTTTCATAGTTACCCAGTTTATTGATTTTCTTCTTATCTGATAGGTTCACAAATCAGAGCTTAGAAGGCTATTTCCAGTGCAAATGGAGAACTTGCATTTCAATTTGGTGCTAATGAAAATGTAAGATTTAGAATCAGGATGTTTGAGTCTGAAAACAGAATTGGTTTCCTGACCACCTCTGATAACAGCCTCTATGGACAGAGGCTGATTCATCATAGGTGAGTCATATGTGGCAACACACTTGGATTCAGGTTCCAGTAATTGTCTGGACCGAAGCTCCTGTTCCCAACCTAACTTGGCTTTGACTGTTTGGAAGGTCAGGTTGGCCTTGTTGGTCTGTCAGAAAAATTTAACCTTAACTACAGTGTGCATTGTGACCACAGTAATGAGGAATGGGTTAGTTGTCTTCCAGCTCCTACATAATGCATTAAATGTTCCCATAACCTGCAGCCACTTTTTTACTGAAGTATAGTTGATTTACAATGTTGCATAAGGTTCAGGTGTACAGAAAAGTGGTTCAGTTATACATATATATATTCTTATTCATATTCTTTTCCCTTGTAAGTTATTAAAAAATATTGAGTATAGTTCCCTGTGCTATACAGTAGGATCTTGTTGGTTATTTTACATATAGTAGGGTATATATGTTAATCCCAAACTCTTAATTTATCCCTCCCCCCAACCTTTCCCCTTTGGTAACCATGAGTTTTTTTCCTATGTCTGTGGGTTTATTTCTATTTTGTATATAAGTTCATTTATATCATTTTTTTAGATTCCACATATAAGTGATATGATATTTGTCTTTCTGTCTGGTTTAATTCACTTAGTATGATCATCTCTAGGTCCATCCATGTTGCTGCAAATGGCATTATTTCATTCTTTTTTATGGCTGAGTAATATCCCATCGTATATATGTACCACGTCTTCTTCATCCATTCATCTGTTGATGGATATTTAGGTTGCTTCCATGTCTTGACTATTATAAATAGTGCTGCAATGAACATTGGGGCCTGCAACCATTTTGAATTAAACTTGTCACAGGTTGGCTTCTCTGGAAGCAGATGCCAAGACAGAATTGGGGTATAACATGGTAACCAGTGTGCAGAAAAGTTGACATAGCTGGCCTGAGACTGCTATCCTTGGAAAGTCCTACTTACAAGGTTAGCCCTTGGCTGGCATCTGGGAACTTGGATTTCAGGACGATTCTCACCATTTACTGAACTATGGGTGGCTCACCCACCTAAACTGTTTTTATAAAGAATATATTTTATGTTGAACACCTCATTTCCGTCTGGAGTCTGGGATTTTGGTACATGCCAGGCAGAGGGTGCCTAAGTGACTAGTCCTGAATAACAACCTTGGGTACCGAGTCTCAAATGAGCTTCACTGGTGGACAGCGTTTATGCTCATTGCTGCAGGAATTAAGCGTGCCCTTTGTAGCTCCGCTGGGAGAGGACCTTAGAAGCTTGCTCCTGGTTTCCCTGGACTTTGCCCTACATGCCTTTTCCTTTTGCTGAGTTTTCTTTGTATCCTTTCACTGTAATCATAGCTGTAGAATGATTATATGCTGAGTCCTTTGTGATTATATATGAGTCTTAGTGAATCATCTAACCGGGGGGTGGTCGTGGGGTTCCCCCAACACAATCAGATCACCTGTGAAGGGGAGGAGGAGGAAGCAGGTTTGGGCAGAGAAAGAAGTCAAGTGTGATCCAGGCTGACAAAGCTTCACCTTGCAGAGAGCTGTGGGGCAAGTGTTGTCACCTGTCTGAGCGTCCCTCATCAGGCTAAATGGCTGGCCATTATGCCTCTGCCTTGTTCTGTTACCAGATGTCGGCATGACCTAGGTGAGGTGGCTCTCTGCAGCTGATCTAGACCATGAAGTGGGAGGTCTACTGACCACACTGCCCGTAGCTGGACACCTAGTCCTTCCCTGAAGGGAGATCTGGGTGGTGCATCTCCTTGTCTACCAAACTTACCTTTAGAACTCATTATTATCATTTTTTGTCTCCTGATTATACAAGTAATACATGCCCATTATAGAAAACACAGAAACATAAAGAGAAAATTCATCAAGTAATTACGCTCAACAAAATTCTGGAATATTTTCTTCATAGGTTCCATATGTATACGGGTGCATCTATATTATTTTAATGTAATTGGAATTTTTATGTATATACAGCTTTGTGTCTTCTTTTAAAATATTATACTAGCATATAGACATTTTTTATATTACTAAAAATTCAGCACACAAAAGTCAGTTGCTTTTATATATATACACAATGAACAATCCAAAAAGGAAATTAAGAAAACAATTTAATTTACAGTAGCATCAAAAAGAATAAAATACTTAGGAATAAGCTTAACCAAGAGGTAAAAGACTTGTACACTCAAATCTACAAAACACTGCCGAGAGAAAATTAAAGACCAGTAAGTGGAAAATCATCCCTTGTCCATAGACTGGAAGACTTCATATTGCTATGATCTATAGATGCAGTGCAATCTCTGTCAAAATTCCAATGACATATTTTTTGTAGAAATAGAAAGAAAACCCATCCTAACATTCATATGAAATCTCAAAGGAACCCAAATAGCCAAGACAATCTTGAAAAAGAACAAAGTTAGAAGTCTCACACTTCCTGATTTCAAAACTTATTACAGAGCTGCAATAATCAAAGCAGTGTGGTAATGTCATGAAGACAGACATAAAGACCAATGAAAAGAATAGAGAGCCCAGGAAAAAAAAATCCCTCACATCTATAATAAAATGATTTTCAACAAGAGTGCCAAGACTATTCAGTGGGAAAAGGATAGTCATTTCAGTAAATGATGTTGGGGAAACTGGATATCCAAAATAAAGTTGGGGTCCAAAATAAAGTTGGACCCCTACCTTATACCATGTACAAAAATTAACTCATACAGCATCAAAGACTTAAATGTAAGCTCTAAAACTATAAAGCTCTTAGAAGCAAACATGTGGGAAAGCTTCATAACATTGCATTTGGCAGTGATTTCTTGGATATGACCCAAGAGCACAGGTAACAAAAGAAAAAAAAAACAGATAAATTGGACTACATCAAAATTAATAACTTCTGTGCACCAAAGGACACAATCAACAGAGTGAAGGGCAGCTCACAGAATGGGGGAAAATATTTGCAAATCATTTATATGATAAAAGGTTAATATCTATACCACATAAAGAAATCCTATGTCTTAGTCTGGGCTGCTATAACAAAGTGTCATAGACTGAATGGCTTATACAACCCACATTTATTTCTCACAGTTCTTTAGGCTGGGAAGTCCAAGGTCAAAGTAGATACGCCAGTAGATATGGTATCTGGTGAGAACCCATTTCCTGGTTTGTAGATGGCCATCTTCTCATTGAATCCGCCTTTGGCAGAGAGCAGAAAGAGCTCTGGTCCATTTGTCTGTTTATAAGGACACCATTTACCTCCCAAAGGCCCCATCTCCTAATACCATCACAAGGGCGGTTAGAATTTCAACATATGAATTTTGGGAATATACACAAACATTCAGTCCCTAATGTCCTACAACTCAATAACAATAATAACCAAACAACCAGATTAAAAAATTGGCAAGAGACTTGAATAGACATTTCTCCAAAGAAGATATACAAATGGCCAGTGAACACATGAAAACATGCTCACCATCACTAGTCATTAGGGGAATGCAAATCACCTCACGCCTGTTAATGTGGCTTTTATTAAAAAAAAAACAAAATAACAAGTGTTGACAAGAATGTGGAATAATTGGAACCCTTGTGCACTGTTGATGGGAATAAAAATGTGCAGCCTTTATGGAAGACAGTATGGTCATTCCTTAAAAATTTAAAAATAGAATTATCATATGACCCAGCAATTCCACACCTGGGTATATCCCCAAAAGAATTGAAAGCAGGGTCTTGAAAAGATTGGTATACTCATGTTTATAGCAGCATTATTCACAAGAGCTGAAATTTGGAAACAACCCAAGTGTCTATCAATAGGTGAGTGGATAAGCAGATGTGGTGTATTCGAATATACAATGGAATATTAGCCTTAAAAAGAAAGGAAATTCTGACATATGCTACAACATAGATGAAGCTTGAGGGTGTTATGCTAAGTGAAATAAGCAACTCATAAAAAGACAAATACTGTGTGATTCTACTAATATGAAGCCCCTAGAGTAATCATATTCATAGAGACAGAAAGTAGAATGGTGGTCACCAGGGGCTGGGGAAGGAGGGAATGGGGAGTTGTTTAACGGGTACAGTGTTTCAGTTTTGCTAAATGAAAAAGTTCTGGAGATGGATGGTGGAGATGGTTGTACAGTGTGGTTGCACTTAACACAACTGTACACTTAAAAATGATTAAAATGGTAAATGTTATGTAATGTGTATTTTACTCCATTAAAAAAAAATCATCCAAAATCTCCTTTTAAATGGTTAACCATTCAGAACTTAAAGCTCCTAGAAAGCAAGATCCTTCTAAGAGGTCATCAGGCACACTTATGCTAAAAGATAGTGGAGTGGCTCCTTCAGTATTCTGAGGGAAAAAGATTTTGGACCTTGAGTGATAGTCTCAGCCAAGGTAACAATCAAACAAACACAAAGTAACAATATTTTAACACGTGAGAAATAAAAATATTTTCTAAACCAATTTACTTGAGAACACATAAATATGGAAAATACTCTATCAAACTGGAAAAAAAATACAAGAAAGAGGGAGGAATGGAATCCAAAAAACAAGAAAACAGTAAAGAGAACTCTAATGACAGCAGTGCACCAAGCCTAGAAAGTAGCCAGTCCTGAGTAGATCAGAATGTCAGAGACCTCTGGGAGTGATGATTTTAAGAAAAAAAAAAAAAAAAGATGATTCCCTGCAACAGCTAATATCATTAAAGAAATGGCTGTATACCAGGAAGAAAAAAGAAAAGCAGTGAGAAACCCCAGGAAAAACAAAAAGTTACACAAGCAAGTATTGGTCCAAGTTGAAGCAAACTAAAACTATGGCATGATTTTGAAAATTGATAGTGTAAGAAAGGGCACTGCATTAAAAATATGTGACTTTTAGGGGCTTATATTTAGTTATACAAAATTACATTCAATTCCTTTATTATGCAGTGAATACATATGTCTAGTCATAATAATGATATTGCCTTTAAAATTTTTTTTATTTTTAGTTTTCAGAATTAACTTATAAACCACCACAAAGACTTAATTGTGGTTGCAGAATATACCTACATACATGTATGTATAAAATAAATTCTGGAGGGCAGAAGTGGTGAAAGGAGAGGTGGAAGCAAACGTGGGGCGCTAGTTTCACCAAGTTTCTTCTTTCTTTCTTAGTAAGAACACAAGAAATATTCTCTAAATTTAATGCCATAAAAACTGTTCCATTTTTTTAAAGTTAGACAAAGGTAGCTAACTGAATATAACCATTGAAATTGGGAGAAAGTGTAGGGAGGGTTATTTGTAGGCAACAATCCTTCAAAATTTGGGGGTAAAAATTCGTGAGATAAAATCCACATCTGTTGTAGCAGTAATTCATAAGTAATGTGTAATGTTGACATATCAAGAAATAAAGATGTATGCATAATTTTTAGAGTATTTAAGTTAACTAACCACTCTGGTTCACTAAACCATAGAAGCTGAAACCAGTGTCTGTTTAAGATAGTTGCCTCTGGGAAGTGGGGTTAGAAGAGGATGCAGAAGGACACACAGGATATTTGCTTCTCTTTTTAAACCCTTGGCTTCTGTTAAACACCTTTTTTTCCCTAGCAGGCATGCATTATTCTGCTTCTCAAAACTTGTAAAATGACTGCATGATTGGCTGTTATGGATAGGATAGCTCATAGAAGCTTAAAATATTTAACCCTTCTTTGTGTTGTGGAGCATTTAGGATACGTCCCATTTGTGTTATTTTATATGATGTTCTTAAAAGCAGCCTTATATATAAATAAATCTTCATGCATATTTCTGGATCAAACCAACCTGTGTATAAGCTTTTATGCCTATTTTTGAATTATCTCCTGAGGAGTGAATCCTGGATATGAAATCACTAGGTTAAAGGGGTGAACATTTTAAAGCCCCTTGTTATGGACACAGACATTTTTTCCCTTTCATTTTTGAGTATAGACATTTTGGTGAGAGCACTCCAAAGGATGAAAGTATCATAAAAATCTTAGTCTCTTTTAGTCCAGGCCTGTTTTCGAGGTCACGTTCTGTAGAAATGACTGGGTAACGGTCAGCACGTAGCATCTCCCTTTCTGTACCAGTGGAGTGGCCTTGGGTCACCCAACCCACAAAGGAAGGCAGGGCCAGAATCACTTACATTTAGTCAGTGAGTGCCACGGGTTAGGCCCTCTTCTAGTGACTTCATTGGACTGTGTTCATGTCTCATGTTTAATCCTCAGTACAACCTTTGGAAGGCTCTTGTCTCTGCCTTACAAGGGAAGAGCAAAGGCAAGGAGAGATGAAGTGATTTTCCCCAATGCCACACGGCCAGTAAGTAGCAGAGATGGGTCCCACACTCAGTGGTCTGAGTCTAGAGCCCAAACTTCACTCTCTGTGCTGTTACAGGCCCTTATCTGTGAGAAGCAAGTAGGCTGGGTCAGCCCCGGTCAGTGTCCACAGGAAGAGTGTAATCACGTGAGGGGAGACCGCATCAGCATCTTCTTAGCTTCTAGCATATTGCCTGGTACACAGTGGACACCCAGTACCTATTTGTCGACTAAATAGATAAGCCAAACTTTACACCAAACTCCTCTGCATTATTATTTTGTTTAATCTTCATGCTGTGAGGTATTTTTATCCCCATGTTACAGATGAGAGAACTGAGGTTTCCAGAGGTCAAGTCACTTGCCCAAAGGATAGAGCTGTTTCGATAGAGGAGGCATTGTAATTCAGGCCTGTAGGATTTTTTTTTTTTTTTTTTTTTTGGCTGTGTTGGGTCTTCATTGCTGCACGCGGGCTCTCTCTAGTTGCAGCGAGCGGAGGCTACTCTTCGTTGCGGTGTGCGGGCTTCTCATTGCGGTGGCTTCTCTCTTGTTGCAGAGCACGGGCTCTAGGCTGCTGGCTAGAGTAGTTGTGGCACGTGGGCGCAGTAGTTGTGGCTCGCGGGCTCTAGAGTGCAGGCTCAGTAGTTGTGGCGCACGGGCTCAGTTGCTCCGCGGCATGTGGGATCTTCCTGGACCGGGGCTCGAACCCTTGTCGCCTGCATTGGCAGGCAGATTCCTATCCACTGCGCCACCAGGGATGCCCCAGGCCTGTAGGATTTGAAACCAGAGCTGTTTTTATTTTGCTCAGAGTGTCTTTGGGAGAATTCAAGAAGTTAATTCTTGTGAAACCCTTAGCCTAGGGGTTCTCAAAGGGTGGGAGCTTCCCCTGGGAGCTTGCTAGAAATGGCTCTTCTCGGTTCCTGCCCCAGGTCTAGTGACTCAGAATCCCCGAGGGAGGGGCCCAGCAATTGGTTTGCACAGACCCTGCAGGTGATTCTGATGTGAGCTCCCACGTAGGAGCACAGCCTTAGCCCCAAGCCTGCCGCATGCTGAGTGCTTAGGAAGATGGCAGCTGCTGCTGTCTTTGGCATCACGTTCTAGATCCCAAAGAAATGGTGGAGGGAGGGGAGGAATGGCGGGTGTCTAGAACTTACTGCTTCTCACAGTTGTTATTTGGTGCCAGCCCCTTCTGGCCCATCAGTGGACTCACACTGGTCCCAGGATGTCGCTGACTGGAGCCCGGAGGAAGCCTTCGAGGAGGGAGAAGTACACTGGGCACATTAAGTGAAGCTCACGTGAACTCTCGAGCTCCCCCTGGCGGGTCATTTACTGGCCTGCCTCCTGCTGTGTGATGCCTCCCCAGCCACGTGCATCCTCCAGGGTGATCCTGAAGTCCAGAGTGGGCTGCACCCCTAATGGGATGTGTTCCCAGGGCGGGGGGAGTGGACAGCTCTGAGGGAAGTTGAGGGCACCCTGGATTCTTCCTCTGCCCTCTGCAAAATTCTGCCCCACTCGAAACATTTCACAGATCCTTAGTGCTGCCTTAGGTTTGTTACATATTTGATTTGAGAATTTAACATTCCTGAGCACCTGTGATGTGCCAGGCTTGGGGTGGTTGGTCCTACTGTGTGCAAGCCTCCATGCTCAGCTCCTTGAAGTGCTTGCCCCATTTAACTTGGTCCCGGAGAGGTCCAGCAATGGTCTCAAGGCAACCAGCTAACAGGTGGCGGAGCTCGGTCTAAACCCAGGTCGGTTTCACTAACGCTGTGCTTGTTCTGCTTTAACGCAGTTGTAAATTGACTTGAAAAATGTAAAGTGTGGCCACAAACAAATCTCTCTCTCTTATCCCCATAGGTTCTACCAAACCACGGACTCCACGCAGCAGGGTTCTTCGTGGCCTTCATCCTCTCCCTGGTGCTGACCTGGGCTGTGCTTTTCTTCATGGTTCGATATCAGTGTTTGAAGGGAAGCATGCTTACCAGACATCAGGTGGGAGTCCATGTGCATCCTCTCCCTGGAGGGTAGTTGGTTGGTGGTAGATGTGAGGTTGAAGTTTATCCTTCAGTTCAGTCAGTCTCAACTCTGTATCGATGTCGGGACCCCCAGGGAACCGTGAGGCATGCTCATACCCAGGCCCTCCTGCACAGACTCTGACTGCTTTGTCCCGGTAGCCATGCCCAATCATTAGTAGTTTTTAAAAGCTCCCTGGATGATTCTAACAAACGACCAGCATTGGGAACCCCTGCAGCCTGAATGAATAACTGAGTGCCCACCTGTATGGCCAGCTGTGCATTCATGCCACACCCTGACTCAGGTCCTGGTCTACACTTCCCTCTGAAAAGTCTTTGAAGACTTACTTTGTTTGACCTCAGGGTGAAGCCCGGATGCCTTAGCATGGCTTATAAAGAAAGTCCCCTGTGGTCCAGCTTCACACCTCAACTTCCGGCTCTACCCAATGACTGCTGAGCTCTCCACACTCACCTGGATGCTTTTATAATCCTCTCTCCGCTCTTCGATGAGCAGAACTCTGACGCATCCTTTAAGACTCATCTCGGGCCTTGCCTCTCCTTGGAAGTCATCCCTGGCCACTTCCTGGCTAAGTTGGGGACTCTCTCTCTGGGTTCCTGCACTAGCTTTTGGACCCCACCCAGCATTTATCCCCACCTGTGAACTCCTCAATCTCTGTTTTCCTGTCTTGGCCTGGGTTCCCACAGAAGCACATCCTGAGACTAGGACCCAAATGCAAACAGTTTATATGGGAAGTGATCCCAGGAAGTAATGGTAGGAGGTGGGGAAGTGAGGCGGGAAGGGAAGGCAGTCAGTCAAGCTTCCACTGTGGGCACCTGGGGCTTTATCCCACCCAGGATAAAGTCTGAGGGGAGAAGGAGCCAGGGTATTTAGCCATCAAATCCCATTGGTCGTTGGTTGACGACAAGGGGGTGAGGGGGCCAGGACAAAGGGTAACGTTATTTCCCTGGCATAGGCTCTGAAAGCCAGCAGGAGCCTTCAGGGGAGGAAGCAGCATAGGTGTTGGCCGGTGGATCTTGGGCTAAAAGGCACTGAACGGCAAGGGCGAGGGGACATGGATGAAGCATGGATGCTGGCTGCTGTAATCCCCGTTGCCTGGTACAGAGCCTGGCGCTTAGAAGGCACCCAGTAAACGTGTGAAGGAATGAATGAGCCCCCAGCCAGAGGATGGGCAGACAGAGGAAGGAAAGCAGGGTGCAGTCCTAGGGTGAGAAGGCACTGCTGGGACTGAGCACCCTGGTAGGTTGTTTGTTCCTTCAGGGCCATGCAGGCTGCAGCTGCTGTGACTTGGTCACCCAGAGGCCCAGCAACTTGAAAGGAACATCGCTCATCTTTCTCCCTCACCGCACAGTGAGGAAACTGAGGCCCGTGAAGCTCAACAGCCTGCTTCACGTGGCCGAGTGGAGGCTGGACCTGGCTTCCGAGGACCACCCTGCCGCCCTCTCTGGAGGCTGGCAGTCCTGTGCCATTGTTCATTTTGTTTCTGCTTCCTGGAGAAGAGAGTTGTTATTTCAAAGTGAGGTCAGCCCACAGTCTCCTTGGCAGGCAGAAGTGAGGAAAAGAAAAATGGCCCATCTAATAAGACATTCTACTTACTCTCCCGAAGCTGTTATCAATCACAGAGCAGAACTCACCCTGCTACTTCGATGAAGGAGCAGGATTCATTTCTTGGAGATTAAAGGCTGATTGTTACAACCGCGGGAGGAAAGCACAGTGTGAATTTGACTTAAGGTCTGAAGCCTCTTATAGAATTTTTTTTTTTCCCGGCATCACAGAACGAACTCTCTTCACATTAAAAATTTTTTTTCCATCGTGGTAGTGACCAAGGAGACAACATGCTGTAAACAGAAGGCAGCCTTTAGAGTTAGATAGACTTTGGGTCAAAAACCAAGCAGGCTCTTTATGAGCTGTGTGAACTCAGATAATGTCATTTCATCTCTCTGAGCTGCAGTTCCATATACGTATAAGTGGGGGCATCAATGCTGACTTTGTGTGACGGTTTCATGGTATGACACATACAAGGCACAGGGACAGGAATTCTTAAATGTTAGTTATAATTATCATGCATTTCTGCAGAAATAATGCAAAACAGATATATCATCTACCCAATCGGAGGATTGAGCTTAATTATCTCTGATGTCACTTCCATGTGACAACTCTATAGTCTGATTAGAAACCAGCCAGATCCATGATGTTGAAGTCCATCTGCCAACTGTAATTTTCCTCTGCATGACGTTGATGATGGTGGTGATGGTGATGATGGTGGTGATGGTGATGGTGGTGATGATGGTGGTGATGGTGATGGTGAAATATTTTTATTACATCTTTATAGTTATAAAGGTCTTTCCATCCATTGCTCTGCTTTATCCACACAACAAGCCTGTGCAGGGCTACCAGAATTATTATCCCACTTCTTTGATGAGAAAATGAGGCTCAAGGAAGTGCAATGTCTTGCCTGAGTCTTACCAGCTCACAAGTGGGTGGGGCCAGCTAGGTTCTCTGACTGCAGATCCCCACCTACCCTCATGACTTTTCCAGCTTGTGACGTTCACAAGAAGGCCTACTCAATTGTGGTTTCTGAAATTCTCCTGAAGGTTCAGCATCACGAGAGCAAGCTGGAGCGCTCCCAGTTCACCTCAGCTGATGGTATGAATGAAGATCTCGCGCTAAATGACCAAATGATAGACATTCTGTCTTCAGAGGACCCCGGGAGCATGCTTCAAGCCTTAGAAGAGTAAGAATTCTAAGTCACATTATACTTCCATGGATATGATGAATGTTTTACCTATAGCAGCATGAGAGCAAACACTGAGTGTATTTCATTCATTAATTCATCCTATTAATCATTAATTTGTCATTCAGTAGTCATAATCGAACAACTGCCGTGCCCTGAACACTATGCTTGGTATTTGAGAAAAGAGATAAGACATAGGTTGAGCTGTGAGGCAGTCTGACCTAGTGGGAAGACAAACACAGAAACAGAAGTGACCGTAAAAGCTTGATGAGTACCGTGCTAAGATCGGGGCTAGCTGAGCCCAGGAGAAAAAGTAATTACCTCTGAGTGGGTCATGGAGATGCTTCCCTGAGGAAGAGATATTTTAACTAATTCTTGAAGCACGGGCAGAAGTTTTTCAAGTAGATGAAGGGAGGAGAGGCTTTTCAGGCAGAGGAAAGACAGGACAGATGCCAAGATAGGAAGTGACCAAGATATGTACATTTGGTGAAGTGTAAGGAGCTCAGTATGATTGATGTGTGGATTGGAGTACTGAGTAGTGTATTGAAGGAGAGGAAGTAACACCTTGAGAGAGAGGCCAGACCAGGTGATGTGATTGTTGGCTAAACTGAATTCAGTTCTTTTTATTTCTTATTTTATTTTAAATTTTTGTCTATTTATCTATCTATAATTTACTTTTAAGGACAGGACCTGAATATCTTTATTTTATTTTATTACTTATTGAGGTAATGCTGGTTTATAACATTATATATTTCACGTGTACAACATTAAATATTTCTACTTCTGTATACCCTGCAGTATGTTCACCACCAAAAATTTAGTCTTCATCCATCACCATACAGTTGATCCCCTTTACCCATTTTGCCCTCCCCCACCATTCCTCTGTGGTAACCACTATTCTTATCTCTGTGTATACATGTTTGATTTTGTTCGTGTTTTTGTTTGTTTATTTTCTATATTCCACATATGACTGAAATCATATGATATTTTCTTTCTCCACCTGACTTATTTCACTTACATAATACCCTCAAGGTCCATCTATGTTGTTGCAAATGGCAAGATTTCATCTTTTTATGGCTGAGTAATATTCCATACACATATCACATCTTTATCCATTCATCTGTTAATGGGCACTTAGGTTGCTTCCATATTTTGGCAATTGTAGTGATGCAGTGAGCATAGGAGTGAATGTATTTTTTTCAAATTAATGTTTTCATATTCTTTGGATAAATACCCAGAAGTGGGATAGCTGGATTATATAGTGGTTCTGTTCTTATTTTTTTTGAGGAATCTCGATACTGTTTTCCATAATGGCTGCACCAATTTACATTCCCACCAACACTTGTTATTTCTTGCCTTTTTGATAATAGTCATTCCAACATGTGTGAGGTGATATCGCATTGTGGTTTTAATTTGCATTTCCCTAATAATTCGTGCTATTGTTTTCATGTGCCTGTTGGCCATCTGTATGTCTTCTTTGAAAAAATGTCTATTCAGCTCCACCCATTTTTCAATTGGGTTGTTTTGTTGTTGAGTTGTATCTGTTCTTTATATATTTTGGGCATTACTACTTATCAGATATATTGTTTACAAATATCTTCCATCTGGTAGGTTGTTTTTCGGTTTTGCTGATAGTTTCGTTTCCTTTGCTGTGCAGAATCTTTTTAGTTTGATGTAGTTCCATTTGTTTATTTTTGCTTTAGATTCCTTTGCCTGAGGAGACATATCTGGAAAGATATTGTTAAGACCCATGACCAAGAGCATACCACCTATGTTTTCTTCTAGGAGTTTTATGGTTTTAGGTTTTACATTTAAGTCTTCAATCCATTTTGAATTGACTTTGGTGTATGATATGAGATAGTGATCTAGTTTCATTTTTTTTTTTGCATGTGGTTGTCCAGCTTTCCCAACACCATTTATTGAAGAGACTGTCCTTTATCCATTGTATGTTCTTTGCTCCTTTGTTGTAAATTAATTGTCCATATATTCATGGGTTTATTTCTGGGCTCTCAATTCTGTTTCATTGATCTATATATCTGTTTTTGTGCCAGTACCACACCATTTTGATTACTATGGCTTTGTAATATAGTTTGAAATCAGGGCTTGTGATACCTCCAGCTTTGTTCTTTTTTCTCAGGATTGCTTTGGCTATTCAGGGTCTTTTGTGGTTCCACATAAATTTTAGAATTTTTGTTCTATTTCTGTGAAAAATGTCCTTGAGATTTTGATAGAGATTGCATTGAATCTGTAGATTACCTTAGGTAATATGGATGCTTTAACAATGTCATTCTTCCAATCCACTAGCATGGAATATCTTTCCATTTATTTGTGCCTCCTTCAGTTTCTTTCAACAGTGTTTTATAAGTTTCAGTGTACATATTTTCACTTCTTTGGTTAAATTTATTCTTAGTTATTTTATATTTTTTGCTGTGATTGTAAATGGGACTTTTTTTCTTAATTTCTCTTTCTGGTAGCTCATTGTTAGCATATAGAAATGCAACAGATGTTTGTATGTTGATTTTGTACCCTGCAATTTTATGTGTTTGTTTATTATTTCTTTTAGTTTTTTTGGTGGAGTCTTCAGGGTTTTCTATGTATAAAATTAGGTCATCTGCAAATAGTGACAGCTTTACTTCTTTCTTTCCAATTTGGATAACTTTAGTTTTTTTCTTCCCTAATTATTCTGGCTAGGACTTCCAATACTGTGTGAAATAATTTCTCCCTTTAGGTCTGTTAATAACTGTTTTATATATTTTGGTGCTCCTATGTTTGGTGCATATACATTAACAACTGTTATGTCTTCTTAGTGAATTTTCCCCTTTATAATTATATACTGTTCATTTTTGTCTCTTGTTACCTTTTGGGCTTGAAGTCTATTTTGTCTGATATGAGTATGGCTACACCCCCTTTTTTGGCTGTCATTTGCTTGAAGTATCATCTTCCATCCCTTCACTTTGAACATGTGTTTG
Organism: Delphinapterus leucas; assembly: GCF_059928025.1. Taxonomy (NCBI): domain Eukaryota; kingdom Metazoa; phylum Chordata; class Mammalia; order Artiodactyla; family Monodontidae; genus Delphinapterus; species Delphinapterus leucas. The sequence goes on from NC_143133.1 coordinate 36,415,869, forward strand.
TCTTTAGAGCTGAGATGGGTCTCCTGGAGGTAGCATGTAGTTGGGTCTTGTCTTTTAATCCATCCAACCACTCCATGTCTTTTGATGGGTGAATTCAGTCCATTTACATTTAAGGTTATTATTGATAGATGAGGACTTAGTACTGCCATTTTATCTTTTGTTTCTGGTTGCTCTGTCTCTCCACCGTTTTCTTTCCCCCTGTGTTTCTGTCTGCCATTTTGATTTGGTGGTTTTCTCTGATGTTTTTCTCAGTTTCCTCTTTTTATGTTTCGTGTCTCTGCCCTAGATTTATCTTTTGTGGTTTGTGTAATACTTTTCATAGATAAAATAGCCCTTTTTATGCTGATGGCATCTTATCTTCGTTCAACTCTATGGGTTCCATCTTTTTCCTCTTCCCCTTTTATGTTTTTGTTTTCTCAAATTATCCATTTTTATGTTGTGAGTTACCAAATTGAAGTAGTTATCATTACTTTTTCTGCTTTTTCCCCCTCCTTTAACCTTTATGCTATGATAAAGTATTTTAAAACCTATTCTGGGAAGGAGTAACAATTTTCTGATTCTGTTTATCACCTTACTCAAACTTTGGGGTACTTTGCCTTTTTGTTTCTGATCAAAGGGCTCCTTTCAACATTTCTTGTAAGACAGGTCTAGTGGTGATGAACTCCCTCAGCTGTTGTTGTCTGGGAAAACCTTTATTTCTCCTTCATATCTGAATGATAACTTTGCTGGATAGAATATTATTGGGTGGCAGTCTTTATCTTTCAGTATTTTGAGAATGTCATTCTGCTCCCTCCTGGCCTATAAAGCTTCTGTGGAGAAATCTGGTGATAACCTAATGGTGATTCCTTTGTAGGAACCTTTTTCTCTGGCTGCCTTTAAAATTCTTTGCTTGTCATTGACTTTTGACAATTTTAGTATAGTGTGTCTTGGAGAGGGTCTTTTTGCCTTGAAGTAATTAGGTGTTCTCTTAGCTTCATAGACTTGTTTATCCAGTTCCTTTTCCAGCTTTGTGAATTCTCAGTTATCATTTCTTTAAATAAACTCTCTGTTCTTTTCTCCCTCTCTTCCCTGGAATACTCATTACCTTAATGTTACCCTTCCTAAATGAGTTGAATAGCTCTCATAGAATTTCCCTGTCTTTTAACATCTTATTTCTCTGTCCTCTTCTACTTGTATCTTTCTAGATTTCTATTTTTGAGCTCACTAATTCTCTCCTCCATATGGGCTGCTCTATTTCCAAAACTTTCTAATGCATTATTTACCTTGTTTATGAGTTCTTCAGCTCTAGAATTTCTGTTTGATTCTTGTTTTGAGTTTCAATTTCTTTGGTAAAGCATTCCTTCTATTCATTAATTTTATTTCTCAGCCCATTGAGCTGCTTTTCTGAGTTTTCTTATAGCTCACTGAGTTTCTTCATGACAGGTATTTTGAATTCTTTATATGTTAGATCCCAGTATTCCGTGACTTTAAGTTTGGTTTCTGGAGATTGTCATTTCCTTTTTGTGGTGCAGTGTTACTGTGGTTCTTCATGGTGCTTGATGAGTTGTTCCTCTGCCAGTGCATTTGAAGTAGCAAACACCTTTGTGCTTGATTCTGAGCTGCCTCTAGTTAGATCTGAGAGTTGGCACTTTTCATCCTCCACTGCCTCTGTCAGAGGTGTGGCTCCATGTCTTCCTTATCATTTCTTGTGTCTCCGGGTTCATTGGTGCCTTGCTGTTGCCACTGTCACTGGCATTGCCACCTGGGGCACCAGGATGAAAGGTTTTTCTGCCGCGTCTGGGAATCCTTGAGTTGCAGGCTCTGCCACCACAAGGGGTAGTGGAGGGGAGCTGGATTCACACAGGCACCTCTGCCTTGTCCAGTGTTGCACAGTTCATGAGCTCTGCTGCTGGGGGTTAGGGGGTTGAGGGGTCAGAGTCATGGGTACCTCAGTGGCTGGAGGGACGGGGTCCCAGACCCCACTGCCACTGCTGCCCACTTACCTATGGCCATGGGCACTGCTGCGGCCAGGATGTCAGTCTTGTGTGCTGCTTCCCCCTACTGCTACTGGGATCTCTGGGGCTGTGGGTTCATCTGCCATGGCTTGGGGGGCCAGGACTGCAGGCACCAGTCCTGCTGTTCCCCCAGTTCTGCCCCCTCTGTGTGTTCCAGTCTGCTCACCTTTAGATGTACAAATGTGTGGAATTCTCTGGCATCCTGTCGGGCAGAGGCACCTTTGTTGCATTGTGGGTGCCTTACTGGTTACTGATTGAAGGGGAGACAAAGAGAGCGTCTCACTCCACCATGATGCTGATGTCCTCCAGTCCCCCCATTTATTTTTATTTATTTAACAAATACTTATAATGTTCTATGTATGAGTAATAGAACGTAGAGCCAGACATGGTTCTAAGAACTTTGCAAATATGTATAATCCTCTCAACAACCCTAGGAAGCAGGCATTGATGTTTTTACCATCTTGCAGGTGAGGACTGAAGGTTAAAAAGCTTGCCCTAGGGCACACACTAGTAAATGAGAGGGGCAGGTTTCAAACCCACTTGCTGTGGCTCCAGGGTACATGCCCTTAATCAGGGTGCTGCACTGACCACGATTTCTCCTGGCCAGGCAATGGACACAGTCTACTGGCTGACGGTCACTCAGTAAGTTTCATCAATTTGGCCTTTCCTTCTTTCACTTCACAGATATTGGCAGGTGACTTCTTTATATGTTCCCTTTTTTCAGTTGTTGCTAAAATTCTCAATCTCATCTTTTATTTCCTGAAACATATTAAGCAAAATTATTAAGTCTCTGTCTGAAAACTTCATTATCTTTACCCCTGTCCTGTGTCTATTACCTCTTGTTCCTCTTAGTTTGTGATCCTATTTTCCTGTCTCCTTGTACGCCTAGGTAGTTTTGATTGTGTGCCAGACATTGTAAATGAAAATGGAGAAGACCGTTTGAGGACTAGGATGATGTTATCTTCCTCCAGGCAACTAAGGGTTTTATTATGGATTACCTCAATCTCATCAGAAATTGAGTTCATTCGATGCTGGGCTTCATTTCCTCCAAGGGCTGATCTGTTTCAGGTGTCCTTTACTACTAAGGTATGAATACTAACCAAAAGGCCAAGGGATTTTATCATGGTGACATCTCCTCAGCAGTCTTTGGATTCCAGTTTTCATCATCAGAAATTCTGCTCAGCTTTTCAGCCCCTGGGCTGCCTCTTCTAGAACCACAAGATGCTCTTAGGAACACAGTGACCCCAAATATGGGACTGCCATCTCTGAGCTTCCTTATTCTCCTAGATCTTAGCATCATATTTATTCACTGCCTTGTTAGCTCTCAGATGCTTTCAAATAGATTTTGTTTTTGTCCAACTTTCTAACTGTTTTCAGTGGGATAGTTTGTCAAAATTACCTAGACCACTGTTAATTGGAACAGAACCCTTCTTTGTGTAAACCATACTCTCGGCAATGAACCGGATACAGTCCCTGTTATCAGTGGCAGCCTAGGAGGGAGACTGACGTGGAAAGAGACAAGGCTCAAAATAGCATAGAGCAATAGGACCATTGAGTGCATTGGTTAAGACCATGGTCCCTGGAGTTAGGTCAGGTTTAAATCTGGGCTGTATCCCCATGTGGCCTTGGTTTACTTACTTAAGTGACAGCTTAGGATGGAGAAGAGGAGTTGGGTCACAGAGATCTCTGGATGTCAGGGCTCCATAGTAGGCATTGGAGACCCAGGCAATGGTTTATTAACATGGGTAGATTTTGTTTTAAAAGACTACTCTAAATGCAGATGGCAAATGGCTTAGAGGGGAGAGTGAGGGAGACTTTGCGGGAGATGTTGAGGTGAGATGTCGGGTGGGAACGGTAGACTTGAGGAGGAGAGGGTCAAGTGAGAAGAGCCTACAGAACTGGGTAACTCGTTGTTACCTTACTGTGTGTGTATGCACAGGGCGGGTGCAGTTTGGACATTGAAGGGGAGGGAAAATTTTTGGATGACTCCCCAGGGTTCTGGGTTTTGTTTGTTAGTTTATTTATGTATTTGTGTTTGAGGGGGAGGGGGGGACCACCCAACAGTTCCAGCTGCTCAGTAGATCCAGAGGCTGCAGAAGTGTCCAGGAGATTGGAGGAAGGAGAGGGGTTCACTTTCAGGACAGTAGTTAGATGCTGAATCTGGGGCAGAGGTCTTCGGAAGACCTATGTATGCCAAATACACCATCTGAAGAGACTGGATTCTCATTTGGTTTTATCAGCTTTTTATTTTTTCTTTCTTTGCTTTCTTGTTGGCTGCTGATTATTAATACTGGGACCGTGTGAGAACGCGTCAAACCGGATTCCATGTACAGCAAACTTTTTCTGAGTCTAGAGTCAAGAGGCATAGCTTCATCTGCCTATTTTCCACTAGGGAGTAATTTCTATGAATTTTGAGTCGCTACCATACTGATAAGTTATAATGCCTTATATTCTTGTATAATAACTCACATTTGGGTAGTGTATAAAAATGTACAGTCTTGGCCTTCCCTGGTGGCGCAGTGGTTGAGAGTCCGCCTGCCGATGCAGGGGACATGGGTTCATGCCCTGGTCCGGGAGGATTCCACGTGCTGCGGAGCGGCTGGGCCCGTGAGCCATGGCCGCTGAGCCTGCACGTCCAGAGCCTGGGCTCCGCAACAGGAGAGGCCACAACAGTGAGAGGCCCGTGTACCGCAAAAAAAAAAAAAAAAAAAAGTACAGTCTCTCTCCCAGGCCTTAGTTAATTTGGTCCTCATACTGACGCTCTTTAGGGCATCTTATTTTTAGTAGTTGATAGTTGAAGAATCTGATGCATGGCTAAGTAAAGAGGTTTATCCATAGTCACACATCTAGTAAGTGACAGAACAGGTCTCGAGCTCTCTCAGAATTTAATATTGAGCACATGATACTTTACAAATATTCCCTGAGCCTCAGTTTCCTCATCTCTCATCTAGAGAAACCATAACCTACTGCCCTGGGATACTGTGAAGTGTACTGATATGAAAGATACATGATGGTAGAGTTTTCACTGCGATGTTGCCTCTAAGCCTGGATCTCAGTTAAAGGGAGATTAGCAGATGCTGAAGAGAAGTGTTCAAGATGATCAGCACTTTCTTGAGTCTTTCTCAAGAACATTGTAGATAGAACCGAAAATGGAAGAGCTTGTTACCGAACCAAACTGGGGTCCACTCCCCTGTCTGCAGTAAAGCCAATCTAGTGACACCTGCTTGTGGTGAAGGAAAGTACAGCTTGATTGCAGGGCGCCAAGCAAGGAGTTCAGGGCAGCTAGAGCTTAAAACCCCAAACTCCCGGGTAGGTTTCATCAAATAATTTTTTAAATTTTATTTTATTGAAGTATAGTTGGTTTACAGTGTTGTGTTAATTTCTACTGTACATCAGAGTGATTCAGTTATACATATATACATTCTTTTCCATATTCTTTTCCATGATGGTTTATCGCTAGATACTGAATATAGTTCCCTGTGCTCTACAGTAGGACCTTGTTGTTCATCCATTCTATATATAATAGTTTTCAGCAAAGCATTTTTAAAAAATTTTTATTGGAGTAGTTGCTTCACAATGCTGTGTTAGTTCCTGCTGTACAGCAATGTGAGTCAGTTATACATATACATATATCCACTCTTATTTAGATTTCCTTCCCCCTTGGGTCACCACAGAGCACTGAGTCGATCAACAAGGCATTTTTAAAGTCCGGGTGAGAGAGGAGTGTCCCAGGGTATGTGATCAGCTCCTGCACAGTTCTCTGATTGGTTGATGGTGCGGTAACAGGGCGGAGTCACAAGAGTTAACATTATCAGTCCTCAGGCACCAGCAGGTCCGGGGTGGGGGGGGGGGCACATGCTCAAGTAGTTTATTTCTTCCATTTGGTAGGGGTTTTAACATCTGTAAAACAGCTCAAGAAATGTGCATCCGATACTGTTACCTAGGTCCTTCGGAGAGGAGCTACAGCAGAGGATGTGGAGGAGGGGTCTGTCCCAGGAAGGCCCCATAGGGTCCTGCTCTGTTACAAGCTCAGAGGCAAAACTGAGCATCTGTGTGATCCTCTCTCCATGGAACCTGATGGTGAATAGACATGGACCCAAGATAGAATCAGAAACAGAGAGTGTGGCCTCCTCGTCTTTAGAGGGACCGCTTATCTGCCCGAGAGGGGAGCTCTGTTGCGTCTGATTCACAGCACTTTGTGGGCTGAGGGTATTCTAAGTAGAGAGGGGCTTTCCTCCTGCTTGAAAGGCAGCTCCTTCCCAGCTGAGTGAGTGCCTCGGTGCAGGGCCAGGCCATCAGCTTCGTGAGTGCTGGGCTGACCTGGCACCCAGCTGGGAATTGGGCCTGTTAATCCATTGCTGGGTGTCATGGTTGTGCAGCCATTCAGTTGTGAGCCTTCATTTTAGCTGAATTCCCTCATCAGAATGCCAAGGGCGACAAATTAAAATCCTCCACACTGTCTGAGAGAGCAGAGGGAGGACAGGCAGTGGGGAGAAGGGGGGTGGTTATGGCAGTGATTCGTAAATATCTCTAATTATATTAAGTGGTACGAGCTAAGGTGATTATCAATGTATTTCGTAACTAAAAGTCTGTTTTCTTCCAAAACTTGAAAATGAGTAGAGTGAAATGATTTGGTTTGTGTGATCAGCCCTTAGATGTTTCATTTTGCAAGTAGATCAGACTCTGTCACCTTCTGACCTGAGTAATTAATGAAGCCAAATCCAGCTTTTGTACCCTGACACCGAATTAAATCTTGGAGACAGAGTTTTGGGTGAAGTAGAAAAGAATAGCTTTATTTCTTTGCCAGGCAAAGGGGGCCACAGTGGGATATTGCCCTCAAAACTGTGTGTGCCAACCTGGAGCGGGTAGGGAGAAGTTTTATGGTAATAGTTCAAACAGGGCGTGATCAGCTCGTGGACATTCTTCTGATTGGTTGGTGGTGAGGTAAGCGGGAGTCAGCATCACCAACCTTCTGGTTCCAACCGGCCTGGGGTCTACCGGCTTGTGGGCAGCACACAGTTAACTCCTCCCACCTGGTGGGGGTCTCAGTATCTGCAAAACTGTTATGTGTGTCCCTTGAGGGGGAACCAGCACCCTGCCCCAAGGCTGCACTATTTCTTGACTGTTCCTCCCTTGTCTAGTGTCCTCTCCCTTCCCTAATTAGCATCTGTTTGACCCTGCCCTTTGGTACTCAGGGAAGGTCATAGAGGCTGAATGAAGCCTATTTCCTGTGATCAAGAAATGAGGGACACAGAAAGGCTTTTTGCCCAGGAGCACCATAGGGTCTTGCTCAGTGTCATTAGTACTATAAAATAGGAAAGTATTGATCATCCCGGTTTTGGTTTAGATTCAAGAAGTGTTAGCCTATGAGAAGCTAACACTAAATATAGGGATAAAGTCTTCCTTTATCCCTATATTTTATGAGGTTATTCTCAGCTGCTGCAATTTGCTGATCCTGGTGTGTGAATGCAATAGGGATATTGGGGTTCACCAAGATTTTATTCTTGTAAATTACTTAGTAGCTCTGGACTTTTATATTTATTTCTCCTTGGGAACTGATCTTATTTTGTCTGAGGAGTGTTTAACATTGATTATCAAGCATGACCTGAAAACCCTCACCTAGAGAACTAAATTTTCTCCTCGCTTCCTCTCCCATCTCTCTGCCCTCCCACCCCATCCTGACACTCAATATTTACGGCATGCCAGGTCTGTTTAAAGCACTGTGATTGGACGCTCATTTTGGGACCTGGTGATTATTTTAAAAATCGTAACATTGCCAATTACTTTTAATCTTTCCATCTTGATTTATGTCAGGCTTAGAAACTCCCAGAAAGAAAAATGTCACTCAGAATGTCAGGGGATTAATATGCATGGGAATCTGTGATAGTCTCCCCACTAAAAATAGAGTTTTTCTCCAGCAAATCATTTATCCCATTTGTAATTCTTACCTGAGGTTTAGCTGGGATTCTAAATAGGCCTGTGATTTGATTGCCACCTCATTTCCGAGACCCATCAGAGCCATAACTTTGCCCTATATTGCTGATTTATTTTTGACAAAGAGCATTTCCTTGGTTTGCTTGGTTGTTTATCTTTTACATTGTTTATTCATAGGCTGCCTCTTACACAGAGCATTTGAGGAAGGAATATTTCCTTTGATATTTATCAGGCTCCCCAGCTGTAGTTATAATGGAGGTGGCTCAGCCCCAGTCATGCTGGGACAGGAGAAAGGAGGAAATGACCACGACTTGCTGGTCCTGGAAGCTTCTGGAAGCATAGTGTGCCCACAGGGTTTTAGCTCCAGCCTTGCTCTGGCTCTGACCACCACCAAGCATCTCACACCCATGCCCTTACTTCATCCTCATAGCAACTCTAACAAAGGAAGCTGACGTTAGGGAAGGTTTATTGGTTTTGCCTGAGGTCACACAAGTGGTGATAGATTTTGTCCAGGCCTGAGTGCTTTCAAATCCACCGTTCTATTGACAGAACAGCTTTTTAAAGACTGAGCTTAGGTTTTTCTAGAGAGGCAAAGAAAAATAAGAGTAGCTAGTAAGTCCAGGTCTGCGTTTATTTCCTTTGTTATTAAAAGGAAGCTTACTGTTATCTTTCGATGCTACCGACATTACCTTCTAAACTGCCTCAGAATCATGTTTTGTACTGAAATCGAGCAGGACCCTGTGGGGCTCCTGGCACAGAAGTCTTTATGTCCCATTTCTTGACTCTAACCTCCATGACCTTCCCTGAGTTCCAAAGGGCAGATTCGAACAGTTGCTAATCCACAAAGGGAAGGGATGCGAAGACAAGGGAGGGGCAGCCAAGAAACAGTAGTGCAGCCTTGGGGCAGGGTCCTGGTTCCAACTCAAGGGATACACATAGCAGTGCCTTTAAGCTCTTTAAGATGTCCACGTTCTTCATAGGAGAAGGACCACCTGAGGCTACATTAAAGGAACCAGAGAAGCTCATCAAGAAGATTACCTGAGACCAGATTAGAGGTGCAGGCCAAGCATACATCCTAATCTTATCAGCAACCCCACCCTTGAACCGTTACTATAAAACTCCCCATCAAATCCTCCTGGGTTGGGACACATAGTTTTCAAGGTCAGGGACCTGCAAATCCTGCTGGGTTGGGACACATAGTTTTCAAGTCAGGGACCTGCAGTGTTCCCCTTTGCCTGGCAAAACAATAAAGCTATTCTTTTCTACTTCACCCAAAACTCTGTTTCCAAGACTTGATTCGACACCTGTGCTGAGAGGCTGAGCTTTTGGCATCAGTATCAAGTGGGTGTTCAGAGTATTTGTGAAACTGAGGCTTTTAAACATGTGTCTAGGCATACCTGGGAGATACTGCAGGTTCTGTTCCAGGCCACCGCAGTAAAGGGAGTTCCATGAATTTTTTGGTTTCCCAGTGCGTGTAAAAGTTATGTTTACATTATACTGTAGTCTATTAAATGTACAATAGCATTATGTCTAAGAAAACAATGTACATACCTTAATTTAAAAATACTTTATTGCCAAAAAATGCTTTTGATTTAAAGTGAGAGATGTGTAACTTCCTTTCACTTGAACCCTTAGAGGCCATTGTGGGGCTGTTACGGAGTCCAAGCTCGCTCTGCTCGCTGTACAACAGGTCAATAAATTGGAGACGAGGTGTTGAGGCAAGGAGCATGACTTTATTTGGAAAACCGGCAGACCGAGACGATGGTGGACTAGGGTCCCCCAAAAAACCATTTCGTAGGGGTCTGGATGCCAGTGTCTTTTATAGAATCAGAGAGGGAGGTAAAGTAAAAGGGCAGAATAGAGAGGGAGAGGTGGAGAGGAAGTAAAGTAAAAAGGGCCATCAGTCTTGCAAAACATCTCCTGGAATGGCCAGCCTGGGGGAGGGGGGAGGGGATGTGTTAATTTCTTCTTTCTTGCAGCCATCCACAGGTGGGTAGGGTTCCCTGAAGCAGGCCATTATGTATGATTATAATAACAAAAGCAACAAAAAGTAAAGGTTAAAGTCAAAGAAAAGCATCCAATGTGGAGTCAAAATTGGCTCTTCCCTGTTACAGGTTATTAATTGGCCTCATTTCAATATTGTTGTGTCTCAAGGAATATGGAGGCCGGAAGAGAGGGAGAGAGAGATGAAGGAATGGCCAGTCTGTGGAGCAGTCAGAACACACACGGTATTGGTTAAGTTTGCCATCTTGTATGGGCGCCATTCGTGGCATTATCAGAGATCACTGATCACAGGTCACCTTAACAAACATAATAATGATGAAAAAATCGGACATATTGTGAGAATGCCAAAATGCGACACAGAGACAGGAAGTGAGCAAATGATGTTAGAAAAATAGCACCGATAGACTTGCTCAGCACAGGGTTGCCACAAACCTTCAATTTGTAAAAAAATACTGTAGCTGTGAAGCTCAGTAAAGCAGAGCCCAATAAAACGAGGTCTGCCGGTATTGAGTAGTTTTTTATGTACCAACCATAGGATGTTTTTTACAATCACTGTTGGTTAATTTGATGGCAAAGATTAGAAGGCGCAAGGCTACTCAAACTAGAACCCCTAGGATATAGGTCTGTCCGATGTCCGTCCTACAGGTTCCATATATACTCATGGAATTGAGGAATGATGAGGGAGACTCAGCAGGACCTGATGATGGATTGAGAATGGGGTTTGAGGGAGAAAGAGCCATCAAGGATGATGACGAAATTTCAGCCTGACCAACTGGGAGAATGTGGTGCTATTTCCTAAGATGAGGAAGGAGAGGGCAGGATTGCATTTTGAGGAAAAGATTGGAAGTCAGTTTTGGACATGGTGACTGAAAGATGCCTTTGAGACACCCAGATGGAGGTGTCAGGTGGGCAGTCAGCTGTGTAGGTCTGTTATTGGCTGAAAGTCTGGATGGAGGTATTAGGTAGAGATGGGGGTTGATGGGGGAACTTATGGGAGAGGACAGGGAAGGAAGGGAACCAGGACGATCCCCTAAGGAATGCCAGCATTTAGAAGTGAGAAAAGTAAGAGGAACCCAGGAGAACAAGGAGGTCTGGAAAGTCAAGAGAAAAGGGGTCCTAGAAAAAAGGGGTGACTGACCATGTCTGATATTGCCTGGAGTTCAGTCAAGTGTCTTGCTTTCAGCTACCGGGATACCATTGATGATCAGAGCAGCTCTGGGGGAGAGACAGGGGCAGAAAACCAGAACAGAGTGAGTGGAATGCTGACAAGAAGTATGGGAAGCTCCTTCAACGTGCTTTGCTATGAAGGGGAGAAGAAAAATGGAGCCAAAGCTTAAGGAGAACATGGGCCCATGAGAGGGAAATGCTTAAAGCACTCTGGGTGGATGCAGAGACAGCTGAAGGTTGGTTGTAGAGCCCAGGGTTTAGGAACTCAGGCTGAGAAGCCGGGCCTCCTGGTTGGGGTCCGAGTTCTGCCACTTGCTGTTGGGTGACTCTGGTTGCCTTTTCTATAAAATGGGGATAACTGTGCCTGCCTCAGAGAGTGCTAGGACGGTGGCTGGTCCCCTGCTCTGCACAGAAAGGGCTTTTCCAGGTGAGCAGGAGAGGGACGAGGGGAGTGTGGTATTCTCCTGTGGCTGCTCTAACAAAGCACTATAAACGATGGCTTCAAGCAGCAGAAACTTATTGTCCCACAGTTCTGGAGGCCGGAAGTCCAAGGTCGGTTTCACCGGGCTGAAGTCAAGGTGTTGAAGGGTTGCAGTCCCTGCAGATACTCCTGGGGAGAATCATTCCTGCCTCTTCCAGCATCAGGGGGCAGCCAGCAGTCCTTCACTTGTGGCCGTATCACTCCAATCTCTCCCCCACGTGGCCTCCTCCTCTTCTGTATGTATCCAATCCCTCTGCCTCTTCCTAGGAAGACACTCGTGATTGGATTGAGGGCTCACAAGATAATCCAGGATGGTCTCCCCAGTCGTGATTATTCACTTAGATCTGCAAAGATCCTTTTTTCAAATAAGGCCACATTTACAGATTCTGGGGATTAGGACCTGATATCTTTGGGTGGCCATTATTCCAGCAAATGATCAGGAAATCTCAAAAGAATGAGGAAGGGAGTGGAGACTTGAGGGGTCTCATGAAGAAGTGAGAGGAGGGGGTCTGTGGGTTGGGGGTTTCAAGGAGGTGGGTTATAGCATGGTTTCTGGAATGTTCCTGAGGGTTCTCTTCAGACAAGCGCCGTTGGAAACCATCTTCTCTCTATTAAGAAGTAGTTGGTCCAGGGCTCAAATCTGAGTCTTCTAACACCAAGGCTGGGTACCCTCTAGTGCTTCCTCATTGTCTACAAAGCATTTGATGGAGAGTCTTCTCAAAATAAGCAAAAGGAGACTCCCCAGGAAGGAAAGGGGTCCTGATCCAGGTGGGGGCAGCCTTCCCCCTCATGGTACAGCTTCCCCACTTCCCTCAGTGGGATTGGGATAGAAGTGGCTGCTTGCAGGTGGCAGGGGTTCAGGAAATACTTATGGCCTTGAAGAATCGCACCTCGTTGCCTGGGGCCGGATGTCCCACTGGAGACTAGTGGGGCCGTGGTGGGTTTTAGGAGGCCAGTAAATAACTCCTTCCTCTTTTCTTCCCAAATTCTAAATGACTTTGAGGGTACCTCCTTCCCTTCCCTCTCCTCCCATCCCCCCTCCGTTCCTCTCCTTCCCCCCTCCCTTCCTTCTTTCCTTTTTCTTCCTTCATTTTTTTTTTCTTCGTGTATTGATTAAGCATCTAGTATGCGTCAGATACCGTGCCACATGGTGGGGACACAAACAAGAGTCACCCGTGCTCCCACCCCTGGGCCCCCATTGGGCCCTCACCACATGGTTTTGTGATGCCCAGATTGTGTGTCTGTTTCCACATTAGACCCTGAGCCCTCGGAGGGAACCAGTCTGGTGGTACTAGGTAAGCATCAGCCATCGTCTTGTGAATGAATGAGTGGGTGAAATTCGCACTGGATGTTGAAGGGTCATTGAGACATTGTCAGGAAGTGAATGGGCTCTTAAGAAAATAACCCAAGCCTGGGCCGTTCCTGGCTTTCTGGAAGGATCAAATTCACCTAGAGCATCAAATGGCCAAGCATCTTGCTACACAGGCTGACTGAGGCAGAAAGCAGCCCTGTCCTCACACCTGTGCCTTGCCCCTGGGTCCCACCAGTGCCCGACCAGCCAGAGGGGGATTTCCATGGGGACATAATGAGACCGCTGCTAAGCAGAGCAGCAGCAGTGCCAGTCTGGTTTCCATGGTGACCCTCACTCGTCTTTGCAGCCAGGTGTTTGTCGGAGAAGTTCTGTGTCCCACAGACACCTTCTTTCGGCAAGCGTTTACCGAGCTCCCGCTGAGTGCTTGGCGCAGAGCTGGGTGAGGTGCTGGAGAGGAAGCCAGACCAAGTGAGGACCCGACATGCAGCCGTCTACGGGGAGAATCAACCCAGACGACTAAATGCAGTGCAGGGAGACGGTGCAGCCTGGGATGATCGTCGACTAGCACCCTCACCCCCACTGCGGCCCCTCCACTGTGTGCCAAGGAGTTACAAATGGTCCATTTAACAACTGCAGGCTGTGATGGGTGTGCTCTCTGACTCAGCATCTCCCCTTCCTCACAACACCCCTTCCAAATCACAAGGTTCGTGCAACCTCTTAGGAGTTTCTTAGACATCAGGAATCATCTCAACAGTTGGGCGTGTCTGAGGGGTCAGTAAACAGCTCCCATCTCCCACCACCTTGAGTTCTGAGCCAATTGGGAGATAAGACATACATCAGGCATGTTGTCCAGTCCAGCCAGAAAAAATCACCCATCACTTTTATTACTTAGAAGAGCTAGGCTGGAGGATGCGGCTTTTATCTGGAAGCATAGCCAGCCCCACTGCAGGCCTCTCCCTAAAACTGACTGCAGGGGATTCCTGCTTCGGTCCTCCGTCACTTCCGCTCCCAGATCTTCTCCACGTGGAAGGGCCGTAAGCAGGGGGAAAAGGCACATGGCCCCTCCCCAGCACAGGCCATCAGTCAGCTGCAGTGATGGACACTAGTTCATGGAAGTTTGTGTGTGCTGGCAGGTAGGGCTGGGTGCTCTGGGTGTGGTGGTGCTTCTAGCCGACTTCGGAGGCCCTGGCCTGGGCCACCATCTTGACATCACTACCCACATTGGTCTGGCACCAGCCACAGAGAGTGGCCAGAAGAGAGGTTGTCAGAAGCGACCCAGAAATTCATTCTGTCCTGCAGGGACACGTAGTCCCTGACTCTGATAACACCCATGTTTGCTTTTTTTCTGTTTCTGTACTCAGTTTTTTGAATAATGACTAATGAACATGGCCAAGAACTAGAATGACAGAAGAGGCCATACTGTAAAAACCAAATTGTCTTCTCATCACCTGCACTCTGGTTGTCATCCCCAGAGGCAAAGGCAGTCTATTACCCATGTCATGTACCCTTTGGAGATCATCGATGACTATATGTATATTTACACATGTACTCCTTTATTAAAATGCAAACTAATCACATACTTTACCCACTGTTTTGCTCCCTTTTCTCCCACTTTGCAGCAGTCTTGGAGATCTATACCTACACAGCGACCTTGCTCTTTTAACTGGCTACATAATATTCCAATAACAGTAATCATAACTGAATTTTTGGAGAATTTAATACGAATGAGACACTGATCTGGTTTTTTTATTGACATTGACATTAACATATTTACCCTTCAGAGCAGCCTCTGAGCTAAGTACTGTTTACAGATGAGGAAACTAAAGCCCAGAGAGTTTAAGTCACTTTCACTTTCCAGAGGTCACAAGGCAAGTAGGAGGTGTGGTCAGGACATGCGTCCGATACACGGGCCTATCACTGCTGTGGCCTCTCCCGTTGCGGAGCACAGGCTCCGGACGCGCAGGCTCAGCGGCCATGGCTCACGGGCCCAGCCGCTCCGTGGCATGTGGGATCTTCCCGGACCGGGGCACGAACCCATGTCCCCTGCATCGGCAGGCGGACTCTCAACCACTGTGCCACCAGGGAAGCCCCCAGAGCCTACCGTCTTAAGCACACCCTCCCACAGTGCTGCGGTGCCTGTCCGGCACAGACGTCTTGATGCACGTGTGCAAGGTCATCTGTAGCATGAATTCTTCAAAGTCAAGTTGCTGCATTAGTGTGTATTTTTAAAAATAGGTATTGCCCACCATAGAGGCCAGACCAATTTGCCACCCCCAGTGTTTGAGATCCTCTCTTTCCCACACCCTAGTCATAGGGGCAGCTGATCTTTCTACCTGTGTCGGTCTGATAGGAAATCATGGCACCTCCCTGGAGCTCTAATTTTTCACTTTTCTTATAATGTGTGAGGTTGGACAACTTTTCGTACGTTGAAGATGTAGTTGTGTTTTCTTGTCTGGTTAGCAGAGGAGGTCGCCTGGGCTTAGCGCAGGGCTGCTTGAGTTGCAAGGTTCTTCCCCACTCCTGGCTCCACCATTTAATCATTTAATGACCTTGACCACAACCCGTAACCTTCCTGTGTGTCAGTGTCCTCATCTGAACACAGGGATGGTGAAGGTTTAATGAGCTCCCACACACCCAGACCTGAGCGTGGTGATGCCTGGCTCACAGTAAGTGATTCACCTGTTTCCAGTCATTTTAGCTCTTGGCTCTATTCTGCCCACTGAACCCCATGGTTTCTTTCTATGGCTCAGTTTCATGGATTTTGCAAAAATGGCCAGCATTTCCTCGGTGACTCCTGACTTCTTATTCCGCTGCCCACGCGTGAGTCGTTCAGTCTACGGTAGGTGGCAAGGGGCTGGAAATGCAAGGGTGAGCTCAACAGGCAGGGTCCTGGCCCTCAGGGCTTATAGTCTACTGAGGGAGACAGGCAATCAGCAGAGGACCACATGGAAAAATATATGATTCTACACCGTGCTGGGCACCGTGAAGCTTTATCTCCTTGTCCTTAGCACGTGTCTGCCCTGTAATCAGCACCAGTCCCGAGAAGTGGACAAGTCACCCCGAGTGCTCTGTAAATGTTGGTGAACGAGTGAACAAGAATAGGATTAATGCTGTGATTATGTCCAGTGCACGTAAAGTGAAAAATCGTTAACTCTGTGCAAGTGTGACAATAAAAAGCCCAGAAATTCGTTCACCTCCTGAAACAGTGGTGGCTGAGCTCATGAGGGGCTGGACGTTCCCTCGAGGCTGCCAGGATGGCACACCTTGGAGGTGGTTGTCATGATACGTTGGGATGTGGTGAAGGTTAAATGAGCAACAAAGGGCACATTTTATATGTATGCATCAATGAGTGGGAAAATAAGCTTTTCTTGGTTATGTAAGAGTACACCCTTATAAACTAGTGAAAGGACAGATGTGGGATGAAAACCATTTTCACAAATTGCTGATCATCTGTTAGCCAACATCAAGTATAAAGTGATTTCTACTTTCCTGGGAGGATAGAGTCTTAGAGTTTTGATGCTGCAAAGGATCTTAGAGGTCATCTGGTCTAAATTCTTGGCCAGGGAAAAAGTATTCTTGTTGCCAAAAGTTAGGTCGGCTACTCGCTGCTTGAAAGCCAATACTCGAGAGGCAAGGTTGGTGGAAAGGAAAGTTTCGTTTATTTTGGAGGCCAGCAACCGGGGGAGAAGGCACACTCATGTCCAAAGGCCAACTCTCCCCTGATAATCAGTGGACAAGAGCTTTTGAAGGGAATTTTCAGGGGTGTATGGGTGGAGGGAGGGGGCTACGTGCGGAAGCAGCACAGTCAGCTCCGACAGTCATCTGGAAACTGGTCACGCGGTTGTCTGATCAGCGTCATCTTGATTGTTTTAAGTACAGTTAATCTTCAGTTTCCTGGTCAGTTTGTTCCCATTTCTTTGAGGCTAGTTCTCAGAATTGTGGCAGCTTATGTCATGGCTACAGTCTGACCATCATGTAGTTAACTTCTTCCACCTGGCGGGGGTTTCAGTATCTACAGAACAGCTCAGAGGATATGGCCATGGCTCAGAATATTATCTATAGCCCTTGAAGAAGAACTAAAAGTCCTTGACTTTGCTTAATGACTGAACTATTGTTATTTGGTCGTGTTTGACTGTTTTCCTTTGCTTCTGCATTTTCTCACTCTCTGATTAATTTTTGTTTGTTTGTTTGTTTTTGCGGTACACGGGCCACTCACTGTCGTGGCCTCTCCAGTTGTGGAGCACAGGCTCCGGACGCGCAGGCTCAGCGGCCATGACTCACGGGCCCAGCCGCTCCGCGGCACGTGGGATCTTCCCGTACTGGGGCACGAACCCGTGTCCCCTGCATCGGCAGGCGGACTCTCAATCACTGTGCCACCAGGGAAGCCCTTTCTGATTAATTTTATTCTTTGGCTAAAGTTTTTCTATAGACAAGAGGCAGATGGAGGGCAAGGACCATGGGGTCCTGCTCCATTCCATTGTCTCTAGTACACCCAACAGATGGTCAACCCATTTCTACTTGGATATCTCATTGACAGTGAGGGGCTTCCATTCTTGGGAGGCTGCTGTGAGAGCTTGAATTGTGTCCTTGCAAAAAGATATATTGAAGTCCTAAACCCCAGCACCAGTGAATATGACTTTATTTGGAAATAGAATCTTTACAGATACAATTAAGATGCCAGTATGACTGGTGTCCTTATAAGAGGGAAATTTGGACACAGAAACAGAAAGGGAGAACATCATGTGAAGACAGAGGTAAAGACTAGTGATGCCTCTACAAGCCAAGGAATGCCAAAGATTGCTGGCAACACCAGAAGCTGGGAGAGAGGTAGGGGACAGATTCTCCTTCATGGTCCTCAGAAGGAACCAACCCCGTGGACACCTTGACTTTAGACTCTGGCCTCCAGAAGTGGGAGGGAATACATTTCTGTTCTTTGAAGCCACCTGGTTTGTGGTACTTTGTTAACGAGGCAGTCCTAGGAAACCAATACAGCACCTTAATCCATTTCTTCGGAATCAGAATCTGAGAGTAGTGCTGGGAATCTGCATCTTAACATGACTTGAAGTCATTCTGGTCCTTCTGATGCCTAATAGTTCGAGAGCTTCTGCTGGAGACCCGTGTGCCCAAACCGTGCATCCTCTAGTTGGTTCTGGGCCGAGGCCCGTGTAAAACTGCAAACCCTCCAGCCCTCTGTCTCTCTTACCCTGGACCATTCATCTGCAACTCCGAGCCCTCACAGCCTGAAGGATGCTCCTGAGGGTCTTAACCCCCCTGCATAGCTTCCCACCTCTTGATCCAGACTTCTGACCTCCAGATCTGCGACACAAGACGTTTCTGTTGTCCTGAGCCACCTGGTTTGTGAGGCTCTGTTACAGCAGCTCCAGGAAGCCAGTAAGTCGTCCATCTCAGTGTAGGCAGCTTGTAGTCCTTGAAAGGCCCTCCTCATCTTTAACCAGGAGTCCCCATTCAAGGTTCCACGTGAGCAACCAAGCAGCCTGGTGAACTGTGGGCATCATCCCGACATGGCCTCTCCTTGGGGCCCCTCACCTCTCTCTCCCAGACCTCTCCCCTCTTTCCGTCTCACCTTCACCACCCGATTCCTGGTCATTGCCATGCCTTCACCGGCCACCTGCACTCACCTCACGTCCATCCCGGACCCTCAATCCATTCTTTTCAGTGACCCCGGCTTTGCCAGCCTCCTGTTGCACTTGGTAAACCCGTGACGTCTGCCCACAATTGGAAATGGTGTACACATGGTCACCATTGCCAGATACCTCTGAAATCATCAAGAAGATGGTGGAACCTGGAACAACAATAGACATTTTAGGGAGGTGGCTTCTAGTGGATTACAAAGAAGACCATTCTGACTGACTGAGCTCTCCCACGCTGGAAAGCCTGCCCGCAGAGGCAGTTAGCACCCCTCACCATGCGTGTGCAGAGTGGTGGCTGGGGAACTCCTGCAGGAAAGATAATAAGGACACCTGGGCGTTGGTTGGAAAGATGACTTAGCTGATGTCCAAGGTTGATCTCATTTCTAAAGCCGTCTTTAAATGTTCCACCTTATATTTTCTTTCCCATCACAGTCATCTAATCTCCAGGTAGAGCAAGATCCAGCTATACAAATAAGAATTTTCAAATGTAATCTATTTATGTAACATTCATCTCTCCACTTCTCCATCCATCTATCCATCTGTTTATGTTCCCTTCAAATTTTCTTTGCCATAAAGAATGACACCAAGGAAGACTCTGATGGCCATAACCACAGCAACAACAACGTGTAGTAACATTTTCCAGCATCTGTTTTGTGCCGGGCACCGGCTAAGTGCTTTGTGCGTGTCAGTGTGAGGCAGTGGGGCAGAATATAGAGCCAGGACTCTGGAGCCACATGTCATGGCTTCAAATCCCAGTTCTGCCACCTAATAGCATTGTGACTTTCAACAAGGTAATTTTTCTGTGTCTCGGTTTCTTCACCTACCTTATAAGATCATCATGGGGATTAAATGGCTTGATATCCATCAAGCTATTAAAACAAAGCCTGTGCATAAAAAGCACTATTAATCCTCCCAATGACCTTCATTTTTTTAAGAACGTATTTTATTGAAGTATAGTTGATTTACAATATTAATTTCTGCTGTACAGCAAAGCGATTCAGTTATACATAAATATGTTCTTTTTCATATTCTTTTCCATTATGATTTATTACAGGATATCGACTATAGTTCCTGGGGCTATACAGTAGGACCTTGTTGTTTATCCATCCTATATATAATAATTTGCATCTTCTAATCCCAAACTCCCAATCCTTCCCTCCCCCAACCCCCTTGCCCTTGGCAACCACAGGTCTGGTCTCTATGTCTGTGAGTCTGTTTCTATTTTGTAGATAAGTTCATGTGCATCTCAGTGGCCTTCATTTGACATGGGTGATAATATTCTTACTAACCAACTAGGGATCTAGGATCAGAGACATCAAATAACTCACCTGAGTCACCCGGCGCCTAAGAGGGGGAGCTGAGATTGGAAGCTAAGTTGGCGTGACTCCCAATCTCATGATGTTTTCAGACATAGTGAAACGCCATCTCTTGGGAAACGGCCAAGTGGAGAGAGGAACTCTCCCTTACATTTTTTGCCTGTTCCAGAGCTGTCCCGTCAGGTCTGGCCACCGAGGGGTTGGGGAGTGGGCAGTGATGTGGAAACACCAGGATGGAAGGAGTTAATGAGCCTCTGCTTCAAGCTTGGAGAGGGAGGGCCCAAGCTGACTTCTAAACCAAGAGATCTTTAAGAGGAAAAAGTCAAGGATAAGGATGCTGACCCTGGATCTGACAATCTATTTGAGTTCATACCAAACTAAAAAATTTAGGGTTTATCATAACCTCAACCAGTGTTTCACTCACACACAGTAGTTAGTTTTACTCTGATTTAACCTGCCATTACAGTTTTGACAGTGAGGATACCCAGGAGGTATTTTCCCCTGAATTCTTATTGTCCAGGCCCTCAAATCGATTGGCTATAAATACGATTTATGGTATCTACACGGAATCTTGCTGCAGTAAGATGCCATGGAAATTGGCTCCTATGAGGAAAACTTTGGTTTCACTAATACTCAGTTGGTTTTTGTGGGTCTGTTACGCTTACATCAGCCAACACGGAGATTTGTATTATAAAAAATGGCCGTGGCCGTTTCATTTTCACTCTGAATGAATTACCCTCCATGTTAATGAGTCCTCTTTCTCATTCAGGAGAACACCTACTGCCTTCTGTATCAAATCCTACTGTAGTTTCTTTCTGACACCTTGCTTGCCATTTGGGGAGAACTTGATTCATTTTTATACAAAATAAATAAGGAAAAAGACACCTATGTCTTTGTTTCTTTTGTTTCGTCAGTAGCTACGCAAAGTATGAATCAGTCCTTGGGTATGTCAAGCTGTGCCGTTTCTTTCGCAAAGATGTTATCATGGGCAAGCCACTAATACATTTGAATGGCTTATATTTATGAAGTGCTCCCTCTGTGCTGGTCATTGTTCTAACTCCCATGTGAAATCACTCATTTATCAGAGGGCTATGGCTTGGACAGGATGTATATGCAGCAAAACTGGCCCGAGTAAGTACATTCCTCTCTCAAGTACAGTGACAAAAGCTGACACTTTTGTGACCTGAAAAAATTAAATGTTCTCTAGGAAAGAAGCGTTTGCATCTTGCTAACTTTGCCAACTTGTTGAAGTAGTAAAGAAGATGAAGAATCCCAGTCCAGCCTGTGCAACTCAAAATGTCTTTGTTTCATGGAGGCATTGGGGACTTTGGGAGGGGGCGGGGAGTGGGAAAATATGTGTATTTCATTGTTGTCTAAATAATTAAAAGTACCATAGGGGGTGATGAGAATTTTACCAGTGGATCCAATCCTGTATGCAAACTATGCATTCTTTATATGCATTTAGTTCTTCTGTGGCTGGTTGGGAAATTAAAAGATGACACCTTCATTAATTGCATGCTATTTTAATTGGTCTAAAGGGACATTTTTCTTTCTTTTGTGGCTTTGGAACACCCTGACAGTTTTATTGTTACTTCTGAGGGTTTATCCATGGTGATTAACATTAATACTATTAAAACAGAAAGTGCCTGTGAGCTTGTGTTCCCAGGGGATCGGGAAGGGTGAGCTGTGAGGACCGACTCTTCTGCCACCAATTTCCTGGGAGAGAGAATAGAAAAGAATAAGGAAACGACTGTATTTAGAAACAACAAAATGCCGGACTCCGCACCATGTATTTTCTATATCTTATCTCTTTTAGCCCTGAACAACTACCTATGAGGATGGTCCCCATTGTGCGGTGGGGAAGCCGAGTCCTTTACCCAGCTTGCTTAAGCTAGGAAGCGATTTAACAGCAGAGAACTTGTGGAAATGTCCTCCTGTTCATTTCAATCCCCATGTACCTGGCAAAGCACTTGCAGTTTACCCAATAGGCAGCCACCCATTTTCTAATACAAGTTAATAAATGAATGAATGAATGAATGGTGGATGGAGTGGGTCAGATAAGGTGTATGAGTTTCATATCCAGCTGTAACGAGTGACCACAAACTTGGTGGCTTAAAACAACACAAATGTATTATCTTACAGTTCTGGACATCGAAGTCCAACATGGGCCTCGCTAGGAAAACTCAAGATGTCAACTGTAGGGGAGAATCCATTTCGTTGCCTTACCCATCCTCCTGAAGCTGCCTACATTCCGAGGCTCGTGACCCCTTCCTCCATCTTCAAAGCTGATGATTCCGTCACTCCTACCCCCCTACCCCCGCTTCCTTCATCGAATCTCCCTCTGATTCCCATTCCCCTTCTACCTCCCTCTTCCACTTTTAAAGACCTTGTTATCAATCTCTGGTGTAAGGTGGGTTGATGAGCAGCCTTAGTTCCATCTGCAACCTTATTTCTCCTTTACCATGTCACCTAACAGATTCACAGCCTCTGGGGATTAGGACATGAACATCTTTGCCGGGGGCATTATTTTGCCTACCACAAAAAGCTTCATTAAAGGTGTGAAATCTATTTTGTCTGTCCCAGTAGAGAAGTAATTCTTTTCTGAGACTGTGGAACATGGTTTGTTTGGTTCCTTGGATATTTAACCATGCACACACCACCTGAAGGCATCTCTTTGCTTTTTCCTTGCTTTGTAACCTGCAAACACTCTCCACACATGCCATGTTCAGTAAGTACCCGTTGAGGAAATGAAAGAATGAAATGAACGAGCTGTTGTTTAAAACTATATTAATTTGGTCTAAAGGACACGGGAGACATTTTGATCTAAGATGGTAAAATTTGAGCATTAAAAAGAATAATGGCTGTAGTCGATTGAAACCCACCAAATATATACAATTTCATAGTGATTCTACGCAGAGGCATGGGGTCTTCCTAGATTCAGCTCAACATTTGCACTCTTCAGACTCCCATAGGCCACACTTGACCCCTTCTGTGTAGCTCGAGGGCAGGAACACAGAGTACGTGTCCACTGTGAGGGCAGCATTAGACAGTCTTCTGTGGGTGCCCTTGCCTCAGGTCACACTGCAACCGATAGCTGTCCAGGAGGTATTTTCTCCCCAAGTCACACAGCTCTAGTGCAAGGAGATTCAGTCTACATCAGGCAGCTATGGGAGCATTCCTGGCTTAAACGCTTCATACCCCAGAGTTGCCAGCATCTTTTGTAATAACTCGCGGGCATGGCTTCCAGCGTTTCCACAAGGGACATGCCCAGGTCCAAGAATGACCTCACTCGGGAAAGTTCAAAGCACAGTGTCTGCTTCCCTGTTAGGGATTTATGGTTCATTTACAGGTCCTCTCATCCAGATGTAATTTACCAATCAGGTTTCATTTTTTATGACATTTGATGTTCTTGTCCTTCTGAAGTTTTCAGGTAAAAGCCAAAGCTCAGATTCTCAGGAAGTTGGAAAAAGTTTTATTAACCTTTTGCTCTCATACCTAAACAAGCAAATAAACCAATGAACAAACAGACCCCAACTCATTTGTCACCATGGGAGGTTGCTATGACACCAGCTCTTTAACTAGCAAAGAATCAAACATCTATCATAATTATAAGCTTTATGTCCGAGTAACTGCATTATTGAGGAGAGAAAGTTCTTTGTGAAGAATTCCAGCTTAAAAAAATACAGAAGAAGTGATAGAATTAGAAAGTGTGATTTTTCAACCCCTAGTGATATCATGGATCTAGGTAACAATTACAATGTATACTAAAACCATTAGGTGAAGGGTAGATAGGGAATTTCATAATATAGGGATCATGCTCGCACCACTTGAACTTGTGATCCATCTTAGTATTTACCCGTTGTATGATCCTACAGGAAGCACACGGTACTACTTATGGTACATTTTAAAAAAACAAATTTAATCTGACTCTAATCAAGACTTTAGATCTAACTAGTAGTTTGTGGAAATACAAGGGATAGAGGAACAATGACACCCTTTGGAAGCAATCAGCCAAGTCCAGAATGTGGGACATTCTGTAGGATGAATGACCAGGTTTCCCCAACAAATCATGGAAGGGAAAATGGAAGGGCAGAGGGCTTCTCTGGTGGCGCAGTGGTTGAGAGTCCGCCTGCCGATGCAGGTGTTCATGCCCCGGTACGGGAAGATCCCACATGCCGCGGAGCGGCTGGGCCCGTGAGCCATGGCCGCTGAGCCTGCGCGTCTGGAGCCTGTGCTCCGCAACGGGAGAGGCCACAACAGTGAGAGTCCCGCGTACCGCAAAAAAAAAAAAAAAAAGGAAGGGCAGAATGATATAGAATAAAGTGGACTTAGTCAACATTGTGGGATTTTGTTTGGTTCTTGAATTAAACTTTCAACTGTAAAAATTATTTTGGGACACTTGAGGTAGTCTGAATAATGACTGATATTAATTATTGGAATTATTGTTTAACACTTTAAATATGATACGGTTAAATGGTATTGAATATGATAATGGCATCAAGGTTAGGCAAAACTGATATACATAAACACATATATACACATATATAGACATACATATGCACATGTGTGTGTGTGTGTGTATATATATATATATATATATATATATATATATATATATATACAGTTGACAGTTAACGATGCATACTGAGGAAATTAAAGGTAAAATGAAAAATCTGGGGTTTGCTTTAAAATGCTAAGCAAACTTTTTTTTTTTTTTTTGCGGTACACGGACCTCTCACTGTTGTGGCCTCTCCCGTTGCGGAGCACAGGCTCCGGACGCGCAGGCTCAGCGGCCATGGCTGACGGGCCCAGCCGCTCCGAGGCATGTGGGATCTTCCCGGACCGGGGCGCGAAACCGTGTCCCCTGCATCGGCAGGCGGACTCTCAACCACTGCGCCACCAGGAAAGCCCAGCTAAGCAAACTTTGAAGGGAGTAACTAAAACAAGATTGGCAAATATTGACAGTTTTCCAAGTTGAGTAATGATTACATTGGGAGTCTGATTATTCTACCTACTTTAAGTGCCTGAAAATTTCCATAATAAAGTTTTCTTATTTTTCTTTTCATAAGTTTTTAAAATTTTTATTTATTTTATTTATTTATTTTTGGCTGCATTGGGTCTTTGTTGCTGTGCATGGGCTTTCTCTAGTTGTGGTGAGCAGGGGCTACTCTTTGTTGCGGTGCACGGGCTTCTCATTGCAGTGGCTTCTCTTGTTGCAGAGCATGGGCTCTAGGTGCACGGGCTTCAGTAGTTGTGGCACACGGGCTCAGTAGTTGTGGCTCGCGTGCTCCAGAGCGCAGGCTAAGTAGTTGTGGCCTATGGGCTTAGTTGCTCCACGGCATGTGGGATCTTTCTGGACCAGGGCTTGAACCCATGTCCCCTGCATTGGCAGGTGGATTCTTAACCACTGTGCCACCAGGGAAGCCCCATAATAAAGTTTTCTTAAAACCCTTATATTTTTACAGTCAGATGCCATTTTCTCCTATCAAATTATTAAATATATTTAAACATTTTACAGGGAGGGGTGAAATAAGGATCCTACTGCATTCCTGGGGAACTTCTGGAAAGCAGTTTGGCAGGATGCCCTAAGAGGCTTAAAATATTGCTAGCATTTGACCCAGTGATTCCCTTTGTAGAAATCATACTGAAAAAATCATTGTGAATATCAAAAACTCTTTACAAAGCTGTTCACTTCAGGTTATCTTAGACTTTGAATTTTGCAAGTAACCCAAATGTGCACCACTAGAAGAATGGTTAATTGAATCATGGTACACCACATCATGAAGTATTTTGCAACCATCGTAGGAAACTTTTACAGTTTTTAAATACAACTGGAAGATGCCTGTTACAACATTAATTGAAAACAGGACAAAACTATACTTGCATCTATGTAAACAATATACATCCATGGGGAAAATATGTGTAGACAAAAAAAAAAACTGGAAGCAAATACAACAAAATACCTCCATTGGTTCTGACTGGGTGATAGACCTACAGTGAATGAAGTCTTTTTCTGTGTTTATTTTCCAGATTTTTCTATCATAGACATAGTCTTGTCCTGTGCATCTTGTAATAGTTTTATAAAGGTATAACCAACAAACCATAAAATTCACCCACATTAAGAGTACAGTCTGATATATATGTGTAAATATATATAGCTGTACAACCACCATTACAACATTACAATCAAGTTTTAGAACCTGTGACTCTGTGAAGTATCTCACAAATATTTCTTGAGTAGACTTCATTTTTAGAGCAGTTTTAGATTTACAGAACAATTGAGAAGATAGTACAGAGAGTTCCTACATACCCTGTACATAGTTTCCCCTGTTATTAAAATCTTCTATTACTATGGTACATTTGTTAAAATTAATGACCGAATACTGATACATTATTATTAACTAAAGTCCATACTCATTCAGATTTCCCTAGTTTTTACTTAATGTCCTTTTTCTGTTCCAGGATTCCATCCAGGGTATTACATTACATTTACTTGACATATCTATAAATTAATTTTTAATTGGAAAAAAGTAAAATGAACCTAATTTTTCAAATCCTCCAAATATTTAACCATTTTTCTCTTGGTCTTCTTGTTTTTGTTGACTTGTTGCTTGTTGACAAAGACCATGTCTTATATTAATTATATTCCTTGTAGTTTCCAACATGGTACCCTGCAAATTTACTAAATAATATTCTGCTAATTTAGTCACTGTCCTTCAATAACTGGATGGAGCAGAAGAGAGGGAGAAAAGGAAGAGAAGAAAGGAAAAGAAAGACCTTACTTTACAAATAAGTTAAAACCTCAGAGCTCTGAGGGACCTTTGGTTTCTGCTGTGATTTTATGTAATGGAATTCTTTTGACCTTTGTGTTTCCCAGGCTGGAAATTGCAACCCTGAATCGGGCAGACTCAGATCTGGAAGCTTGTCGAACCCAAATCAGCAAAGACATCATTGCTCTTCTACTGAAAAATCTGACCAGCAGTGGCCATCTCTCCCCTCAGGTAGAGAGGAGGATGGGTGCTGTTTTCAAAAAGCAGTTTCTGTTGCTGGAGAAAGAAATTCAAGACGAGTATGATCGGAAGATGGTGGCCTTGACAGCTGAGTGTGACCTAGAAACAAGAAAGAAGACAGAAAGCCAGTACCAGAGGGAGATGGCAGCAATGGAGGAAGCAGAAGAGGTGCTGAAACGTGTTAGTGAGAGGGTAAGGCAACTTTGAAAGGAAGGCTTTCATTTGCCTCCCTCCTTCATCATTTATCCATCCATACATACATACATACATCTACCTGCCCATTCATCCATCCACCCACCCATCCATCCATTCTCCCCACCTACCACCTATCTGTCCATGTACTCATCCATCCATCCATTTATTCACTCACCACCCATCCATGCATCCATTCATCCAAACTCCAACCCATCCATCCATCCGCCTACCACCCTTCTATCCACCTGCCCATCTACACTTCCATCCATCCATCCAGAATTCATTTAGAAAGCATTTACTGATCACTACTGTCTAGGCAGTGAAGGTACAGAGAGCACTGAGACATGGTTCTTGCATTTGAGAAGTTCACAGTCTAATGAAGGATTCTCGCATATAACACATGTGAATTCATTCAGCCATGTTGTAATAGAGGTACGTTCACAGTGCTGGGGGTGTCATGGGACAGGTAGAATGGCTTCATTCACAGAAAAGCATGTCCACAAGAGCACAGCTCTTGGGGTTGTGATGTCAGTGCACACGTGTGTCCGTCTGGACTGCACCGCACTAAGTTCTCTCCAGCACGGGCTCTGGAGTCAGACAAACCTGGACTCATATTCTAGTACACTGCAGCTCAGCTCCGGAAGGCCTTAACTAGCCTCTGTAAGTCTGTGAGTCAAGGCCGAGGGCGCCCCCCTCTCAGAGCGGCTGGAAGAAGTAATGCAGGAAAGGAGCCCCGGGTGTGGGCTGCAGTAGGCTCTCGTGCACAGTGCCCAGTTCTGGGAGTTCTGACCTCTCGGCCTTCCCAGGGCTGCTCTCTGTTGATCGGAGATCAGCTCTCATTTTCCTAAGAGAGTGGCAGTTTCCGTCTTGAAAGGAATCACGCCAGAGTTTTTTCCCAGGCGCACCAAATCCAGTCTGATTTCTACCTTCCTCCATGGAAGAGATGGCTGGTTCCCTCTGGTGACTTGAGCCCACATAACCTGTTCTGAAAATTTATCATCCTAGGGAGGTCTAACATCTTAGGAACGAGCTTCTGAACTCCTAACCTCCATTCTGCAGACTGGCAGCCGTGCACAGAAATCCTCTGGGAGAGAGTAGAGAGCTCTCAGGGTGACAGCGCCTGGCTCTCAGATGGTCGGTCACCTGTGGTCAGACTACGGGCTGGGCACTAAAGCAGAGAGGTGCGATTCACGCTGTCTTACCCCCAGCCACTCCCCTGCAGCTGGGGTCCCCTCGCCTCAACACACATCTCATTTCAGGGTGTGGCTTATTTTCGGTTTGGCTCCTGTATGGATTTCCTGTAGCTGCTGTAACAAATGACCACAGACTTCGTGGCTTAAAACAACAGAAATTTATTCTCTCACAGTTCTGGAGGCCAGAAGTCCAAAATCAAGGTGTCAGCCAGGCATGGCCCTTCTGAAATCTCTTGGGGAGAATCCTTCCTTGCCTCTGCCAGCTTCTGGTGGCTCCAAGCATTCCTTAGCTTGTGGCTGCATCCCTCCAATCTTTTTTTTTTTTTTTCGGTACGCGGGCTTCTCACTGTTGGGGCCCCTCCCGTTGCGGAGCACAGGCTCCGGATGCGCAGGCTCAGCGGCCATGGCTCACGGGCCCAGCCGCTCTGCGGCATGTGGGATCTTCCCGGACCGGGGCACGAACCCGCGTCCCCTGCATCAGCAGGCAGACTCTCAACCACTGCGCCACCAGGGAAGCCCCATCCCTCCAATCTTGACCTTGGTCTTCACATGGCCCATGACCCTGTCACCTCCACTTCTGTCTCTTTTAAGGACACTCATCTTTTGATTTAGGACCTAGCTAAATGATCCTGTATTATTATCTGCAAAGACCCTTATTCCGAATAAGGTCATGTTCATAGGTTCTGGGATTACGATGTGGATGTATCTTTTTGGAGAGGGGCCAACGTTCAGCCCACCACTGTTCCCCTGGCTGGCCCCACTCTCTGATCTCCATCCATGACTGCACAGGTCGGCACTGTGTTTCCTTGAGTTCAGCACTTTAAAAGAATGTGTTAAACACACTGTTCACTGTTTCAGCCCCAAACAGTCTCATTCTCTCTCTCTCTCTTATTTCCTCAATTTGTTATATATTTTTTTCTGATAAAAATAATACGCATTCAATGAGGGAGGCTTGGAAAGTACTCAGAAGCAGAGGTCGGCAAAATGGGACCCATGAGTCCAATCCTGCCCGGCCTGTTTTTTCTGGCCCTTGAGTTGAGAATGGTTTTTACATTTTTAAAGGATTGTAAAAAGTAAAAACAAAAAAAGAATATGTGACAGAACCCTGATGTGTCCTGCAAAGCCTAAAATATTTATCTGGCCTTTACTGAAAGTCTGCCAACTCCAGCTCCAAAGCATAAAAGGAAAAACCCAGAAAAAAATTGAAACACATTCCACCAGTCGACAGTAGACAAACATTCGTTCAGCCTGTTTGTTGAGTTCCTGCTGTGTGTCTGAGCCTGGAGACACCACTATGCTAAGAGGACCCCACTCCTGTCCTCGGCTTTCAGCATAAACCTTTTGCTTTATTTTTACATATATTTTTTTTTTACAGAGCAAGGTTCATGCGGTTCATTGAACCTTCTATCATGGTTGTTTCCACTTACCATCACAGATGTCATTAAACGCTCTCACACTTAGCATTTACTGAAGGCCAGGAATTTTTCAGAGCACATCACCTGGACCTTCTCTTCAAATATTCACACCCACTCAGTGAAGTGGGAATTGATAGGCTCCCACGTTTACAGGTGAGGAAACAGATGGGAGAAGGTCACCTGCCTGAGGACACGTGGGTGGACCAAGACACACACCCAGGCAGCTCGCCCCGACCATCAAGCCTCACGGCCACCCTCACGCAACAGTGCATCGTAATCCTGGTGGGCTTCTGCCTTTGCAATGCTTTTGTTGCAAAGACTGCCCGCGGCAGCGCAGTTTTAAGCGTTTGCTCATTATTTACACTGGCTGTTGGGGGCATGGAGAAGGGGTGACACACAGTGTTCTCCTGCTCGCTCTGTGCAGGGCTCAGGGTGGGCGGCACCATCACTGTGGATCCCCCAGGCCACCCTGTCCAGAGACAAGTCTCCTTATTTGAGCAAATCCGCTTCCAAAAATAGCCTAAAGCTGCAAAAGTTAACAGAGCTATTTCCCTTCCAGTCTGTGCAAGTCATTCCATCTTAGAATGACTTCGTCATCTATTCATTTATTGTAGTCATCTTTAAATAAAATGCATGAAAATATTTTGGCCATATTATTCCTCCAAGAATTAGTTTTTTGTTTTGTTTTTTTAAAAAAAAGCTAAATGAGGAGTATCAGTTTTTTTGAGTAAAGTTTAGGAATTCCATTAATTAGTATAACAATGAAATC
The DNA here is from genome assembly GCF_059928025.1 of Delphinapterus leucas. Lineage (NCBI taxonomy): Eukaryota > Metazoa > Chordata > Mammalia > Artiodactyla > Monodontidae > Delphinapterus > Delphinapterus leucas. The sequence goes on from NC_143133.1 coordinate 36,446,310, forward strand.
TGTTCACGTTTAAACATCTGTATGATCCCGTACAGTCTGTAAAGTGTTTCTGCATGGAGAAGCTCTTAAGGGTAGTGGCAAATATAGACTCTGAAGGCAGGTGGCTTAGGTTTAGATCTCACTCTGTTCCTCCAGAAGGTGCACTGTTCAGGCTCCTTGGGTCTCGGTTTCCCCATCCTTAAACTGGGGATGACAATGATGCCTGTCATATAGGACTGTCAATACTTGTTTAGTACTTAGACAGATGCTTGGCAATGTCAGCCCTGTTCTATCCAGTCTCATTATTTAGTGTAATCTTTAAAGAAGCCCATGACATAAAACAGTCAGGATGTGAAATCTTTCCAGTTCAAGTTGGAGAAACAGAAGCCCAGAGGGGAAGCGTCTTGCCCAGCTTCCTGCAAGCAGCCACTGGCCGTTCAGCGTGTGTACTTTGTAGGGGGACCTCTTCCAGATCCACGTGCTTCCCACCTACTTGGAGAAGAGGCGGCAGCAGCGCATCCTGCCCTGAGCTGCCAGAGGCTTCCTAACTCCTTTGAGTGTGTCTTAAAGGAAAAGATGCCTTAAGGGCAAGAACTCTTACACTGGAACCATCTCTGGGGGTTTTATTTCTATAAAACATTTTCACGATTTGCCCAGCTTGCTAAATTGAGTAGAGGGAGTGTCATTTAGTACAGTCATAATCTCCTGACGCGATTTCACATTTTTGATGGCCTAGAGTCAGCGCGAAGAGCAGTTGTCAGAACAGCCTGGCACAGGCCTGCGATTCTCGAGCCAGGATTGAAGTTCCCTATCCTGACCCAGGCCTCCCAATCTCTCCATGCAAGTTGCTTTTTTAGGCATTTTAAGCTGAAGGATAGACATGCCTCATTTCTCTGAGAAGTCTATTTTAGTGGAAAGTTCAATAGGTAGTTGGGGGTGAGTGACCATTATTTTAATGCACCTTTAAAAATGCACATTTGTTGCCAATATTTAAAATATAAAATTTTGGATAGAAAATCCAGACTTTCAGCTTCTCTTAAAAAAATGGAAAGATATGGCCACACCAGGTGCATAGTCCTACAGAGCCCCCTTTGGTGGGCTGAGCAGTGGCTGACCCCGTAAGCAGGGCTCGCTCTCTCTACTTTACCCCAGTCCCCAATGCCCCCAGTACAGTACTTCCCAGGCTACCTCACATGACCTCCCCTGCTTGGCAGGCCTCCGTGGTGTCCCCTGCTTTAGGGTTTAGTCTTCTCATCTGTGCCACAGAAGGATTGAACTAGAGCAGGGGATGAACACGTTTCTGTGGGTCTCTGGACCCCCTTAGGAGGGCAGTATACAGGGAAATGGGGGGGACTCCCATCAAAAGTTATTTTAAGGAGCATTTCACTATGACACAAACACATCATTTCCTCATGCCTTATTCTTCAGAAATACTATTCTAAGCAAGGACAGATAATTACGTTTTAGAATTTGCACACGCACACTCAAGCACGTGTGTATGCGTGTGTGTGTGTGTGTGTGTGTGTGTGTGTGCGTGCACGTGTGCTGTGTGCTTGCTTTTTGTCCTGGCTGTGAGGAGTTAAATGGATTTCACCCCTGTTTCATTCCTATTAATTAAAATAAATTGAGGTTTGGAGCTTGTCGAATTCCATACTGTCAAAATAGAAGGTCACTTTCATGGATGAATGGACCTACCTGGGCACCAGCTACTCCCCTGGTAGCAGAGCATCCCTGTGATGCCCAGAGCCAGGGGCCCAACACCCTCATTGTGGGTGACTTGCATTCTGTAATTTAGATCAAGTCAGCTGTGAATAACTACTTCTCTCCAGAAGAGAAGACCCCTTCAGCTTTGCCACATAATAATCTGACCATTGGAGTGACAGTCCCATCATATTCAAAGTTTATGTCCACACTCAGAGGGAGGGGATTTCTGTGACGTCTTACACCGGGGGCCAGGAATCTTGGGGGCTTCTTAGAATTCCGCCTCTGCACGTGGAATGACTAAGACACCCTCCTGCGGCGTGAGTCTTTTGAGGTAATGGGAGTGCAGAGGCATCAGGAACTTAGTGAAGGCGTGTCTCCCCCCTGCTGCCCTCCCTCTGGACCACATAAAGTGGAGGCACCCCAGGAGCCACTTCCTACCTCCCCTTTGCCTCCCTTTTAACGCAAATGTTATCAGCTTGGGCCTGATTGCTCGTATCTTTCTCTTCATCGAAGTTAAGGATGAAAGATGATGGAAATAAGCTTGAGAGCCTAACAGCACAGTCCATTGATGTTTCCATTTTGCGGGCTATTTTCAGGCAGTTTGATTTGAAAATTTCCACTCTTGTGAATTTTTTTCTTTGAGATCGTTCTGGAAAACGTTAAGATAACAGGGAGGACAGGTTACAACAGCATTTCCCAGAGTTTAGCAGCTTCCTCATGGCAAATTTGGGATTCAGTGTGTGTGTATGCCTGTGTGTATACATGTGTGTGTTCCACGTGGGTGTGCACATGCGTGCACTGTATTTGTGTTGCTGTGTGTGCCTGTATCTTTGTGCATGTATGCGCATTGTTTGTTGCTGTGTGCATTTATATGCACTGTGCATGTGTATGTGTGCACGTGTGTGTTGGTGGTGCATGTCTGTGTGCTGAGCGTATGTGTATGTGCCTGTGCACGTGCATGCATGTGTGTGCACCTGAATGTGTGTGCGTGTATGTGCATTGCTGCTGTGTGCATCGATGTGCACTGTGTATGTTGATGGTGCATGTATGTGTCCTCTATGTACATGTGTGTGCATGTGTGTGTGCCTGTATGTGCATTATTGCTGGGTGCATTTATATGCACTGTGCACATGTGTTTTGGTGCATGCATGTGTGCTGTGCGCGCATGCATGTATGTACATGTGCGCGTGCATGCACGTGTGTGCTGGCATGTTGCACACATGTGCCTGTGCATGCCTGACCAGTGTGTCACCTCCCACGTGCCCCCCTCTTCTCCACAGTCTGCTATCGAATGCAGCAGCCTCCTGCGGACCCTCCATGGCCTAGAACAGGAGCACCTGAGGAGGTCCCTTGCTCTGCAGCAGGAGGAAGACTTTGCCAAGGCCCACAGGCAGCTGGCCATTTTCCAGAGGAATGAACTGCACAGTATCTTTTTTACCCAGATAAAAAGTGCTATTTTCAAAGGAGAACTGAAGCCAGAGGCAGCGAAAATGCTGCTGCAAGATTACTCTAAAATACAGGTAATGCCTCAAATGCGGCTCTCTCTGATGGAGGAGTCATTTTCCTGAACTGTTTCAGTAAATTTCTCCTCTTTCTGAGCTAAGTCCTGTCTCTTCTTTTGTGCTGGGTTCCAGTGAACTAACGCTATCTTCCTTCGACCTCTTGATGCGGCGGCTGAGTTTCCAGTAAGCAGGGCAAATGGGGGCTTGAAGCACAGGCCTTAGACTCAGGCTCACCTGGACTTGCATTCCAGTTCCACTACCCATCAGCTCTGTGAATTTAAGCAAATTGCCTAACTTCTCTGAGACTCAGTTGCCTCACCTGTAAAATGGGGGTAATAGAGTCCCCACACTAAAAGGGACATAATGGAAATTTCATGACCTAATTCATGGAAAGCCAGTGCTTGGCACAATATATGTTTAATATATATAGTGGTTAAAAATATAAATATATATGTGCATATATGTATGTGTGTGCATGTGTGTGTGGCGATGTATGCCTAGGGTTTATGATCTCTGTCTCGATATTCTTGGGTGAATTTGTGGGTGTTTTTGCATGTAAGCTTGAGTGTGAGTGTCATTAACCCAGACTGAATAAATTCCTAGATGACTGTGAAAGTAGTTTATGAGACTGTCACTATTTTTATGAGGCCTGCCTGAGGCATTTTACCTGTGCCTGTACACACAGTGCATCACTGGTGTGCAGTAATGCACCAGATTTCTGGTCCTGGCACAGGCTTCGTGAGTGAGAGCTGCAACAGATCAGGGCTGTCCCAGGAGGAGACCAGGCGGCCCTCGTGAGCCTTTTGGAAAGAGAGGACCACTGTCAGAAAGCACTCTTGGCATGAAGAGAGCCAGCCAGCCTCTCCGGTTTGCTCTTGGCTTTTCCCAGTAAAACTTCAGGAGAGTAAATAAAGTCCTGGGTAGGTATTCAGACCCCACAGCACCACTTAGGGATTAACAGATTTTGCTGTCGTTTTGCCCGCTCCTCGTGATAAGCTGTGGCTGACTCTCCATGTTGAAAAGAACACGCGTTATTGTTAATAATACTGGGGACAAAAAAGTAACAGCCCTGGTGACAGTCCCAAGGAACAGACAGATTAGTATTTGAGGATCCCGACTCTGAGCTTCCCGACGTCAAGGGCTCAGGTCAGCTGACTCACGTGATCCAGCTCCGCAGAGGATAGAAATGTCACCAGTGTTCCTGCTGTATTGATTCTGCTGCCAGGAGCTCTCAGAGAGAAGCTGGCATTTGGCCACATCCCACCGACCATTCTGCTTTTCACTGTCAGGAGAGTGCAAATCCTCAGGTGTTGGACCTGGAGAGATTATAGCTTTTGTGTGGAAAGAAAAACATCATACGTTTCTTATTGAACAAAATGTTGAACTTGCGGGTAACCCACTGCATGGACAGTATTTCCCCAGATGGAAAAAAGACAGCAGAGCCAGTCAGTGGGATAGTACACTGAGGCTGATGTTTTAATTACCGTGCGTTTAATTACTGCTGGTCTAATTATTATGCTACTGGTTGAAGCTGGATTTGGGAGACAGCCTATTATGAAGTTAAAACACAGGCCCTGGAATTAGATGGCTGAGTTCAAATCCCTGCTCAGTCATTTACCAGCTGTGTGATATGGACTCAGTTTCCTCATCTGTGAAATGGGAATAATAGTATCCTGTCCCTAAATTAAGTTACAAAAGACGAGGAATGCTCTGGGCCCAATGCCAGGCCCAGCAAAAACACCCAGTATATGCAAGGCTATTATTACTCTCTTGTGCTTGCTTGGGTTCTTATGCATTTTGTACGTTATAGGAACTTCGTGCTATTCTGTGACCAGGCTCATCTCGTGTCCTCCATGAGTGTGGGAGTCCTGGGGTCAGAGCCGGTGGCTAATTTATCCCAGAACTTCAGTACCTGTCCTGGTGCTGTGTTTGGGGAGCGCCACAGGTGTGACTGTGCGCGTGGGTGAAGGATGCCTGAGAGAAATTTATATTCCATTTCTAGGGAAGCAAAATTGTTTTGATAACTCTTTACCATCTGGGTCTCAAATGCACTTTTCAAAGCCCTCATTTCTTATTAGTATGTAATTTTCTTCTAAACCTTTGTTCGGGGCAGGGACATTTAAGGTGTTAATCCCAGGGCTTCTATTCCCGTGTATTTTCTTCAGAAAGGAAATGTAATATTTTAACTGACTAGAAAGAATTTTCTTTAAATTTAATTTAAGCATATTTTCTTGTTTTGTTTTTTTTTTTAACAGGAGAATGTAGAAGAGTTAATGGACTTTTTCCAGGCTAGTAAGAGATACCATCTCAGTAAAAGATTTGGCCACAGGGAGTATCTGGTCCAGAACATACAGTCATCAGAGACCCGGGTGCAGGGCCTGCTTAGCACTGCTTCTGCTCAACTGACCCTCCTTATCCAGAAACACGAGAGGTAAAACCCCCAAACCACCTAAAATGATGCAAACAAACAGCCTTGCCCCAACGTTCCTCATCAAAGACCATCTACTTCTGTTCATTCAGCGAATGCACTGGCTGCTCCTGACTTATTTCTTAAGAATTCTCTAGTTGGAAGAATCCTTTGCATTACAGAATTTTTAAAACATACCCAATAGTCGAGACAACCATACAGTGAGCTGACGTGTGCCCATCATCAACTTCAGGAGGTACCAGCTTGTGGGCAATCTTGATGTAGCTACACATCCCTGCCCTGAGTTATTTTAAAGCAAATCCCCAACATTTCATCAAGAAATCAATGGTGGAGTCTTTCATGAACTGTGTGATGGGATAGCCCACTTCTCCTTGACCTCTAGGACACAGTTGGCTCTTGCCTTCACCTTTGTTTTTCTTTTTTTGGGGGGGGAGGGAGTTTGTTTTTATTTTTGTATTTTTTTTAATTGAAGTATCTTTGACTTAGTTTCAGGTGTACAGCACAGTGATTCAGTTATACATACATATATATATCTATTCTTTATCAGATTCTTTTCCCTTATAAGTTATTACAAAATATTCAGTATAGTTCCCTGTGCTATACAGTAGGTCCTTGTTGGTTATCTATTTTATATATAGTAGTGTGTATCTGCTAATCCCAAACTCCTAATTTATCCCTCCCTGCCTTTCCCCTTTGGCAACCATAAGTTTGTTTTCTACGTCTGTGAGTCTGTTTTGTAAATAAGTTCATTTGTGTCATATTTTAGCTTCCACATATAAGTGACATCATACGGTATTTGTCTTTCTTTGTCTGACTTACTTCACTTAGTATGATAATCTCTAGGTCCATCCATGTTGCTGCAAATGGCATTATTTCATTCTTTTTTATGGCTGAGTAATATCCCATTACATATATATATATATATATATATATATATATATGCCACATCTTCTTCATTCATTCATCTGTCAATGGACATTTAGGTTGCCTCCATGTCTTGGCCTTTGGAATTAAGTATAAATACACAGATGCTTATCTTGGACTCTGAGTAATTTTTCTCAGCAGCACTGGGGTACCATGCAGCCAGGTAAATGGTGCTGTTCACTGCAGCCTCTAGCCCTTCGACAGCGTTCCTTCTCAGCTAGTCTATGAGACGCATAATTGTCAACAATGAAATTTATTCTTTGTAGGTTACAAGCTTTAAAATGAGTAGGGCCATGATGATAAGGTTGGCTTTCTTAGGACAAGCCGTGCTTTTATGAATTGGTTCTACTACCTGAGTAATTGTACTAGGACTTGGCAGCTCTCTTGCCCTCTTTATTTATTTTTTATTTTTATTTTTTGCGGTACGCGGGCCTCTCACTGTTGTGGCCTCTCCCGTTGCGGAGCACAGGCTCCGGACGCGCAGGCTCAGCGTCCGTGGCTCACGGGCCCAGCCACTCTGCGGCATGTGGGACCCTCCCGGACCAGGGCACGAACCCGTGTCCCCTGCATCGGCAGGCGGACTCTCAACCGCTGCGCCACCAGGGAAGCCCTCTCTTGTCCTCTTTAATGAGGATTCAGTAAGGTGCAAGTTACGTGAACACTTCCCACCCAAAGATGCTAATGAATTTGTCACTGCAGTTAACTTGACATTCCTGATTCATTTTCACTCGAGTGAAAGAAACAGCTCCTTGCCTTGAACGGAAGCACCCAACAGCTGGGTATACCGTGGGGAGCAGTTACCAGGGAAGTGTTCTGTACCTCTGATTTTTAAATCCTATTTTAATAGGTTGGCACAGACTTACATTTCTGAAATGCATATCTACCATTCGCTCAGTCACCTATTCATTCCTTCAGGAAACTTCCATGGTAAATCTACTGTATGCCAAGCAGGGGGCCCAGCCCAAGGATGCAGACAGACTGGGAATGGTAGTGGTGATCGTGGCAGCAACAGAAAAACAGAACCAGTAAGATATGTATGAGGAATTGTGTCGTGTGACTGTGGAGGCTGAGAAGACCCAAAATCTGCCCTCTGCAAGCTGGAGGCCGGGGAAAGCCAGTGGTGTAATTCAGTCCAGAGGCCTGAGAACCAGGGGAATCCCAGCCCTAGAGCAGGAGAAGATGAGATGAAATGTCCCAGCTCAACAGTGAGGCAGGAAAAAAAAAAGTGAATTCCTTACTCCTCCACCTTTTATTCTGTTCAGGCCCTCAGTGGACTGGGTGCCCACCCACATTGGGGAGGGTCATCTGCTTTACTGAGCCCACCCATTCACATGTTAGTCTCACCTGGAAACCCCTGCACAGACACACTCAGAAGTGATCTTTAATCTGGGCACCCTGGCCAGTCAAGTTGATAAACAGAATTAACCCTCACAGCGAGTTTTCCCTGCATTTTACCTCTTGGACTTTACTTGTGCCATTCCTGTCACTAGGACTTCCTAATCTACCATCTCCTCTTGGAAGATTCTATCTGTTCCACAGTGGTCCCCATGAATGTTGCAGTCTCCAAGAACTCTTGCCCAATTGTAATTTCACTCGGGATGTGAGCTTTCTCTGCACATCTCTGAAAAAGCTGACCTTACCCTTCCTGCATTTTCGTAACGTCTTAGCTGCCTGTTCTCCTGCTCCTTCTGAGGGTAGAGATTTCTCTGATTCAAACTGAACTAATATGGAGATAAACATTCAGCCACAGCACAGCCAAGCTGCAGGTGAGTTTGGAGAGTGTGTTAACTAACTCTGCATCTTTTTCATCTAGAGCAGGCTACTTGGATGAAGATCAGATGCGGGTGCTCTTGGAGCGGGCTCAGACAGAAGTCTTTTCTATAAAACAGAAGTTGGACAATGACTTAAAGCAGGAAAAGAAAAAACTCCACCAAAAATTAATAATTAAGAGAAGACGAGAGATGCTGCAAAAGGTATATAAGGAATTATGCTCTTGATTCTTTACATAATCATTGTGAACACCCACCAAGTGCCGGGTTCCATGCCAGGCACTGCCATCAGAGGGCTAGGATCCAAAGGGCAACTGGGCAGGCATCCTGATGTGCCATCTACAGTTGATTGGTAGTGACTTTTTGGAATGCTGTGTCAAGATTTCTACAGGTCCTAGCAAAGCTGAGGGTTGCAGTAAGTTAGTAATGTCTGCCAGGGCAAGAGAATAGGAGTGCTGGTTCCAGTGAATAATGACTGATGGGTGCTACAACATTTATGGAGTGTTTAATTGGCACTGTGCTAAGTGTATTATGTATTTTATTTAATCCTTACATTAACCCTATGAGGTAGATGCTACTGTTTTCTGGGGTTTTTTTGTTTTTTTTTGTGGTACACGGGCCTCTCACTGTTGTGGCCTCTCCCGTTGTGGAGCACAGGCTCCGGACGCACAGGCTCAGCGGCCATGGCTCACGGGCCTAGCCGCTCCGCGGCATGTGGGATCTTCCCGGACCGGGGCAAGAACCCGTGTCCCCTGCATCGGCAGGCGGACTCTCAACCACTGCACCAGCAGGGAAGCCCTGTTTTCTCTTTTATTAATGAAGACTTTGAGGCTGAGAGGGCTTAAGTGTTGTGGTCTATTTGGGCTGCTATAACAAAGTACCAGACTGGGTGGCTTATAAAGAACCACAATTTATATCTCACAGTTCTGGAGGCTGGAAGTCCAAGATCAGGGTGCCAGCAAGGTCAGGTTCTGGTGAAGGCCCTCTTCTGGTTGCAGACAGCTGACTTCTTGCTGGTAGAAGAAGTCAGAAGGGTGGAAAGGTGGAGGGAGCTTGGTGGGTGAGTGTGGGGCCTCTTTTATAAGGGCACTAATCCCATTCAGGGGGCTCCACCCTCATGACCTAAGCACCTCCCCAAGGCCCCCTCTCCTAACACCACCATGTCCCATGTTAGGTTTCAACATAGGATGTTGGGGGAAGACAAGCATTCAGATCACAGTATTAAGTAATGAGGTCAAGGTCCCATGTTTAGTGAGTGGCAGATGTGGAATTGAGCCCCGGCCTGTCTGACTTAGAGCCTCAGCCTTGTCCTTGACACTGACCCACTCAGCTGTTTGTGAACCTCGAGAGGGGAGAGACCAACCGGCAACCACAGAAAGATACCATGTGCTCCCTACATGCTCTGGTAGCACAGAGGAAGTCACCGTCTCCTGGGGAACCCGAGTTCTGGGGGACAAATGAGCATCTGATGCGAGCAAGGCAGGAAGGACACTGCAGGGGATGGGGAGGCGTCTTGTTCAAAGGTGAAGCACTCAGGCGAGGGTGCCCCGCTGTGCTTGGAGCTCCGAGAACATGAGAGCTGGGAGGGCAGAGGGCGGGGGCTGGAGGAGGCACGCCCGGGAAGCAGCACCTCATCAATGAGGGCAGTGTGCCGGGCTGGCAGCTGACCTTCATTCAAGGACAGTGGGGAGCATTGAAGCGTTTTCAGGAGGAGAAGTGATGCCCAAAACTCGGCCTCTGTGCACCAGTGCTGAATCAAATCTTGAAGACAGAGTTTTGGGTGAAGTAGAAAAGAATAGCTTTATTGCTTTGTCAGGCAAAGAAGGACGCAGTGGGCTCGTGCCCTGAAAAACTGTGTGTCCCAACCCGGGAGGATTTGGTGATGAGTTTTGTAGCAGTGGTTCAAGGGTGGAGATGCTGCTAAGGATCAGGGTGTGTGCAGTGCCGCAGTTCCTTAATCTGGCCTCAGGTGGTCTCCTGATGAGCAGGTCATTACCTTCTCTGGAATGAAGAATGCTAATATCTTCCATTTGTTGGGGGTTTTAGTTCTGTAAAAGAGCTCAAAGATACTGTGATGTGTATCCCTTGAGGCGGAACCAGGACCCTGCCCCAAGGCTGCACTATTGTTTCTTGGCTGCCCCTCCCTTGCCTCTGCCTCCCCTCCCTTCCCTGATTAGCAGCTGTTCAAAAGGCTCCCATGCCCAGGAGCCCCACAGGTCCTGCTCAGTTTCAGAAGGAAGATCAGATTTGGGATTTAGGAAGCTCATGTGAGCAGCCTGCGGATAGAGTTGGAGGAGCCCCAGGCTGTAGACCTTGAGCAGGTCTACAATGGGACCAATGGGAGGCTGTAGACCTTGACCAGGTCAAAACGGATGAGAGCATGTCCTGAGCATGGGAACAAGGACAGATTCAGAGGAGATACTAGATACATGGGATAACACAGGGGGTGGTCTGGTGCCATTCGGGAGGGAAAGGGAAACAATAACTTAATTTGGTTGATTAAAAACTCTGCTTTTATTATCAAGTGTTGGGCCCGGCATTCTCACCTGGACCATTGAACTCCACCCCATCTTTAGCATCACCTCATCCATCTCCACTGGCTCAAGGATCAAAGCAATGAGGCCCAAGAACACACTTCTCTGATGGTCTGGCCGGGTTCCAGGCTAGGGTCTGGAACATTTCAGCAGTTTCCCATGAGTCCTGTTCCTTACGGCTGCTTTTGATAAATCTTGTGAGTGGTACAGAGTGAGGACATAGCTCCACAAAGGCAAAGGTTTGTGTCATATCCTCAGCTCGGAGGACACATTGTAGGTGCTCAGCCAGTATTGTAGAAGGAAGGAATTGGCACCCTCTGGTCACCCGGACCCATGAACAAGACATATTTGCGCAAAATAGAACCCAGACTGTCCACAGGTGCACTGTTGTTAGTAACACCGTGATGTACATCTCTATGCATGTCAGCTTCCCAGCACAGGGCCTTTATGCCTACTGCTCTTTCTCCCAGGAATATCCTTTCCCCCATCTTAACCCAACTGAGATATGACCTTCTTTTTTTTTTTTTTTTTTTAAAGAAGAAGATGTTGGGGGTAGGAGTTTATTAATCAATTTATTTATTTTTGCTGTGTTGGGTCTTCGTTTCTGTGTGAGGGCTTTCTCTAGTTGTGGCAAGCGGGGGCCACTCTTCATCACGGTGCGCGGGCCTCTCACTATTGCGGCCTCTCCTTCTTTATTTTTTTAACTTTTAAAAATTAGTAGTAGCATATTATTACTATAATTACTCTTGGTGGTGATTAGCCTTTGTTGTTGTTTTCCATTATGTTTTACTACAGGATATTGAATATAGTTCCCCGTGCTATACAATAGGACCTTGTTGTTTATCCATTTGGGTCTCCTTCTTTAAAAGGCCTTCTGTGACCTCCTCATTTAAATTGTCTCTCATGGATCTCAGGGGGGTTTTCTCTTAGGATATCTCAATTTTCAGTTCCTATGTGCCTGGGACTTGGTAATAATAATAGCAGACATTCATTGATGCCAATTCTGCACCAGGCCCTCCTCTAAGAGCTACACATGTCTTCAGCAACTCATTGCATCCTCACACCTACTCTGTGAAGTAGATCCTATTATTATCCGCATTTTACAGATTAGGCAGTAGAGGCCCAGACAGGGCCAGACACTCGTTTTGGGTGGCTCAGCTTGTAAGTGGAGAAGCCAGGTTAGGAGCCCAGGTGGTCTGCCTCTTGGGTTTTACCTACTCAATAGATACGTGTTCAATAAATGTTGAACAAATGAAGTTTTCACTACATTTTGGGTTATTTTCTAAAGAATAATTTTGTTTTGGGGGGAGGGGGGAACAACGATCAACTTTATTGATCCATTTAAAAACGATGCAACCTCAAACAAAGGAGGTACTGCTAAAAGCTCAGTTGGGTGAGGCAGATTAAGCCTTTTGCTTAAATCCTTACCATAAATCTTTGAAGTATGAAATTTGCCACCCCTTGCCTCTGGAATACTGTGATTAACATAGACAGAGGCAGATTTTGTCTAGTCCAGAAGAAGAGAGCAAGAGAGAGAGAATAAAAAAATTTAAAAAAAAAAAGATAGAATAGAGAGAATATTATATCTGAGTGAAGGAAGAGAAAGAAAGATGTCCTGGATCCTTCTTTGAAACAAATGAGTAAAAAGGTGGTCACATTTTACTAAAGATCAACCAGGTTACGCATTCTTCTCCTTTGGGGAGGATGTGTTAAGAAGATAAACACCTTAATAGAAATTTCCTCTCTTGTTGTCTAAGGCTTGACTATGGGGAGAAATCAAGAGTCCTTCCAGTTCTGAACACGCTCTTGCAGTATTTCTGTCCTATTAGCCTACTTGCATAAAAATCTTAGTTGGTTTTAGAAGAACAAAGCATTTATTCAAAGTTTCCATTTCGTGGTTCAATTCTCCTCTGCTGCTACTTTGGCAATCTCCATTGGTCTTTAAATTATGTTACTTTTTTTGTTTTCAAGAATAATTTGCTGAATGTGAGGTGATTGGGGAAAGAGATGTTGACATTCGGTGCTTCCTGCAACCAGAGTGTTTTCCCCAAGAGCCGTACAACCGAGTCCCGCCCCCTGTTAATTGTCTGTTCTGGAACTCCTGCCAGCACAAGGAGCAGCGGAGGGAGCGGCTGTCCATCGCTGAAGCCTTCGGGGCGGCTGAGGATGCTCGCCAGTACATGGGCCAGTGGCGTAGCCTGGTGGCCGAGCACAGCGCCACCCTGGAGGAGCTGCAGGAGCGCCTGGACCAGGCTGCCCTGGACGAGCTCAGGGCCCTGACCCTCTCACTGTCCGAGAAAGCCACAGAGCAGCTGCGGCGGCTGCAGAACTCGGTGATGACCCAGGAGCTGCTCAAGCGCGGGGTCCCCTGGCTCTTCCTGCAGCAGATCCTGGAGGAGCACAGCAGGGACCTGGCCGCCCGGGCCGAGCGGCTCGAGGGTGAGGAGAGGGACAGAGGCCAGGAGGGCATTCAGAGCGTGAGGCAGAGACTGAAGGACGATGCTCTGGAGGCCTCCACGGAGGAGCAGGCGGAGCTGAGACACTGGGAGCACTTGATCTTCACGTGAGTTTTAATCCCTGTGTGTTTTCATCGCCTCCTCTCCTCCCACTCGTGGGGGAGGGATTCCACCGCCTGGTTACGGGGATGGCCAGACACGTGCCATCTGACGCTGGACAGCAGTGTATTAGTTACTTATACCCACAGCACAGACGGGCAGTGCATGTCCCCCCAGGACCACTCAAGGGTTGCAGAGCAAACAACCAGGGCTCATGGGAGGCAGGCTTTGTATTTGGGTTGGCCAAAAAGTTCGGGTTTTTCATGTGAGCGGGGAAACAAACAAATTTTTTGGCCAACGCAAGAGCAACAAGAGGGTGAGGTGCCCCCTGGTTCCCGTGGGAGGATGTGATGGGCTTGTTTGGACAATTACAGGCTGGCAGGGAACTGAAACCCACTGCTCATGAGTAAGCAGGAATTGCACCTGGCCCCCTTGAGGAGAAGTGTTGTGTGAAGAGGGGAGCTTGTCCACAGGAGCAGGATGGGGAGGGGAACTTATAGTTAAGCCACAGGAGGCCCCCCCTGTGTCAGCAGATGTCAGGGAGCACATGGTAGTGGGCCTTCATTCCAGGCCTTACGGCCCGCTGCACCATCTCTTTATGGGGCCCCTTCATTCATTGAATTCAAGAACCATGGAATGACATCCACTTCTGACTAGGATGCTGTAAGCCATTGCCCGCCAGCAATCCTGGTGTAATAATTATAAAATAATGGATAATTTGCACCACTAATGTTTTTAAAGCCACTGGAGAGCTATGGAAGCAATGAGGACAAGTTAAAATCAAATTCCAGAGGGGCCACTGTTGACAGTCCTTCACTCCCCTGCAGCATTCGCCGGCTCTTTGTGCAGACTGAGATTTGGTGTGGCCCAAAAGGGGCCATCAGCTGTGTGATAGACACCAGCAAAGCTTTGGCAACTGTTTAGGGCTGGCACGTCAGATTGGAAACTGGAGGAGCCTCGAACACGGCCCACATGGGGCTACAGAGAGGAATGAAATGTGGGCAGTGTAGACCAAAAACCTGGGTTTAAATCCCAGCACTGCCACCAGCTGTCTGAGTGTAGGCAAGTTACTTAACTTCTCTGAGCCTCATCTTTCTTGTCTGTAGAATGGGATGACAATGATAAATCATTTACGGTGCTTTCAGTAGCACATGATACTATTGGGTTGTTAGAAGGTGAAGAAAGCATTTTATAAGAAGTCGGGGGGTAAATTTTCTAGTTTTGATTCCATGACCCAATGATACTATCAAGATCCAGCCCTCAACATCCTTCTGCTCCACTATACTCAGTGTGCTGCTTTGGTCTTTGGGCTCAGCCCCACATGGTTTCAGGATGGCTGCTGCAGCTCTAGGTGTCACATACATCATCTCTCTTTTTTTTTTTTTTTTGTGGTACACGGGCCTCTCATTGTTGGGGCCTCTCCCGTTGTGGAGCACAGGCTCCGGACGTGCAGGCTCAGTGGCCATGGCTCACGGGCCCAGCCGCTCCGCGGCATGCGGGATCTTCCCGGACCGGGTCACGAACCCGTGTCCCCTGCATCGGCAGGCGGACTCTCAACCACCGCGCCACCAGGGAAGCCCTGTCATCTCTTTTTAACATGTGAGGCACTGATTCTTCCGATTCCACTGGGCAGGACTACATCACCAGCCCATGCCTAAACCATTCACCGGCAAGGAGTGAAATGGCCATGACTGTCTTAGACCAGAGGGCAGCAGACTTTTTCTATAAATTGCCAGGTAGTAAATATTTGAGTCTCTGAGGGCTACGTGGTTTCTGTTGCAACTATTCAGCTCTGCCCTGGTAGCGTGAAAGCAGCTACAGACAATCCGTAAGTGAACGTAACTGTGTTCCAGTAGAACGTTATTGACAAAAACAGGCAGTGGGCTAGATTTGGTCTGCAGGCCATAGTTTGCCAATTCCTGCCTCAGATCACCTGGGATTCCCTCTCTGGGGCTGTGAGGGGTGTTCCTATCCCCAGCATTGTTGGATAGTAACCCATCTAAACAAAAGCTGAGCTGATAAGAGGCAAGGAAGGGCCATCAACCACATCTGGCAAAGCGCCAACTCCACATCATTGATGAGGGATTACATGAGCAAGTATATGTCAGTCTTTTTTTTTTTTTTTTTTTTTTTGCGGTACACGGGCCTCTCACTGCTGTGGCCTCTCCCGTTGCAGAGCACAGGCTCCGGACGCACAGGCTCAGCGGCCATGGCTCACGGGCCCAGCCGCTCCACGGCATGTGGGATCTTCCCGGACCGGGGCACGAACCCGCGTCCCCTGCATCGGCAGGCGGACTCTCAACCACTGCGCCACCAGGGAAGCCCTATGTCAGTCTTTTAACACAACCCTTGGTCTGCAATAAGTGGATGAAAAGAGGTAGCTGCTATCATCACCACCATCATTCCTGTGCTGGAAGAACTCAGATTATCAGGAGGAAGACAGACACATAAATAGATGATTGTGATACACAAAGCAGGCGTAATTAACCAGGTAACCATATGGAGGATTAGGATCCTTACCAAGCTCTGAAGGAGGTACATGTTGGGCGCCGGCCACTGACCTGGTACTGGGAGCCAGAGACAAGGCGACACTGCCTACTGTTGCCTTGCTGAGGCGGGGCAAGACTAGGTGGTGGAACAGCTGGGTGGGTCCTTGTCCGGGTGTGAAGAGGGGAGACCAGTCTCACCGCATGAAAGACAGAATCAAAACCCCCAGCAACAGCAGCGCAGCGAAGATAAACAGTAACCGCCATCTTCCCAGTCTGTTTATTTAGAGTAGTGTAGACTGTTTGCACATAAGGGCGTAACTGTGCCCGTTTGGCTATAACATAGCGCTCTTTTCCTTTTAACCAACGGACCCACCCATCAATATTCCTTAAAGGAACCAACCAACCCAGAAAACACTATTGAAGCGAATAAACAAAACCAAAGCCCTTTGACTATTCTTTCCTCGGTATGGCCACTCCACAGTTCAGTTTGGATCTTAGCCACAATTTCAGTTCTGAATTGAATTGAAGCCCTTTTGATTAGAAAAGGTTGCATCGACCTAGGATTGTGGAGGGGGTGTTGGGGGTGGGCGTTGGGGGAGGGTAGGGGAAGGCGTCCTTCTCAGTCTGTCTGCTCGGTCCCTCTGTCCCCCTCCTCTACTGATCCTGCATGCTGCTCGCTGGACGTCGGTGGTCCTCCCCATCTGCACTGAGGCCTGAGCTCTCCTTGAACCCTTTCAGGGATACCAAATAGCAGAGCATCGTTCTGCAGTGTCCATCCTTCCTTGGTGGCAGTGACATCCCATGGAACAAGGTCTTCCTGGCCTCAAGGATGCAGTGCCTCCTCCTTAAGTGCTCATTCCTAGGGACTGACCTTGCTGCCGGGGAGGAGAGGTCCCAGGTGTTTGCAGAGGGTGAGATTGTCTTGGTTTAGATGAAGTGACCTCTCCCCTCCTTCTCATCTCTCTTTCTTTATGGTTCTGTCCTTGTTTAGTTCGCAATCTTTGTTCGTTTTTGTTTTCTTGAACAAACAAGATGCTGTCTTCTCCAAGCCCATACAAATCAGATCCTTAAATGCCACTTCTTATTCCCACAAATTGTTCTCAGCAGTAATTATTCAGCTCAATCTACGTTCGACCAAAGTCTCTTTGCTCCATCCAGCCTGCTTTGGGCTCTTCAAAGTGTGTGGATTGGACTTGACATTCCCATTATTGGATGGTCATCTTCTTTGATTCATGTGGTTCCATTTTGCAGGGAGTATTATTAAAGCGGCCGCTGATTGAGTCGTTCAACAGGAAAAGAGAGATCTCACTTTGGTATCAGAAAACTCTTTATGATTTTCCTAAGGGTTAAAGGGGGTCAACTAACAATACACACAATCTGAGTCTGCTTATATACTTTGCTTATTTAAGACCCTAAAAGGTTGTAGCCTTTATTTCTGAGGCATTAAGTAGAAATGGCTTTGCACAATAGTTTTGAAACATATTTTTATAAGCTTCTCAATTTCAAGCAAGAGAGAGTTGCTGTAAACCTGGTCCTATAAAATAAGAATTAATAAGGATGCATATTTTGCCAGGGAAAGTGTCTTTCAGACCTTTTTGCTAAACTCCTGCCTGGATTTTAAATTCCTTCAGGGCAAAGACCCTATCTCCTATATTTCTGTATTATCTTGGTGCCTACCTAGTGGAGGATTAAAGCCAGACCACCCTGGGCCAATCTGGTTTGAAGATGGGCAAAAATAAAAACTCAGATTCATTTCAGAGTTGCTTTCACCTTGGAGTCCACGTAAGCAGCAAACACGTGGGGCAAAGATTCTCCATGAGGGAAGGTACAAAGGAACAGCTGCAGTTTCCAAAAGTGCTTCAGAAAAATTGGTGAGTCCCAGGGAACCCAAGACATGGGCTTGGGGCCTTTAGACCGCTTCTGTCTGGGGGCCCAAGTCAGCCCTTTCGGTCTTATTCTGCTTCCACGAGAGAACTTTCTAGGTGAGCTGAAGTCCCACAGGCCCACATGAAGATTTTTTGAGTGATCAATGAACAGACACACATTGCCCAAAGCAGGACAGAAGAGATGGCCTCCCTCCAGATGCTGTCTCCTGGGTCAGGGAGGACATCCTGTCCAGAAGTCCCAGCCGACCTCCTCTTCCATCTCGTTGGCCAGACTGGATCCCCAGAGGTGGGAAAGAGAGCCTGTGGCCGTTCTCCCCTGTAGAGTGGCTGTAGGCCTTGCCTGGGAGGAAGAGGGAGACATTCCTTAATTTCCTCATTTGTGGGCTTCCCTGGTGGCGCAGTGGTTGAGAGTCCGCCTGCCGATGCAGGGGACATGGGTTCGTGCCCCGGTCCAGGAAGATCCCACATGCCGCGGAGGGGCTAGGCCTGTGAGCCATGGCCGCTGAGCCTGCGCGTCCGGAGCCTGTGCTCCGCAACGGGAGAGGCCACAGCAGTGAGAGGCCCGCGTACCAAAAAAAAAAAAAAAAAAAAATTTCCTCATTTGTAAATTGAGGATTGAGTTGCCAAAGGATCAGTGAGGATGCAGGTAAATGTTTCCTGGGGCTGGCATAATAAAGCACCACAGACCAGGGGCTTTAAAACAACAAAAATGTATTGTCTCCCAGTTCTGGAGGCCAGAAGTCCAAATCCAGGTGTTGGCAGGGTCATGCTCTGTCTGAAGGTTCCAGGGGAGAATCTGATCCCCGCCTTTCTCTGAGCTTCTGCTGTTGCTACAGTCCTCAGCACTTGTTGGCTCGTAGACCCCTCATCACACGGCCTTCTTGTGTGTGTGTCTTCTCTTCTTTGAAGGACACCAGTCATATTGGGTTAAGGGTCCACCCTATTGCAACATGACCCCATCTTAACTTACTTCTAAACTGCCTCTGCAAAGACCCTATTTCCAAATATGATCACATTCAGAGGTACCAGGGGTTAGGGCTTGAACATATCTTTTGGGAGGACACAGTCAGCCCCTAACGGTAAATCACTCTGCGTGGTTTCCAGCACGGAATAGGTTTTCCCTAAATGAGAGCTGTCACTCATCATGCTAGAAAGACCCAGCACAAGGCCCCCCTTCCCCATGACCTGCCGAGTTGGGCATCTCTCCTCCGGGCTGCTGGTCCCTACTTACAGTCTGCTGCTGGCCAGGCTCGGTGGACAGTTCTTTGTCTTCATGTCTGTTCTAAACGGAGACAGGTTCTCTTCAAGGTCGTGAGCGCCGGGACGCCTGTTGCCTGCTCACAGGCTTGTCTCATTCAACTCTGAATTCCTAGTCCCAATATGATGTTGTGTCCATCATGACACACATTAGATGCTCAAGAAATCCTTGTGGAATGAATGCCCGATTAAGGAGATGGCGTTTTTTTTCCAGACGTGGATTTGACTAGTGGAGTTTGAGCTTTGAATTTACACTTTCCCCCCAGCACAACCCGCACTGTCTTCTCTCCACTAAAACATATCACTGTTCTTGCTTTTCCAGAAAGCTCTGGTCCTCTGCCTTCTCCCTGTCCGAAGAGGAGCTGCTCGGGATGAGGCAGGAAGTTCACGGCTGCTTCGCTCAGATGGACAGGAGCTTGGCCCTTCCCAAAATCCGGGCCCGAGTCCTGCTGCAGCAATTTCAAACCGCATGGCGAGAAGCAGAGTTCCTGAAATTGGACCAGGCGCTGGCCGCCCCTGAGCTGCAGGTAGGATGGGCATCTCGGGGCCTCGTGGGTGCAGAAGTGGGGCCTCCTCCGGCGGTTGATACTGTAGGATCTCGCTCCGCCACCCGCCCTCAGCTCATCTCCCACCCTCTCCTCTAGGGCCCTGTTGGCATCAGCTGTTCCTGGAAGCACCTTAAGTTCTGTAGTGGACACACTGGTACCTGGACTTTGCACTGTCCACCAGTGGCCCTGAGTCTCTGCCACTCACGGCTCACAGCTGCGCCGCTCTCCGGAGCATTCCCCTCAGCGATGGGAGCCACCTGCCCTGAAAGGTGACTCTTCCTCCTGCCCCCTCCCTTGGCCACAGCCAGTGACCCACTCAGAGTACTTCTGTAAGTGGCACAAGGAGGATGCTCAGCTCAGGTGGAAAAGGGCATCTCTCACCCTGGGCCTCGGAGGGTGATGATTGACAGATGCCTGTGGTGAGCACGTGTTATGGGCCACAGACGAGGCAACTCTTGGGTGCAGGGTTTACTCTGGAGCCCCTTATGGACCAGTCAAGGCCAGACGCTACCTGAGACCTCCACCATGCGTGGCCCTTTCCCCCTCCTGTCCTGGTTCCCTCACCCCCTACGCCTTGCTCAGAGGTTCTCTCTCCGGAAACTGCGTGCACCCCAGTCCCTGCCTTTGGCTCTGCCTCTGGGGAATCCCACCTGAGACAAGGCCTTTGGACTTGCTGTTTCCTCTGCCAAGAACATCACAGGGCCAGCTCTTTATGGTCTCTTCACATCTCAGTTCAAATGTGTCACCTGCACAGTGGTCTTCCCTGAGCACGATCCAAGATCACCACTTTCCCAGGCATCCTTTATCACATGCTGCGTTCCCGCGTCTTCAGAGAGTTGATTGCTATCTGCAATGCCCTGGTTTCTCGACTTACTCACGGTCTGTGCTCCCACTGACAGCAAGCTCCCTGTTTGTAGTACCCGTTCACCACTCCATCCCAGCACCTAGGAGGTGCCTGGTGCGTAATAGGGGCGCAATAAATTTTATTGACTGAACCAACCAACCATCCACCGGATGTGGGCAGAATGCAGGGACTTCCCTTGAGTTGGTATTATGTTGAGATTGAAAACATTTCGAATCACTTACACTTCCAGTAGCTCATCGGTGGTTCACAGCAGGGCCAGGAGGTAGATATTTTGTCCCCATTCTACAGATGAAAGCACCAACCAGCAGAGGAAAAGTGATTGACCAACGTAGGAGGAAGTAGAAGGACTCGTCTTGGAGCTGGTGCTTTCTGACTTTAAACCTACTGCTTCTCCTTGAGGAGAAAACAAAATTCAGGCACATCCTTGGTGCTCTCTGCCCAGCTGTAAGTTCTACCATGATCTCAAGACCCCCTGTGGTCTGACCCCTGATCAGTCACGTGCTGGTAAACTGACTTTCATTGGGAGTTCAGAGTTCCTGATTTGTAGCATTTGCCTATTTCCCTGGTGTAAATACTCCTTCCAAGGCCAATTTCGGGCTACCGACTTGACATCACTGTGCGTGGGGCCGGAAGGGATGCACACGATCTGCCCCACCCCCGCCCCACTCTGGCTTCCCCCGCTTCCAGTGCCAGTCCTTGCTCTGGGCTTCAGGGTCTTACCCACCAGCCTAGCTCTGTTCCTAAGAGGGGTTGACCCCCAATTTCCTCTTTTTGGTATTATCACCATTAGATCAGGAGATAAAAACTATAGTTCACTCATGGGATTAGCTGAGCCCAGTCCGAGTTTTTAAAGACATTGGGTGCAGGAGTCAGGAAGCTCACCATCTAGCTCTTAGGGCTCCCATGATGTGGCTGAGGCCACCGATTCTGTTCTGGCCTCAGTCTCCTCCTCTGTCAAATGGGGGTCTCTGAACTCAGTGAATTGCTGTGTACGTGCTTGCTCCCTCTGAGTGCGCTGGGGCAGGCCCTGAGGACATGGGGGTCTTCTCTTGCATTATCACCACGGCCATAGGCGCCGGGTCAGGGTCTGGTGGGCAGGCCTGAGTCCAGGTCTAGAGCAGGCTCTGGTAGATCATGACAGTGGAAGAGTGGAGGAAGGGTGGGTATGTGAGCCGGGAAGGGAGGAGGACTGGCCCTCATGGGGAGTGGCCACCAGCCACGTACTGCACCAAGCATCTTGGATGTGGCGTGTGCTGTGCTGGTCACGCTACATCATGCCGCACTGCATGGTGTTTTGTTTTGCTATGTTATGTCATGTCCTATTGTTATATCCTCATTTATGCTACATTCTGCTATAGCATGTTGTTATGCTCTATCCTGTTGTGTTACAGTATGCTGTATTGTTATATTTTTCTGTTTATTATGTTAGATTATGTTATATTTATGTTCCATTGTGTTATGTGCTTGCAGTAATCCTATGAGGTAGGTATTATTAGCTCCATTTTACAGGTCTGGAAACTGAGGCTCAGAGAGTGTACTACACTCATTCATTCATTCGCTGAATATCAATTTACTGAGCACCCACAACCTCTTCTCTTTTTTAATTATTTATTTCTTTTCTTTCTCTTTTTTTTTCTCTGGCTTTGTTGGGTCTTCGTTATGGAAGCACGGGCTTCTCTTTGTGGCGTGCGGGCTCCAGGCAGGCTCCAGAGTGCATACGTGGGCTCTATAGTTTTTGCAGTACATGGACTCTCTCACTGAGGCGTGCGAGCTCAGTAGTTGTGTTACGCAGGCTTCGTTGCCCCGCCACATGTGGGATCTTACTTCCCTGACCAGGGATCGAATCTGGGTCCCCTGTGTTGGAAGGCAGATTCTTTACCACTGGACCACCAGGGAAGTCCCACACAACCTCTTCTTCGACTCCTCTCACCCTTGCTCTGGGCTTCAGGTCTTCGGGGTCTGGAACCTTCTATTCCCACATTTTCACACTCCTGACACCTTGTCATGCAGGGCTCAGCTGCAATGTCACTTCTTTACATTTGTGAGAAGCTGGTGTGTGTGTAGGTTGTGCAGACTGTTATTCTAGGAGGGCGGTATGTGTTAAAGCCCACGCACAATGCCTCCTTGAACGCACGCATACGGATGTCCTCAGCAGCTGTTCACCCCTGCAGACGTGTCCCCATCCGCCTAATGTAAGAGAATATCCGTCTCCTTGTCTTCACGGCACTCACCAACCCTCTGAGAGTGTCTTGGTCGGTTATTTGTTTTCATGTTTACTGATTTTTTCCTCTGCTGTTTTGTAAGCTTCCCAAGGACAAGGGCCTCTTCCGTCCTGTGCCTGCTCACAGAGGCTGACGGGTTGAGGTCCCCCGCTGGAGAGGAGGTGGATACAGGTGGGGCCACTATCTGTCTGACTGCAAAGCTCCAGCTCTGCCCACGAGCATCCCTCTCCTCCCTTTGGGGGGACAAGCTCCCAAAGTATGCCAAGACCGAAGGCCCATGAACGGAGTTCATTCCAGGAGAGTGTTCATCTCTCCTCCCCTCTCTGGCTAAGACAGCTGTGCGGTGCCAAGAGCTGCAGGAGCCTCTCTGGGCTTGGGGAGACCAGGGGCTGCACCAACCTACTGGTGATCACTTTCTCGCCCATGTTTTCTCCCCTCTCTCCAGCCACAGTCCAAGGCAAGGAAGCCACGCTCCAAGAGCAAAAGCAAGACAGACCTTTTGAAGAAGTGCACTGAAGATAAAATTCAGCTCTTTGAGGAACAGGCCCCCGAAGACCTGGTTGAAAAGGTCAGTGTTCGATCTGTCACTCCTCATAGCACATGGCAGGGCTGGCAGCCGCCCAGTTTAAGGGCACACAGAGCCCTTGGGGGCTGTGACTGTCCATCTCCACCCAGCACCTGTTTTTTTCTTTTACCATCTTTATTGGAGTATAATTGCTTTACAATGGTGTGTTAGTTTCTGCTGTATAACAAAGTGAATCAGCTGTACATATACATATATCCCCATATCTCCTCCCTCTTGCATCACCCTCCCACCCTCCCTACCCCACCCCTCTAGGTGGTCACACAGCACCGAGCTGATCTCCCTGTGCTATGCGGCTGCTTCCCACTAGCTATCTATTTTGCATTTGGTAGTGTATATATGTCCATGCCACTCTCTCACTTCGCCCCACATTCCCCTTCCTCCTCCCCACAGCACCTGGTTTTTACATTGTGTTCCTGCAGGTGGGACCCGCCCCACCCCCACCCCCACCCCTTTTCACCTGGTCCTTCTGCCTGGAACCCTCTTCCTCCACTTCTCCCCCAGGAGGTCTCTCTCTGGTCCATTCTTCTGGCCTCATCTCTGGTGCTGCCTCCGTGGCCTGTGGTTGCCACCACCCTTGTGCCTGGCTCTGTGCTGAGGGGTTCACTTGTGCTGCTTCACTTCTATCTCCGCATTTATCTTGCACACCCTCCTCTGTGCCCCACAAGCAACCCAGCCTCCCTCACCAGCCCCCTTTTGTTACACTTCTGTTTCTGCGTGTACTGCGTATGACCACGTGCTGCTTACCCGTGTCCTTCCCTCTTCTTGGATTTACCTTTCCACCTCTTTTTACCTGAACAAGTGGACTTTGTCCTCAGCTGTCCTAAGGCACAGCCTCTGTCCTCAGGTGCCCCCTCTTCCAAGAAGCCTTCCCGGAACACCCAATTCTCCCACTTACCCCTCCCCCTGCCAACTTCCTTTCCCGTCCTAGCATATCTCACGCTGTTCCTTCATTCCTCTGGGATGCTGAGGAGGCAGCAATGTCCCAGGCATCGTGTTCACGACAGCTGGGGTGGTCCCAGCTCTCAGAAATGCACATTCTAGACAAAGAGCACTTAAAATGATAGATCATGATGATCAGTGCCGATAAAGAAATGAATAAGATGGTGTGATAGTGACGGGGTGGGGGCATGGCGAGGGGGAAGTGGGATCCACTGTAGGTGGGAGAGTCAGGTGAGGTGTCTCTGAGGAGGTGACATTTAAGAGTCGAAACCGTGTTGTCACTGCCGGGGGCCCGCTGCCTTCCCCAGCAAAGGGCAGACTCCCAGAGGACTGTCAGTGAGTGGATGTACAGACCATATTCTAGAGCTGCTGGTTTTGGTCCTACCTTCTGTCCCTCGGGTCCTTTACCTAGTTATTTTAATTTTTTTTTTTTAATGTAAGTGTATTTCTCAGAACACAAATGCGTAATCCAGCAAAGAGCCATAGAACCTGCTCCAGGCAAGGTCATGGCTCCTTCCAGGTGTGTACAGGTTGTTGATGTCTTAAGGGACACAAGAGGTAGCACCCTATTCCCACTTGTGTTCTATATAAAATTGAGACACAAGACAAAGACTAAGGCAGGTACAGGTGGAAATATCATCTGTCTTACTGTTAAAGGCTAGCTCAGAAGATAGGAATTAGCATGAGAGCCAGATGGGCTTGCTAAACATCCCAGAATTAAACAGACTCAGTCACACGATCACAGGTGTCCCTGGGGGGTTCCTGGCAGCAGCCTACCTGGAGGAGCAGAAGTGGGGCTCCCCGAGCAGAGCTGAGCCAAGCCTGCCCGGTGGGGTGGATTCCCAGTTCACCCCGGAGGGGACGAGGAGAGGGGTGGAGTGAGGCAGGGACTACATGGAGGAACTAGCTGCATGGGGGGTGGGGCAGGGCGTTTCCTCCAATGCACGCTGGTTTGTGACCCATTGTCACACTTAAGGTAGATATTGTCAGAGAAGGAAAAGTGGGGATTTGATTTGGTGGAAGGAATGGGTGGCCTGAGCCGTGGCCAAGGACACAATGCAGGTTCAGGGGAGCCCAGAGAGTCTGCAGCCCCGTGAAAAGGCTGCTTTGCTGAGGTGCTGGGTCTCCCGAGGGGATGGGGGAACAGACCCGGGGTGGAGGGTCTCAAGTGCCTGTCTGGGAAGATGGGCTGAGTCTCACCAGCGCTGTAGAAGGAGGAGAGGGACAGGATGAAGGATGGGTTGAGAAGGTCCCGAGGTTTCCTGAGCCGAACTCAGCAGCCCACCCACCGTGAGTTCACCTGACCGCACATGCTTCCCCCATTCTAGCCTGTCTCTTTCATTCCATTATGTGCTTTACCCCTCCCGACTTCCTTAAGAAGTAGGAACGGTCCATATCCCTATTTTACAGATGTGGAAACTGAGTCTCCACAGTGAGTTCATCCAGGTTTCTGCAGCCAGGCGGTGGTGGATCCAGCACTTCAAACTAAAGCTCTATCTCTTCTTCGTCTTTGACAGGGAATATTCTCACGGAACATGGTTATTTCCCACGGTTGTGTAATGTTGGATGAACGTGCCTTGGCTCCCACATCTGTAAAATCAGGATTGAGACAATGATAACCCACTAGTCACCGGATTTGTGAGGAACAAATGGATTGGAAGGTGCTTTTTAACTTTGGAGTGGGCTCCAGTGCCCATTTCCCCAATAATGGAGCAACACATAGGCTACCTAATCCCGGCCTCATGGAGAAAGGCAGCCAAGAGTCATTTGTCAGCTGTGACCTTTTCATGACAGGCCATCTTCACAAATGGCTATCTCACTGTGGCAAGTGCCAATAAAATAGGCACTCCCCAGTCAGCGGCTTTGATGTTCCTCCTGAAGTCGGTCGACTGCATCTCTTAGCATCCGTGGCAATTGTTCAGATTTTTTATTTGCAGGGTGATTGCACAGAAATGACAGCCCCTGGGGGGTGCCAGCAGCTGACAGTTGTTTGACTGTGCTTCGGGACTGGGAACCCCTTCCTAGCTCATGTAGCTATCAAGATGGAGCAGGGACCTAATGGCCACTGTCCCAAGACCCACTGTTAAGCCCCTGCGTGGCTGGCAGCATGCTGTCCCCAAAGGGACTGTGGCTTCACAGCTGGGGTTGCAGAGCGTGCTGGAAGCACCTGCCAGGTGCCCCCTTTCTTTACGAGAATCTGCAGCCCTCAGCCCCAGGTTGATATGTCCCTGGTCTGGACTCTGCCATCTGGAGAGGTCGGCAGAATTGCCCAAGGTCACGCCATCAGTGAGTGGTTGAGCTGGGGCTCCCACAAGGAGCTCCCACGTCTGCTTCCATCACCCATGCCCTTTCCATCATGGTGCTGGGTCCGCAGTGACAGCGAGAAGGCTTCAGCCTCCCAGCAGGGCTGTTTGGTCCTCTTCCCCGCGTCCCCTCCCTTTCTTCCACCTCTTTCCTTTTCCTTGCCGTGCTCAGCTTTCCCCTTTCCCTCATTCTCCTTCACTTCCTCCTCTAGAACATTTTGTAGCCTGTTCTCTGGGCCGGGCACTGTTGCAGGATCCTGCACTTGAGATGTTCACGGTTTTAGACGAGCAGCAAGTTTGTACATCGACCGTTTACAAGTTCGCCTCCTGCTTTCACATAGAAGCCACCTGACTATGCTGAGCTCCGCCTTGAATGAGTGGTATGTGACTCATTCAGAAAGAATTGTACGACTGATTCAGGGAGGAAAAGAGAGACAGGCAGGGGGATGAAAGTGAACTTCCTGCCTGCCCACCTTTTCTGTCCAGCTGATGGGTTATCAGCTCTGGTCAGAGGCAGCCATCCTGAGTGGCTGTTGTGCACCTGTGACACTCCACAGACATCCCAGGCCTTCTGATGGGCTCCTTACAAATGCACAGATGCATGATTTTCAACCTGGAGGACTCTGGAGGGCATGTACATTTTAGAATAAGTTAATCAAGTTCCAAGATAAATTTCTGTTGGATTGCACTAAAATTACAGGTTAATTTGAGAATTGTCTTCCCCTCCAAAAAGGTGGAATGTTTCTTATTTTATGTGGATCTTCTTTTAAGATCTTTAATAGATTTTATATTTGTTTCCATTAAGTAGGGTGAACATCCATCTCGATATGCTTGGGACAGTCCCAGTCTCCCCTGTCATCCCCATGTCCCTTCCCGTTAGCTCTTCCTTTTACCCTCAACTTGGGCGATAAATCATAGGGTCACCTTATGGATAAGGTATACATATACATACGGTCTTGTGTATTCTTTTTGATGATTCCCAGATACATGATAGGTTTAGTTGCAATTGTGAGTTATTACCTATTTTCAGTTATGTTTTGGGCTTATTTGATACTGATGTAAAGAAATGTTGCTAATTTTTATAAGTCTTTCCAGACTCCCTTATTCTATCTCTGGAGCCAGACTGCTGGGTCCAAAGTCCCTATGTCTGTCACTTACAGCCCTGTGACCTTGAGCAAGTCACTTGACCACTCTATACCCTAGCGTACTCGTCTTTCAAGTGTGGAGGATAGGTACACCTGCCTCTTAAGATTCTCGTGAGGATGTGCCTGTTGATTTTTTGCATTTGGTCGTAATGTCTACAAATAATCACAGCTTCGTAGCCTCCTTTCTGACTCTTACGCCTCATTTCTTTTTCTTAGCAGTGTTTCAATGTCCTTGTCTGCTTATTCCATCCTCTCTCTCATTTCCATTGGTTGATTTTTCCCTGGATTATGGATAGTTTCCTTCTTCTTTGCATGCATGGTAATCTTTGATTGGATGGTAGGCATTGTAGATTTTACATGTTGGGTACCGGATTTTGTATTTTCTTTAATAGTGGGGTTTGGACATGTAGGTATGTTCTTTTGGATTAATTTTATCCTTTCAAGACTTGCTTTTTTTTTTTAACATCTTTATTGGGGTATAATTGCTTTACAATGGTGTGTTAGTTTCTGCTTTATAGCAAAGTGAATCAGTTATACATATACATATGTTCCCATATCTCTTCCCTCTTACGTCTCCCTCCCTCCCACCCTCCCTATCCCACCCCTCCAGGCGGTCACAAAGCACCGAGCTGATCTCCCTGTGCTATGCGGCTGCTTCCCACTAGCTATCTACCTTACGTTAGGTAGTGTATATATGTCCATGTCTCTCTCTCGCTTTGTCACAGCTCACCTCAAGGCTTGCTTTTAAGCTTTGTTAGGTTGGGTCAAGAGCTGCCTTTAGTCGAGGACTAACGTATCCCCGCTGCTGCGGCAACACACTTCTGAGGACTCTACCTGATACCTTGTGTGTCGTGGGGTCTTTTCACTCTGGGTCGTGGGAACACAAGCTCTTCCCAGCTCTGTGTGAGCTCCAGCAATGGTTCTGCCTATTATTTCTGGTGGTTCTTTCCCTGGCCTGGCATTGGTTTGTTATTTGGGTTTTTTTCAAACATGCACAGTATTCAGCCAAAGCCCCTTGCAAATCTCTGGATCTCTCTCTCTCTCTCTCTCTCTCTCTCTCTCTCTCTCTCTCTCCCTCTCTCTCTCTCTCTCTCTCTCTCTCCCCCTCTCTCAGCAGCTCCCTCCTCTTTAGGACTCTGCCCCACAAATTCTAGGCACAGGGGCCTCCCAAACTCTGCTTTTGTTTTCTGAAAGTACTGAGCCTTCTGGTCTCTCCCTGGGTTCCCCAACACATCCTTTTGTGTACTAGGAACTGCATTCAGGCTGTAAGCTGGGGCAACTGTGGGGCTCACCTTGTCTATTTCCTTTCTCTCAAGTATCCCAGTTCTGTGCTGCCTGTTGTCCAGTGTCTGAAAGCCATTGCATCATGTGGTTTGTCTAGTTTTCTAGCTGTGGGAAAGCAAATCTGGTTACAGAGTAAATTTGTTCCCTGTTCCTGTATCATGGCCAGAAGCAGAACTTTCTAACCTATCCTTTTTTGATTGATTTTTACTTCTAACAGATCCTTAAAAAGAAAAAAAACTTATCCTTCTGTTATTGATTTCTACTTTTAGTATGTTTTAGATAGAGAACAAAGTGTATATGATAACAAGTCTTTGGAATTTATTGAGGCTTACCTTGTGGCTTTATTTGTCCTCAAAAAGGCTGAGTATTTTCTGTTAGATATGGAGACAGGAGCAGTAGAGGCAGGGAGGACCCAGGTCATGAGAGTCCTGACAGCTACACTGAGAAGCTCAGACCTTTTGAGGGAAAATTGACAAGATTTAGGCACTTCGTAGAGAGTATCTCTCAGGATATATTCATTAGTAGTTCTAGAAGTCAGTCTCTGTTGGCCAGTCCTCCTCTCCTGACCTCTGCTCTCATTGGTTCTAGGGGTTGGGGGCCGTGTCTTAGTCTAACCTGTTCTTTTCCTTCTACTTGTCAGTGTGAGATGGAGGTTAAGGTTGCAATCCCAGCCCCTGTCAAGAGCTGGATTGGTTTCTGGGGACTGAGGGGCCTTGAGGCCAGACACTTCAGCAAGGATAAAGTTCCAGTCTCTTGATGCCCACCTCTGTGTTCTGTTAGCAGAATTTTAATTGATGGATCCAGAAACGAAGGCAATATTTCACTTCATCTTTGGTGCATTCTCTTGCTGGTTTTTCACAAAGTATATATAAATTTCTCATAAATTTTCTCTAGGAACACTTAAATATAAATGAAAGTGACATGACCGTATTTTCTGCTCACCCACGATTTCTGGTACTATTTTAATGATGTTGCTTCCATCTGGGTGGTGTGTCTACCACATAACCGTTCACCCATCCATTATTCATTCACTATTTCTAGGTTTCATGATATGCCATGCTTGCATACTTCATTAGCAATCCCTCCATCAGGAGTGGAACTTTTGCACTGCAATCAACCGTGCATCCTAGTGCGTTTCTGCAGCAGCCTCGGCAATTATGCAGAGGTGGCTGGCGCTTCTGTCAGGAACAGCTCTTCACACACCTGTCATTTCAGAAGTGACTAGAGCTTAAGCATGAGAATAATGTGCTCATTTTCAGATGACATGACAAGAGAGAAAACTGATGGTACAGGTCTTTATAAAGCTTAGAAAAGAAGGCATATTGGAAGGGAATGCATTTTAGGAAGAGGCTAGAAAATCCATTCATCCACCTACCAAGACTGGGAAAGCCTCCAGATGGTTCTCTTCATGTCTACTCTTGCCCCTGTTTTATCCCTTGAGTCAGACTCTGTCAAAGTCATCTCCCTGAAACACCATTTTAAGGAAAGTTTCTTTCTTTTTTAAAAATTTTTATCTTATATTGGAGCATAGTTGATTAACAATGTTGTGTTAGTTTCAGGTGTACAGCAAAGTGATTCAGTTATACATATACATATCTATTCTTTTTCGAATTATTTTCCCATTTAGGTTATTACAGAATATTGAGCAGAGTTCCTAAGGGAAGTTTCATAGCTTCCCACTGCTCCTAAAGCAGCCCACTTATATTTTTAATTTCTAATTTTTCAAGAGTTTTTTCTCTCTGAATGCTCTCTATGAAATGACATTGTCTTATTGTTTTAAGGCTACTATAACTCTTGTATCTCTCTGAGAACATTAAGTTTTTCAAAAAAATTCCTGCATATTTATTATCACCTCTGCGTTCATTAGAGGCTTTCCCAGGTATGTGGCCATCCTTGGTGGTCTGCTCATATTTAAGAGTGGAGTACTTGGGCTTCCCTGGTGGCACAGTGGTTGAGAGTCCGCCTGCCGATGAAGGGGTCACGGGTTCGTGTCCCAGTCCGGGAAGATCCCACATGCCGCGGAGCGGCTGGGCCCGTGAGCCATGGCCGCTGAGCCTGCGCGTCTGGAGCCTGTGCTCCACAACGGGAGAGGACGCAACAGTGAGAGGCCCCAACAGTGAGAGGCCCGCGTACAGCAAAAAAAAAAAAAAAAAAAGAGTGGAGTACTTAAATGCTACTTGGAGGCTCTAAGCTGTAAGTAGGGCTTGCAGACTATGACCTTCACTATGGTGTGACTGGGCTGGACCACTCACTTGGGGAATTCCCAATGTCTGTAACTTTAGAGCTTTCTTGAAATCTGGTCAGAGTGCCCAGAGAAGACCAGTCTCCTGCCTAAATGGTAAAGGCCTTGCTACCCATATGTCAGGAGCCAAATGTGGGAAGAGAACTGAGATTTTAGTAGTCAGTATGTAGAGTTTTACTTGAGTCCTTCTGCCTTAAAGAGAGCAGTAGATGCATGTTATAAATCTACTGTCTTTCTCCAGGAATCTCAATTGTTAATATTTTTCTACATTGTGCATGTTTTTTTATAATTAGAAATGAAAAAACTTTTTAAAGGAGGAAAGAAAACTCTCAATATTATAAACTATTGTTTTATCTTTTTCCTGCAACCCAAAGGAGACTCTATTTAACTGAGTATAGTAATGATAACCAAAATAATACTAGCGGTAAGAATATGGCAGGTACTATTTATTAGGGGCTCATTAGGTACCACAGACTCTACTAGGCATTGTTCCCTGTCATTTTATTGTTTGCGTTTCATAGATAAAACTGAGACTCAGAGAGGTTAAGCAGCTTGTCCAGGTCACACAGCTAGTTAGGTGGTAAGTTTGTACGTAGGAGATAACAGATCAGCCATAAACACAAGAAATAAAACTATGTTGACTAGTTTAAGGCAGTACTCTTAATTTGTTTGAGATTTTTGCACTTTAATTATGCACATGATGGGTTGAGTGGCAATGTCTTTCCAGGCATAGAAATCAAGTTTTCTATCTTAAATTTAAGCACTAATGTTGTTTATTTAGCCGGGTGTTATTTCATTCAATAAACATTAACCCAACACACCTTTACTGAGTCCACTCCCCTCCTGATGCAAGATAAAGGAGAGAGTCTTAAATTTTGAACCCATCCTGCAAAGCATGGTTTAAACTGACCTGCTTTTTGAGAGGGCCAGCCACTAGAATACGAGTGCATTCTTATATTTAAATAGTGTTTCATCAGCATCTCCTCCCAGCATGTGGATGTGAGATTCCTAATGTGACTCCTTTCTGACCCCTCTCTTTCCACATGGAGGGACTTTGCTAGTGACATCCTGGCCTCTCTGCATTCCTTGCCCACTTCCTTCCAAGGAGAATGTTACCTGATTGGCGAGATTAAAGTAGGAACTGAGCATGCTCGGTGCAACTCCCTCCTCTCTTTGGAAGCCAGCCTGTCTGCAGGAAGCCCCCATTTTCTGACTACGATGTGATGAGCTAAGGGAGGAGGCCTGCTGTTTGGAGGAGTGTCCACTCCTTTGCAAACACATCTGAGCCACATTCTCCAGTCTAGTTTCCATCAATATTAGAGCTGACATTTGGTGTCTGTCTGGCTCACCCATGCATCCAGTTGTATATGTTTCCAAACTTGTGCAAGGAGGAGGGGTGTAAGGTCTTGAACTTCTTAGAATCTCAATAATTCTCTGATGATTGACAGGTTGATTTTATTTTGTGTTTAAAGAACATCCCAACGAATAGAAGAAACGACTCCTTCAAAACTGCACATTCTACCAGGGAAACCAGTTAGGAAGTTGTTTGAACTTCACATCTAAAATAAGAGTATTTTTATTAATTTAGGTAGCTTGAATATTTAATTAAGCCTGTCATTAATACCTCATAGAAATGCAAATCTGTATCTTTTCCCAGGAGTTCTTTTAAAGGAGGATGAACGCCCTCTTCAGGGGCGTATTCTCATAGGGCTAGAATTAAGAAATTAAGCTTTCCGAAGAAGAAAGAGGATGTTAGAGAATCTTTCTTTTGTTAATTTCACTGTGCAAGTTGTTCTCGAAGTACGTGCAAAAGGCTTTACACTTATCCCACATTTTAGGAATGACTGTGCATAAGTAAAATGAGATACCCCTCATGGCCACCTTACTCTGCTCTGCATCTCTGCAGGGGACTAGGCCTTACAGGGTATTTGGGCCACTACCTGTCCAGGGCTGGGGAAGATTGAAACCACATGGAGGAAATGTGGAAATATGAGCTCGTGCAGGTGTGTAAGGAGGGGACTGCTCATCCATTTCTTGTTCACCTGCCTGTCACTCATGTTTTTCCTTTTTAGTAACTTTAACAGGCTTGCCAAAGCCCTTTCTGTTGCCTCCGGAGAGAGGCTACCTACCTCCCCTTGGCAGTGAGGGTCTCTGTAATGTGGTTTCTGTCTGACCTCTAGGTCCTTATCTTCCACTTTTCCTTTCAGCTTTGGTCTAATTCACCCTCTCACTAACCCCATAGGGACCCCATACACTCTTGCCTCAGTGCCTTTGGTTGTGCTGTTCCCTCTTCCTTAATGCCTGGATCCTTCAATATCCAGTTCAAAAGCTGATATCTTCACAACCTTCCCTGACCCCTCCCCTTCTTCCATCCTCTAAAATATCATAGCGCTATATATGGACCTCCTTTATGCCACCAACCATGTTCTACCTTTGATAA
The DNA here is from genome assembly GCF_059928025.1 of Delphinapterus leucas. Lineage (NCBI taxonomy): Eukaryota > Metazoa > Chordata > Mammalia > Artiodactyla > Monodontidae > Delphinapterus > Delphinapterus leucas. Next base: position 36,479,911 of record NC_143133.1, read on the forward strand.
TAAAATTAATACTAACAATAAACAACAACAGCTAGCCATCATTCAACACTTCAGTGTGTCAGGCACTGTTACAGTCAACGAAAAGTAGTAGATTATTCATTTACTTATTTATTTTCTTTCAAGTATTTGTTTTTGGGGTTTTTTTTGTTTTTGTTTTTTAACATCTTTATTGGAGTATAATTGCTTTACAATGCTGTGTCAGTTTCTGCTTTATAACAAAGTGAATCAGTTATACATATACATATGTTCCCATATCTCTTCCCTCCCTCCCACCCTCCCTATCCCACCCCTCTAGGTGGTCACAAAGCACCGAGCTGACCTCCCTGTGCTATGCGGCTGCTTCCCACTATCTATCTGTTTTACATTTGGTAGCGTATATATGTCCATGACACTCTCTCACTTTGTCCTAGCTTACCCTTCCCCCTCCCCGTATCCTCAAGTCCATTCTCTAGTAGGTCTGTGTCTTTATTCCTGTCTTGCTCCTAGGTTCTTCATGACCATTTTTTTTTTTTTTTAGTTTCCATGTATATGTATTAGCATACGGTATTTGTTTTTCTCTTTCTGACTTACTTCGCTCTGTATGACAGACTCTAGGTCCATCCACCTCACTACAAATAACTCAATTTCGTTTCTTTTTATGGCTGAGTAATATTCCATTATATATATGTGTGCCACATCTTCTTTATCCATTCATCTGTCGATGGACACTTAGGTTGCTTCCATGTCCTGGCTATTGTAAATAGAGCTGCAATGAACATTTTGGTACATGACTCCTTTTGAATTATGGTTTTCTCAAAGTAGTAGATTATTTAATAATCAAAATAACCTTACTAGGGACTTATTTTGCTTCTGGCCATAATGGAATTGAAGCATCAAATTATCCCCTCACCTAAAACAAAACAAAACAAAAACAATGAACAAAATGTATGAAATAATGTGTTTTTTAAAACACTGGACAACAGTCAAAAGTGATCCCTGAGAAACAGGGAACAAATGAGTTGAGCCCTGTGACTGTCCTGGGTACGGCCCTGAAAGAACTTCCAGGCCATGGCACAGGGGAAGGAAACCAGGCAGAACCTGGTGGACTCCTTGAGTGAAGAAGACAAAGCTAGGAATTCAGAGAAGCTAAGTCATGTGCATGACTAAATAAACATAACACCCGGCTAAATAAACATCATTAATGCTTAAATTTAAGATAGAAAAATTGATTTCTATGCCTGGAAAGACATTGCCACCCACCCCATCATCTAGATAATTAAAGTGCAAAAATATCAAACAAATTTAGAGTACTGGCTCTGGAGCCTGTGCCTTTCACCATGCTGCCTACTTCCCTCCTCAATTCTGAGCTCTTTCAGGATTAGATACCTGTCTAGTGACGCACCATTCCCGGGTGCGTCACACATTCCTTTATATTATACATATTTGGTGCTCATTAAATTTTTTTGGATGAATGAACAAAGGTGTAAATATATTTTCTGTTTGTGAACTTACTGTGAAACAAATAACGGTGGGAAAAAAGAGTTTGCTGGAAGACTGTTAGGATCTGTAAAGCACTTCAGAGACTCAGTTTCCAAGTGTCCCCATGAGGAAGTAATCAGACACCGCTCTTGGGGCCCCATTCTCACAGGGCATCGCCCAGTCTTGCAAGGACATTGGACCACCTCTACGAGCTGTTCAGGCTCCTCCATACAAGCTGAGTACAGCTGCTGGCCCTCGAAGAAAGCCCACCTGGAAGGCGCAGGCCAGTGATCCGTAATTACCGTGGAAACAGATCACCGGACTGTCACAAGTGGCTGTCACCTGGTGCTCCAAACTAGGGAAAGACTGGGGTCTGGTAGCATCCTTTTGATAACAAGACTTCATGTTTCCTTTCAAGCAGGGAAATGAAGTGTCTTCTTCCAGAGAAGCTGTTTTCATGCCGTAGTTCTGTGTGTTATTGCCTCTGATCCCTGTTGCTAGTGGGCTGCTTTGTGACCCAAATATGCTGGTCCCCACAGCGTGTCTTTGAAGAACTAGTTTCACTTGTTGTCCTTCCTTCTCCATGGCCTGTGGTAAGCACCACCTCTCCAAGAAGCCTTTGCAGGTCCCCCAGCAGAGTTTTCTTTTCCAGCCAATAATACCCAAAGTGGGCTATTTGCTTCTTTGGGGCACTTTTTCCTCCTTCCTGCAGCAGAGTTTTTCCTGAAGGACAGATCACACAGGTGAAATCTGATCTCTTTAAACTGGGATTTGCCTTCCTCTGAAGGACACACAATGGGCACAGGAAAATTGCACAGCCATGGGAGAACCCGGGCCACCATCTTCTGCTAGCCTCTATGCCGTGTAAATATTTTCCCTTGTGCCAGCTACGTTATAACCTCTGAATATAAACATACAAATCTTAAAAATAGGTTACATAGCAGGATACAAAATTCCACAAGCTTTTTATTTTCCTTTTTTTTTTATTGTGGTAAAATACACGTAACATGCAACGTACCACCTTAACCATTTTTTCAGTATCCAATTCAGTGGCATTAAGTACATTCACGTTGTATACAGCTGTCACCACCATCCATCTCCAGAACTTTTAATCTTCCCAAACTGACACTCTGTCCCCACGAAGCACTAACTCCCACCCCCTCCTCTCCCCAGCCCTTGGCAACCACCATCCTACTTTCTGACTCTATGAATTTGACTACTCTAGGAAACTCATATAAGTGGAATCATACGGGATTTGTCCTTTCGTGACTGGTTGATTTCTCTCGGCATAATGTCATCCATGCTGTAGCATGTGCTAGAATTTCCTTCCTTTTTAAGGCTACATAATATTCCACTGTATAAATAGACCCCATTTTGTTTATCTGTACATCTGTTGAGGGGTCCTTGGGTTGCTTTGACTTTGGCTATTGTGAATATATTCCACAAACCTTTAAAGATGAAAGGCTTCATCGAGATATGACGCTTGTGTAGGCTACTTTTGGGGTTGTACTTTAGCTTCCTGTGCAGGGGAGAGGGGTGCACACTTACAGGGACCTGCCTATAGGGGCTCGGGTGGTGAAATCAGAGAAGCAGTAGACTGTGTTGTTCCCTGTAGCAAGTTTCCTAGAGAAAGTGTAAGAGGTAGTGATAGCAGAGAAAAAATGTAGAGAAGCTGGAATGAACTACTTAGTTGAGTGAATGAGTATAATGAATGGATTCTCTCATCTAGAGGCTGCTGGGCCCCTCGGGTGTCGGGCCCTCCCCTGGAAGAGCTCTGTCCTGGTGGGGTAAACAGTGTGGTGCCGGCTGGGGAGAGGAGCTTGAGAGACAAAAGAAACACAAAGAGGGCGACACATGTGCAGAGTGAGGATGCTTCAAAGTGGCTCCTTGGGAACCAGAGACGCAAAGGACAAGTAGGAGATTTTCAGGAGGACAAAGATGAGGGATGTTTGAATCATAGCGAAGAGCTCAGATGATAGACACAAAGAGCATGGTGTGCAAGGCCCTGAACTGTCAGGAGTAATGGAAGTCCCACGTATGTGGGTGGATGTGGCGGAACAGACCAGACCTTTCCAGCTGTACCTTAGCTGGGATCGGGGAGCGGAGGGCTTTAGGGGCTGTGTTAGGAAGACTGAATTTTCATCCTTTAAGATGGGAGGCTTGAAGGATTTTGCCCTGGAGAGCAACACAGTTCGATTTACCTCCGAGAGTGATAAATGTGGAATGAACAGCTGGACTCTGAAAGTCCTGCAGCATCTTTATAAGCAGAGAGGCCCTTGCTGTCTTAAACTGCGCACTGAGATTCCAACGCTGCTGCCTTGAGACCTTCTTCAGAACCCCGAATCGATGACCGGCTGCCTGCCTGCATGAATATAAATACACCGTGCTTTTGTAAGCCGCGTGCTCTGTCCTCCGCCGTCCCTCCACTTACCGCTCTCTGGTTCTCTGGCTGGCCCCTCCTAGGTCCGAGGAGAGTTGCTTCGCGAGAGGGTACAGCAGCTGGAGGCCCAGGAGGGACGCTTTGCCGAGTCCCTCGTCTCCTTGCAGTTCCAGAAGGCAGCCAGGATGGCCAAGACCCTGTGGGCGTACACTGCCCTCCTGACCATCCAGGACCTGCTCCTGGAGGAGCTGAGTGCGTCAGAGACCCTGACCAAGTCAGCCTGCACGCAGATCCTGGAGTCGCACAGCCCGGTGAGTGACAGACCTGGGATGGAAGGCGCGGGGGCCGCACCACATACCTCGGTGTTTCGTTCTGGGGGCCACCTCCACTTCTCCCACCATTAGGTGGGTGGTCCACTGTCCTGTGTCCACTGCAGCGTCCTGGAGAGGCTTGAGTGAGGAAACTTCCATGGGAGCATGGTGCACCCTTGCAGCCCAAGGCTGCTCTATTTCATTGCCTCCAAGGAAGCAAACCTTTTGAATTTTAACATTTTTAAAATCTGGGAAACTGGGATGCCTCTTGCAGCCAACAGCAGTATTGTATCTTTCATACTACTATGAAAAATAGCTGTGTAGCTTTCAATGAATGGCGCCTTAGATGCTGTGAAATAACGGATTATTTTTTATTTTCAAAATTCGAATTATTCCTACATGCTGCATTTTTTTCAAGGCGTGAGAGGTATACTCGTAAAACAAAAGCTACCGACGTAACAGTTTTGAGGACTAGTTTTAGTCCCTGTATGTATAATTTTAGAATTTCATGTATTATTATAATAGTTACTTACAGTGAGAAAGGGAACTCACATTTATCGAGTGCCACGTGTGTGGCAGGCAAGCGCTAATGAGCTGTGAAATGGGTGTACTCTCATTTAAGCATTAACCATTCATTACTTAATTGTGTGTCTTAAGATGATCATTTAAGCATGATTATTAATAAGTTGCGATTTTATGCTGCTTTGCAGTTACGCGCTTTGTCAAACATTATGCCAATTAATCATCGAGCCATGCCATGAAGTCGGTACCTTTTCTGTGCTCAATTCTCAAGTAAAGAAATGAGATTCGGGCAGGTGGCAGGTCAAGTTCTTTCCGAGGTCCACAGAGCTAATGAGTGACAGGAGCCAGAAATGTATCCCTTTCTCACTTCAGACCCCTGGGTCATGTTCATGGACTAGTTGATCTTGCTAATGGGGGTTCCCGTCATTTCTTTACAGAAGTCATAAATAACATGAGACCCTGAAGAGTCCAAGCTGTTTTTGCAGCAAACATAGTGCACCCTGCACTGTGACGCCTGTTTGTAGGGATAGGAAAGAAGGGGAAGCTTTGCTGATATCACAGCACAAAACATCCAAATGCTGGGTAAATAAAAATAAACATACTTTTTAATGCTTTGTGACTTTGCAAGAGAATGAGGAAAATCCCCAAGGGCTAAGGATAGCCTGGAGAAGCTGAACTCATAGAGGGAGATAGAAGCAAATCCAGAGGCTGAAATCTAGGGGCAAAGGGTGAAACCCAGAACGCCCAGGGATAGGGGATTAATTTGAAGGACTAGGAGATGGGGCTGTGGGATGTCCTGAGGAGACAGAATGCCCAGTGAGGAGGGAGGAGAAAGCCACCTGTGGTCAAAGCAGCCACCAGGGTAACCTGTCCATCTTCAGCCCTGCTGGTGGCAGGGGGCGAGGGGGGGGAGGGGTGTGAGTCTCCTCTGAATTTGTCATTAAAGGCTTCTGCTAATGTGACATAGGAATCCAAAAATACTTTAGCCATTCAGTCGGGAAATCTCCAAGGTGATAAATTAAATTTAAATAGGTCCAGGTGGGATGCCTGCCCTGGTGCATGGCTAAAGCTAAGGCAGATCCTGTCCAGAGGAAAATATTCTCAATCCGGGCACCTCAGGATTTCTACAGATTAAGTTCAGCCAAATATGAGTTCTCAGTTAAAATTTAAAGAGTCACTGAACACATAAAGACACAAGACAAGAGGACCTGTGTATAAGAGAAACAAAACACCAGCAGATTAAAATCCCCAAGGACTGTAGATGTCTGAATTATCAGTATAGAGTATAAAAGAATGATTTATGAAATTATTTAAAAAGTTAAAGATAATTCCAAAATGATTTAAAAGTTTCATTCACCCAGAGAACAAAGAGATTCTCAACTTGCATGTATGTAGTAAAAGACCCAAAACAACAAAAAGAAAAATTGACCAAACAGGGAGAAATTGATAGATCCCTCATCATGGTGGGAACTTTCAGCGCACCTCCTTCTGTGTTTGATCATTGATCAAATGAAACACCAGTGAAGATACAGATGAACTGAATCACACATTTAACAACCTGTATTTAATGTACACATGCAAAATCTCACAGCTAACGGTTAACGAACATACGTTTTTCTTCAGCACGTATTAGAACAGTTAAAAAGTAATTGACCATGCATTACCCTGTTGACCACCTTTTTGAAAAAGGGCAATTAAGTTTAAATCCGTTTTTTTAAGAGATTAAAACTTCCATACTTTGGAAGTTTTAAACATACTTCTTAATAATTCATGGATCAAAGAAATCAAATTTTCAAAGAAATGGAAATTTTCAAATCAAAAGAATGGAAATTTTCAAATCAAAGAAATGGAAATTTTCAAATTCAAAGAACAGAAAAATAATGTAGATACGACAGTTTCTAACTGCTTTTTTTCTCTCTAAAAAAGCAGTTGTTAGAGAGAAATTTATGCCCTTAACTTATATTGAAAAAGAAGAAAGGCTCACAACTGAAATCATATAAAAAGTTAGTGGGGGGCTTCCCTGGTGGCGCAGTGGTTGAGAGTCCGCCTGCCAATGCAGGGGACATGGGTACGGGAAGATCCCACATGCCGCGGAATGGCTGGGCCCGTGAGCCATGGCCGCTGAGCCAGCGCATCCGGAGCCTGTGCTCCGCAACGGGAGAGGCCACAACAGTGAGAGGCCCGCGTACCACCAAAAAACAAAACAAAACAAAAACGTTAGGGGGATAACAACCACAAATGAACCTGTAGAAAGTAGAGGGAAGGAAGAGAGCATAAATAAAATTAAAAACAAAACTACAGTAGAGAGAATCAATAAAGTGAAATGTTGAATTTTTTGAGCAAAGTCTAATAAATATACAAATATCCAGAAAGACTGACCATTTAAAAAAGAGATAAGGGACAAGTAATATCAGAAGTATAAAAATCAACATAACAACAGATGCCCTAGAGTTTTAAAAAATAAGAGAATTCTGTGAAGAATAATTTTATGTAGATGACTTTAGACATTGCAATGAAACAGAAAATTTTCTAAAAAATTATAGATCACCAAAATTGGTTCAACTAGAAAAAAAACCTGTCTAGTTCTATTACCATGAAAGAAATTGATTCAGTAGTTTTGAAATCTTCTGACACACGTGCAAAGATATCTTACCTTGAGAGTTTTACAGGTGAGCTCCACCAAACCTTAAGGTAGCAAGTTTTTCCAATCTCATATAAGGATTATTTCTGATGTTAAAAAAAATAGGGAATATTCCTCATTTCATGAAGCTCAGATAACCTTGACACGAAAACCAGACATGGATAGTACGAGAAAGAACAATTACAGTTGTCTTACTTTGAGCATAGATGTACAATTCATAAACAAAATATTGACCTAATCCAGCCGTCTGTAAAAAGGATTTAATACAGCATGACCGGACTGAGTTTTTCTCAGGAATGTAAGGTTGGTTTAACATTAAAACATTCATGTACAAAATTCATTAGATTAACAGATTAAAGAAATGACTCCTATGATCATTTCAGTATATACAGAACAAGTATTTTATTGAATTCAGCACCCATTCAACTTAAGACTCCTTAGCAAATTAATAATAGGAGGAAATACCTGCAGGATGTTTACCCAAAACCCACAGTACGTATCGCTGCCAGGTGACTGGCATGGAGGTGGCCACTGCCAGGAATTATAGGTGAAGCAGGTGAGGCCTTCAGAGGAAGGGCAGGTCCGAGGTCATGTATCAAACAAATTAACAAAATAAGACACTAGGAACCTCTGGCTTTCAGTTCCCAGTTCATCTCTTCATCATAAATGCTCTGAGAAGCACCTCAGTTAAGCCCTAAGACACCGAATGGCCCTTTCCACTTGCAACGACCCTTATTCCCATTAGTAATTGGGCAGCACAACACTTACATTTTCAATTTTATCTTAAAGCCCTTTTGAGGAACATCAAAGCTTTCTTATTCTCTAGTGTGTTTAGAATAGAAGAGCTAATGTGTCCTGAATTGGAAGTAACTGATAATAAATTAGAGGATGCTGCATTATTAAATTCCCGGTAAAGCGATGGATACGATGCCGGGGTTTTTTGGAGTGAAGATTTGCATTTGGAGGGAAGACAAGCCTGTCATTTTGCTCCTGGTATTAGACTTTCATTCTGCAATCTGATCATTCTGGGAAAACCACTTTCCCATTGGGAACGGGCTTTTAAGCTGTTTCACATTCAGGAGAATTTAAAAAAGCATGAAATGAAATGCTTTGGAAGCAATGACTCCTAAGAAAGCTATATCAAGTTCCCCTCACTTGATGAAAGATTTAGACTCATTTTGTGAAATTGGGACATAGGCAAAGGCATAATTGAATCATGGGCAAATTTAAATGGGATGGACTTACTCATACAGATAATGTGACCCCAGACTAACTGTACCTACTGTATTTGCATTTCAATTTCAGTGGTTGCGTATCCACTTTTCCAAGCCTGGACTGGACATCTTTCTCTTCTCCCCTCTGCCTTACTGCCCACTTGCTGCCAGTCACCGAGTCTGTCGATCCTGCCTGAATTTTCTCACTTCTGACCTTTGCCGCCCAGCTTCACTCTTCAGACAAATCTGAAAACCAAAAATCACACCAAGAGTAGCTTGCACTCATTGAGCTCTCGTTAAGCCCAAGGCATCGTGTTAAGTGTGTAAACATTCTGTCAACCCCAGGATGATTTTATTCCCATTCTACAGATGGAGTTGAGGCTTAGGACGGTTAACGCATTTCACCAGGGTCCCACAGCTGGAAAGCAGAGCCCACACCTCCTGCCTGCAAAGCCTGGCTCCTGTCCTGACATTGATTTCCACCCGCCTTCCTCTTTCCCTCTGCAGTCTCCTCCACACTGCAGCCAGAGGAGACTTTCTGAAAAATAAAAATGATCAGTGACAGCCCCATTCCCAGCTCCATATTTTAATATTTATCCTCTACCCCTCCCTCCCTCGGACTCTGAGTTTTAGCCCCTGGACCTTCTTGCAGCTTCCTGAACACTTGAGACACATTCAGGCCTCCATTCCTTGGAAGGACCTCTGCCTAGAATGCTTCTGCTGCCCACGTGCAAACTCCTCTCCATATTCTTAGACAAGCCGAATGTTGCCTCCTCTGTGAAGCCATCCATGATTCGCTTGGACAGAGTTGGTCTCTCCCAGCTCTGTACTCAAATAACTCTCCATCGCGATTCCCAGAGACGGGCTGTTACCTGTCACTGTTACTGTGTTTGAACAACTGTCTCCCACGCTAGACCATGAGTTTCCAGAGTCTAGGGGCCATGGCTCATTCACCCCAGCATCCCTCATGCCCAATAAAAGGCCTGGAACTGTCTCTCTATCTGCCTGTCTGTCTTCATCATCATCATCATTTGTCCATCTGTCCAACCATCCATTCATTCAAAAGATGCCTACATAATGCTTTCCAGAGACAATAGAAGCAAGAGATGGGGCCCAGAGTCAGAGAAATTAAAATCACTCCTCTCTTGGGTTCTTGGGACTTCAGGAGATTTCCTTACGCTGTCTGCACCTGAGCTACCTTATCGATAAAATGGGACTGTGCTGTTTTGTGAAGATTAAATAAATTAATTCATGTAAAGATAGCGTGAATCAAATCTAGCGCAAGGTGGGCGTTCGGTATGTGCTAATTGCTGTTATCATTACTAATAGTAAGAAGATGCTAATTACTGTGACTCCTTCCGCAAGCCAGGTGCCTGCTTCCTGCTGGGGAGAAGGATGAACAAGACAGTCCCAGAGTCCCTACCTGAGCATCTAAACTCTAGTGAAGAGAGCAGGCATTAAGGAAGACAGTTCTAGAACCGAATCTTGGATTCCAGTTGTGCTAAGTGGCAGGGGTTTGGAGGAGAACTGACCTCTGGGAGAACCTCCCATCAGCATCTTAGAACCTGCAGGATACCAGGTTCCCACCTTGTTTCCTGTTCCTAACCAGGGCTAACCCGGTCTCGGAAAACCAAAGCATGACTCGCCAGCTCTCTGTGCTCTGCCTGTTTTGGGGACACTGGCAGGCGTGGGTCTGTCCTTTCCTTCCCCACACTGTGGGCTGGGGGCTGGCACCTCAGTGGAAGCCTGGTCCGTGACCAGGCTCTGGGCATGCTGACAGAACACGCTGTGGGAAACTCATTAGTGCTGTTGGAAATGCTGTGTTTGGTTATGTTTCCAATGTGGGACGCAGCAACGAGAAGGATGGTCATAATTGGAAATCTCAGTGTGATGGTAGCCCACGCTCAGAGCGTTCCAAAGCTTCCACGGCCCTGACGGCACAACCCACGCACTCTCCACACTACGACTTCAGTTTACCTCTCTGGCCATTTTCTCTTCTGCCTTGGTTTCTGAGCCTCTGGGGGACTTTGAGACCCTTCTGAGCATTTGATGCAAGCTTTGGCCCCTCTGCAGACAGGCAGATGGTTTTGCACAAAATTTAGGAGGACCAAGGGCCACCATCTCCTCATGACACCTAACCAAGGCCTCTTACGATTAAGCCCCATCCTCACTCCACCCCACATAGAACACTGGCCAGGTGGTGAAGAATAGGGTCGGTGTGTCTGCATTTTACAAGGCTTGGGACCTTCCTGCCTACCCTCTCTTACCCATCTAAGCAGTCTGTGGACAGTCTCTTGTACCCAGATTCTCTGACTCTGGTGGCCTCAGAGTGCAGATGTCTTCTGTTTGGCCAGTGAGAGACAGTATAGCCTGGGGGTTAAGGACACAAACCCTGGAGCCGGCTGGCCTGGCCCCGTATTCTGATTCTGCCACTTAAGAATTGCATGACCTGGAAAATTACTTTGTCTCCCTGCCTCAGTTGCATCATTTGTAAGAGGGAAAATAAGATACTCCTTACAGTTGTCATAAGGATTCAATGAGATGAATAAACACAGAGCACTTAGAGTGGGTCAGGCTTGACCTGCGTACTGTCAGTGTTAGGTGTTATCCATGGTTGCTGGTCCAGCACAGCTTTCGCCATGTAGAATACGTGCCGATAACCCATGTGTTTTAACTTTTTTTTTTTTTTGTGCTACACGGGCCTCTCACTGTTGTGGCCTCTCCCTTTGCGGAGCACAGGCTCCGGGTGTGCAGGCCCAGTGGCCATGGCTCACGGGCCCAGCCGCTCCGCGGCATGCGGGATCCCCCCAGACCGGGGCACGAACCCGCGTCCCCCGCATCGGCAGGCGGACTCCCAACCACTGCGCCAACAGGGAAGCCCAACCCATGTGTTTTAGAAACAGGTGGGAGCTGCCAGGCAGCTGCTATGTGCTGCAGGTCGGGGGATGGAAATGCAGCCCTGCCCCCCAGGAGCTCACACTCTAGCAGAAGGTGGAGCATTGTCCTAATCTGCTCGTGCTGCTGTATCCAAATACCATAGACTGCAGGGCTTAAATAACAAACATTTATTTTCTCACAGTTTTGGAGACTGGGAAGTCTAAGATCAAAGTGCCAGCTGATTCTGTTTCTGTTGAGAAGAATCCTTCCTGGCTTGCAGATGGCTGCCTTCTCACTGTGTCCTCACATGGCAGAGACAGGGAGCTCTGGTCTCTTCCTCGTTCTATAAGGGGACTAATCCCATCTTGGGGGCCCCATCCTTGTAACTTTATCTAAACCTAATTACCCCCAAAGGCCACACCTCCAAGCCCCATCCCACTGGGGATTAGGGATTCAGCATGTGGATTTTGAGGGACCACAAATATTCATTCAGTCTGTAATGGGAAAATACGAGGGATGGTGAGTGGACAGTTGAGGAGGGGGAGTCTGCATCTCCCAGGGGACTTAGGGAGCCATTAGTAAGTGCCTGACAATTAGCTTTTTTGATTGTAATATAAGTGCCTGACATTCAGCTTTGGATTGTCGAGGCATCCGTTTCAAAGACATCGTCTGAAAATAAACAGGTTGCCCGCTAAACAACTACATAAAAGTCAGGCTGCCCCACCCATGAATTTCCCTTTTTTGGAAAGCTCTGGTTGACCTACATACCTGACCTCTTGAGTGACCCTGCTTTGCCCTCCCTGCGCCTTAATTCCTGCTCTTATGATTTAAGTTCGCCAACAAAGAGTGAACCAGTGAAACACTAGGCACCCCACCCTTGACCATCCAAAAGGCAGAGCCCCAGGGCCATGTTGTCTCTCTCTTTGCGACCCTGCTGTGTGGCCTGGGTGTGCCATGTACCCTCCAGGGCCTGTGAGTAATAAACCTTGTTTTTTCAAGGTCCTTGATGGTTGTTGTGAGGTTGAGTCTTGCAATCACAAGAACCACAAGGGCGGGTTCAACCTTGACATCAGCGTCAGGAAAATGCCTGTGGGCGCTGCCCCAGGGAGTGTGGACCCCCAGGCATCTCCAGCTAGTACCATCACAGTCCACAGGCTGAGGCCAACACAGAACAGAGCCCTTTCCTGAGGAGGTTCTTCTAAAGCCAGTCCTTGAAAGAAGACTCAGAGTTGGCCAGGCAAACGGGGAAAGGCCCTGCAGGTGGGTGTACAGTGTGTGCAAAGGGACGGAGGTGTGAGAGACCCAGATGCAGTCTCGTCATGCTGTTTGGCACGGCCAGATCCGGGAGGCAGCAAAAGGAGGTGGTGCTAGGCTTGCAGCGCCGTGCCAAGCAGGGCGGATTTTATCCTGCGGTCCACCTGCCTTGGGCTCATCACCTGCCCCTCTGTGTGCAGGAGCTCCAGGAGCTGGAGAGGAAGCTGGAGGACCAGCTGGTGCGCCAGGAGGCGGCCCAGCTGCAGCGGGCCCTGGAGAGTCGGCAGCAGTGGGCAGGTGAGGGGCCTGGGCTTCTGCATGAGCCGGAGGAGGAGACAGATTCTGAAAGGCAGGTTTCGGCTGTCCTGCGACGGGCCCTGAGCAAGGGTCAGAAGTTACTGGAGCGTCACCAGCAGAGGTGAGCCAAGGGCCCAAGGGCAGTGTGTAGGCTCAGTCCCCGCAAGCCAGGGGGGCACCTGGCCTCTCAGACTCAGTGGGATAAGGCCCACTTGGGCTGTCATGCTGCCGTCTGAGAGGTCCTCCCAGCACTCAGGCACGAGCTGCTAACTTCGTAACAGGCTTCTTCCCTGACATCTTTTTATACTTCATTTTTTGAGTCTTTTAATATCTAATTTCTATTGAATATTTAATATTGAGGTTTTACTGAAGGTAATATTTTTCAGCTTTTTATTTTGAAATAATTATAGACTCACAAGTAGTTGAAAAAAATAGTGCAGAGGTTCCATGGCCCATCACCCAGCTTCCCCCAATGGCAACATCTCACAGGATAACAACACATTATCCAGACCAGGAATTGACATTTGCACGATGCAGTGAATACAGGCCTTACTCAGGCCTCACCAGAAACATGATATTTATATCCTGCTTTTGTAAAATTATAAAACAGACAGAACCCCCTGATCTTCTTTTTTGTTGTTGTTTTTTGCATTCTTTTTCGATTAATTAGACAATTAGCCTTTGCCCATGGCATTAAGAACTGTTGAAAAAAATATTTTTTCCCTTACAGAGTCTAGGTATTTTATTTTATTTTTGAGTTACAATTAACATACAAGATTATATTAGTTTCAGGTGTACAACATAGTGATTCAATATTTTTATACATTATGAAATGATCACTGCAGTAAAACCAGTTACCATCCATCACCATACAAAGTTGTTACAGTATTACTGACTATATTCCCTATGTGTATATTACATCCCCATAACTTATTTATTTTATAGTTGGAAGTTTGTATCTCTTAATCCCCTTCACCTATTTTGACTCTCCTCCCACCCCCCTTCCCCCCAACCCAACCCAGCAACCACCAGTTTGTTCTCTGTATCCATGAGTCTGTTTCTGTCTTGTTTGTTCGTTTGTTTTGTTTTTTACATTCCATATATATAAGTGAAACCATACGGTATTTGTTTGTCTCTGTCTGACTTATTTCACCTAGCATAATACCCTCCAGGTCTATCCATTTTGCTCCAAATGCAAGATTTCATCCTTTTTTTACAGCTGAATAATATTCCATTGTGTATATATACCACATCTTCTTTGTCCATTCATCTATGGATGGACACTTAGGTTGCTTCCATATCTTAGCTATTGTAAATAGTGTTGCAGTGAACATAGAGGTACATATATCTTCTGGAAAACATAATTTTTAACAGCTTCATAATTTTCTATTGTGAATATAATGTTGACATGTGAAGGACAGGGTGAAAACTATATATACAGCATGATTTCATTTTTGAAAACATACACACAAATTAACTGAATAGGCCAAATTGTAATAGATGTGATTTCTGTGTGGTGAGATTATAGGTTATTTTAATGTATTTGATTACGCTTTTCTGTGTAAACAGAACATCAAAGTGCAGTTCTGTTTTCCATTGAAATAATTGCATAAAAGACTGAATCTGTTTGATCAGAGGAGAATGCTCAGAGATGTTGACTTTATTTAGACTTGATTTAGGATTTTAGTAACATACTCCATGCTTCATGGTGGAAAATGCTGACGATCAAGCTTTTGGTATGAAGTGTACCTGCAGATTGGGTTTAGATTGTATTAACCAGCAGGAATGCAGGATGGATAACCCAAGATGCCAACTTTGATGGGCTGAGGAATAGGCTGGGAGGACCTCCTTGTGGGGAAGTCAAGAAGCCTGATAGAGACCTCGTGTGATAAGGTGCCACCCAGCCTCTGTGGTCAGAGTCAGGTCCATCCTTGAGAGATGGCTCTGGGCCCGCTTCAACACAAGGTCACATGGTAATTGAAGACTCCAGATCTTGGTGTTCTTGAGCACAAGCATGACAACTAATACTGAGAGTTTTCAACTTAGGATCACGGTTGGAGGTCAGAGGGAACGAAAAGTGCCCACCGAACTGAGCAGGCATCTTGAGACCGAAAAACAAGGCAGGCAGCTCCATATAACCAATGGATCTGTTTATCTAGGGTAACATACTCACAAGGTGGGATCAAGCAGACAATAATCCAGAAGCCTTCACAGCTGCATTCCGCACCACCAAGGGGCCATTGGGACAATTTTATAGTTAACCTAAGGTATGGGGATAGGTGCTTGGAAATAGGACGTGCATTCCTAAGTCAAGATTTATGAACGGGTAACTAGTCTCGTGGGTGCCAGGAATACTTCAGGGAAGGTTTTCATCCTTGTCTGGGGACTAACAAAGCATAGAGGCTACCTGGTCCTAATGATTATTAAACAATATCTATTAACTACAAAGCCCTTGATGACAGAGAAGTGATTCACTGCACAGTCCTAGGTGGGTCAGCAGAAGGACAGGAGAGACTGTAAGGGCCCAAGATGGCATCAGTTACGCTAATAGCCATGCAGATCACAGATTACCCTGCAAAGCCACAGAAAAGTCTACATATGGCTCCCACAAAACTTCTTGCTTCGAGGAGCTCTCCATCCTGGTGAGCCCTCCCTGATACATTATTTGCAAGATAATCTAGCTAAAAACCAGCAAGCTTCTTCTGGCCACCTCTTTGGATGGATTTTTTTTTTTAAATCATGTTGATTAGATTTGTGATCCCTTGTTATTTAAATAACTAGGATTTAAATAACTAGCTTTGTAACAAAACTGGACTCATATAGGTTTTGTCTTCACTCTAGTTTGAGAGAGGAGCAAGAGAACAGTGTCATGCTTGAAGATTTGCTGGAGAATATGGAGACGGACACCTTTGTGACCCTGTACAGCCAGGTGAGAACAAGTTTGCCATGTCCTGGGTCCATCCCTTGCCAGCGCATCACTTCACCCTTTTCTCAGTGTCCACGATTCCTCACCCTCAGGATGGGGATGATAACACGAACCTTGGGAGTTGCCAAGCAGATCTGTGAAAACCCCTGGCCCAGGGCCAGCACATAGAGGACATTTGATGGGGGGTCACGGTAGCAGCAATGACAATAGTAATCATTGCCCTGGTCAGTTTCTGTAATTAGACAGGCGCCCAAACCTTCTTCTTCTCAGTCTTAAGTAAGTTTAATATATACATTTAATATATCCATTTTTCAAATAGAGGAACCATGCCCAGATTGGTGGCGTGAGGGCTTCAGGGCTCACTGCCGTTCCTTGGAGCTCAGGATTCAGCCTGGGGTAGATGACTACACAGGGTGTGCTCTTTCTGCTCAGTTTCCCTGCAGAGCACATGATGCCCCTGGCCTGGGTCTCTGGGGGAACTGAGCCATCTCCACACTCACTCTGATTGCCCACCCCCACCTTTCTTCTTTGTAACTAAGAGAATTGACAGACGGCCAAAGTGTCACATGTGGAATTTCATCCAGATTCATTTCTGATTTGTTGGCTCTTTTAAACCGTGAATTCTGCTGAAGAATTGGCCCTATGGTCAGGGGGTGGTTTTTCCCTGCCCCCAACCCTGTGCCTTGTAGAGTCCCCTCAGCAAAGTCTACTCAACTGATTTGTTTCTTTTCCAGCCCCTGTGTATTAGTGAGGATTTTTCAGAGAAACAGAACCACAAAGACTTGGGGGGGAGAGAAGGAGAGAGAGACTTACTTTAAGGAATTAGCTCATGTGATTATGGAGACTGGCAAGTCCAAATAGGCTGGCAGGATAGACCACCAGGCTGGAGACCCAGAGAAGAGCTGATGTTAACAGGTCAAGTCCAAAGGCCCACTACTGGCAGAATTCACTGTGGCTCAGAGGTCAGTCTTTTTTCTGTTTGGGCCTTCACCTGCTTAGATGGGGCCCACCCACATCAAAGCCATCTGCTTTAAGTCCACTGACTTAAATGTTAATCTCATCCAAAAGCTTCTTCAAAGAAATATCCAGAATGATGTTTGTCCAAATATCTTGACACTGTGGCCCAGACAAGATGACCTGTAAAGTTAACCGTCACTCCCTGTTTAGAGGACTCCTGTATTTCACCTGTTTCTTCTCTGTACCAGGCGAGATGATAACGAGGGAGGTCAGGTCTCCCTCCCTGTCTCCCTGTTCTTCCTCCTACTCTTTCTCATTACTCCTCCTCCCCTCCTCCTCTTCCTCCTTCTCCTCCTTTTTCTTCTTCTTTCTCTTGTGATCTCTCTCTCTGTCTCTGTCTCTCTCTCTTCTGTTTTATTTCCTCGTGGTTACACTGCCTTAGGGACAGCATAGTTTGAATTCCCAAATTTGCATGAAGCGTAGTTTCCACACGAGCAGCCATGTTTTCATGTTTATGCAACTTTGCCAACTCCTCCTTTTTTGCATATTTATGACAATATCTAAATAACACTCTCGAATGCCTGCTCTGTGTGCTAGACACGTCACACATCATCCCAGTTCATGCTCACCATTGCTCTGGGGACCCCGGCAGTGGGAAGAGCCTCCCCAGGGCACTGCTGCAAATCCGTCAGCCCTTCTGTGATGGTGATGATACAAACAGCAGCTGATATCAGCCCAGCGTTGAGGAGAGGCATGGAGAGGATCATCACCTGACAGACGAAGAGACTGAGGGTCAGAGAGGTCATGTGACTTAGCCGGGGTCCCATAGCCAGTCAGTGGGGGCTGGTGTAAAATCAGGGTTTTTATCCCTTTAAAGGCTCTCCTCATTCCATTTCATGCTACTGCACAATTCCCTTTAAAGCAAAGTATTTCCTAATTGCTTCATGAATAAAACAGGAAGGGGGTGCTCATTTAAAAATGAATGGTACTAACCCCACAAGGCAGGAAGTTTCCCTGTGCTGTGGGGAGAGGCTGGGACCCCATCTGTGGTCCTCACTGAACTCGCCTCCTTTCTCCCCTGGGGCTCCAGCGTGACTGCAGCCACTGTAGACGACAGAGTGGCATTCTTTTCTAACCACATAAAGGATGACTTAGATTCAGCTTAAGATCTTCTAAACGGGCTTTGTTCTTGAATAATATTGACTGTGCTCCTAGTAAGTGGCAAGTGCTATCCTAGGCACTGGGATTTTAGCAGCAAACAAAACAGATAGGGCTTCCCTGGTGGCGCAGTGGTTGAGAGTCCGTCCACCTGCCGATGCAGGGGACGCGGGTTCGTGCCCCGGTCTGGGAGGATCCCACATGCCGCGGAGCGGCTGGGCCCGTGAGCCATGGCCGCTGAGCCTGCGCGTCCGGAGCCTGTGCTCCGCAACGGGAGGGGCCGCAACAGCGAGAGGCCCGCATACCGCAAAAAAAACAAAACAAAACAGATAAAGCCCATGCTCTCAGGAGCTGATATTCTAGTGGGGAAAGCAGGCAATTAACAAAATAAATACATAAACCAAATAGTATTTTATGTGGATTATGATCTCATTTTTATAGTCATGTCCATCCATCCATCTGGCCGTCACTCCATCTGTCTATCCATCCATCCATTCACTTGTCCATTTGTCTACCCGTCCATCCATCCACCCATCTATCCATCAGTCCATCTGTCTGTCCATCCATCCATCCACTCACCTACCATCCATCCATCCATCTATCCATCTGTCCATTTGGCCACTCGTCCATCTACCCACCTAACCACCCATCCATCCATCCACCCACTATCCATCATCCATCTATCCATTCACCTATCTGTCCATCTGTATACCCATCCACCCATCCATCCCTCCATTCATCTACTTATGTATATGCCTAAAAATATTCCTGGAACGTGGTTTGCCTAATCGTACTGATAACTATTTCTGGATAGTGGCATTTGGAATAATTACTTTAACATTTTTGTGCTTTTCTACACTGTTTGATTCCTTAAAATTAGCAGTATTTCTTAAAGATCAAGGCAAGGATGAAATATGCCAAGATACACCCAAACAATGGAAATCCGTGCCAGGTCCAGTGGTGGTGAAGCAGAACAGGAGAGAGGGGCAGGCAGGGCCTGCTGTGAAGCCTGGTCTTTCTGCCACCGTCTTCTGCATGAACAGCCGGTCCCCACATTGCTTTGTGACTCATTTCAGTCTCTAGAAGTGACCCACACAGATGCTTTTTGTGTCACCACCTTCAGGAAGACTAGACCCAGTTGATTGACCTTTGTTAAGGATTATTTTATTGATCAGAAAGCTTCAGAGCTGGGAGAGCCATGGCTGTGGGCCGGTGGGTCCCCATATTCACCAGTGGGGATCCCAGTGATGAAGGGTTACTCCTCTGCCTCAGGAAGAAGTGAGTCTACAGGGTGTTGATGGAGTTTATCCTTCATTTATTCGACCCACGTCTGTTGATGTTTTTCTCTGTGCTGGGAACCGGGTTAAATGCTGGAGGTAGAGAGGTATATGATGCTGACCCCATCCTAAAACCTCCCTGCAGAGGCACATGAGAAATTGGACAACTGAATTTTATACAAGAATTGGACAGAAGAGAGTTGATTAACACCAGAGAAAAGCAGAGGAGAGGCATCTGTCCCAGAATGTGGTGTCAGGAAAGGCTTCCAGGAGCCTCACACTGGTGTAGAAACCAAAAGAATGAGTTGAGGAGAGCCAGACAGAGAGCACTTTGGGGAAGAGTGTACTACAGGCAGAAGGAAGCACACGGGTCGCCAGGAAAGAGCTTGGTATTTATAATAACACTTTTCCCCATCACTGCACTGAAAGCATTGGTCAAAGTAGTAAGCAGCCCCATGTTTCCAAATCCAGTGGTCAAGTCCATGTCTTTGTCCTTCTTGACCTCTCTGTGGCACTTGATCCACAGCCCTTTCCTTGAATATGTTCCCTTTGTCCTTCTTGACCTCTCTGTGGCACTTGATCCACAGCCCTTTCCTTGAATATGTTCCCTCCTTGGCTTCCAAACCCTGGACACCTGGTTCTCTCCCAGCCCTCTGGCTACCTGTGCTCAAGCCCCTGTTTTGGATGCATCGTGGCCTTTGGACGTTGGGAGCCTGAGGACTCGGTCATTGGACCTCATTCCCTCTCATCTACATTCACTCCCTTGCTGATGTCATCACCACACTGATTACCATCTAATCTTAGCTCCAGACCCCTGCCCTGAACTTGAGACTTGACATCGCCATTAGTGACTTAACCTGTCCAAACAGAACTCCGAGTGACTGACAGTCCCCTGTCCCAGGCTTGCTCCACTCACCTGAGTAAATGACACCAGTTACCCAGCAGCCCAAGTGAAAGATGGTGGAGTCATCCTTTATTCTTGTCTTTCAATGAAGCTTGTTGGCTCTACCATCAAAGAGTCTCCCGCGTCCCACCACTTCTCACCACCTCCCCTCCACCACTCTGGCTCACACAGCTACCATCTCTTGCCTGAGATGCCGCCCCTCTGCTACCTCACTTGTTGCAGATGGTTCATGGCCCCTGTGTCATCTAAAGTCATCTTTAAAAAATGAGAATCAGCTCATGCCATTGCCACTGCTTAAATTCCTGCAGTGACTCCCCAGCTCACCATGAAGACAAGCCAAATCCTCCCTACGATGTAAAGGTCCGTATGAGCTGATCCCCCGCCACCTGTCCCAACTTAACTGTTGTCTCTCTCCTCACACGGTCCATGCCCACCACACTGGCCTCCTTCACTCTCCATGAAACATGCCAAGGATATCCCCACCTCAGGGTCTTCGCCCTTGCCTTCCCTCTGCCTGGAAAGCTCTTCCCTTCCATATGCCCGTGGTTCACTTCCTCACTTCATTCAGGTCCCTGCTCAGACGTCACCTCCTCGGAGAAGCCTTCCCTGACCACCTGTCTCAAATATCAGCCACCCCCGCCCCTCACCCTCTGTCTCTTTATCCTGCCTTGTTTTGCATCCTGGCACCTACACTGCCTGATACAGTGTTTCTTTGTAGGCTTACCATCTGTCTCTTTGACCTGACTGTGAGCCTCGTGAAGGCAGAGACTTTGTCTGTGTTACTTACTGCTCTGCCTCCAGTGCCTGGAACAGGGTCTGGCGCCCAGTAGGACTCCATCGTGGTGTTGGTTGAGTGAATAAGTGTGCTAATAATCTGGCACAATGGCCCACCAAACATGTCTAAGTCCTAATTCCCAGAACCTGTGAATATGACCTTCTATGGCAGAGGGGATTTTGCAGATGTGATTAAGGATTTTAAGATGGGGGTGTTATCCTCGATTATCCCAGTGGGCCCTAAATGTAATCACAAGTGTCCTTACAAGAGGAAAGCAGGAGTCACAGCTTGAAGAGAAGGCCATGAGAGAATGACAGAAGCAGGGATTGGAGGATGAACTTTGAAGGTGGAGGAAGGGGCCATACGCCAAAGAATGCAGGCAGCAGCTGACGCTAGGGAAGCCCAGGGAAGGGATTCTCCCCGGGAGCCTCCAGAAGGAGCCAGCCTGGGTGACCTTGACTTTAGCCCAGTGACACTGATTTCAGACTTCTGGCCTCCAGAACCGTAAGAGAATAAATGTGTGTTGTTTTAAGCCCAAGTTTGGGGTGATCTGTTACAGCTGCAATAGGAAACTCATACAAACACTGTAACAAGAGCAACAACAAACACTCACTGAATGACCTTGATTTGTCAAGCACGGCACTTAGATGTCTTGTAAAGTCAGAATTCTTTTTAGGTGAAGGTAACAGAAATTCATTTCAAACTAGTTTGAGTGTAAACGAAATATATTAATACCCTGACTGTCCCCTCCAAGAGCAGAGCTGAGCTCTGGGGGCTCAACTGGCAAAGGACTCTTTGTGGGTCTCTCTCCTTCTCTGTCTCTCTCCCCTGTTTCTTTGTGTCCACTAATAAGCTTATTCCACACAGGAAGGGACATGAAAGCTGACAGCCCTGAGCTGATGGCCTTTCAGCATCCAGCTCTCCTGGTTTTGCTGTATAAAGTGCTTTTTTTCTCCTGGGTTTGCTGTGTAAAATGCCAGGGAAGGTCTCTGGTTGGCCAGGAGGCCAGGCATGCCCATGCTGTTGCTAAGAAAGGGCGTTTGCCTTCTTAACACAGACCAGTTTTACACGTCACAGCTCATTTTGTCCTCACAAAGCCTTTTGACATAGGTATTATTGTTAACTCATTTTACAATATGAGGGAGCTGAGGCCTGAAGAGAAATAAAGACACTTCCCAAGGACACACAGTTCTGTGCATTGGGGCTGGGAGCCAACACAGGTTTGGGGGAGTGCAGAGCCTGCCTGTACTCTCTCTTTCTCCTTTTCAAACCTTTTTCTGAAATACTTTTAGGTTCACAAGAAGTTGCAAAGCTAGTATGGAGAGTTCCAGTGCCCTGACCCCTGTTTCACTGTTTCCCCCCATGGTTGCATCTTACAGGACCCTAGGACAATATCAAAACCAGAAAGTTGACATGCATATAAAATGCATGTATAGTTCTGTGTCATTTTACCACATGTAGTTTAGCGTGACACCGCATTTAAGATGTCGAACTGTTTGGTCACCACAAAGATCTGTTTGTGCTACGCTTTTATGGTTATATCCATTTCCCCTCCACATCCCTAACCCCGGCCACTAATGCTCTGTCCCCCATCTCTAAATTTTGTCGCCTCTGGAATGTTATTCACGCAGAAGTACAGCGGGGCCTGGCTCTTTTTACGCAGCGAAACGCCCTAGGGATCCATCCAGTTCTTTCCTTTCACTGCAGACTGGTATTCCGTGGCATGGCCATAGCACAGTTTCTTTAACCATCCACTGATTTAGGCACATTTCAGTCGTCTCCAGTCTGTGCTGTTCCCTCTGAGCCCTATCACCTCACCGAACATGAGAAGAAGGAGAAATTACTAATGGGCCCAGGCTGCAGCTGTGAAGAGTGAGTGGAGAGTAGCTGGAAGGGATGGATGAAGGCTTGGGGAATGTCATGGCAAGCCAAGGCTGCTGACCAAATAGATTTTTCTTGACAGCTCTGTGACTTTGGGAACATGGTTTCAAGACTGAGGTACTAAAATATTTATCTCCTGGGGACAAAAAGTCCTAAGACTGTGATCCATTAAAACTTGCTGTTCGTCAAGGTTAGAGCCGTGAGGCTCTGAGTCCCCGCGTCCACTCCTCTAGGAGCTGAGATTGGCGTCCTACCTGTCGAAGCTGACGATGCTGCCGGGGAGCACGGTGCGTTGGCTCCTGAGCGTGGCTGTGCCTGCAGCCTTGCAGCCCGAGCTGCTCTCCGTGCTGGATCCCGTGGGCCAGAGGCATCAGGACCGCACAGTGGAGAGTGATGGTGGCGGGGTGCAGGCTGACCTGGGCAGGAGGGGGTGAGTACAGGGTGGGAAAACGAGGTCCCCGTAGAGAGAACGGATGGGAGAGGGGGGCGGGACCACGGGGCACAAGCACACCCGCCTTCCCAGGGGAATTCCTTTGCTCAAGCAACAGACAGCATCCCGGAGAGTCGCTATGCATCCTCTGTGTAAGTCATGGCGGACCCAAGTATTTTGTCCACAGCTTCTCTTTTCATCACCAATTCATTTCCCCGGTAGGATCTTAAGAGAATAAGTAGCCTTGGGCTGTAAATATGCCATATATGCATATTTACAGCCCAAGGAATAAATAATAAAGGAAATAAATAAATACAATAAATACATAAAGAAAAAGAAGAAAAATATATCCATGGTTCTATCAGCTGGAGAAAATGGCTGTTAGCGTTTTGCTACCATTCTTCCTCCAGAACATGTTTCCTCTGCTGGGTTTTATGAGTGTGTGCATTGTGTGTGTGTGTGTGTGTATAGTAATCCCAGTATATACAACCTTGTGTCGTGCTTTTCAGAACCTTATATCCGAGGCAAGTTTGCTTATTACCTTTTGACTCTTGTCCACGTGCAGACGGCTTTCTAATTATCACACTATTTTGACGCTGTTTCTGCTGTTTTTATTAACAAATTAAAATTCATACTTTTCCCAGTTATTGAAACATCTCCATAGATATTATTTTTAACAGCTGCCTATTGTTCCACTGAGGTGTGTAGCATAGTGTATGTAACTGTTATCCTCTTACTGGACATTTAGTTTGTGTTCATTTCTCCTCAATTATGGATAATGCTGCAGAGCTACTTTTTTAGGGTCAAGAGTCAGGTGTGCGTTTGATCAGTTAAGGGTCTTTATAAGTCAAGACATGAAGTGTGGCTGTGGATAAGGTGGGTTTGGGACAGCCAGTGGTGCCACTTGAGAGCAGAATTTGCTGGGGGAGAGGCTACAAGGAAAGCTGTGAGCAGACCTGAAAGTGTTGAAGACCAGGCAGTGAAGCTGAGATCCTCAGCCAGGACCCACAGGAGGCTGGGGATGGGTGTCTCGGAGCCCATGAGTCTTCCAAAATGGCATGATTGTGTGAAAAGGTGTGTATGTGCATTATTTTTCCTGACGCGTAAAGGGGGTCCCTGACTCAGCTGAGGGCTAAGGGTAGGGTTAGGGTGAAAGGAAGGATAGGAGCCTGGGAACAACAGCTGTTGAGCAGGGGTGGGAGTCCACAGGGGCTGGGACGAGCCTTCCTAGAGTCGGTGGGGCCCACCACGAGGGCTGGATGTGAGTGTGGTCACAGGAGCTGGGGTGTGGGTGGGGTCAGGGCTGGTGTGGGCGTGGTCAGAGAGCTGGGTGTGGTCAGAGAGTTGCGCGTCTCAGCCTGGTTTCTCTCAGTGTCCAGTCAGGCAAGAGCATGAAGGTGGCAGATGTCAGTGGTGACGCTGGAGCAGGAATGTGCAGGGTCACAGCGATGTCACCTCTGCCTGAGTGCTGCCCACGAGGACCTTATTTACGGGCTCCCCTTCGGCCAGTTTAGTTTGGGAGGCTGGTAAGCCGGCATGGGCAGGTGGATGTGGGACAAAGCAGGAGCGCCCAGGTGGCTTGTCGCCAGGAGTGTGGAGCATGGGCATGCCCTTGTGTAGCCCGACCTCATGGCCAAGTAGACTGGATAACGTCTGGAGTCAAAAGCCACTCACCATAGCCTCTGAGGGCAGGGCAGTCACTACTCCTGTCTCCCAAGCGACTGGTGCCTGGGCACACTGTCAGTTCAGTGTCTTGGGTTTCACGCAGCAGAAACTGACTGATGAATCTAAGCAAGAAAGGGTGTGTGAGGGACCTGTCAGAATCCAGGAAGAGCTGTACGCCGGGTCCCTGTATGGGCAGGACAAGGAGAGCACGGAGACCATCCTCTCTGGGTGCTCCCTTCAGAGGACCAGCCTTCTCTTCTCAAGAGCTAGACTCCTGGGACAGAGAGCCTGGCCCAGCGTGGGCAAGGGTCCTTCACCCCACCAGCTGGGCAGTGTGAACCAGCTGAGGCAGAGTATGAACTTGGCCAGAGGCAGGCATAGACAGGACTCTCTGCTACACTGATCTTTACTGACTTGATTTGAGCCCAAGCCTGCGAACACCTCCCCACCCCTGCGAACACCTCCCCACCCCCTATTCCTTATACACTGTCCCTTCTTCGGTCGAGAATCACACTCCTTCACGTGGCATGAGGACTCCCTGACTCACCCACCTTCCAAGCTTCCACTGTGCCTTCTCAACCTTCTTATTCATATATTCATGAACACTCACTGAGATCCTAGTATGTCGACTGTCTTAGGCACTGGTGCACATGGGAGAGTAAGGGACAGTCCTGCTGCATGGGGTGTCCGCTCCAGTGGGGGAGGTGGACTGCACACAAGCCAAGGCAGAGAGCCCATTCCTTGTCGAATGCACCATGCGTTCCCTGCTGAGATACCAAGATTCAGCTCAAGTGTCCCGCATCTCGGCAGCCTTCCTTTATCTGACTGTCACCTGGGACCTGTCTGTGACCCGTGGATTGGGGACCCCTTGCGGCAGAGACCGTGTCTTGACTCGGCCAGAAAAGATGCTTGATCAGTGTTCACAGAGTGAGTGAGAGAACAAACGTGAAAAGTCTCAGGGTTTCTCATGTCAGCCAAAGGTCACACTGAGGGAAGGAGTCCCCACAGTGCTTTTTAAGATTTTGCATCGCTTGAAGATTCTGTTCTTTTTGAAAATATAAGAACGCTCCCTTCTTGCCCTCAGGAAACATCAGGGCTGGTGGCAAGCCTTTGAGAGCAAACTTCGAGGAGAACTGATAAGCAGAGGATTAGAAAAGATGCTCTGGGCTCACAAGAGGAAGGAGAGGTAATGAGGGCATCTGCTCAGGTGGGCTGAGGAGGGCAGCCAGGCTGCCTGTGAGCTGGGAAGGGGAGGCGGAGGGGACCACAAAGGGAGGGTTACTGCAAACATGTCAACATTCCTTCCCTAAAGACCGCAGTCTTTATTCAAAGTGGGCTTAGTTTGAAGTGAAGTAAGCAGAGAAAGACAGATACCATATGATACCACTTATATGTGGAATTTAAAAGTCATACAGATGAACTTATTTACAAAACAGAAATAGACTCACAGACATAGAATACCAACTTACGGTTACCAAAGGGGATAGTGGGGGCAGGGTGGGGAGGGATAAATTAGGAGTATGGGATTAACAGATAAAAACTACTAGATATAAAATAGATAAGCAACAAGGATTTACTATATAGCACGGGGAACTATATTCAATAGCTTGTAATAACCTAAAATGGAAAAGGTGCACTTTGCTGTACACCTGAAACGAACACAATATTGTAAATCAACTGTACTTCAATTGAAAAAAAAAATGCAAAGTGTGCTTAGTTTATGAGCTGAAGATAGCCACCAGCTATCAGTGGGAGAATGTTCTGTCATTTATTAGCATTTTAATTGCAGTATTTATTTTAACTAAGGGCTCTTTTTAAATGGAATCTCATTAGAAGGAGAATAATTCCTTATAAATGTTCAGACTTTATAGTTTACAAAGCCCTCTCTCGCCTTGCTGCACTGAGCCTCCCCACTTTCTGGAAAGTGGGGGAAATGCCACGGCCACGCCTCACCAGCTCAGGGAGGTCAGAGGAAGAGACCCCATGCCTGCAGCTGTTAAAAGTGGCCATGGGATTTAGGGCCATGTAACCAACCCCTTTATTTCCCTGAACTTCCGGGCCAGCGCTCTTCTCACTCTCTTGAGTGCCTTCTCTTTCAGCTGTGGTGATTGCACACCTGGAGAGCAGAGGAAAGTTAGAGGCAGCACGGTTTTAGGGTGCTACAAACAACAGACCAAGGGTCTCGCGTGTTTCCCACTAGAGATTCGGAAAAAGGGTAACATGAGTCACAAGAGTTACATTAGACCGTTTAACATAAAAGGTTAAAATGTGATAACCAGGGGCTTCCCTGGTGGCGCAGTGGTTGAGAGTCCGCCTACCGATGCAGGGGACACGGGTTCGTGCCCCGGTCCGGGAAGATCCCACATGCCGCGGAGCGGCTGGGCCCGTGAGCCATGGCCGCTGAGCCTGCACATCCCGAGGCTGTGCTCCGCAACGGGAGAGGCCACAACAGTGAGAGACCCGCGTACCGCAAAAAAAAAAAAAAAAAAAAAAATGTGATAACCAAAGTGTGCTCTGGAAACCGAGGATGTCCAAGAGAAGTGTCCTGCCCCTTCCATAATTTCTCAGGGCTCCGGTGAAGCCGCAGAGACAAGCTTCCCAAATAGTCCATGAATAAAAATCTGGGAGCCATTGATAATGGGCCAGGTATCAGAATTTAGTCCCAGAGAAATTAGAACCGGATATTGAGCCCAAACCAAGAAAATTCAATTCAAGCTGTATACTGTAAAGCGCTCCACTAAGGAACGGAAG
Organism: Delphinapterus leucas; assembly: GCF_059928025.1. Taxonomy (NCBI): domain Eukaryota; kingdom Metazoa; phylum Chordata; class Mammalia; order Artiodactyla; family Monodontidae; genus Delphinapterus; species Delphinapterus leucas. The sequence goes on from NC_143133.1 coordinate 36,507,589, forward strand.
TCAGTTGTTCTAGATTAGCATGGGGATGGGGCTGCTGAATGCCTTCCTGGGCTGCACTGACACAAGTGGGCGAGTACAGATCAGGAGAACCCTGGCGCCACTGTCTCGGATCGCTGTACTTGCCTTTTTGCCTTGAGATGCTGTGTACGATGGCGGGAGGAGGAGAGACTGTGAGTCAGTCCGAGTTGCCTTTGAGTCCTTGCTCAGATCATGCAGCTGCCAGGGCAGGAGTTCGTGCTGAGGGGGATGGAGCCTCATTAGCCACGCCTGTTCAGGAAGGGCCCACGAGCCTACCAGTGGCCTCCAGTAGGTCGACTCCCAGTGATATGGCCTCGTCCTGCACCGCTTGGGCAAGGACCCTGTGGCTTTCAGGTTGTAGAGCGCTCTGAGGAGGAGTCAGAACCATTATCAAGAGCAGCCAGGATTTAGGGACTGGATTGCTTATGGGCAGGATTCCAGCAGTCCTTTTACAGGATATTCTCAAAGTGTGTTGCTCTGTCCTATTTCAAACACATTTTACCTAACTTCTAACTGTTGCTTTATAATCAGGTTTTGTCAGCCTGCTTTTAGTGTGAAGCCCACAGGCAGGGGTGTCCTAGGAAATGTCTCACAATTGTTCCTGGAGGAGATGGGAGCTCTGATTTGTAGCACTTAGTTTCCGTGGTGTGAAGCACTCCCACCATGGCTGATTCCGTGCTGACAGTATGATGACCACAGGCTCACAAAACTCCACAAAAGTGAACAGTCATGAGTTGGTGAGAGCTGTCTACAGCCACCGCTGCTACAGGCTTCAGCTTATCTCAGGGGCAACCTGGCAACCACAGGGCAAAACCTTTCTTTAAAAGACACTTGATTGGGGCCCTAGGGACAAAAGGGGGTTTTCCTAGAGAACTCTTTCAGGACATGGGAGAGTCAGTTGCCAAAAACGTCGTATCTGATCTTCTGTTCTTTCTTTAGCATATTAAAGAAGACGTGTCCCCCTCTCAGAGAGAGGGTGATATTCTCTGGAAAAGGAAGTTGGCCACACCTGTCACTGGAGTCCATTGGTGAACTGGCCCCGGTGCCCATTGTAGGGGCAGAAACCATTGATTTATTAAACACTGGCGAAAAGCTCTTTATCTTCAGAAATCCAAAGGAGCCGGAGATCTCACTGCACCTTCCTCCCAGGAAAAAGAAGAAGAACTTTCTGAATGCCAAAAAGGCCACTTGGGCCTTGGGCATGAACTAGCCCAAAGGAAAGCTCCAGGGAGTCTGAAGACAGAAAGATTTGTTTTCTCCTGCCCACATGAGTGTGTGTATGTGTTTATAATGTACAACTTGCAGGTAGTAATTGCACTTGCAGAGGACAGATACATCCACTCTCCCTCCCTCACCATGACTTTCATGGGCTCAGTTTAGTCTGGTCCCATGAATTCCCAGATGGCCCATTTCCCTTCAGCATCGCAAGGGACGTGAAGAGACAGGGGACCAGCCCGTGAACCCTCGTTGCTTTCAGTCCCACCTTGCTGAAGGTCTAGAGGAGCCCCGGGCCCCTAATTCACATCCCCGCAACACCTGGCTGAAGAGTGGGCTGTATGTTGAAGGCAAGGCTCTCTCTTCTCTCACATTGTGTGTTTGTTACATATTCTATTTTCATCAAGGGAGCTTTTGAAAGAAGAGCATTTTCCCTAAAGCTCTTCTCAAGGGAACTCGTCTTTGCTTTCTGTAGGAAGCATTTATTTTTAATCCCTTCTTGGGTTTTGGCCATCACGTTGTGATGTTCAATGGAAATTTGCCCTCCATCTTTCCAGGGGCCAGAAGATGTGCCAGCCACTGGGCGATACCATATCCAACTCAAATCAGGAAACTCAGAGGCTTAAGGAGGTGAGGGGATTTAGGCAAGATGATAAAGCCACTAAGTAACAAAGCCAGGACTCACTGAACTCTTTACGGCCCCAAACCCTTGTCCCTTCTCCTGGACTTGGTAAATGGACACATACCTGCCCTCAGGTGTTTGCCAGCAAACTGACTGCACACAGGTCCTCGTGTTGCACAAAGTGCTTTCCTGTGCCCTGACCCTCTCCATCCTCACAGTGTGGTTGGATCATTATATGAGCTTTTCTGAGAACCAGGCAAAGAATACAATTATAATGGGTCTTTCCTAAGCGTGGGAAATGATTAGGCAGGGAATCCTGTCACCAACGAGAAGAAAAGGGATTCTGATGAAACATCTCTTACATGAGAGTTGCTTCTAGACCCTTACAGCTACTTGAACCCACTTTTTTTTTTATATACAGCAGGTTCTTATTAGTTATCTATTTTATACATATCAGTGTACATATGTCAATCCCACTCTCCCAATTCATCACACCACCACCATCACCGCCACCACTTTCCCCCCTTGGTGTCCATACGTTTGTTCTCACATCTGTGTCTCAATTTCTGCCCTGCAAACCAATTCATCTGTACCATTTTTCTAGGTTCCGCATATATGTGTTAATATACGATATTTGTTTTTCTCTTTCTGACTCACTTCACTCTGTATGACAGTCTCTAGATCCATCCACGTCTCTACAAATGACCCAACTTCGTTCCTTTTTATTGAACCCACTTCTTAATCCTTGACAATACCCAGCAGATGAGGGTCACTACTCCCATTTTACAGCCAAGGAAACTGAGACTCAGAAAGTTTAAGTAACTCGCCTGTGATCACACCATGTGTAAGGGAGGAATCCTCACTTTGAACCCAAGTCTCCTAGCTTTCAAACCCTTACCTGCCATGAGACATTGCATTGCCTTTGGCAACCTGAAGGCCAAGTCTTATTTGCAGTTTCCCATCAGCATGCGTGGGAATCTGCATGCATCAGGGATCTTTGCCTGGAGTTGCACTTCTTCCAGGGGCAGCTGTGTACCATCATAGTGGCTGCCAGTTGGCCATATCTCTGCATTAGCAGATATGCACAAGTACGCAGTTCAAATGCAGGAGAGAAGAGTGGATGGGGTCAGTTTTCCCGTCAGAAGCTCAAGTGAGAAGAGAGAGGAGAGAAAGAGCAGTGATTTTCACACAGTATAGTGGAGTGGAAAACGCATGGTCTTTGGTGTAAGCTTACTTAAGTTCAGATCCTGCTCTGTTGCTCGTGAGCTGTGTGTCCTGTGGAAGTCACCTGACATTTCAGAGCCTCGTATTCTTCATCAACAAAAGGATGATGAGAATCCCTTGTTATGAAGATTAGATGAAACTGGATCAGTAAAGTGTTTGGTGGTGGTGTGCACCTGCCACATCTACGTCCTTCTGTATTTCTTGAAGGTGACCCATCTGCCTTTCTAATAATTTCCTGATTCTAGGACTCTGCTAGAATTAGGCATGGTTGAAAATAGATTGCACATAAGGATTCGAAAAATAGGTCAAAATTATGGGCTGAAGGCTGATTGAATAGATTATTAGCAACAACAGGAGGTGCTCAAACTATTCAAAATACAGCATTTGAACCTAATAATAACTCCTTATGTTAATAGACAAAGACTAGCTATTGATTTAATTTCTCTAAACTCACTGCATGAGAAACACGAAGATGTGATAGGGAAATCTTGTGCTCCTGGAATCAGGTAGCTCAGGTTTAAATCCTGGCTCTACAACTTTTAAGCAAGTCACTTTACCACTCTGAACCTTAGTCTCCTCATCTGTAAAACAGGGGTCCTAATACCTACCTTAGGGGTAGGGATGGCACAAAGAGTGAAGATGTTGGATATTATATAAAATGTTGGTGTTCAATAAAATGTTGATATGCAATAAATGTAGCTTATTTATTATGTTTTTACATACTCATAACATTGAGCTTTGCGGTTCCTTTCATTCCTGTTTTCACCCTACATGAATACAGTGACCCTTCTAGAAGGGCTGTACCTGCCACAATACATGGAAGCCTATTCATAAGAGAGAAGCTCCAGGGAACTTGAATTGAGAGGACTTGATTTCAAGATGGGGCTCCATTACTTACAAGTTGGGAGAATTTGAGAAAATTGCTAACCTCTCTGAGGCTCAGTGTCCCATGGATCATGTCTTCTAAGAGTTCAGTCTAGTTAAGTTGACAGACACAAAAATAAATCATCGTTAAGCATAAGGGATAAAATAGAGTTCTGAAAACCATGCTGTGGGAATTTGGGAGTGAGATGCAACCTGACTGGGGATATTTGGGAACAGCTTTAAGCTTTTGACCTCAAATCTTTATCTCCAGACTGGACTTCCTCTTGGGCTCCAGACACATTTGTCACAGATGCCTGTCCAACCCTGAACCCATGGGCTTCCTATGAAGCCTGTTCCACTATGGGATGTCCCACCTCTGAGTAGATGGTACCAAGTCAAAAACCTACAGGTCATCCTAGACATCTTCCTGTTTTCAACCCCCAAATATGATGACTACGTCTTGCTGATTGGACTACTGCATTAACCTTCACATCGATGCCCTCTTCCTCCCCTCCACTCCTTCGCAGGCCATGTCTCTCCTGGATGGTGCCAGCAGCGTCCATTCTCTCCAGGTTGGCTCAAGTCAATTTGTTCTATGGTAGCCATATCTGAGTCACTCCCTTGCTGAAAGACCTCCAAAAACTTTTCAATGCCTACAAGACCTCCATGAATTGTCCACTAATAACCTTCCTACCTGTGTCTATAGGGGAAGCCTCTACTTTCCATGGAGCCATTGATTGGCAATGAGACACAAAGAAGAAGGTGGATCTGGGTTTGCCTCCTGGATCTGCCATTTACTCTGTGGCCTTAGAGAAGCTACCTAATTTCTGTGAACCTCCGTTTCCCTCACCTGTTTTATAGGATTAATGAAGTGATACTGTAATGTGTCTGCTACAGGGAACACACAATAAATGCTAGCTATTACTGTTGTCTTAGAAAGTTTGTAAACAGAGGAGTGACATGATATGATTTGTTTTAGAAAGGAACTCTAAATGTCTTATGGAGGATGGGCCAGGAGTAGAAGCAGTTACTTGGGCTTTTTATTGGCTTCTGTCTTCCAATACACAGCTACAGGTAGGGAGTGAGGAGATAATTCTATTCCTGCTTTGTATGCGTCCTTGCTTGTCTGGCCTTTGTTTGCCAAAATTACCAGCAACCACTCCACCACCAACAACAACACTAACACCATTACTCGTGAGTTTGCTTTCTCTGGATCAGGCACATCACTTGAAGATTTATCTAAATTTTTCCTAATCTTCAAGAAGACCAGGTAGAGGATGTTATTATTCTTATTTGACAGATAACCTGCTATGAAATGACGTTACTCATCATTAATGTATATGGGAATGACCATTTCTCACCCACCTGAGAGTACTTCCTCCCTAATTTTACTGCACCCCTACTTCATTTGTGTGGTAACATGTTCAGGGGAAGGGGATTCCTCCTCCAGCCCCAGGAGATGAACCATCACTGACTCCCAGAGTTTCCTTACAGGCTGTGGGGGTGATGCTAAAGGTCTCTGCCTTTTATTTAATGGTGGTGTTTAGACCATTATATTTAATGTATTTGTTGATATTTGTTGTGTTTGCATTTTAATCTACCAAACTGCTATTTCGTTTTCCATTCTTTGATATGTTATTTGTTCTCTTTTCCCTCCATTCCTGCCTTTTTGGTGTTGAGTATCTTTTATGATTCAGTTTTATTTTCTCTGTTGGATTATTATCATACTTCTTTTTTTAACTTTATTTATTTATTTTTGGCTGGTTGGGTCTTCACTGCTGCACGTGTGCTTTCTCTAGTTGCTGTGAGTGGGGGCTACTCTTCGTTGCGGTGCGTGGGATTCTCATTGCAGTGGCTTCTCCTGTTGCAGAGCGGGGGCTCTAGGCACACGGGCTTCAGTAGTTGTGGCGCACGGGCTTAGTTGCTCTGCGGCATGTGGAATCTTCCCAGACCAGAGCTTGAACCTGTGTTCCCTGCATTAGCAGGTGGATTCTTAACCACTGCACCACCAGGGAAATCCTATCATATCTTTTTTTTAGAGGCTGTCCTAGGTTTTACAATATACTTTTTTTACTTATATTCCATCTTCAAATAGCATTATGTACCTTCACATATAGTGTAAGAATCTTGCGACAATACACTTCCATTTCCCTGCTCTATCCTCTCTGCTATTGTTAACCACATTTTTGCTTCTATTTGTGTTAAACTCCCACGTACGTTGATGATATGCTACTTTTTATATGCAGTTATCTTTTAAAGACTTAAAATTAGAAGAATATGTTTTTACAAATATTTGCACCTTCTGGTGCTCATTTTTCTTTTATGTAGATCCATATTTCCATCTTGTATCACTTATCTTCTTCATAAAACATGTCCCATAAGATTTCTTCTAGTGCAAGTTTTCTGGTGATGAGTTTTCTCACACTTTGTGTCAAAAGTCTCTCTATTGCCTTCATTTTCAAAAGCTGTTTTTACTGAGTGTAGAGTTCTAGGTTTCCAGTGTTTAAATTTTTTTCTTTCACTACTTTAAAGATGTCACTCTTATTGGATTTGATTTGCTAATGTTTTGTTGAGGATTTTTGCATCTGCATTTATGAAAGATATTGGTTTGTTGTTTTCCTTTCTTATCTTTATCTGATATTAAGGTAATGTTGATCCCATAGAATGATTTAGGAAGTGTTTCCTCTGCTTCTGCTATCTGGGAGAGATTGTAGAGAATTGGTTTCACGTCTTCCTTGAATAATAATAATTATCCTATGGAATAGTTTCACCAGTGAATCCATCTGGGCCTAGTGCTTTCTGTTTTGGAAGGGTATTAATTATCGATTCAGTTACCTTAATAGATATAAGCCTATTTAGATTGTCTGTTACTTCTTGTATGAGTTTTGGTAGCATGTGTCTCTTGAGAAATTGGTCCATTTCATATAAGTTATCAAATGTGCAAGCATAAAGTTTTGGAAAATATTCCTTTGTTTTTCTTTTAATGTCCAAGAGAATAGTTGTGATGACCACTCTTTCATTTCCAATATGTAATGAGCTTATTCTCCTTTTCTCTCCCTTGATTAACATGGTTACACGTATATTGATTTTATTGATCTTTTCCAAGAACTGGTTTTATGTTTTCTTGATTTGTTTCTATTGTCCTATTTTCAGTTTCTTTGACTTCTGATACAACAAATTTTAGTATGTCTTTTTCTCTATTTAAGATTAAAGTACAGTCTCTTACAGCCCCCTGTAGTCCCCTGACCACTACTCCTTACCTTTAAGTTCTTCTTTTCCAGGAGCAGCTAATTTCAACTGTTTAGCTGTTTCTTGTGGCATCAAGATTTATACTCTTAGGAACACAGTGCAACTTCTCAGTGCTGTATCATTCATAACATACATTGACCTTCTATTACAGCAGATGAGAATTTAGCTTTCTTATACACACGTAAACACACACACCCTTCCTCTCCAGTTATCTAATGCGATTAAAGTACAATTTTCACTAAATATTCAGCATTTATGTCATTATAACTAATAAAATTTTATTTGAAGCTGATCCATGTAGTGCATTTTAATTACATTTCCTTTTTGGTGTAACTTTTCATTTTCCCTAGAGTTAACAATTGGCTAGGAATAATTGATAGTTATGGTAAAAAAAAAAATAAGACTCATCTTTTGGAGAGACATACTGAAATATTTATGGACGAAATTATATGTTGTTAGAGATTCGCTTCAACATAACATGAAAGGACATCTGGCCGTGATAGAGTAACACAGACTGAATTTAAACTTCCAACTTAAACAACTAGAGAACTAGCCAAAATACAGGAAAGAACTATTTTCAGACATTGAGCAATAGGCAGCATGGGACCGTGATATCTAAAAAAAGGGAAATAAATGAAGGGAGCCCTATGACTGCCCTAGCTTAGTGCCCGGAGGCAGTTTTAAGGCTGCAGATCAGGGAGGGAAAACCCAAACAGAGCCCAGCAGTCTCCCTGAGTTGAGGAGACAGAGAGCGGAATTCAGGGAGGCTGAGGCAGCTGGGATTTACGAGGCAGAATATAGAGGAGAGACACAGAGAGGGAGAGAGAAAGAGAAAGAGGGAGGGCACGTTAGTAACAATAACAGGACCCCCTTGAGTCTTTGTCTGAATACTGAGTCATGTGTACATGAGGGTGAACTGTCAGCGGGGACAAAGAACAACCAGAAAGACGTAGTTTCCAAACAATTCCCAAAGCTCACCAAGGACTGGGAATATTTCCCATTCCCACCAGCCAGGGTGTGATGCATCAGCTGGTCTTCTGGTGGATCTTGCCTTGGTAATGGGAATACATTAACACTTCTGGATTCACCATAACAAAGCTTAAAAGCAAGTCTCAACAAATCTATAGAGAGAGAAAGTAGTTGCCTGGAATCATGAGGGTTGGGCAGGAGCATGGGGATCGTGGAGAGTGATGGCTGATGGGTATATTTTGAGGTAACGCAAATTTTATAAAATTAGATTATAGCTATGATTGCACAACTCTGTAAATATACTAAAAACACAGGGAACTGTACACTTTAAGTGGGTGAACTTTATGGTATGTAAATTCTATCTTGATAAAACCATTAAAAAAAAAAAAAAGAAAGAAAGAAAACAAGCCTCAAACAATTTAAACTGATCTCAAGTGACTTCACAGCATGCCAGAACAAAGTCCGAAGCCACTTACAGGAATACAAGATAATCCAGTGCCCCCAAAACATAAAATCACCTATGCCTGGAGCCAATCCAAAATTACTAGGCAAATAAAAAAGACCAGAATAATGCCATTTGCAGCAACATGGATGGACCTAGAGATTGTCATACTGAGTGAAGTAAGTCAGACATAGAAAGACAAATACATGATATCGCTTACATATGGAATCTAAAAAAATGGTACAAATGAACCTATTTACAAAACAGAAATTGAGTCACAGATGTAGAAAACAAACTTATGGTTACCAAGAGGGGGAGATAAATTGGGAGATTGAGATTGATATATACACACTACTATAACTAAAAGATAACTAATAAAAACCTACTGTATAGCACAGGGAACTCTATTCGGTGCTCTGTAATGACTTATTTGGGAATGGAGTCTAGAAGAGAGAGGATACATGTATATACATGGCTGATTCACTTTCTATACAGCAGAAACTAACACAACATTGTAAATCAACTATACTCCAATAAAAAATTTAAAAATTACCAGGCAAGCAAAGAAGCAAGAATATAAGATTCATAAGTATGAGAAAAAACACCCGGTCAACTGAAACTGACTTAGAAATGACAGATATGAAAATATTAACATATGTTGACATTAAATCAGCTATTATACATTCCCTATATGTTCAAAATGAAGGAGAAAACATAAACATGATGGGAGAAACAGAAGATATAAAAAGTGTGCACACCACTTCTGGTTTCAGCTCTGACATATTCAGCTTAGAAGTCAGAACTTCTGTCTTTCCAACAAGAAGAAAAGCTGAAAAAACTGAAAACCAATGTCTTTTCTGGATCCTATCAGAGAACTGAAGTCACAGGGCAAACTCCCCCCACTAAAATCTGGAGGGATGGGCCAATCAGGAGAGTCACAGCCAAGACCCAAGACTCAGACAGATTCTATGTAAAGGGATGGAGACAGACATTCCATGCATGCCAACACTAACCAAAAAGAGAAAGAAAAGTCTGGATTTATACAGTGAAGCGAATCAGACTTCAGAACAAAGGGAATTATCATGGATAAAGAAGACATTACCTATTAATAAATGAGTCATTTCTCCAGGAAGACATAGCAATCCTAAATATGTTTGCACCTAACAATCGTGTATCAAAATACATGAGGCAAAAACTGATAGAACTACAAGGAGAAATACTCCATGTAACAGCAGCTGAATATGTATTCTTCTCAAGTTCACATGCAACATTCGCAAAGATAAACCACATTCTGGGCCATAAAACACAACTAAAAAAATCTAAAAGAATAGAAATTATACAAAGTACGTTATCAGATCACAGTGTAATTAAACTAGAAATCAAAAACAGAGAGAGAGCTGGAAAATCACACAAGTATTTGGTATTAAACAACACACTTCTAAAGAACATGTGGATCCTCCAAAAGTAGTCTCGAGAAAATTTTTAAAATTTTTTTGAGTTGAAGGAAAATGAAAATACAACCTAACAAAATGTATGGATGCAGCAAAAGAAGTATGTATGGGGAAATGTATACCATCAAATGCATGTAGTAGAAAAGACAAAAGATCTAAAATCAATAATCTAAGTTTCTGCATTATGAAGCTGGAGAAAGAAGAACATTGCATGAGACAGACCCAAATTTGAGGCTCTGTTTTGCCCCCTGACGAGCTGTGGGACTCTGGAAGAGTTTCTCAACCTCTATACTAATTTTATTCACCTGTACAGTGAGGATATGAAATAGTACCCATCTTATGGTTGTTGAGAGGATGAAAAGAAAAAGCAAACTCCCAATGCCCAGCACATATTAAGGGCTTAACAAATGTTGGTTGATTGTGCTGTTATGGATTTTTTATGGTAGTATAACGTAATATAAATATTCTATATTTTATTCAGTTTTATTGTTGCTATTCAGTTGTTTAGTGGTGTTCATGAATATTTAATGACATAGGAGTGCTTTAACAAATACAAATAAGTAAAAAAGAAAAAGCAGACTTATGGGAGATAACAATGTTTAGCATTTAATCAATGTCTGTTCAGTAAATGAATTAATAAAACAGGAAAGGAGGGAGGGAGGAAGGGAAGGAGGGAAGGAGGAAGAAAGGAAGAGGAAGGAAGGAAGGAAGGAAGGAAGGAAGGAAGGAAGGAAGGAAGGAAGGAAGGAAGGGAGGGAGGAAGGAAAGAAGGAACCTTGTTTTTCAAGTGATTATGTAGAATAAAAAAAGAACTTGAAGAAAGAGTAAAATGTTAACATTACTTGCCCCTGGAGAATTGATTACAGATGATTTTCTTTTACTTTTCCTTTGTGCTTCTAAGTAGCTTCTAAATTTGTTAAAATGAATCTCTATTGCCTTTGTAATCAGATAAGAGCACAAAATGGTATCTAAAATCAGAAATTTGGTATAAAGAAAATAATTTTCATAATCTACCTTCTAATCATATTCCTCATTTAGGAGTATCTAAAACCCACTTCACATAACAATAATAAAACTTAAAATCAACTTTTCTTACCAGTTTTTCTATTGTGCTATGATTGGGTAGATTTGCGTGATCAGCAGACACTCGTAGTTTCAGTTAGAGATTGAGTTCTGCTGCATGTAACAAAAAGAAAAAGGTAATAGTGATGTAAATAAGATAGGAGTTTAATTTTCTCTCACATGACACACAGTCTAGAAGTGACATCCAGGCTGGGACAGAAGTTCCACAATATCACCAGTGCCATCTTTCTGCTCAGCCATCCTAGGTGCATGGCTTCCATCCTCCCGGTTATCTCATGGTCCCAAGATGGCTGCTGCAACTCCAACCATAACATCCTCATTCTAGGCTGAGGGAAAGAGGAAGGAGAAGAGAAAAATATACAGATGTGGCAACCCCCTTTAAAGAGCTTTACTAGAAGCCCCACTTCATAAGGTCTGCTTGCAAATTATTGGCCTGAACTAAATCACATGACAACCCCAAGTTCAAGGGAGGATGCGAAATGTCATTTGGAAATGGCATCCCCCAAACTGGGGTTCTCTAGTAAAATAGAAGTGGAATAAAGGGTGTGGGTGGGCAACTCAAAATCTCTGCCAAATTCTCATGTGGCCAGTGGGAGACCAGAAGTGGTTGAGACTTTTTTATTATGGGAAGAGGAAGCTAGGGCTTCTGTGTGCTGTTTCTTCTGTGGACATTCTCATTTACTCCTCAGAACTCTTTTGCGGTACGCGGGCCTCTCACTGTTGTGGCCTCTCCCGTTGCGGAGCACAGACTCCAGACGTGCAGGCTCAGCGGCCATGGCTCACGGGCCCAGCCGCTCCGCGGCATGTGGGATCTTCCCGGACCGGGGCACGAACCCGTGTCCCCTGCATCGGCAGGCGGACTCTCAACCACTGCGCCACCAGGGAAGCCCAACTCCTCAGAACTCTTTAGACTCAGAAGTGGATATTACTATTCCCATTTACCTCTGGAAAGTGGGCTTCAGATAGAGTAAATATCTCCCTAAGAGCCACCAGCTTTGCAAATTCCAGAGCTGGGTTTCTAACTCAGGTCTGTCTGACTCCAAAGCCCATCTCTTTCTACTGCACCATCCTGACGCCCCTGATCTGCAAATGCAGGCATCATTTACTTTTTCTTTCAGCCATTGATAAGCGCATTGTGTATTGGCAGGTAGTAGATACTTAGTGAATATTTGTCCAATGAATGAATGAATGAGTGACTAAGTGCCTGCCTTGTGGGGAGGGGCTCACTGTCTTCCTGGTGAGGGACATCAATCAGGGCCACACAGCGCCATCTACAGGCTGCTGTGACCCCCTATTTCTGAGGAGCACCCAGGAAAATGTCACCAAGGATACTGGGTGCGCACCTGAGCCGGGAGGACCGAGCAGGGTGTGCAGACAGGAAGGGAACTCGGGCTTGAAGGGATCACAGTGCGGGTGGGAAGATGAGGTGAGGATGTTCCAGAGCAGGAGGGTCGGGTCGGGGTGAAAAAGGGCATGTCCTGGAGACTAAGGGCTGGACTCTATCTCAAAGACTCAAATGCTCTGTGTCCCTGGGGCAGAACAGGCCATGGAGCTCAGTCTGGGCATCTGTTGGTGGTCCCTTTGTGTCTTTACCAGTGTTTGTAGCCCCTCACTTCCACTCTTCTCGTTTCCTTCTCAGCAGCTAAGTTTTGGGAATTTATGAAGTGAACACCCAGTGTGATGGGCAGGAGACTCTGGTGGTTTGTCGTGAAACTCCAAAAAAAAAATTTCATTTTTCGAATTATGTGAGTTGACTCTTCCCTGTTGGTGAAAAGGGGGGATTCAGTGGCCACGGGCTTTCTGTGGGCTCACCCTCAGGTCTCCAGCTCCTGGGACAGAGTCGGCTGTGCTTGTTTTCAAGGTTAATGTACTTTCCCTAGAGTTGCACCTCTTGAAACTAAGAAGGCGGGAGTGTATGGCGGGGTGGGTGGGAATGGTGGATGGTAGGATTGCGTTCTTTCCAGAGGAAATAAATATAAATCTCAGGTGGCTCCGTGAAAGCAAGGGTTAATCTCATTCCTCCTCTAGTAGGTCGAACATTTGACAACTTAGAGACATAGGCTGCAAACACAGAGTTTTCTCTTTTTCCGTAATGACTTAATTTCCATTTCTAGCCAGCATTTTCTGCTGTAGAAAAACTTGACCAAGTCACGGTCAGGTAAGCCCCAGCAAAATCAGTGATTTCTTAGTTTTAGTTTAAACTCAGATGATTTCAGCGTCTCTCCCTCCCCCCTTCTCCCACCGCTGCCGTTTGGGTTTCCAGGAGAGGGAGGCACCCACGGTTCTTGTCCAGAGTTCCCCCTGATGAGTATCTTGAGGTGTATATGACCAGCCTGCTGAGGTCTTGTTGTCAGTTTCCACCTCAGCTTGTGGCCAGGACACCCACACTGTCACCTGTGGTTGTGTCCCCTCATCACAGCCCTGCAGGCTCCAGGTCCCCTCACTCAGCTAGGACCTGCACCCTTTTCTTGTCTCCCTGTGCCATGCAGGCGTGGAGGTGAATTCCCTGAAGCCGCCCTCCAGTCTACCACCTGGACCCCACTCTACCAACCCGACTCCAGCACCGTGATGGCAATGCACCTTTTCCTTGAGCGTTGTTGCCCTCCTGGAGTCCCAGAAAGGAAGCAGGTGCAAGTTCCCTGCAGACACTCCTCATGTAACTGAGGTTTCTAACATTCTCCTCACCCCACCTCCAGGGTTTCACCTGGAGAAAGGGGAATAGTGTGGTATTCCTTCTAAAAGACACCCTCTCAGCCTCTTCCCCTCTTTTCTTCTCTCTCCCTCCTTCCCTCATAGCCTCACCTCCTGTTGGGTTAGAAAACTTGTTTTTATTCTTAACATATTTCTTGCCATCTCTACTGTGTGTGATCCAATCTTTAGACTCAGAATCCTCCCAGCTCCCAGATTCGGGAAGCACTTCTGAGTCTCTCAAAGATTTGCCTCTTGCTGTTGAAAATCTGGGTTTCAAACCTGTGTCTTCTATGATTTTCAAGAGATTATTTTGGAAGTCAACAGCTTCCACTGTAATCTGATTTCTGCCAGGTCGTTCCAAGGAGAGGACCATGTGTGTTGACTGTCGCTGCTTGTTTGGGGTGGATGGGTAATGGGTACAAGGAAATGGGTGGTGATGGTGGGGGGAACCTTGGTTAGCCCAGAATTTTCTCTTGCTCCACGTCCAGGTATCTGGTAGGGACCCCACAGATGTTTGTTAAGTGGGTGGATTTCTGAAATGTATGAAGCGCATTTCTACATGATTTTAGACTAAGCATTCCAATCATCAGAACCTCCGTGTCTGTAATTATAAGTTGGTTAAATAAGGAATTCTTGCCTATCTGCCTCACTTAAGCAATGTGGTCAGGGGGAGTGGAGGAATTGTTTCCACGGCAGCGCAGAGAAAACCATTCATTGCTGATACTGTTGAGGTTGGCAGTGGGCTCAGGAAAACCAAGGAAGGGACTGGGACAGCTGTTGTGGTTCCCATGAGCAGGCTATGCATGAACTTTCCCCGCCATGATGAGTGGTCCTTTTTTCCGGAAGGACTTGGTGGGGCCAATGCTGAGAGCTTGCTGTGTGACCAACGACTAGCCCCTCGTGTATAATAACACGCTTATGTCTCACAACAACTCTGCAAGGTAAATACTAATATAATACCTGTTTTACAGATAGGAAAACTGGGGTGCAACAGTTAATGCACACAGAAGGAGAAACTTGTAGGTGAGGGAGCCAGGATTAGCACTTAGGCAGTCTACCTCTGCAGCCTACGTCACCATCAGATGACAAGGATGAGCGGTGGCCCCAGAGGGGTAAAGGTGTTTGTTCTCTTAGGAGGTCCCCATAACAGCTGCGGGCACTGGAAAATGCGGGCTCCTTACAGGAAGCTGAGATACACATCATGGGTATAAATATTGGGGATTTCCCAGGCACAGGTCACTTTCGCATGGCATGTCCAAGCCAGATCCACCCAGAAGCTGGTCTCCTGTAGGAATCAGTCAGCGTTTGTTGAACTGATTGAAAACAAGGTGTTATTAATATCACTTCTCCCAGGGCTTGTTTTCTCATCTGGAAAACACACACAAGAATCTCTACTGTCAAACCTGCGTGTGTGTAGGTTAAATGCAATAACAGAACCTGAGATTACTAGAGGGGTGATGGGACAGTGACAGTGTCCTGCACCCTGATGGTGGCTCAGAGCTCTAGGAAGGAAAGACAGGAAGTCCCGTGTATCGTGCATCTAAGGGAGGGAGCATCTTCTTCTCAGGTGGTCGCATTTGACCCTATGACCTTGTGAGATGAATATTCTGCTCCATCAACACTGATCCTGGCTTTCCCCTCAATTCCTTGAAAAGCATCAGCGTCTGTGCTGCCTCAGGGTTCTTTACACCTGATCTGTTCCTGCTTCCTGGTATGTTTCCCTTCCTTGCAGCACACACATGCGTACAGGCACACACACACACACACACACACACACACACACACATGTGCCACCCTTGTTCTTCTGCCTGGCTAACTTCTTTAGGTCTCATTTAAATTCCTTTTTGGGAAGCGTTCTCTGATGTACAGACCTAGCCTGGTCCTCTCTTTATGCCCTGTGGCCCCTACATGTCTTGCTGGAAATGTGCATCACCCTGGGTCTTTGCATACATCAGCATGCCTGGCTGGATACAGAACCGTGAAGGCTGTGACTTTGTCTTACCCACCAGCATCCTCAGCACCTGGCACTGGGCCAGGCACTTACTAACTGCTCGATTCACATTTGTTGGATGAGTGCACAAATTATTTATCTTCTCCATTTTCACACGAGGAGACAAGGGCTCAGAGATATGCAGTGACCTGCTCAGGGTCACCCAGCTGGTGAGAAGGACTCTTGCCAGGCCTGGGACTCTGAGCTCACAATAAAACATCAACAGGCCTTGAAAAGACCTCAGAGCTCTGGGGAAAGGTGCAGAGGCTGAGAAGAAAGGGCATGAAATCCCTCTGGCATTCCAAACATGCACAAATGGGGAAAAAAACTAAACTCATGCTGGAAAAGGAGCTTGTTTTCAACCCTTCCAAATCATCTTATCCCAACACTTTCTCTCTCTCCAGGTGTTACCTTTCACGGTGACCCACCCGACCCCTCTCTTTCAAATGACAACTCCCTCCGAGCTCCTCTCTTCCCCATCTCTGCACCTATTTTTCTCCATACACCGCCTGGCACATACCTATGTATCTGACGGGTTGTGTATGGTCTGCATGGCGACACTGGGGTGTCAGTTCTGTGGGAGTAGGGATGCTGTCAGGTTTGTTCACAGCTATATCTTCAGTGCCTAAAACAGTGCCTGACACCTAGTAGGCATTCAATTAAAAGTTGTAGAAATTTATAAAAAAGGAAGAAATGAGTAAGTGAAAAAAAATTGCATCTCACTCATATGCTGATTCCTCTCTTAAAAATCTATATTCTCACCGAGCAATCTTACTACGACAGTTGACTGCAACTCCGCTGTGTGGAAAGGTCAGAGGCAGCTGGAATAGCAAAAATTAGATTTTAAAAATTCATTAGCATGGATGAGTGTGTAGTGATGGGGAACATTCAGACAATGAGGGTGGGAGTGGAAATTGAAAGAGCTTCTCTCAGAAACCTGCTTCCCTACAACCTTGCTAGCAGTATATGTTGTCCAAGTGTTAGAATTTTGCCAATTTGATAGGGGAGGAACAGCACATTAAGGTAGTTAAAAAAAAAAAAATTGTACTGAGGTATAACTGACGTGTAATAAATTTCACATGTTTAAAATGCACAATTTGATGCATTTTGAAGTTTGGATACAGCTGTTAAACCATCACCAAAATCAAGATAAAAAACATATCCGTCCCCCATGAAAGTTTCCTTGTGCTCCTTTGTAATCCCCACTCTAAAGGCACCTCCCACGTCATCCCCAGGCAACCACTGACCTGCTCAGACCTTATAAATTGGTTTGAATTTTAAAGCATTTTGTATAAATGGAACCAAACAGCCTGTATCCTTCTTTGATTTCTTTCACTCAGCATAATGATTTTGTTTCATCCATGTCATTGCGGTGTATCAAGTTTATTCTTTTTATCGCATAGCAGTACTCAGTTGTACAGATATACCACAAAGTGTTTATTCACTTACCTTTTTTTTCTTTCTTTTTTTTTTTTGCGGTACGCGGTCCTCTCACTGCTGTGGCCTCTCCCGTTGCAGATCACAGGCTCTGGACGCGCAGGCTCAGCGGCCATGGCTCACGGGCCCAGCCGCTCCGTGGCATGTGGGATCCTCCCGGACCGGGGCACGAACCCGTGTCCCCTGCATCGGCAGGCGGACTCTCAACCATTGCGCCACTAGGAAAGCCCTTCACTCACCTTTTGATGGACATGTGAGTTGTTCCCGGCTTTGGCCAGGAACATGTAAATCTCTGTTAGTGGGCTTTCATGTCTCTTAGATACATATCTATGAGCGAATGGCTAGATCTTAGGATAAGCATATGTTTTTTGTTGTTGTGGTTGTTGTTTTTACATCTTTATTGGAGTATAATTGCTTTACAATGGTGTGCTAGTTTCTGCTTTATAACAAAGTGAATCAGTTATACATATACATATGTTCCCATATCTCTTCCCTCTTGCGTCTCCCTCCCTCCCACCCTCCCTATCCTACCACTCCAGGTGGTCACAAAGCACTGAGGTGATCTCCCTGTGCTATGCGGCTGCTTCCCACTAGCTATCTACCTTACGTTTGGTAGTGTATATATGTCCATGCCTCTCTCTCGCTTTGTCACAGCTTACCCTTCCCCCTCCCCATATCCTCAAGTCCATTGTCTAGTAGGTCTGTGTCTTTATTCCTGTCTTACCCCAAGGTTCTTCATGACATTCTTTTTTCTTAAATTCCATATATATGTGTTAGCATACTGTATTTGTCTTTTTCTTTCTGACTTACCAACTTAAGTGTCCATCATCGGATGAATGGATAAAGAAGATGTGGCACATATATACAATGGAATATTACTCAGCCATAAAAATAAACGAAATCGAGCTATTTGTAATGAGGTGGATTGACCTAGAGTCTGTCATACAGAGTGAAGGATAAGCATATGTTAAACTTTGTAAGAATCTGTCAAGCTGCTTTCCACAGTGGTTGTTCCGCTTTACATTCCCACTGAGAATTCCAGGCGCCTCCATGCCCTCACCTAAATGCGTATGGCCATTCTTTTTACTTTAGCCATTCGAATAGGTGAGTAGTGATTTCTCATTGCAGTTTTAATTAGGATTTTATATGTTTACTCGCCAACTGCATATCTTCTTTGGTGAAGCATCTGGTTAAATCTTTTACCCATTTTTAATTAGGTGGCTTGTTTTATTTTTGGGGGTGTAAAGAGTTTATTTATATTCTGGAGACAAATTCCTTATCAAATATATGGTTTGCAAACATTTTCTCTCCTTATCTTTTCATTCTTTAAACAGCATCTTTCAAAGAGCTGAAATCATTAATTTTGAAGTCCAAATTGTCAATTTTTTCTTATATGGATTGTGCTTTTGTTATCTAAGAAATAACTATTTGCTCAACCCAAGGTCATGAAGGGTTTTTCCTATATTTTTTCCTAGAAGTTTTTTATATGTATATTATATATATATGTAATATATACTATATATGTATATATGGACATACATATGTGTATGTATGTACTATATATGTATATGTACACATATACAACAATATGTATACATGTATATACATACATGTATACATATATAGTTTCATAGCTTTACATGTACATCTATGATCCATTCTGAAGCTTTTTGGTATATAGGGCAAGCTATGGATTGAAGTTTGGTTTTTTTTTGCATATGCATATCCAATTGTTGTTATAGCATCATTTTTTTGGAAAAGGCTCTCCTTTCTCCACTGAATTGCCTTTACACCTTTGTCAGTTATGCACAATGTGTCAGTCTGTTTCTGTATTCTCTATTCTTTTCCACTAATCTATTTGTTTATTTTGACACCAATAGCACAGTTTCTTAATTACTATAGCTTTATTGTCTTAGATCAGGTAGTATTAGATATATAAATTTGTTGTCCTTTTAAAAGGTCGTTTTGGCTATAATAGGTTCTTTGTATTTCCGTACAAATTTCAGAATTATTTGGTTTTTAAAAAAATATTTATTTGTTATTAATTAGTCATTAATTAATTAATTAATCAATTAATTAATTATGGCTGCACTGGGTCTTAGTTGCGGCACATGGGATCTTCATTGCAGCATGCAGGTTTTTAGTTGCAGCATGTGGACTCTTAGTTGCAGCATGCATGCATGTGGGATCTAGTTCCCTAACCAGGGATGGAACCCAGGCCCCCTGCATTGGGAGCGTGGAGTCTTACCCACTGGACCACCAGGGAAGTCCACAGAATTACTTGTTAATTTCTACCAAGAATCCTGATTTTGATTCAGATTGTTTTGAATCTACAGATCGGTTTAGGCAGGATTTACATCTTAAAAAGACTGAGCCTTCTGACCCACAAATATAGTAATGAATTATTTTTAATACTATTGTAAACCATATTGCTTTTTAAACTTTTCAATTTCTGGCTTTTTTTGAGTCTCCTGCCCATCATTATTACTTTATTGAATGACAGTCATTGTAACTTGTTAGGGGCTAGATATTTTTGTATTCCTATAAATATCCTTGAGCTTTGTTCTGGGATGCAGTTAAGCACTTGGAGGTGTTTTGATCTTTTGAGTCTATAGTTTTTAAGATTTATTAGGTGGGACCAGGGCAGTGTTTAGTCTATGGCTAATTATTCCCCACTATTGAGATATGCTTTTTTCTGAGTACCCTACAGAATGGTCCCAGAATTAAAAGATCGTCAGGTCTGGGAAGAGCACTGTTCCCAGCCCTGTGTGAGCCCTGAATACTATTCCCTCTAAGCCTTTTCGGTGTTTCTTTCCCTGGTCTCAAGTAGTTTTCTCACATGCATGTTCTGACTGCACTCCACTGGATAGTTGAGGGCGACCCTTTGAAGTTCTCTGAAGTTCTCTCCTCTCTAGTACTCTGCCCAGAATCTCTGGCCACCTTGAACTCTCTGGACTCTGAGCTCTGTCTCCTTAACTCAAGGAGCCCTTGGACTCCACCTGAGTTCCCTTCCCTGCAGGGATGCCTAGAATGTCTTTCAAGACAGAAAGTGGGGCCATCATAGGGCTCAGTTCATTTATTTCCCATCTCTCAGGGTCACTGTCCTTCATTGCCTGGCATCCGATATCTTGAAAACTATTGTTTTGTAACTTAGTCTATTAAAAACCTTTTTTTTTTCTAGTGGAAGGGTAAATCTGGTCCTTGTTACTACATCTTGGTCATAGACTCTAGACTAAAGTAGCTTTAGTTAATTTTTCTCATGTCAGTTATGCATCTTTTCATACACTTTAGATTCTTATTCTGTAAATTGTCTATTTGTTTCTTGGCTCATTTTTCACCGGGGTTTTTCTTCCTCCTATAATTTTGGAGAACTCTATAGAGATTTATATATTAGGGATACTGATACTTTGTTGTTCTTGTGATTTAAATTCCAAATATTTTCCTAGAATAATATTTGTCATTTTAATTTTTATATTTTTGTCGTGCAAGTGCTTTTAATTTTTACTTAAAAGTATTTTCCCTTGTTGCTTCAAAATTATTAAATGGGGCTTCCCTGGTGGCGCAGTGGTTGAGAGTCCGCCTGCTGATGCAGGGGACGCGGGTTCGTGCCCCGGTCCGGGAAGATCCCACATGCCGCGGAGCGGCTGGGCCCGTGAGCCATGGCCACTGAGCCTGCGCGTCCAGAGCCTGTGCTCCGCAACGGGAGAGGCCACAACAGTGAGAGGCCCGCGTACCGGAAAAAAAAAAAAATTATTAAATGTATTTCTTAAAAACAAGCAATATAAGTAAGCACATTAGGGGGAAAAAAGCATTCAGATAAACTCTTTAAACATCCCTTGGGTGAGGGACACTAAGGTTCTGATGTAACAGCTAGACTGTCAGTATCCAGATTTTTTTTAGAGAATAATGTCTTTGAAATATGCTTGTGTTGAATATTTGCATGAACCTGTGCTACGAATCTGTTGCTAAAGTTGTATGAGGTAAACCTCTGAATATTGAATTCAGTTGTTCTTCCTTTCAAAGCTCTAGTTATAGTGAAAGGATCCCTGGGAAGAAATTCCAAGCACAGGAACCCAAGCAGAAAGACTCACATTTAGGGATGGGCAAAGAGTCTAAACAGGGAAGCATGGCTAGGGAAAAGCAGTGCCATCATTTACTGAGCATATACTATGTGGTGACACTGTAGAAGAAGATAGCTGTATAAGAGAAAGGCTGCAGTGGGTATAGTCCTGTTTGTGGCTGCCTAGTCTGTGGAATACCCTTCCTAACTTTGGAAACTTATCCTCCTTATGATACCTGCATCCCTGAAGCAGAAATCAGTAACTCACTTTCCCAGCCTCTCTTGCAATTCAGGGCAGGCATGTGACTCAGTCTTCACCAATCAGATGCACTGACCTGAGACTTTGATTTGCAAAAGAGAAATGATTGGATGAGGCAAGTGCCTCTGGAAATCCACTTTCTCAGGAGAATTACAGCAGAGGTTACTCCAGAGAGGGACAGGCAGGACTGGAGTTCTGGGGTCCAGCCTCCCAGTCAGCCTAGTAAGATAAGATGTCCAAGCTCAGTGGAAGTGCCAGTGACTGAACTTCACTGGAGGTGACAAGCAGGGAGATTTGGACATCATTCCTGGATATTGTAGCCATCAAACCTGATCCTCAGACCCTTTGGTAGGGGCGTCTGGGGGGTCCCTCACATCTTTAAACTGGTGCTGGGGGAACCTCTGGCTATTGCCCATTATTTAAGTCTTGTCAGTAAAGAGTTGCACTTGAAACTTGCAGCTTCTTCCCAAATAATGGGTAAAAAAGAGGGAGACAAATAAGAAAAAAATTCTCCCTGTTTTCTTTAGAAATTAGAGATGAAAGTAAAACCATTGCATTATCGCCGCCAACCATTCTCTTTGTTCATTTGAAAAAGAGTCTAGCATTTTCTATACACCAGATGCTGTGCCGAGTGACAGACCTCTATGAGATGCAAAAGGAAAACCAGGATATCAAAACTTTTCAACCAGTGGGGACACCAAAAACAGTAAAAGCCTTTATCACTCCCTGCAGTCACATCCGGAAAATAATTGTGCACAGGCTGCGCGGTGTGAGATGTTTGAAGTCACTGAACATGAAGCCCAAACCTGTTAATTTGAGAAATTAGCAGGAGGTTATTCCACCCCCCTTCCTTCGCAAGAATATCATAGGAAATCTGTGAGCACAGAATGACAATACGCCGAGGAAGAAAAATCCCCAGAATTGTTCATTAAGCCTTTAGTTCCCCTTGCTATGTTAGGTTCTCTTGAGAAAGCCTTTAAACTCTTTCAAATTTATTTTATTGAAGTATAGTTGATTTACAATGTTGTATTGATTTCTACTGTACAGCAAAGTGATTCAATTAAACATATATATATATATTTTATATTCTTTTCCATTATGGTTTATCCCAGGATATTGAATATAGTTCCCTGTGCTACACAGTAGGACCCTGTTGTTTATCCATCCTATATATAATAGTTTGCATCTGCTAACCCCAGATCCCAATCCATCCCTCACGCCCCTTCCCCCTTGGCAACCACGAGTCTGTTCTCTATGTCTGTGAGTCTGTTTCTGTTTCATGTGGATAAGTTCATTTGTGTTATATTTTAGATTCCACATATAATTGATACTATATGGCATTTGTTTTTCTCCTTCTGACTTACTTCACTTAATATGATAATCTCTATATCCATCCCTGTTGCTGCAAATGGCATTATTGCCTTATTTTTTATGGCTGACTAATATTCCATTGTATACATGTACCACATCTTCTTTATCCATTCATCTGTTAGTGGACATTTAGGTTGTTTCCATGTCTTGGGAAAACCTTAAACTTTGATGATCAATGCAAAACCCCCAGCCTCTCACCTTTATGTGGTGCTTCACAGTTTTCAAAACATATTCCTTCCTTCCTTCCTTCCTTCCTTCCTTCCTTCCTTCCTTCCTTCCTTCCTTCCTTCCTTCCTTCCTTCCTTCCTTCCTTCCTCCCTTTCTTCATTTATTCAACCAGTAGTTAACAGAGGATCTACCATATGCCAGGCACTGTTCTAGAATCAGTGCACAGCAGTCAACACTACTTGCAAATTCCTCCCCTCCGTGGAATTAACACCCTAACTTTGGAAACTTATCCAAACCATTCTCATGGAAACGTATCCACCCATTCTCCCATAGCACAGTGAACAGCTCTCTTGGTTTAGGATCACTTTCCATATGGAAACCTGAGATTCAGAGTATGCAGCCTGTAAGCCCCTCCCCAGTCTGTTCTCCACAGAGCAGCCAGACTGATCTTTTAAACAATGCAAATCACTCCCTGCTGAAAATCCTCCAGTGGTTCCTCATCACTCATAAGAAGGAAATCCAAATTCCTTACCATGGCCTGCAAGGCCTTGAGGGATCTGGTCTGCTTTGACCTCATCTTGCACCTCTCTCTCCCTTGCTCACTGTAATTGAGCCACATTTGTCTTCTCTCTATCCTTCCAATACACCAGGCTGCATCCCGCCTCAGGGCCTTTGCACCATCTATTCCTGAACGTGCTACTCTCCATGGATTTCCCTGCTACCATGCAGGTTTTGGCTCAAGTATCATCTCTTCAGGGAGGCCTTCCAAGACTTGTCTACCTTACCTAAATTATCACA
Organism: Delphinapterus leucas; assembly: GCF_059928025.1. NCBI lineage: Eukaryota > Metazoa > Chordata > Mammalia > Artiodactyla > Monodontidae > Delphinapterus > Delphinapterus leucas. The sequence continues at coordinate 36,531,500 of NC_143133.1, forward strand.
CACTCACCCATCTTCCCCCAACACCTGTTGTATTTTTCACATAATGCTATCAGTCAGCTTTCTTAGTCACAAGAAATGGAAAGGGACTCCGGCTGATGTAGTGATGGTGAAAGGGAATAACAGCCTTCACACTTTGACACACTGACCTGTCCTTCTATCCCTTACCAGCTGTGTGGTCTGAGACAAGATTCTTAATCTCTTTGATCCTATAAAGATGGTAAGTCAGGCCATACGCTTCCTCTGCACAAAGCCTTCTAAGGGTTTCCATCTCAGACAGAGAAAAGGTCAGGCTCCTTTCTCAGCCCTGTAAAGCCAAACCTACTGGACCATTACATGCCTGACCTCTTCACCCGCTCCTTCCCCTCTCACTCTGCTCCAGCCGCTTTGGTCCTTGCTATACCTCGTGCAGCTAGACATGCTGCTCCCTCAGGGCCTTTGCACTTGCTGATTGCTCTCTCCGCAGTACTCTTCTCTCACCATCTACAGGGCTTGCCTCCTCACTTCTTTTCAGCTTTTGTTCCGATGTTGCCCTCTCAGTGAGACCTTCCCTGGTTGAAAACTGAAACCCTATCTCTCCCTCCCCACACCTATCCCCCTCCCCTCATTTCCTGCCCTGTTTTTCTCCATAGCACTCATCAGCTTGTAACACACTGTGTCATTCACTTGTTTATATTCCGTCTCCCTTCACTGCAGTGACCGCTCCATGAGAAAGGATGCATCCAAGCACTTAGAAACCAAGCACATTGTAGGCAGATCTGCTGAGCAAATGAATGAACCAGATCAGCTTCCTTTCCTCCTCACCTGTGCAGTGGGTGGTTAGAATCCCTCCTGACATGAGGGTGGTGAGGATGAAACGAGGTTACGTCCTTAGAGTGTCTGGTGTGCTGCCCGCAGGTACAAATCTCAGGTCCCCTCCTGTCCAGCTTGCAGGCCCGGCTTCTCACCCAACACAAACAGCCCAGGGCACAGATCTGATTAATACCCTTCACCTCAAGCACCCTGAGTGCCGTGTTTGAAGAAGGCATGTAAATAACTGTCAGGAGCTGAACTCCTCCTGCCAGAGGTTCAGCCCAGAGGTGGCCACACTCAGGTGGTCACTGGGGAGAGGGGACAAGGATGCTCAGCTTTGGAAGGAATCAGGACACCATCGATCCTGCAGATGGGGTGGCAGCCGGGGATGCTCAGGACGCGCTGTCAGCCTGAAGGACGCACAGTCTAGCTGGGTTCACTCACGTATCTCATGATATAGACGACGGAATGCAAGTAAATAACGAGCTGCTACAGAGATTCACAGGTGGGAAGGGAAGATACCTTTAAGAAGGTGACAATTCAATCGAATTATATTGCGAGGAATTTGTGGGTATCTTGGAGGCAAAATAACACCCAACTTTGAACCAATTAAGACCAGGAGCACAATAGGTGGAGATGAGAATACCATCTTTAAAGGTTGAACTGGAAGATGGTTCTTTGGGACACTAATCTACCACCTTCTTGATCTACTGGCTTTCAGAAGAAAAGGCTGGACTGGTCCCTGTACCTGAGCTGAGTGGCCACATGGATTTCCTTCTACTTTACCACTACCTCATGCATTAGGTAGGTTTTCTCCCCACCATCACAGTAGTTCATACATAAAAGATGAGTTCAGATTTAACCCAGACCCAGTCAGTGGTGCTGTCCAATGGTGCACAGCAGGCAGCTCTCTGAGAAGGGGGTTCTGAGACGACCATGCCCAGCTCAGTGATGAGACAGAGAGAAACTCAGACTCTCCCTCCTGGAGAGTGGGATGCAAATACTCTTGCCTTTATGGAAATACCAGGAGTAGGGAAGAAATTTCTCCTTGCAAAGCTGGCCAATCATGGCCGGCTGAAGTTTAGGTTGATTTGGAAAACTGTAACAGAAGCAATGAATTCAGACAGGTATATTAACACATCATCAACATGTCAACAACAACAACATCATCAACATGTCAACAACAACAACAATAATAGTGACAGCAGCATCTCAGCAACAGCAACGGCAGCACCACCCCCTCTGGTGCTAGGGAGTAGCACAGTGTGTTTACTTAACATGTATCATCTCATTTAACCCTCACAAGGATTTGCCTGCAAAGGTGAAATGGGGAGAGACTGTGGATGAAATTATACCCCTAAGATATTTGTCATCCAGTGAAAAAGAACTCAGTTTTGGAGGTAGACCAGTCGGGGTTCTAACCCAGCTTCTTTTATTACGTGAACAACCTCAAGCAAGTTCTATAACCTTCCTGAATTTCAGTTTTTAATCTCTCACAGGGAGCTTACAAAATGAATTCTAGCTTTGTTGTGAGGACTGAGTAAGGTAATGTGTGAGGTGCAGAGCACCCTCCCAGTGGGGTCACCTGGAAGGCATCTTGTCAAATCAGATTCGAAGAGAAACAACTGGGGGATGAGGTCACCCACCTACCCACCCTCTCTCTTCTCTGGGGTCCTTTATCTTTCATCATTTAGCGTCCTATCAGCTGGGAGCTGTCAGAAAATCTCAGAAGGGTGGGAGAAGACACCTTGGATCCCCTATGCTTGTCACCTTCAGCTTCTCACTGATGCTCAGTTCTGTTTTCTCAGGAAACATTAAAAAAAAAAAAACCCTTCACAAACAGAAAAACACCCAAAACAACCCTACTTCTTCAAGGCAGACTCTCCGAAGACAGAGGGAATTGAACCTCTATCCATCTGAGGACCTTGTTTGGGTTCTGCATGTCTGTTCCCAAGAGAATTGGCACAAAGGCCAGGATGCTCAGGGGACCCTGGGCTTCCACTGAACAACAAAACGTTTTCTTCAGGCTCCACACCTGAAGGCAGCGCGGTGAAGCACATGTGCTCTGAGAAGCGGGGGTGGGAATGGTCCATGCAGAATATGCATCTGTGGAAGAGGGCTGAAGCAGTCCCCCACCTTCGGCCAACAGGATTCATCCCTGACTATAGGCACTCACCCTCCTTGGCCTGCAGTGGTCAGCACCCACCGACAAAGCTAGCGTTCTTCTTCGCCATTGGCTTCCTGAGCTCAGGGGCTGCGCTGTTCGGTTTGCCACTCTCTTCCTCATGACTATTTCCCCCCCCCCACCCCCCGGGTCAGATTCTGATCTCCGGCAGAGCTCCAGCCTCAGCCCCAGGGTGAGCGGTGCGCAGAAGCAGAGATTACATCTCAGAATTTGTCCCGCCCCAGGCGAAGGTGCAGGCTTTTGTATTCCCGTACTGGCCATCATTGGCTATGGGGTAGGGGGGTGGGAAGGACCCTGGGAGAGTTCTTCTAGCAAAGAAGGCTCCAGTGCCCAGGGGCAAGCCTGGGAAGGTTGCAGGGGCACACGCTTGACAGCAAAGCATACAGGGCCCGGGGGTGGAGGCATAGAGCTGGTGAGAGGTTTCTAAGGAGGTCTGGGCTGGGCCTGCTGTGCTTTCCTTCAACCAAAGGTTCGGGCAATAGATCAGTGTATATACAATGGAATATTACTCAGCCATAAAAAGAAACGAAATTGAGCTATTTGTAGTGAGGTGGATGGACCTAGAATCTGTTACACAGAGTGAAGTAAGTCAGAAGGAGAAAAACAAATACAATATGCTAACATATATATATGGAATCTAACAAAAAAAAAACGGTTATGAAGAACCCGGGGGGCAGGACAGGAATAAAGATGCAGACGTAGAGAATGGACTTGAGGACACAGGGAGGGGGAAGGGTAAGCTGGGACGAAGTGAGAAAGTGGCATGGACTTATATACACTACCAAATGTAAAATAGATAGCTAGTGGGAAGCAGCCGCGTAGCACAGGGAGATCAGCTCGGTGCTTTGTGACCACCTAGAGGGGTGGGATAGGGAGGGTGGGAGGGAGGGAGACGCAAGAGGGAGGAGATATGGGGATATATGTATATGTATAGCTGATTCACTTTGTTATAAAGCAGAAACTTAACACAGCATTGTAAAGCAATTATACTCCAATAAAGATGTTAAAAAAAAGGGTAGGCCTGCTTGGCGTTGCTCACACGGTCCCCCTGATCTGGGCAGAAGGAGACCTTCACTGCCACAGTCAGATACGGTCATCCTGGGGTTTGAGGCCGTAACCCCCGCTGGCATCAGAATGTCCCCTGCATGGCTCTCCCCACCTGTTCAGAATTCCCACGTGTGCAGGTGGCCATGAGGGAGGGGCCTGGTGTGCCCAGGGCTCTGGCACAAGGCTCCTGTATCATTTTAAAAGCAGTCTATGAAAATGAAAACATAGAATACAAGCGTCCTGAATGGGTACCCCACCTCCAGATGAGTCCTGCCACAGAAATAGTGTTTAAACTTTTCTGCTTTTATTTTTTCTGATTGTGTATCACCCAATTTTATGTGCACGTATGTATGTTTTTGTGGTTTTTTATGTTATAGGTAGTATTTATTGAGTCACTAAGATAATCACATTTCAAGCATTATGCCACTTAATATTGAAAACAATTTCAGAGGCAGATCCTGTTTTCAGTTTTATTTTGCAAATAAAGAAATAAATTCTTGAAGGTTGATGAACCCACCAAAATATATACATAAAGAATCCAGAAGTTTGAACACAGATCTTTCTGATGATAAATGCATGTTCTTTATCACTAAATTTAATGTTTTTTTAAATTGAAGTATGTGTGTGTTTTTATAATTATACATAATCAAATTTTTTGAGATTATATATTCTTTACATTGAATAATAAGGGATCTAGTGTATTTGCTGTATTATCCACTTCCTCTTCCCTCCCTATACATTTTCTAAGTTTCCTTGAAGTTTGGTGTCATCTGTTGATTAGAGGTAGAATGACTGTAAATTTTAGATAGTTTAAGCTTTGGGTGCCTCAGTTTCTCAGGTTCCTTCCAAAGCCTTGGACCTAATTTTGAATTTGAAAGATTGTGCTCATTTTCTTTTTTTTTTTTTTTTACTTTTTGCCGTACGCGGGCCTCTCACTGCTGTGGCCTCTCCCGTTGCGGAGCACAGGCTCCGGACGCGCAGGCTCAGCAGCCATGGCTCACGGGCCCAGCCGCTCTGCGGCATGTGGGATCTTCCCGGACCGGGGCACGAACCCGTGTCCCCTGCATCAGCAGGCGGACTCTCAACCACTGCGCCACCAGGGAAGCCCTGTGCTCATTTTCTTAAAGAAAGTCCACAAATTGCACAAGCTTCAGACCCTCAAAATCTGGATCTGCCCCGTTAACTTTATAATGTCAAAGTTGTCACATATGTATGCAGTATAGGTATATAACATATAACTCTACTAGCATGCTGTAATCACCATGCTATAATGAGGATGATAATAAGCTCTATTTCTTACTTCATCAATTGAAATTGTGCCTGTGGACTCCCATCGTGAAAAAATGAGTTGCTTAGCACCTGGAGGATTCTCTCCATCTCTTCACCCCTCCATCTTCTGACTTCTATCAGCTAAATCACAGTCACATTCTCTTTATTAAATATAAGGAAAACATCTTTGCTCTGTCCATGGTTTGATTCTACAATTTTACACCAGCAGAAGCATTTGCAATACTATGTTTGTTATGTTTCCTTGGATATAAATTTCTACCAAGCCAAGGGGTTTGCTTAGTTCTAAGAAGACGCAGCCACTATGCAAGAAGCAGAGGAGGAAAGAGATTCAGGCCTGGATTTGGGGACTGGCTCTTTCCTTCGCTAAACGTGTGACTTTCACAAGTCATTCCTCATCGCTGGGCCTTGGTTTCCTCATCTGTGAAATCGAGATCCTAACTGAGTTGATCTCATCGGGCTGTGAAAGTTCCGTGTATGTGCATGCAAGGTAGACGGCTTAGCATGTAGTAAGCACTCAGTATACCTTAGTGTTATTATTACAAATACTGATCTCATGTGTCTCAACCTCTCCATCAGATTTCATGGATGGAATATTCTCTTTACTCATATTCTCTTTACTCTCAGTTCTATGACATTTCTTCCCCTTGCTTCTCCAGCCCTTTTATTGCATTTTTTATTGGGGCCATAATTTTTAATTTCCAGGAACTCTTTCATATTCTTCCCTTTTTTTCAGAACAGCTTGTTCTGTTATTTTATGGCTGCAATGTCTTCTCAAATCTCTCTGAGGATATGAATTCAATCTTTCAGAGTTCTCTTCTCTTCCCTGATTTGACTATTTCCTTTGGGGAGAGCTGTTCTGTGTTTATCCTGGCCTCCTGTGATCTGCTGTTCCCCAAGGTCTGCTTATCCTGGCCTGTTCTTATGGTTTGTCAATAAAGGACCAAGCTGATGGTCAAGGTGGCTCCATGGGTTTCTGCCAGGCCTGTGTGACCGTGTTTGATCCCTCGACTTCCCTGTGAAGGAAGGTTGACGTGGGCTTTCCCTGTGGGTGGGGTCTGTCAGAGCGTGGCTTGACTTCAGTCTGTAGGGCTGGTACAGACAGATAGACAGAGTGCCCCTCCTCCAAGCATAAGCTCTACCCTGAGCACTAGGACCTGCAATTAGGTTAGCCCTCCTCAGGGACCTTTCTGATTCTTTGGAAAGTAAGACTCCAATTTCAGTCTTGGAAAAAATGAAGTTTTGCTGGGGTGTGGGTGGAGGAAACAGTGTTGGGAGGGCTGATGGCCAGCTCTTTTGCAGACATATTTTTAAAAAATCTTTTTTAAGATACATGCACCCCAATGTTCATAGCAGCATTATTTATAATTGCCAAGGTGTGGAAGCAGCCTATGTGTCCATCAATAGATTAATGGATAAAGAAGATGTGGTATAGATATACAATGGAATACTACTCAGCCATAAAAAAGAAGGAGAATTTGCCAGTTGTAGCAACATGGATGGACTTGGAGGGCATTATGCTAAGTGAAATAAGTCAGGCAGAGAAAGACAAACGCTGTATGATATCACTTATATGTGGAATTTAAGAAATTCAACAAACCAGTGAATAAAACAAAAAAGAAACAGACTCACAGATATAGAGAACAAACCTAGTGGCTACCAGAGGGGAGAGGGAAGGTGGGGGGGGGGGAGTATAGGGATAGGGGATTTAAAAAAAAGGTTATTATAGGATTACATGAAATCATGTGTGTGAAACTTTTGAAAATTGTAAAATACTATAGAATTTAAAAAAATAAAAAGAGAATCAAAAAACCTTTTTATTTTATAATAATTTTAGATTTACAGAAGAGCTTCAAAGACAGCATGATTTACCTCTCCCAGTGTCGACATCTCACGTACCCACAGTACATTTGTCAAAGTTAAGAAATGAACATTGGTACGTTACCATTAACTAAATTCTGGACTTTTTTGGGATCTCACCTGTTATTCCACTAATGCCCTCTCTCTGCTCCACAAGGCCATCAGGTTACCTCATTCATTTAATTGTCGTAGCTCCTTAGTCTCTTGTAATTTGTGATATTATTCAGTCTTCCTTGTCTTTCATGGTTCTGATACTTTGGTGAGTGGTGGTCAGGAATTTTCAGTTGAGGTTTGTCTGATGTTTTCTCATGAATCCACTGGGGTTATGGATTTGGGGGAAGCACACCGCAGAGATGAAGTGCCCTGCTCATCACATCTAACTCGGGGTACACGATATGAATGTGACTTTTTCCTGGTGATGTTATCTTTGATCACCTGGGTTAGGTGGTGTCTGTCAGTTTTCTCTACTATAACATACTTTCCTCCTCTTTCCATATTGTATCTGTTAGAAGCGAGTCAGTAAGTCCTGCCCACAGGTGCCAGGATAACTGCCATGCTCTCCCATGACCCACCTCCCTTGCCACTCTTGAGAGGGAGATATGGGAATGTACCGTTCCTTCTCCTTCCCCTGAATGTGCCTCTATCTGGATAGGATGTGCACAACAGAGGCCACCATTTAATGACCAAGAGGGTCAACATCCTGAAGACAATGCCGACACATCAGGGATATCAGTGCAGAAGGATGAACAGAACACGGGCTCCTGGTGATGCTGTCGATCTGTGAACAAATATTTAATGAACAAATGAACATAATTGGAAGAGCTCTCTATTTATTGCCCAGCTATTTCACAAAGGTTTCGAGGTGGCTCATAAGGAAGAAACCTAATAAGATTCTGTGCCAGGGATTTTCCCTCCCATGGACTTGCTGTTAAGTGGGATAATACATTTTCTCGTATAAGATGGTTAGAGTTGGGTTTCTTCTTGCTTATAGCAGAAAGAAAACGGATACACTACACTTTTAGAAAAATCCTCCTGCAAACAAGCAACCTTTTTGAAATATCTCTCTGGAGACTCTTACAGAGATGTCCTTTAAACACGGCTGATGTTTTTATCTGAGAGAGAAGGTGTGTGTGTATTTGTGTGTAAAGGGAGCAGGATATAGAGTGTTGAGCAGAGGAGCAACCAGCTAAGAGAAGCACGTGGGAGAAAGAGCTCAACTGAAGGCATCGGGTGCTTACTGTTCCCACAAGAGGGATCAAGGAGAGGAGAGGACAGTTTTCACTCAGTGTGTATTGCATGTCAGGCAATAGGAGCTCTAAATACATGATTTTATTGACTCCCCATGATGGGCTTAGAGATTTAAAGTGGCTTAAAATCTGACTCCAAAGTCCTGCCACTTTCCTTTACCACCCCAATCCAATCCTTAGACAAGTCCTCTAGAAATGTCCCCGCTCCATCCACTTTTCTCCATCTCCGGCGTTACCACCCTGATCCAAGCCCCATCATCCCTTTCCCGGTCTGCGCCATCTCCCATCTAACTGGTGTCTCAACTCCCTCACTCCTACTGCCTGTTGTCTGTTGTCTGCACTGTCTATTGGTCGCTCCTCTCTCCAGAATGATTCAAGGACATCTCAGTGTGCAAATCCAAACTCTTTCCTGTGGTCCCTTCAGATTTCCATGATCTGGTCCTGCTTGTCTCTGCAGCCTCACCTTGTACATTTTTCACTCCACTCACCAAGCTCCAGCTTCCTTGGCTTCCTTACTGTTCTTCCAGTAATTCCTAACTTAAGGCCTTTGCCCGTTTGTCCTCTTTGCCTGGAATGATGTTTTCAACCTGCAGGTCCTGACACAGGAGGCTTTCATTGAGCACACCAGGGTAGCTCCTCTCTGTGTGTCACCCAGGGTACTCCCTTTATTACCTTCATCTCAACTTGAATTATTTTTATTTCTCAGTTACTCTCCTTGACTGACTCCCCTGTTTAGAATATTGGCTCCATGAAGGCTAGGACCTTCTCACCACTGAGCCTCCAGCACTCAGAACAACGTTTAGCACGTGGTAGGTGCTCAATAAATATTTAATGAACCAATGAACATAATTGGAAGAGCTCTCTATTTATTGCCCAGCTACTCCACAAAGGTTTCGAGGTGGCTCATAAAGAAGAAACCTAATAACATAGAAAAACGTAAATGAACACCGAGAACATCAGACATAGGGAAAATGTAAATTAAATTACAAGAGCAACACCAGATACTTAACCCAATGCAATTCTTAAAAATGAGCCTAACCTTGGCTACGGGTTCCCTTTGTAAATAGTTCAATAAAGCCCTTTGTAAATGGCAAGGGGTTCTAGACATGGACTTCCTGTCCACACAGCCTCACCTGACTCAATCAGGACGGTCACTGACCTGAACTGGGCCAAACTCTCTCACACTTGGACCAAGAGATACAGAGAGGGACTTGGACGGGGGGTGAGATGTTCTGGAACTATGAAAAGAACAAGCCTTGGGCCATGGGCAAGTAGATGGAGCAGCTGGAAAAGCAAGTGTGGGAAGAGGAGCAGGAGTACGGCATGGCCATGCGGAGATGGAGCAGCGGAAGAGCTCGTGCAGCTTCAGAGAAGACGGTGGCAGCTGTAGCTGCCTGCTGACTCCCCAGTTCCCATGAGGCCATCTGCAGTTCCCCAGTTAGATCAGCAGGACTCCGCTGGTTCCTTCTGACAAATCTTTTTCTTGAGCTTCTAAGTCTCTGTTCTTGGTAATCATGTGGTTCTGAGGCCAGGACTGATTGATAAGAGACGATAACACTGAATTACACTAGGTTAGGTTGTGCTGCAGTAACAAACATCCCCCCCAAACTGAGTGGCTTACAAAGCAAAGACCTATTTACCACTTCTGCTACATATCCATCAAAAGTTGACTGCTGTTCTGCTGCAAAAAATCTTCACTCTGGGACCCAGACTGACGGAGTAGCCCGTATTACCAGTCACTGTGGCAACTACCCAGTGGGTTATGAGTGGTTGGAAGGAGGATTCCACCTATCGTGGCAATGAAATTTCCTAACTATCCAAATTATGGATGGACAGCTGACACTTGCCAAAACCCAGACTGGCCATGAGAGGGCACAGGGCATTAATGACCACAGGATTCTAGAGTCTGAAAGTCCAATATCCACAATATCACTTTCTTCCAACCTTCTATCCACTCCCTGCTTAAACTATATTGAATATTTGCTATTCCTGGAAGATGCCCAGATTTCTTTTTTATCTTTGGGACTTTGCAAAATAATGGTCTTCTCCTCCTCCTAATCTTCATCCCCTAATTAACTCCTTCTTTCTTTCACTTTTCCTTCTGGACTGAGGGACTCTTACCTTTTCCAGGAAGTCTACTCTGATCCTTTAAAGCTGGGCTAGGATCCCTGCTCTGTGTTCCTATAACTCCCCCTCCCCCTGTGCAATGTCGTCTACCTGAATGATAGACGTTTACGGTTCAAATTGTCAGGTGGGTAGCCTGACAGTGTAAAAACCTTAGCAATACCTAGAGCCTTACAAGATATGGGACTAATTCTTTCAGAGGCATAGATGTGAAATGTAATACAAAAGAGCATGTCTATGAGTATACCCTGGCTGTGACTTCAACGAGTGGTAGATAGGTGAGGGTGGAGAAACCCTATGGAAGGAGATGTAGAGGAGGCAAGTGAATAAATCCTGGGCTTATTCGATTTTGGTTTCTCTGATAGAGAAGGACTCTCCTACAGCTTCATAGTTAAGAGAAAAGGGGAATTTTCACACATTTTGCTTTGCCAGGCATGTCGGTGATCAATCCTTTCCCATTTCTCTCAAAATAAAGGAGGAATTTGATCTCATTAATTAGAGCCTAATTGATAGTAGCCATTCATGGGGCCACTATTACTAATGGGTAGAACTGCCATGCTTGGCACCCTTGAGGTTGCTGGATCCTAGGTCAGATTTTGAGAAGAGTAGGGGGCCTTGCTAATGCTTTGATCCTGGGCTTCTTACTTCAACTTGAACTTCCCACAGGGCTGGCTCGGCATTGGGGTTTCAACCTTGAGAAGGTCAGTTGTTCGCTGATTCCTATTATGTTCTTGTATGCTGAGCTCCCTTGAGAACCTGTTGTGAGGGGAGCCGGGGAGCTGGGGAAGGGCTGATCAGCAAAACAGGATTCAGGTTTTTCTCTTCCTGGCCAGAACACCATCCAGGACGCCCCCATTCTCACCCTTAATTGTTAAGTTGACTAAACATGACATGTGAAATGAATTCCTATTTAGAAGATGCCACTGAATTGAGCATAGAAGGTGGTTGTACAAATAGATTCTTAGAATGAAGACAAGGCCAGGAAGGATGCAGGCTCTACACTTGCAAAGGGCCTGAGTGTAACTTGCCATCCTCCCTGCAGAGAAGAAATAATTAGCAAGTGTGTGTTTGGGGGGATGGAGCATAAACATGAAGTGCGGAGACATTGATTAATGTATTTGAGGGGGAAATGCATTAATCATGTCTGTCTGTGATTACCCAGGAAGAAGCACCTGCCTGTTCCTTGTGACAGTTAGTAATTAAACATGAGAGAGGCCTAGCCATGATTTCATGTTTGAGGTCAGAAGAGGAAATGGGACAGACAGTGAACGGTGAGAGGCACAGTGTGTGGGCTGAATCGTCAAAGCGATAGGCATTTGCTAAATGTGGCCCAAGCTCGGTGCCAAGGTGGGAGTGTCTGCACTTCTTTCATGTCCATTGAGAGATGGCTTTAAGGCAGCTCTGTGCTGGGGGGCAACTATACACAACCTGTGAACCCTGATGGAGTTCACAGCCTGGAGTGGGGTGTGTGGGACACATAACCATCATTGTGTTATACCAAACTCAGGTTCAGCTGCTCACTGCTCAAAAGCCAATAATTCGAGAGGCAAGTGCCAGTAGAAAGGAAAGGTGCTTTAATCAGAAAAGCCGGCAATCTGGGGAGAAGGTAGACTCACGTCCAGAGACAAACTCTGAAGATTCTGTTCAGCCATGACAGTTTTTTAAGGGGAAGAATCTCAGTGAATCATTGAGGCAGGAGGTTGGGTTCTGCATCATTCTTCATTGAACGCAGACTGGCTGACCCTCTATCTTCAGATGTTACCTTGTCCGTGTGATCTGCCTGCAGGATTCCTTAGGGGGTTGTTGGGGCGTAGAGAGCTAATCATTCCTTAACTACTGGATTCTTTATTCTTCTTTTTATCTAGGAAAAGGATCAACAGGTTAGACAAGGCATGGTGTGCATTCAGGAAAGCATAATTCAGGAGTTAGTTTCAATTGCTTAGTGATCTCATTCCTTTAATTTGGTTTTTAAGGTTAGAGGGGGACAGAAATGGGTAAACAGGAAAGGGGCAAAAGAGCTCCTTTCAATTGGTCCAGTGTGGTAATTGCTGCCAAAGTAAACTGCAGGGCTTCCCTGGTGGCGCAGTGGTTGGGAGTCCGCCTGCCGATGCAGGGGACGCAGGTTCATGCCCCGGTCCGGGAAGATCCCACATGCCGTGGAGTGTCTGGGCCCGTGAGCCATGGCTCCGCAACGGGAGAGGCCACAACAGTGAGAGGCCCGTGTACCGCAAAAAAAAAAAAAAAAATTAAACTGCAAAAGCAGAGACGCTACACAGAGGGCTGCTGGGGGGACTTGTTGGCACTGGGAAGAAGAAGAGAGAAAGAGAGTGACTTTCAATACTCAACTGGGAAGGGTGTCACTGACAAGCGTCCACAGTTGGGAAAAGGCCCAGCAAATTCTTCGCCATGGGGAACTTGTGGGGCTGAGTTGCCGGTTGCAAGCCAAAGGTGCATTCTCAATCCGCCCATCTAATGTCCCAGATGTGCCTCCTGGACCAGAGGCCAGCAAACTTTTTCCCTAAAGGGCCAGACGATAAATATTTTCAGCCTTGCAGGCCATCTGATCCCTGTTGTAAATAATCAGTTCTGCAGTTGTGGTTTGAATGCAGCTGTAGACACATGGAAGCAAATGGGTGTGGCCAGGTTGGCCTGAGGACAGAAGGGACTAGATCCTTGTTACTCCAAGTGTGGTCCCTGGTCCATTATTATCAGCATGCTCTGGAAGCTTGTTAGAAATACAGAATCTCAGGCCCCACTTGGGGCCCATTGAATTAGAATCTGCTGCTCACAAGGATTGTTCCTGAGGCCTCCACATACGTCACTACCACATATGGTGCTTGCACTTTTGTCACCTGTAAAATGGAGATGATTCATATAGCCCGCAGGCTGGGTGGTGTGAGAATCCTAACTGTTCACTGTTTGACAACGCTGGGAGACAACTCTCCATGGGTATCTTGTGTCAGTGTATGTCTTATAAGTGAGACTGATGGCCTTTCTGCTCTAGAAGGTCTTCTCAAGGATGTTTGTGCAGCAGACAAACCTGGCTGATGGAGACTGTGTCTCCCTGGGAGCAAAGGGCTGGTATGCTTACTGCCTGTTATAAAACATCCAGGTTCCCTGAGCCCAGGGTACCTTTTGTGTGATGCATCCCACTGCACGTGCATGTCTGCTGGCCTGCTCCACAGCATCCTGAGGGAAATGGGGCCCAAAAGGCAGCACAAGTACTTGCTGATGCTATGATACTGCTGTGGTTATTAGTAATGAAGCCCTCTGATGACTTAGGAGTCTCTTGACACACCTCCCTTCCCTGAAGAGAAGGAAGTTTCCTGGATGGCTCAAAGTCAAGCAACCTGTCAAGGTAAAGGGTTCCAGGCAACTTCTCCCAGCAACTCCTTGCGCTTTTAATTCCACAAGAAAGGAAGAAGGGGTAGCATTTACCTTTCCTTGGACTCCATGCTTGGCTGGTCCCTGGGAATCTTCTGTAGGATGCTCGAGGTCAGAAGTGCTAGGACCGGGTCCTGATTCAGAGATTCCATCCCCTGGCCACCCTCTTTCTCCCTCCTAGAGCAAGGGGCCACAAACAACCCATGTACTGGGAAGCGTTTTAAACCTGGTTCACAGCAGCGTGGAAATGGTAAGGAGCATCACATCAGAGCTGGAAGCTGGGTGCTGTCCCCCTTGAGAAGGTTCTCTTCCAAATGCGTTTCCTGGTAGGGGACAGAGTCTCCTTGTAGTGACAAGTGGCAGGGTGGCTCCAGGATCTCTGTAGAGCAGGGACTCAGGGCACCATTCTGGAGGGATGGGGGAGGATTTGCCTTAGGGCCGCTTTTGTTTAGCATGCACCTTGTGCTTAGCTAAAGAGCACCTTAATGGGGTGGCTTTGTGATACTAAGAGAGATTGGGAAGGGCACCCCCAAGCCAACCCTGTGGGGTCTCCACTATGTAATAGAAAGTTCATGAAGTTTGGATCCTGGCAGACAGTTCAAATCTTGACTTTATCACCAAGTAGCTGGGGGACGAGCAGGCTGGGGCACTGCCTGCTGGGCTCCCTTCACGCCTGGTCTTTGTAGTGGCTTCTGGGAAGGTCAGTGGTAGCTATTTGACCCGAAGCCTGAAGTAGGCTGCATGGGAAGGGACAGAGATGGAGGGCTTACGAAGGGGGTGGGTGGTGGAGACCGCTGTCTGCAGAGATCAACTTGGACAATGTGTGGGAAGAGCTTCATGAAGTGGGAAGCGATGCCCTCCATGGTGAGGACTTCAGCTTTACACGGCATGAGTGTAACATGAGTTAACACGTGCGCCCGCTTAGAGCCCTGAAGTTGACCTTCATAACTGCTGTATGAAGAAGGCAGAGCAGGAATTACCAGGCCCTGCTCATGGGTGCAGAAACTGACACTCAGAGATGTAGGCACTTGCTGAGAGCCTCCCAGTGGGGCCACACAGTGAATTGTGGAGCCATGATTTGAAGCCAAATCTCCCACTGCAGAGCCAGCTCTCGCTGGGCCAGTATCAGACTGGGTGGGCTCATGCCCACCCCAGAGAGGACCAGTGTGTCCAGTGGGGAGCAGCCTCCCAGCCATCGCTGGAGACTTCAGCACATGGAAGCTGCTGCCTGCCTCAAGAGCTGATTTCTCTGTGGGCCGAGGACCCCGGAAAGGGAAGCGGACCAACCCATGATGGGAGTGGAGGTGAGTCTGATGGACAGGGGTCCCTGAAGAAAGCTGAGAGATAAGCCCTGGCAAGGGGGCCAGGGAGCACCAGGAGGCAGGGACCCCAGGGTCAGTGTGTCCCTGCACAGGACCGTCCCAGGACCAGCCACATCGTGTATTCCGAGAAGGTGAGGGAGGAGGCATAAAGGCAAGAACTGAGTTGCCTACAGCTCAAGAGTTTTGCGTTGGAACCAGCATTAGAAGAGCTGACTTTAAGAAGTCCAAGCTGTGTCTTTAGAGGCTGGAGAGAAAGAAAAGGGGTGCAGCTGGTGTTCTGGCAGAAGCCTGTAGGTGAGGGTCACGGCTCATGGTGGCCAGGAACCAGGATGGTCAACACAGCAGAATGACAACAGCTGAAGGCACTGAGGATTCATAGGGGATCCCCTTCTCCCCAGTGGTGGGGAAGGGGCCCTTCTGGCTAACAGGAAATTATGCTGTGGTCACTCAGGCAAATTTGGGGAGGATTACGGAAAATATACTGTACTTTCTGCCAGTAAGTGGGAAGGGACTCAGAGCATGCAGCTTGGGGTTACTATTACTATAAACGTGACCTATTTTTACTTACTGGCACGAGAAGCCCAAGTTATATTTCAGTGGAGGTGGGAAAGCCCTGTCAGTGTTACCAGTTTACAGCTTGTCCCTCTGTGCCTGAACCCCAAATCATAAGGTGGTTCCTAATGCGAATTCTTGCTTGGATACATGTTTCTCTGATCCGACTGCTTTCCCAACAACTGGCCTGGGGCTCTGTACTCTGGGAATGGGGGCTTGGATGAGGGAGAAGGGAAAACTCATTTGGAACTTGAGACTGAGGAGGTATGCTCTTAAGGGGATTGGGGGTGGGGACTGGGTACCTCATTGGTGATTCAGGGGGAGGCAGCCTCTGGGAAACCACTGGGACCAAGAGAGAAAAAAAAAGCAGGGGAGGTGGCAGTGGGACCAGACAGGAGGCTGCCAAAAAGCAAGCTTCACCAACTTGGAGAGTTTGTGTTGGGCTTGCATTTATCTCATTCATTCCAAATTATTGATTACCTCCTGTGAAACAGGCGCTGTTAGGACCGGAAGATGGAGGATGAGAGGAGATAGGCACGAGAATCAGACCTCTCATAGGAGCTTGAGGATGAGCCATGGGCGAACGTAACCCTGTTGTGCAGTTGGCAGCAATCAGAGCTGCGAGAAAGTCACAGAAAATGCGTGAGAG
Organism: Delphinapterus leucas; assembly: GCF_059928025.1. Lineage (NCBI taxonomy): Eukaryota > Metazoa > Chordata > Mammalia > Artiodactyla > Monodontidae > Delphinapterus > Delphinapterus leucas. The sequence continues at coordinate 36,547,946 of NC_143133.1, forward strand.
GGTGTGTGGAGGAGATTACACCTGGCTTGGGTTAGGGTTGCCATGAGACCCAGAAAGCATCATGGGAAAGGTGGAATTGGCCCATGAGAGGCACGTATTTTAACACGTAGAGATGGGAGTTGAAAGGCATCCTGGGTAGGGAAGGCAGGGTGGGCAAAAGCAGGGAGGCGGCAAGTTAAGTTAGAATCTGTACAGTAGAGCAGTTACTGTTCATTTGCATCCACGTGTGTGCTATATAAAGGTTTGAGCGGTAATTTGAGGAGATTTTAAGAGTGTTTTTCTTTAGGTGGAGAATCTTCTGTATTTTTTAAAATAATGATAAGGACGGCAATGATGGTGATGATGGTGATGATGGTGATGGTGATGATGATGGTGATGATGATAACATGAATTGTGATCAAGTTGATTGAGCCTTGAATTGCCAAGTTTGGTTTTATTCTGTGGGCAAAGTAAACACATCACTGACTTGAAATCCTTCCCACCTCCCCGCCCCCAGTCTCTATGTTCCTCATTAAACTTGTCTTTGAGGGGACATTCATTGCCCATCCAACCCAACCCTGAATAAGAACAAAGTTGTAGGAAGGAATGGCCAAGAAATAGTTTATTCTGAACAACGAACAAGGCTAACTTGAACAGAGCCAGGAAATCCAGCATCTTGAGCTACTTCCAGCTCCTGCCCCTAATTCATGAACTCAACCCAGTGAGGGGCCCTAAGTGCTGCCAGGGTCACAGTGAAGAGAGAAGCAGCCCCGTTATTTCCTGGAGGGGACAGGATGGTGCCAATGGGAATCAACGAATGAAAAGTGTGCAAGACAAGTGGACACGTGGGCAACACCATCTAGAAATAGCCTGGGTTTGAAGGAGGAAAACAATATTTCTTTCCTTTTTTCAAATAAAAATATAAAACCACATAATACATTAAAATGTCTCTTAAGAAATCTAAGAGATGGCCTTGACAGTCCCAACGATTGATTTATGAGGTAAAAAGTGAAAGTTGGATGCAAAATAAAAACACAATTGAACTTTCAGAGGAAGGTACAGATATCAGAGACTCCAGGATGAAAAGTTCAAAGAATCTTAAACACCAGGCTTGTTTCTACAGAGAACTGACTGCCAAATGAATGAAACAGGAAAGTTTCTTTAAATGATGATAATGCAGACCAAAAAACCAGCTACCATTCGCAGAGTATTATGTGCTGGGTATATCACACACAGGATCTTTTTTTAACCCTACAACAACCCCCGAAGGTTAGTTTTATTATCCTCGTTTTAAAACGAGGAAACTGACACTCAAGGGATTACACAATTTGCCTGAGGTCTTCCGGTTAGTAAACAGCAGGGCTGGATTCTGGACACAGTCCTGATTCCAAGTCCAAGCTGTATCCCCTATGCTACAGCATCTCCCACTTCAAAGACAAAGTGCTCCCTGAACAGATCATAAAGTAGTTTGCTCTTTGTGTGAGCCCACCGTCCTCCTACACTTTCTAACCACCTGTGCTTCCTAATTTATCAGTGTGGAGCAGCCTCCTGGATGGCAGTTGGAGAGCCTCTTTAAGACAATGCCGATGAGATGACATAACCCCTTTTCAGGAAAGAAAACTTGGAAGGGGACGGAGACTCAGAGTTCTGCTGTGGGACTGGGTTTTGGGAGGAACTCTGCTGACACTCTATAGGAGAGACTGATGGTCAGTGACTTGACCTTCTGAATGGGCATCTACGGGCCATCCCAGCACCAGGGGTGGGGTGGGAGTGGAGACCTACTGAAATTAAAGGTGGAGATGGTGGAGAGCCATCTTAGAAGGTCAGAAAGACTGGCCTGACAGAGAAGGCAAAAGAAGACACTTCCGGCTTAGCTCCAGGATTCGGGAATGGTGTTTCCATAGGCTGGGCTAACACATCAGATGTTTGAGGGCTGCATTTTCGAAAGTACTGTCTTAAGAGTCAGGATGGACCGAATTGCAAAGTTGTGTTGGTCTAATTGCTTTGGGGGAGGGGAGTGCACTTCAAATATTAAGGTTTTATTTTGCCCGTGTAAACAACTTTATAAAGGTTTTGCATGTCCGCTACCCAATTGGATTCTTTGAATAACCTTGTAATTAGAGGTGGGGCAGAGAGCTGTTTAACCCCTTTGGCAGATGTGGAAAACTGAGGCACAGAAAGGGCAAGGCTTGTCCACAGTCAAGCAGGTATCAGCCGGGCAGCTGGGACCAGAACCCAGGCTCCCCAGCTCCGAGCCCAGGGTTCCTTCTCTGCATCTGATGTTATTAGAGGTGAGACAGGGACCATTATGGCACAGAGAGGGGCTTTTGGTGGGCAGGGCAGAGGTGTGTGCAGTCCCGCTGGAAGCCACAGGTGGTGGCTTAGCTGCTGCAGCCACGGGAGCAGGCGTGAGCCAGAATGTCGTTGTTACACCCGTCCTGGAGCTTGCTCTGGGCCTGGCTCCCGGCTCGGCCTTCTGTGTCCAAGAGCTGGCCGCTCTGCCCTTGCTGCTTCCTCAGCCTGCAGACAAGCACAGCAGAGACCCAAGTTAGTGATGTGGAGCAGGGGATGTCCAGGGACACAGCTGGGGAAGCAGGGCGACCGAGGAGCCTTCATGTCGCGCTGGCCTGGGGAAGCACAACCCCTGAGGGGGCGAGAATGCTGTGTCTGGAGCCTGGCAGGCTGGGATCCACACCCAGCTCAGGTGTGGATCTGAAGAGTTACTCAACACCCAGAACCTCGGTTTCTCTATCTGTAAAATGGAGATAGTAATACCTACATCACGGCTCCTTGTGAAGTCCACAGGAGATCATGTATATAATTTGCCTAAGTTGACACAGTAGGTAAAGGGGCGTGTCCCACACATTATTCGCGCATGTATGTGTAGTGAATGCCCACTGATGGACCAGTCACCATGCCAGGGAGCAGAGGAAACCCTGGCGAGCAAAGCAGTCAGGTTCTCTGTCCTCATCGAGCTTATCACCTGATGGGGAAGAGGGACAGTGATCAAATTGTCCCACAAAGAAATATCTGAACAGATGAGCACCCAGACTTACAAACTACCCCATGACAAACTGTGTTAAGGGAGCACAATTTTTTAAAAAAATTTTTTTCTTGAAGTATAGTTGACTTACAATGTTGTGTTAGTTTCAGGTGTACAGCAGTGACTCAGCTATATATCTATATATATCTCTATCTAACCATCTACCTATCTACTCTTTACATATTCTTTTCCATTATGGTTTATTACAGGATATGGAATATAGTTCCCTGTGCTATACAGTAGGACCTTGTTGTTTATTTTATTTATAGTAGTTTACAACTGCTAATCCCAAACTCCTAGTTTATTCCTCCTCCCTCCCTTCACCCTTTGGTAACCATAAATTTGTCTTCTATGTCTGTGGGCCTGTCTCTGTTTTGTAAATTAGTTCATTTGTATTATATATTTTATTAAAATTTATTTATTTTTGGCTGCATTGGGTCTTCGTTGCTGTGCGTGGGCTTTCTCTAGTTGTGGTGAGGGGGGCTACTCTTCGTTACGGTGCGTGGACTTCTCATTGCGGTGGCTTCTCTCGTTGCGGAGCATGGGCTCTAGGCGCGCGGGCTTCAGTAGTTGTGGCTCGCGGGCTCTAGAGCACAGGCTCAGTAGTTGCGGCGCACGGGCTTAGTTGCTCCGCGGCATGTGGGATCTTCCCGGACCAGGGCTTGAACCCGCGTCCCCTGCATTGGCAGGCGGACTCCCAACCACTACACCACCAGGGAAGCCCCTGTATCATATTTTAGATTTTGCATATAAGTGATATCATATGGTATTTGTCTTTCTCTGACTTACTTCACTAAGTATGATAATCTCTAGGTTCATCCACGTTGTTGCAAATGGTATTATTTCATTCTTTTTTATGGCTGAGTAATAATATTCCATTGTACATATGTACCACATCTTCTTTATCCATTCATCTGTTGATGGACATTTAGGTTGCTTCCATGTCTTGGCTACTGTTAATAGTGCTGCACAAACATGGGGGTGCGTGTATCTTTTCGAATTAGAGTTTTCCCCAGATATATGCCCAGGAGTGGGATTGCTGTATCACATGGCAACACCATTTTTAGTTTTTTGTTTTTTGTTTTTGTGGTACGCGGGCCTCTCACTGTTCTGGCCTCTCCCGTTGCAGAGCACAGGCTCCGGACGCACAGGCTCAGCGGCCATGGCCCACGGGCCCAGCCGCTCCGCGGCATATGGGATCTTCCCGGACCGGGGCACGAACCCTTGTCCCCTGCATTGGCAGGTGGACTCTCAACCGCTGTGCCACCAGGGAAGCCCAACCTCCTGTCCTTTGTCTACTTGCAGGGACTAGGACCAGGTGCCCAGTGCCTCTGCCTCTGAGGTTTGCAGCCCTCCAGGTAGGACAACTGGGAAAGGTACTCAGGATAAAATATATCATCCTAGCGGAGGAGGGCTCAGGGTCCAGAGGCCCAGAGGCACTGGATCTAGAGGCCAAAGTGAGCAGGGAGGGGAGAGCCTAGGATGAGGAAGGGAGGTGGTCAGACTTCCTCAGCAAGGCTGGGATTGCCTGGGAATCTTGCTCCCCTGGCCCTTTATTCCCTCTCCTACATTCAGAGACTCTCTCAGATACCTTTGGAGAGAAAATCAGATCGGAACTAGGGAAAACTCAAATGACTAAGAAATCTATGAGAGTGAAAGGGAAATGCTTTTACTTCCAAAGTACAAAGGACACTGTTGTTTGGTTCACAATCTGTGAAGCCCCATAATTCTCTGGGTAAATTGCAAGATAAAGATGAATGCCATTAAGATTTTCTTTTAAATGCCTCAACATAGCATAGACAGCATTACTATCTCTAGATTTCTGAACTTCCCCGATTATAACGCAAAATAAAGCTTCAAAGACTGCATAATAAAGAGTGGAGCATAGGGATGAGAGAGCCCTGATGAGGGAGAGATGGATTCTGAAATCTTGTGTAGATCAGGGAAGGCTTCCTGCAGGAGGCAGACTTTAAGCTGGGCTTTAAGGATTGGCCTGGAATGTGTGAAGCTGGAGGGGGCGAGGGAGGAGATTTGAAATGAAGGGACACCGGTGAGGTAAGTCACGGAAAGTAAAAACAATACTGCATGGTGGACCAGAGTCCTTTCTGGAGCTGGATAGTTTCAGCCACTCCAGCTCCTCCTTCTGGCCAGAGCTATTTCAAAGAGTAGAACCAGGGGCTTCCCTGGTGGCGCAGCGGTTAAGAATCCACCTGCCAATGCAGGGGACACGGGTTCAAACTCTAGTCCGGGAAGATCCCACATGCCGTGGAGCAACTAAGCCCATGAGCCACAACTACTGAAGCCTGTGCGCCTAGAGCCCGTGCTCTGCAACAAGAGAAGCCACCGCAGTAAGAAGCCCGCGATCCTCAATGAAGAGTAGCCCCCGCTCACCGCAACTAGAGAAAGCCTGCGCACAGCAACGAAGACCCAACACAGCCAAAATAAAGGAATAAAATATTCTTTTTAAAAAAGAGTAGAACCAGCTGTTTCAAGTCTCCCCTCCTCTATGGAGGGTCATAAGTATTCATAAGAATACTATGACCATGGGTACTGGAGGCCTAGAGTGGTGTCTAAGTGAGGTGTGAATCATGCGCCTTGCAACTTACCACCAGGTGCAGTGTGAGACAAGAAGGCAGAATCCAGAAGGATGGACCCCTCTCTAGACATCCACCCATCCATCCATGGGCTTACACAACTGGATTCGCATCTAGTTAGGGGAGGCTCCAAAACCTGCATTCTTCCCACTACATTTGCATTCCCACCTACTACCAACCATTTAGCATCCAGCCACCAGCCACCCACCCATTCACTTTCTATCCACCTATCCATATATTCATTCATTTGCTTACCCTATTCATCTACCCCATCCATCCAACCATCATCCATCCATATGTCCATCTGTCCCACCCCACCCCCACCTGTCCACCCCTACTCACCTAACTGACCTTCCCTTACTCACTTACTTATTCACCTACCCACCCATGTACCTCTATACAGATACCTATCTATTTACCTCAACCATTCATTATCCATCCATCCATCAACACATCCCTCCATCTACCCTTCTACTCATCATCCAAGTATCCACTTACCATCCATTTCATCTATTCACTATCCACCCATCCATTGATTCCCCCCATAGACCCCCTATTTACCCATCCACCCACACAGCTACCTCACATCACCTGTTCATCTAGTATCCATCCACCCGTCTATCCATCCATCCACCACCCTTCTGCCCATCCAATCATCCATCTACTCCCATATTTCCATTCATCACTGCCACCCTCCCATCTGCTCAATGCCCACCCACCCATTCACTCCCCTATCCTTCCACTCATCCTTTTTACCAGCACTATCCGTGTGCCAGGTTCTATGTTCCAGGCTCACAGTTGAAGGGGCTGGGGAGCAGGACAGAGAGCAAACAGTGAACATTCACTGTGATGAAGTCTTTGCTGGAAGGAAGCAGTATGGTTTGGCATTCAAGGCCTGGGTTTGGAGCCAGGCTGTCTGGTTCTATCCCTGGGTCTGCCACTTACTAGCCGTGTAACTTTGGGAGGCTAGATTCAAACCCAGGGCTCTCTGTCTCCAAGACCCCTGCCCTTTCCACTGACTCTTATGCCTTTCAATCTGGATATGGAAGGAAGGTAGCATGGAATGATTTTTCCACACTCTGAAGGAATTAGAAAGTCTCAGTTTGCTCAAGTAGGAACCCACGAACCAAGACAATGATATGAAACCATATGGTTGGCCCCGAGAGCTCACTTCCATGACTAGCCCAGAGCCTAGTTATGTATAATTCAGGAGGAAACGAAAAAGGATGTTACATATCTTACTAGACATAGCCCAAGTCTACGGAAGCAAATTGGCTAGTTATCTCCATGATGGCAGGAACATTTAATTTTCTCAGCCACTTTATCAAATTAATTGTCAGCTTTGTGACCAGAATTCTGAGTGATGGATGTGAATGCTCTCAACGTCCCAAACTCAAGCATTAGACTCCAGAAGGAAGTGCTCTGTGATGGAGACCCTTGATTAACAAGAACAAAACACATTAAAATTTGTAATAATTTGGGCTGGAGGCATTTTTCAAAGGCAAAGCACTACATAGGACTAAAAGAAAATGGTTAGCAATCAAATAATTTCAAATCAAGCTATTTCACACCCCGAGGGTGGAATCAGTTTCATACCAACATTGATCTGCAGCATCAAACCCTAGGTGCGGCCTGGCCTCCTGTTCCAGGGTGATGACCAGCTTTCCTTTGTGCTGTGTGCTTTAAAAATGGGAAACATTTCAAGTGCCGTCACACCTATTCATGTCATTTCACTGGTTGTATGTCTCCTGGACTGTGTGGAGTCGTGGAGTGGCAGTGTGGCATGGTGGGAGAAGGCAGGATTTGGAGCTGTACAGAATTTGATCAGGATCCCACCTTTGCCGTGACTGGCTGAGGGGCCTGGGGGAACTTACCTAGCTTCCTGAAGCCCCTGTTTCCTTACCTGTAACATGGCCACGGCACCACCTCTTTAAAGGAGAAGATGAACTAATGCATAGTATCCATCTGCCCTGTAACAGGCACTTTATAAAGGGCAGCGATTTTTATGATGATGACTGCAGTGTGGGGACACCCCCATTTCACAGATGGAGAGACTGAGGATCAGTAAGTAAAGCTTAACTTCCTGCCACAGTTCTGATGAATGTCTCCCAGCAAGGAGGCCCCCACAGATGGTTCTGCAGGCCTCGTTCTGGGGGATCAAGGCGGAAGACCTGGAGAAGAGGAGGGTACTGGAAGGGGGTACACACAGAGTGGCTGAGAGTCAGGACCCAGAAATGGGTGAAACAGGACAATAGGCTCATGGGGAGGGAATCCAGCCCCACAAGTCATGGTGGGGTCCAGAGGGGCCTGTAAACCAGGGAAGGCTGGGCATGGAAATGGCAACTGGAACTGGGTCTCCAGCCTGGTTACTGGTCTCCCCTCCTATGGGCAAGGGACACCGAAAGCCATCTGTGGCTGCACGGCGGCTGGCACAGCGACCAGCCTGGGGCTGGTGCACAGTCAATGTGTGTTGGAAGGCTGGGTGGGTGAATGCAGGGATAAATGCCCAGCCAGGTTTCCACCCCTCATCAGCAGTCTGTCTGCACAGGTCGGCAGGCTCTGTCTCAACACACCGAGGGGGAAGGATGCCAGTCCCAATTAAATGGAGTAAAAGGATGTCTTAGCTGGACAAAAATTGGATGACCATTAGAACTGGCGAGCTCACAGCCCTCGTGGACAACAATTTGCATGAGTCAACATGCATGGAGCTTTTTCTCTTGTGGCCAAGGGAGTTGATAGGTTGTTATTTTGTGTGTATGCGTAAGAGTTCGTTAAAGAATTAAGGCAAAATGATGTTTGATGTGGCACTTAATTGATACAGTACTGTATTGGTCTGATAATTTTGTGCATAATTAATATTACTAGCAAACACTTGGGCGCTGCTGACTGATTGTGTAGGGGGGCTGTTAAGTGCTTAACATCTGTCAACTCACTGGTCTTTACAACAATCCTTCATATGGAGTAGGTTTTAATACCCCATTTTACAGATGAGAAAAACTGAGGCAGTAGTGTGAGGCCCAAGGTCACAAAGCTAGCATGGATCAGGATTCAAAACCAGGCAGTCTGATTCCAGAGGCTATGCTTGTAGCTGTTATGTACACTGCTTCTCTATGGTTAATAAAAACCAGAGTCGAAGTTACCAGAAAGTTCTGAAAGGGAACACTCCAAATTGAAGAATGGTTGTCTGTTTGGGGACTGGGGGTGGATACTGAAGAGAAGAAAGCAAACAGTCACCTGGTCTAATTGTTTGTACACTGCAAGAATCCCGCCTCCAGCATCCCTAGCAGAGAGCCAGCCAGTCTTAACCCAAACCCCACTGCCCACCTCTCAAGATAGCCCATTTCATGTGGGAACTGCTTAAATCCTTAGAAACTTTTCCTTCATATAGAATTTCAACTGAGAAATCTGCTGCCTGAGAGCTCCTCCCCGTTGGCCTTTGTTGTGCTTCCCGGAATTATTCAGCTGATTCTAATTTCTCTCTCATGGGACACTCCTTCAATTCTTAGAAGCCCCCTGGACCTCCATCATCCATCTTCCATCGTCCCCCAGGTCCACCCTGCCCCACTCCCTGCCTGCTCTCCAGCTTGGGAGTCCGACTTGTAGGAATTGTATCAAAAGCTCCCAAGCTCTTTGGGCTTCCAGCTGGGCTTGGCCCATGGGAAGCCCTGGCAAAAATCAGGAGTAAGGGCAGTCAAGTTTGGGCATCAGGTCCCCAGCCCCTTTCCTGCACTGTCACCTGGGGCTGCTGGGAACATTGGAAGGTCGCTGCTCTAATCAAGGTAGGCTTCTCCCTGGACGACCTCCCTCTCCTCCTCTCTGTCACCCACCGGGTGGGAACACCTTGCCTTCTCCAAAGCCCCAGTTCACTGCACAAGCTTCTATGACGCCCTTACAGCCAAACCTTTGTAAAGTGTCCTTTGAAAATAAATTATCCTTGGAGTGTTTCCTCTGCAACTCTGACTGATACAACATGTTTCTGCTCTCCCATGAGGTGTCTCTTCCTTAAGTAAAAACTCAGTAAAACTGGCTGTTCCGCTTTCAAACCTCATCACTTATTGGGAAGACCACCTTGTATGCAATACTTATCTCACAAATTCAGTAACAGCCTTTGGCCAGAAGCATTACAATTCTATTTTATCGGCTTTGCCTGAAGCAAAACCTATTTGAGGGAGTCTTAGGATGGCGTCAGCTACGGCATGGGTGTGATATAGCAAATTGTAGGGGATTATTTTACTGAGTATCCTCTCTATACACCCCTTTGCAAATGGATGAGCTCTGGGAAAATTGAAGGGATGGCAGCCCTGGTTTCTGAGTGATAGGGGTTGAGATTTGATGAGTTCATCCTTACTCAGCACCTCCTCATTTAATACCTACACCCACCCTTCCAGATAAGAATTAACAGCACCCATTCTGAGGGTGAGAAAAGGATGAGAGAGGATGAGGAACTGGCGGTAGGTCACACAGCTTTTCAGAGGGGAGCCCCGGCTCAGATGGAGGACCTGGCTCTTCCCATCTTCCCAACTAAGTGATCCTCCCTATACACTGGCACTAGTAGATTTCTCTCTAGATTTAGAGGTGGAGCTGACCTTTTACGTCTGAGCTGGCTTAAGGATGAGACTTGCTGGGTCCTCACTTCTGTGGGTTGGGGGCCTGATGGACAGGTAGCCACTAACGGTGTTCACCAAACATTCTGATTTGCCCCTCTCTGGGCACGCAGCAAGATTGCACCTCCTGGCTCCTCTGGGGCTGGGTTCGGCCATGTGACCAGTTCTGGCCCGTGAGTGTGAGTAGAAATGCTACCATCAGGCTGGAGCATTGCCGATGCAAGACCCTCCCGAAGTCTCTTTCCCTCTGTCAGTCTCACGGCCATGTTCCAGAGATGCTCCTTCAGTCTGCATCCTGGAATGATGGGGATGGTGACATGGCAGCAGCACCCCCCAGCTAACCTGCCATGAACAGGAAACAGACCTTTGCTGTTGTAAACCGCCAAGATTGGGAGTTTGTGCCTCTTTAGGTTCAGAGAGGGGCTCTGGAGATTCAGACACTGGTCTGTGGGTGAATAATGGCCTCAGTCCAATTCTGGGCCAGAGAGTAACCATGGGAAAACCCTGGGGCTGCAGATTGAAATGAACTCTTTGATGGCCAAGGGACCTGAATTGGTGTCCACTTTGGGGCCGGTACTTCCATGCCTGGGCAGCCAGCCCTCCCTGTCCCCTATCCCCCCGTCCCATCCATGTACAGTTACCACGTTCTACCTGCCCAGAGGAAGGGAGGAGGTCAGACAGAAAGCCAAGAGGGACCACCTGCCATTTCTTTATTAACCTTCCCCAGACCTCAACATCTGTCACTCCCTATTCTTTCCTCTCCTGGGCTCTATTTACCCTACGCTATCGTCCTTACTTTCCAAGCGGAGTGGACCGCCATCATTTTGCCTTTCTAGTGATTTTATAAATCTTACCTCCCTCTCACAGCTATTGATTGGCCTAAGGGCAGACACATGACCCAATCAGCACCAGCCAGAGTTCTCCAATGGCCAGATTTGATTGGTCTAGGGACTAGCACCTGACCAATCAGAGTCATTCCCTGGGGTACTCGAATTTGAGATCAGGAAAGCATTCTCCTTCTTGTCTTTCCTCAACTCCCTGTTTTATCTATTTTCTTGAGTTTGGTGGCAGAGCTGGGAGACTCTGGAGCTCAGTGTGTAGAAAGAACTGGTTTACAATAAAAGAAAATGACTTTGATGTGCCGAGAAAACAAATCACCGGAAGGAGGAAGGAGTGAGTTCAGGCAAGGTTCCTGGCCCCCGTCCCAGTTACTTTGGGATCACATTGCATTCCAGCACTTCCTGTGGCTGCATGAGTCCTGCAGTAAGTTTCCATTTCACTGAAGCTGTTTTCTTTTTGTTTTCATCCCTTGTAGCCATGGTAGTCTCAGAGAATTCACCATTTATGCTGGTATCTTCCTCTCGAGACTCCTAGAGCCACGATTTGTGTAGGTTAAGCCATGGGACTTAGGTATGTGTTTTTTTTAATATATATACACACACACATATAAACATATATACACATACATATATATATACATACACAAACACACACATATATATACACATCCCAATAAAGCCCTTGTTAAGTCGAAAATATCCTAAAAGTCAAAAATGCATTTAACATACCTAAGCTACCGAACATCATAGCTTAGATCTTCCTACCTTAAACGTGCTCAGAGCTCAACATCATTAATCATTAGAGAAATGCAAATCAAAACTACAATGAGCTGTCATTTCATACCAGTCAGAATGGACATCATCAAAAAATCTACAAACAGCAAATGCTGGAGAGGGTGTGGAGAAAAGGTAGCCCTCTTACACTGTTGGTGGGAATGTCACCACCACCACCACCAACAACATTTATTCTAAAACAGAACATTAGGTCCTATTTATAATTTTCAAATTTACACATAGCCTCATTTCACGTAAGGCCTATAAATATTCACATAAAAAATTAGGGTACCTCTTTTTTACTAGAGAAAACCGATTGAAGGGAAAGTAAAATGGGTCTTTAAATGAGATAAGTCAGAGCAGGCCAGTAAGAGCATGTGCTTTACTGCTCGGGGCAACGGGGTTGTATACACTCGGGGCGATCTGTCAGGGTCTGCGTGTCTCCCTTGGCTGACTGAAAACCAAGGCTCCTATCTTTTATTGGTTGCGATTGATATGTCAATATCAGTCACCCTTTTCCACCTGGCTGAAACTTCCTTTGATGGAGAACCAAGTGAAATGCACAGAGGGCCCTGATTCCCGTGTGATTTCTTGATTTCGAGTTTTCATGAAATTTGAGTTTTTGAAAGAGCCCAGAATCCAGTGGATGGAAGAAGTGAGCTCAAGTCCTTCATCTTCCAGTTAAGAGCTGCAAGAGCTTCGGAATAATAATAATAATAATAAGTACCTCAGGAAAATGTGATGAGTAAGGATTAGAGCAATGGTTCTCCACTGGGGGTGATCTGCTTGCCAGGGAACATGTGGCAATGCCCGGGGTCATTTTTGGTGTCACAGCTATGGAGGTGCTACTGATATCTAATGAATAAAGGTCACAGATACTGCTAAACATACTACAATGCACAGGACTGTCCCCACATCAAAGAATTGATGTCAATAGTCATCAAGTGTCAACAGAGCTGAGGTTGAAAAGCCCTGGATTAAAGGAACAGGATCTAAAACCAAAAAATCATGTACAGTTACTGTTAATAATATTATTAAACATAACATGTGCAGTGTTCGATTTTTAAAATGTAATGTTTTCAAAAGCTCCAAAGGTAGCTTAAATGTGCTTTTAAATGTTTTTATTTCTTTAAGAGAGGAAGCAGAGAGAAAATTCACCTCCTCAAACTCCTTTCGCACCAGGGGCTTTTTATCCTGCAAAACTTTGTCAAATGCTATTGAAAAGACCTTTTGGAAAAATCACCCCTGCTCGGATCTTTGGCCAAAATAGGAGGACAAGCCCCACAGTGCACTTCTCAAACTAATGGAAGCTCAGCTGCCCAGGCCCTGGAAGCCCCGACCAGTCCCTGGAAGCAGATGCTCCACCTGGCTCAGTGGCCTTTTGCCAGCTGAGACCATTAACCAATAATAGCTGCATTTCCAGAAAATTAGGCAGTGCTAATTTTAATCTTGTTCTCTGTTTAGAAACTGAAGTCCAGAGAGGTCAGACCTAGGGCATCTCCTCCGCGTTTGCACAGCGGCCTAAGAATGTCTGCATCCCACCATCTCCCCTGCAGGCTTCAAGCATCCTGAGGACATGGTCCTGCTAGATCCACTTCCATGACCCCAAGTCTCAGGTCAGGATTATAATATATCTGTCAAAGGGCTGAATGAGAACCTTCTATGGGAGCTGCCACAGTAGATGCCCGGCCCGTGTCCCCTTGGCACTTCATGCCTATGACAGCTTCCTCATCCCACGGAGGGAGGGGAGCTTTTTCTCTGTCCAAGAGTTTTTTTCTAGTTGAGGAAGCGCACTTGGCCCGTGCAAGAGGTAGGTAGTTATGCTGGGGCGGTTAGAGCCTTCAGCAGTATTCTTCCACCCACGAGGGCTCGAAGTTGCAGGTGAATGATCCAGGGCAAAGGAGAAAGAGGGCTGGAAGGTTTGCAGTGTGTTTGGCTGTTAGCATAACTGACACCATCTTGGGCCTGTTCATTTCCTCCTGTCCTTCCGCTGACCCTACCTAGGACTGTACTGTGTAGTAAATCTCTTCTCTGTCGTCAGTGGTTTTGTAATGAATAGATATTGTTTAATGATCATGAGGTCCAGGTAGTCTCCAAATAATGATAAAGACCTTCGCTGACATATTCCTGGCACCCACCCATCATAAATCAGATAAGGCCTTGACTTAGGAATGCAATCCCCGTCTCCAAGCACTTACCCCCATACCCTAGGTTAACTATAAAATTGTGATGGTCCCTCGGAGGTGCGGAGTGCAGCTGCCGATGCCTCCAGATTGCCATATGCCCTATCCAATCCGCATGTAAGTTACCCGCAATAAACTTCACAACTGTACTTTATGGAGCTGACTGCCTCGTTGTTTGGTCTCAAGATACCTTCTCAGTTCGTTGGGCACTTTTCATTCCCTCTGTCCTCGGAGATAGTTTTAGATGGGGAATTCTCATGACTCAGTCCAGAACCAACTGGAGGATGCACGGTTTGGGCACTCTGGTCTCCTGCAGAAATTCTCATCAGAACGACTGGAAGAACATGTTACAGTGCAGATCCCCAGGCCCATTCTCTCAGCTTCTGATTCAGAAGCATGCCGTGTTGGTTTCCTGGGTGCGGGGCTGGGGAGCTGTAACACGGTACCACCAGCTGGGTGGCTTATAGTAACAGAAATGTACTATCTCACAGTCTGGAGGCCAGAAATCTGAAACTAAGGTGTTGGCAGGGTTTGTTCCTTCTGGAGGCTTTGAGGGAGAATCTGTTCCAGGCCCCTCTCCTGGCTTCTGTTGACTGTGGGCCATCCTTGGCTTTCCTAGGTTTGCACATGGATCACTCCAATCCCTGACGCCATTTTCACAGTCTTCTCCCTGAGTCTGTGTCTCTTTTCTTATTAGGACACCAGTCATATTAGGACACCAGGCAAGGGTCCCCTGCCCCAGTATGACCTCATCTCAACTAATTATATCTGCAACAACACTATTTCCAAAAAAGGTCACATTCTAAGGTCCTGGTGGCTAGAACTTCAGCATATCTTTTTTTTTTGGTGGGGGAGACATAGTTCAACCTGTAACAGATGCAGCAATTCTAAATGCTAACAAACCCCCGGGAGATTCCGACATGACCCCCTGTGACTGTGGCACTTCCATCTGGTTCTTCTTTACAGAGCCTTCTGCAGAGACAAGGCCTGTAACAACGGTACATGGAGCAGGACCAGTCTGTTGCACTTTGACAGCCGGGCGTGCAGAGAATGAAAGGAAACAGAACTGCTGGAGGGAGGCAGCGAGGGGCAGCATGGTCCCAGCAGAGCATGAAGGGAAGCCTGGCTCGGTGTCTTGGCGTCCCCTACTGTCACCCCACTGGCCACATGTCTGAGGTCGGAAAGAAGGTACTTGACTTAATTTTCCAGCTACTCAAATGCCAACGCAGCAGGTGCTTCAAAAACAGGATTGCAGAAAGAAGTGCAGGATGAATAGCGCCGACTTTTTCTTCTTGGTTTAAAAGGAAATCTCTTGCTTTGGGGCAGATCATGCCTCATGAATTGACTTCTCACAGGCACTTTTGTAGATGAGAAACCGCAGCAGAGAGGGTTATGGGTAGATGCAGTGTGGCTCCCTTCCCATGTACTTTGTGGAGCAGGGATGGGGTCTGACATGGAGGGGTTGACGTGATGCTCAGACAGCATCCAGACACCAAGCCGTCCACCTGGATAGTTTCATATGGTGGGTGGGGAGAGGCTGGGGGAAAGGCACTGCTCCCAGCACACCTGCTCTGACAGGTAGCCTGTAGCCCCAGAGCCACGGGGGAGCACCTGAGGTGAACAGAGAGGCAGGGATGAAACAGCAGGAACCTCGGTGAAACCCATGCACATCTCCCCTTACAGGCCATCTTCTTTCCTGCCTCCTGCTTTTGCATATGCTGGTCCTTGACCCTGCAGCCTCCATTGGAAAATGACTTCCACCCTCCCTCTGTTAACGGTGCCAGCCTCACTTCAAATCCATGATCACAACTCTCAAAGGGGTTCTCAGCACGGCTGGGCGATCCTACTACATTTCCCTATCCATTCACTCTTTTTTTTTTTTTGCGGTACGTGGGCCTCTCACTGTTGTGGCCTCTCCCGTTGCGGAGCACAGGCTCCGGACGCGCAGGCTCAGCGGCCATGGCTCACGGGCCCAGCCGCTCCGCGGTATGTGGGATCTTCCCGGACCGGGGCACGAACCCACGTCCCCTGCATCGGCAGGTGGACGGTCAACCACTGCGCCACCAGGGAAGCCCTATCCATTCACTTTTTCATGTGAGAAAGAACACCTAATTGGTCGAAGCCACTAAATAGTTAGATTTCTGCTAAAAGCAGCCAGATGCAACCCCTAACAACACAAGGACGGATATCTCATGTTCATCTTCGTTTAAAGGGAAACAACTTGGATTCTTCGGATTCTAGATGGAAGCATCTTCTGGCACGCGGCACAATACGAAATGTGATTGCTCTCCGCTCGGGTCCGTCACCCCTCTGCCTTTTCACAGGCTCGCATTTGCCATCCAGGCACTCTCTGAGGACCCTTCAGACATGCCTGAACTGATAAAGGACCCGAGGCAAGGTTGCCTGGAGCCCACCATCACTTTGGCCCAAAGTGCCCAAGCTGGTTTGAGCGGAAGTTCCCAGGACTGGGTGTCTACCGCTGGGAGGGACCATGAGCCTCAGAGCAGGCAGGACCACAGGGAAATTGTGATGAGCTCTGAAACCGCTCACCACGTCAGCATCCCCCACCCCCCGCCCCGTCCCAAGTCTGACGCGCTGTGTTGCAGAGGCACTTCCCGTTCTGCTGGGACCAAGGACATAGTCCCGCAGTGGGTGAGGCTTGCTGCCCAGCTTGGTGTGTGTGTCTGGGCTAACCTGGGCATCCACCAGCCCTAGAGCTTTAGCTGACCAGGATAAATGACAGGCTGCAGTCTCCTTCACCTCCCCCAGTGCCCACTGGGAATGGAGCCCCACCCTGCCCCCCGACCCAAACAACTCTGCCCCGGGGCCCTCACCTCGTGGTGCTCCACCCTCCATGCACACTTAGGGAATACAAACTTCTTCAACAGCCACTGGTCCCTGTGTCTGCCAGGCCGTCTCGTTCTCTGGGCACTGCCCTCACTCCTGGAACTCCACGCCTTGCCCTCCTCGCCCGTCAGGACTCAGCCGGGCATGGTGGCTCCAGAAGCTTCCCTGACACCCAGGCTGAGCCTGGCACCTGCTGTCGGAGCCACGCCTGGGCTGCCGTTTTCCATATCATGCATCCCCAGTGCTGCTGTCACCTGCTATAAGCTGAAAATGGTGGAACACCGGTGAACGCCTAAGGGCCAGCCTGGCGTGTGTCCATCTGGCCCTCCTGGAGGTAGGGAAGCGCATCCCATCATCTCCGCAAGCCCAAGGCCTAGTTGAGTGTTGGCCAAATGGGGCTGATGTGCAGTCAGTCCTGCCTACAGGGTTTCAGCTCCTGCTGCATGAGCCCACGGCTGCCCAAGCCTCTGCTCTAACTCATCAGGCACAGACGGATGAACCCCCAGATAGTAACATCAGCTGGGACCAAGCCTGAGCCTCTGCTTCCGTGACTGCTGTAAGGGCAGTCATGCGGCCAGGTCCGACCCCAGCTTCGCCCCTCCCAACTCAGCATCATCCTATCTCCTGCCAGCCCATGATGCTGGGGTCCTAGCACTGTCCACACCACCTCACCCCATCAAATAATAACAAGAACAATGACAATAACAACAACAACAATAATAGTAACCCTTTTCATGAGGACTCCTACCATGCCAGGTATTGTATGAACAGCCTCATTTAACCTTACAACAAACACACTGCAAGGGAGTGATTTCCACTTTGTCATTGCTGAAAATAAGGCTCAGTGACGTTAAGTGACTTGCCTTAGGTCACTCTGGCAGCGGAAGAGCCAGGACTTGATCCCGGGCAAGTCTGCTCCAGAGCTTGGGCACGTAACCATGTGTAGGCCTGCCCCTCTGCGCCAGCATCCTGTGTGCCGGCTTGGTCCTCCTGTGGCCACCCCACTTCACATGAACACCCTGAGGCCCAGAGAGGTGAAGTTAGTGCCTTGCTCGGGCCACATGGCAGAGGCAGGATTAGAACAACGGCGTCCACCTGCTGCTTCCCTTCCAGTGTCGTGGCTGACTTCATGGGGGGCCAGGGACCCCGATTCTCCCAGGGAGACTTTCTGCCCTTGGAAGGGCTCTGCCCAGCAGATGCTGGTGGTGGACTTACTTCTCTCTGTTGAATATGATGAATTCTTTCCGCACTGTCTCCAGGCACTGCTGGAGGTGTCCATTCTGTCAAAGAGCGCAGAGAGGGGACTGTAAGTGATGAAGCATCAACCAGGGAGTGAGGACGAGCAGAGACTGATCTAAATGGGGCTGGGGACAATCAAAGCGGCTGGAGCAGCCCTGATTGTAGCGGCGGCTGTGCCACCGGGGGTGGGGAGGGGGGCTGGCAGACAGAGATGCTTTTCTCCATTTTAAGCCATTAAATCCAATTTAAAAGCCATGTTAAAACGGAATAGGAATTGAAAATCATGACCTTGGTTTCCTGATCACTTGAATGTTCGTTAGTCCTAATTAAGAAGCATGGTGGGGAGAGGGAGAAATTTAAGGCCAGCGTGCAAGGGTGCTCAATCTCTTCAGGAACAGGTGCCAAGGACCACCCGTCCCACGGATGCTCTGTAATACACGTCTCAGAGGCTTCCTGGATGCCGAATGTACACTGCATGCCTGTGCAGGAGCCCCACACCCTTGTGTGCCCTTACGTACACACACCCAGCCCTTCCCAGGCCAACTTCTGCATTAGGCTCTGCAGGCACTGGCCTAGGCTCCACGATACTTTTAGGGGCTACAAAGATGTTTTAATTTCTTTTCAAGTAAGCTGAAAAAAATGAATTTTTAAAATTGAAAGTTATATTCATCTTCCTACCAATGTAATCATGCATTACAATTTTTAATATATTTTGATGGAGGAAGGGGCAGTTGTGGGTTGAATTGTGTCTTCCAAAAAGGTATGTTGTGGAATGGATAAAGAAGATTTGTGTATATACAATGAAATACTACTCAGCCATGAAAAAGAACGAAATAATGCCATTTGCAGCAACACGGATGGACCTGGAGATTATCATACTAAGTGAAGAAAGTCAGAAAGAGAAAGACAAATACTGTATGTTATCACTTACATGTGGAATCTAAAAGATGACACAAATGAACCTATCTACAAAGCTGAAATAGACTCACAGACATAGAGAACAGACTTGTGGTTGCCAAGGGGGAGGAGGGGGTGGGGGAGGGAAGGAGTGGGAGTTTGGGATTAGCAGATGCAAACTATTATATATAGAATGGATAAGCAACAAGGTCCTACTGTAGAGCACAGGGAACTATATTCAATATCCTGGGATAAACCAAAATGGAAAAGAATATGAAAAAGAATGTATATATGCATATAACTGAATCACTTTGCTGTACAGCAGAAATTAACACAACATTGTAAATCAACCATACTTCAATAAAAAATAAAACTTTAAAAAGATATGTTGAAGTCCTAACCCCCTGGACTGGTGAATGTGAGCTTATTTGGAAACAGGGTCTTTGTAGATGGAACTAGATAAGCTGAAGTCATCCTGGAGCAGGGTGGGCTCTACATTTAACGACGGGTGTCCCTAAAAAAGGGCCGTGTGAAGACACAGAGAGGAAAACGCCACGTGAAGACGGAGGGAGAGATGGGAGTGATGCAGCCGCGAGCCAAGGGATGTCAAGGGCTGCTGGCCACCGCCAGAGGCTGCAAGAGGCAAGGAGGGACCCTCCCTATAGCCTTTGGAGAGAGCAAAGCTCTGTCGATACCTGATTTTGAACTTCTGGCCTCCAGAAT
Organism: Delphinapterus leucas; assembly: GCF_059928025.1. Lineage (NCBI taxonomy): Eukaryota > Metazoa > Chordata > Mammalia > Artiodactyla > Monodontidae > Delphinapterus > Delphinapterus leucas. The sequence goes on from NC_143133.1 coordinate 36,567,668, forward strand.
TGTGTGAACACATTTCAGTTGTTTTAAGACACCAAGTGTGTGATACTTTGTGTTGGCAGCCTAGAAAATTAATTCAGTGGCCCACAGAGTGTGGCCCTGGGTGCCTCCACAGTATAAAACCTCTGCAGAGGGCGCTGGGGGCTACTCGGAACAGCACTGGTGTCGCTCAGCATCATTTCTTCTGCTCTTGCTAACAGATACGGAGGTTCTTGCGCTAGGAACAGTGCTAATGTGAATGATGAGGGCATGGATATGTCCCTCTACAGGGATGATTTCACAGGGTCCTGCTATGAAAGACCACTTGTTCGATGGAGGCATTTTATTGACTGCAAATGAACGTATTTGGTGGGGCAAAGTGACAAGCCCCCCATCTGGCTAAGAAGCAGCTCAACCATATTCACTGGAGTATAGGATTCCTCTCTGCCTGGGGTCTGCTCCTGAGACGGCACTCACCAGAGGACAGCTGTCCTTCGTGCCATCTTTGGACCTGTTCTTTGCCAACCTCTTCTTCTTTTTGTGAAGTGGTTTGGATTCAAGAATCATTTCTTCAAGTTCAAATGTGGGATCACAGTTCAGTCTCCCTTTCTGAAAGGAAATGGAAAAGAAAACACAGTTTGTCTTTGTTCCGTGCCATTGAATTGTGTTTTCGTTCATTCATTCATCCATTCATTCTATCAATCATTCATTCAACAAGTAACAATGAACTACTCCTATGGGATACATCAGCTACACTTTCTTCCTGATAATGAACAGTGACACATCCTCGCTGCACACGTCATCATTTATCCCCATAATCCCGCCCACCTTGCACATCCCACTTATTAACATCCACAGGTTCCCTTGATCTTCTTACGTATGTTCATTTCGTGAGGTTGAGTTCAGTTTTCCAATCTGTTCTTTTCACTTATTTTCTCATACTCTCCTTCTCATGTCATTACTACCTTTTCTATAAATATCATTTTTAACAATTCCATTTAAAAATACCATTTCTGGCCAAAATCTACCCAGTTCCCCAGCCTGGCTCCCTGTTCTCCTGCAGCTAGAGCCGGCTGACCCTCAGGCCTAGCCCTGCCCTAGGCTGGGCTCCTGCCACTTTGGTCAGGAGTAATATTGGTCTCCCTGACTTATCCCAGGTGGCTCTTTTCCATCCTGAGACCCAGCCCAGGATGCTGGCTCTCTCAGGCAGCAGTCTGGTGGTTATAACATCAACGGCTCTGAAGGTGCTCAGAAAAACCAACAACCCAGTTCTGCTGCTTTCTGACCTTGAACAAGTTTTTAACTTCTTTGGGACTCAGTTCATTATCTGTAAAGTCTGGATAAGCATTCCTCCCTCATGCAAGATTAAACAAGTTAATAAAGTTCTTCATGTAGGGCCAAGTGAGAAGTGAGTCCTTGAGTAGGCGTCCCTGTTCCTGATTGGATGGGGGCCAGGGAGGGGAGGGACCAGGCATAACCGTGGGGGGGCTGCCAGCCTTGCCACTGAGTCCTACAGCCTCACCTTTCACCTGCGTGTCTTCGAGGGAGACATATCACCTCCCTCTGCCTCAGTTTCCTCATCTGTGTAAAATGCAGCAGGCTCAGTGGGTTGATGAGGATTAACTGAGATGGTGTTTGCAAATCTTCTAGAATGGGTCCTTCCTGATCCATGGCAGGCCTGCAATGACTGACCACTCCCTCTGCTGCCCTGCAGTCCCAGCCGCCTCCCATGGGAGCCCCGGCCTTAAACCCCAACTTATAAGCGAGGGTCTTGCTACCTGCCATCAAACTTGCCTTGGCCAGGCTGCCTCACCTCTCGATGTCAGCCAGTGCCCTGCCACGGCCAGGGCAGGAGGAGGAACCAGGGCTTTGCAGATAGAACTGGGGCAAGGCCTGGCTTTTCCATTCACTAGCAAGTCCCTCAACCTCTCTGGCCCTCAGTTTCCATAACTGTAAAATGAGGGTAAGTGCTCTGAACTTGTGAGGCTGGGGAGCAGTACTACGTTCTTTTCCCTTTCCCTTCTCCATCCTGGAGAGAGGTCCCAGCAGAACAGTCCCCGCTGGGATTGTCTGTACTGACAGCACTCCCCCACCTGCCCCTGCCGGGATCCTCACACCGCCAACTTCTATGGCTCCACTAATAGTCCCCTTTCCCTTGGTGGCACATCTGTCCCCCACCACTCTCCCTCTCCCAGTGAGCAGGTCAGATTCCAGGCCCAAGTCTTTCCTGGCCTGATCTATCTTCCCCCTCTCCCTCCCTCCCTCCCTTCCTTCCTTCAGTGGAGGCTCTGGGTCCAGACTGGCTGAGGTCAAGCCCTGGCTTTGCCAATTTCTCACTGAGTAATCGTGGGCAGTTTGCTTTACCTGAGACTATTCACTTAAGCTGAGACTGCTAACAGGACCCCCTTCCCTGTTGTGAAGCTTATACGACATAACGCACGTGAAGCTTTAGAACACGCTTAACCCTATTGGCTATTATCATTAACTGATCCATACTCATGTGACAAGCACATATCGAGGTCTTCTAGCAGCTTCTGGGGTCACCCATTGCTCTGGGATCTCTCTCAGGCGAAGGTCAGCCAACCCACCCTCTGAAGCTCTCGGGGAATGGCGGATACACGCAACAGAACGTTATTGACCGCTAACGCAGACCTAGGCACCTGTCCAGTGGGGAACCAGGGAGGGTGAGATCCACTCCAGGTAAGGGGATGGAGAGGCTGGCTGGGAAAACGTCCCAGAGGAGGCAATGACTGAGTTTCCTCCTTATCCAGAAGGCAGTTACCAAGACCCTCCAGTGGACCACTTGCTGCGTTTTACGCTGAGTCTGGAAGGAGGGGGAGGAGATTTCCAAGTGGACAAGAAAGGCACTCCTGGAAGAGGAAGCAGTGTGTTCACAGGTATGGAGCTAAGGAACAGTGTGGCCAGAGGGGACAACTGCAGGCATCTGCGTGTGGACCTCGGAAATCAGGTACAAATCCACCCTGAATCTCAATGAAACGTGATTCCTCTGGTGCTCAGGTGACCGTGGCCAGCAGGGGCCCCACTGGACAGCTTCTGGCGTCTTCCTGCCCGCCCAGGCGGGGGACCCCGCACAGGGAGGGATGCCGTCGAACAGGACCTCACTCACATTGGGTACGAAGCCGGGCATCAGGGCCTTCTCCCACACTGCGTCCCAGTTCATGTCGGCCAAGTAGGGTGCACTCTGGACGTCACCGAGGCTGGACAGGCGGCTCTTGGGGTCCTTGGTCAGGAGCTGCAGGCAAAGGGCAAACGTGCTCGCTTGGGCAGTGCACCCCACAGAGGTTTGTGGGGGAATCCGAAGGCGGAGTCTTGGGAAAATGAAGGTGCCCCTGCTTTCTGCGTTCCATGAGTGTCCTGCCCTGTTTGGGCTGCTGCGTTGGAAGGACCACCTACACTCATCTCTTTATAGCCAGGGAGGAACTGAGGGGTCAGGCTGCTGGAAGGTCATCCAGCAATGGGCTCTTTGGACAGGGACTAGATTTTCGCCCGCCCTGCTCCCCTTGGGAACTCACACCCTGTGACATGCCACCTCTCAATGAGGTCTGCAGAGGCTTCCAATTAAAAGTAAAAAGAATTAGCCACCTTGTTTTAGGACTTTCAGCTTGGTAATGGGATGCACAAAAGCATAATAAAATTTCTCCCTGGACAGCTATGAGGTGACCTCTGCAGTCTGATGGAATGGCCTCATTTGTAGCCAAGGGGTCAACTTTTAGCTTCCCTTCAAATGGAGTTTCTGCTAATAAGGAGTGATGCAGTAAAAGAAAAAAAAAATAGCCATACATTACCTTGCATCCAGAGGGGTTTTCAGCTTTCAAAACACTAGCTTATCTGGTGCAAGGACACTGAGGCTAAAAATGAAAGACGGGGCCCAGCCCTGGGAGGGCTACTCGGTAGCAGCGTGGCCCCGGCTGAGCTGCTGACTGTGCAGTGCATGGTTCCTCCTCCGAAAGAAGGAAGGATAATGGTAACTCTTCCACTTCTGGGTCACGATTCAGATGAGACCCATAGGGGATGGATGAGGACCTGGGACACACCAAGGCAGGATGCCACCCCCAGCTGCTGGCAGGTGGGAGCTGGAATCAGGACCCCCGCCAGTCGGCTCCCACCTGCCACTGCAGCGAGTGGGCTACAGTCACACCATGGGAGGGGCACCTGGCAGGGTCCCACCTGCTGATCACGGTGGCTTCTCTCTAGGAACTGTCCCCAGAATGACGGGTACAGATTTAAACAGAGACGCCGCTTCAATGCCCAGGGCAGGGCGGCGGTGGAGGGGGGTGGCCACCGTTTAGAGCAGCAGTTAGCTCTCTGACTCCATGGGTGGGTGGGAGGTGGAGGTGTTGGCAGGTGGGTAGAGCTTCCAGGTGATTCCAATCAGCAGTTGGTTAAGGACCACTGATGTCTAAAACCCAGGGGGTGAATCTCCCCTAAAGCAATTTAACTGGTGAGTAATTCCCTAAGTCATCTACAGAGTTTGGAGGGATTAAGAGCTGACATCTGGAGTTCAGAGAGCTTGCATTTAAATCCTCCTCTGCCTCTAACAGCCCTGTGGCAGTGAGTGAATGATCTTCTTTCCCGAGCCTCAGTTTTCCCATCTCTACTATGGGGGCACTGACACTACTCCTCTCACAGGGCATGTAAGGACTAAATGAGCAGAGCCCCCATATAACATTCCCCCAACCAGTGCTGGCTGCCGTCATCATAATTCCTTCATTAAAGGTGACTGGTGCTGACCACATGCAAGGCTCGACTCTGTGTCTCGGAGGATTCCAAGTAAGTTTAGCTGAATGCCAGCCTCAGAAGGAGGGTGCCACGACCCATGCTGAACTCGAGCTTATCAGAACACAAACAACAGGGCCTGCCCCACCATTTCTGATTCAGCAGGTCTGCGGGTGGAGCCTGAGAATCCGCATTTCCAACAAGTTCCCGGGGGATGCTGGTCCAGGAACCACCTTGGAGAACCACTGCTTTATTCTACTAGCAACTACTAGTTCCCAGGAAAAGTCAGGAGACGCCCAATGTCTTAAAGGTCAGTGAGTTAAAAGATGATTTGTAAAATTTTTAAAGAGCTATATGCATTAAATATTTCTAATTACTAGAAGCTTGTTGTGGAGTGAAAAGAGCCTGTGGGCTTTGTTGTCACAGACGTGACTAAAAGCCACCCTGTCCAGCGGCTTTGTGATCTTGATGCGGGATGGTGAGAGTGTTTACGATGAGGCATTAGAGCACCGCTGACTATTATTTCCACCACTGTCCCGCCATTCGTTTTCTCATTCCTTAATCTGCTGGTCTGCCTGTTACTGCACTGAGTGCCCAGCTCCCTGGCCAGGTGGGCTGGCGGCTGCCCCCTTACCTTCTTCAGCAGGGCGACCATGCCCTTGCACCACGTGGAGGAGTAGTGGACACGCTCCACCTTGAAGATGTTGAGGATCTCATCGATGGGGGTGGCCGAGTGGATTTCATATGGCCTCTGCAACCAAAGGACAACAGGCGGCATCAGAGAGAAAGACCCCACGTGGTTAAAACAGACATAGAGAACAGACTTGTGGTTGCCAAGAGGGAGGGGGAGGGGGAGGGATGGAGTGGGAGTTTGGAGGGGTGGGATGAATTAGGAGATTGGGATTGATAGATATACACTATTGACACCATGTATTAAATAGATAACTAATGAGAACCTACTGTATAACACAGGGAACTCTACTCAGTGCTCTGTGGTGACCTAAATGGGAAGGAAATCCAAAAAAGAGGGGATATATATGTATGTATAGCTGATTCACTTTGCTGTACAGTAGAAACTAGCACAACACTGTAACGCAATTATACTCCAGTAAAAATTTTAAAAAAATAATAAAATAAAGTCAGCTCTGCACCTTTAAGCTCCAGGCTCAGCCTTAATCTGTTTGCGTGGTTGTGGAGAAACCCAGGTCCTTCGACAAGAATACTGGCACATATTAAGATCCATATTCCATCTGCGTCAGGTAAAGAGTTTTACTGATGCTCGGTTCTCACTTAGGATGTCTTGACTCAGAAAACCAAGTGGTCTTTATAAGGTAAAGTAATTACATGTTCTGCTGGTGAAAGTGATTTTGGCAGCAGGGCACTGGATATATATATATATACTCATTATGGAGTGCAGGTGCATCTCTATTCCAGGAAACTCAGTTTAGAGAAATTGCCAATTTACCAAGAAATGGAAGAAACAGGAAAAGAACTGCGGTAGACCTGTTATTTTATTTTATTTTTTTACATCTTTATTGGAGTATAATTGCTTTACAATGGTGTGTTAGTTTCTGCTTTATAACAAAGTGAATCAGTTATACATATGTTCCCATATCTCCTCCCTCTTGCGTCTCCCTCTCTCCCACCCTCCTTATCCCACCCATCCAGGTGGTCACAAAGCACCGAGCTGATCTCCCTGTGCTATGCGGCTGCTTCCCACTAGCTATCTATTTTACGTTTGGTAGTGTATATATGTCCATGTCACTCTCTCACTTTGTCACAGCTTACCCTTCCCCCTCCCCATATCCTCAAGTCCATTCTCTAGTAGGTCTATGTCTTTATTCCCGTCTTACCCCTAGGTTCTTCATGACATTTTTTTTTCTTAGATTCCATATATATGTGTTACCATATGGTATTTGTCTTTCTCTTTCACTCTGTATGACAGACTCTAGGTCCATCCACCTCACTACAAATAACTCAATTTTGTTTCTTTTTATGGCTGAGTAATATTCCATTGTATATATGTGCCACATCTTCTTTATCCAATCATCTGATGATGGACACTTAGGTTGCTTCCATGTCCTGGCTATTGTAAATAGAGCTGCAATGAACATTTTGGTACATGACTCTTTTTGAATTATGGTTTCCTCAGGGTATATGCCCTGTAGTGGCATTGCTGGGTCATATGGTAGTTCTATTTGTAGTTTTTTAAGGAACCTCCATACTGTTCTCCATAGTGGCTGTACCAATTCACATTCCCACCAGCAGTGCAAGAGTGTTCCCTTTTCTCCACACCCTCTCCAGTATTTATTGTTTCTAGATTTTTTGATGATGGCCATTCTGACCGGTGTGAGATATCTCATTGTAGTTTTGATTTGCATTTCTCTAATGATTAATGATGTTGAGCATTCTTTCATGTGTTTGTTGGCAATCTGTATATCTTCTTTGGAGAAATGTCTACTTAGGTCTTCTGCCCATTTTTGGATTGAGCTGTTTGTTTTTTGTTATTGAGCTGCATGAGCTGCTTGTAAATTTTGGAGATTAATCCTTTGTCAGTTGCTTCATTTGAAAGTGTTTTCGCCCATTCTGAGGGTTGTCTTTTGGTCTTGTTTCCTTTGCTGTGCAAAAGCTTTGAAGTTTCATTAGGTCCCATTTGTTTATTTTTGTTTTTATTTCCATTTCTCTAGGAGGTGGGTCAAAAAGGATCTTGCTGTGATTTATGTCATAGAGTGTTCTGCCTATGTTTTCCTCTAAGAGTTTGATAGTTTCTGGTCTTATATTTAGGTCTTTAATCCATTTTGAGATTAATTTTTTGTATGGTGTTAGGGAGTGTTCTAATCTCATACTTTTACATGTACCTGTCCAGTTTTCCCAGCACCACTTATTGAAGAGGCTGTCCTTTCTCCACTGTACATTCCTGCCTCCTTTATCAAAGATAAGGTGACCATATGTGCGTGGGTTTATCTCTGGGCTTTCTATCCTGTTCCATTGATCTATATTTCTGCTTTTGTGCCAGTACCATACTGTCTTGATTACTCTAGCTTTGTAGTATAGTCTGAAGTCAGGGAGCCTCATTCTTCCAGCTCCGTTTTTCGTTCTCAAGATTGCTTTGGCTATTCGGGGTCTTTTGTGTTTCCATACAAATTGTGAAATTTTTTGTTCTAGTTCTGTGAAAAATGCCAGTGGTAGTTTGATCGGGACTGCATTGAATCTGTAAATTGCTTTGGGTAGTAGAGTCATTTTCACAATGTTGATTCTTCCAATCCAAGAACATGGTATATCTCTCCATCTGTTTGTACCATCTTTAATTTCATTCATCAGTGTCTTATAATTTTCTGCATACAGGTCTTTTGTCTCCTTAGGTAGGTTTATTCTGAGATATTTTATTCTTTTTGTTGCAGTGGTAAATGGGAGTGTTTTCTTGATTTCACTTTCAGATTTTTTATCATTAGTGTATAGGAATGCCAGAGATTTCTGTGCATTAATTTTGTATCCTGCTACTTTACCAAATCCATTGATTAGCTCTAGTAGTTTTCTGGTACCATCTTTAGGATTCTCTATGTATAGTATCATGTCACCTGCAAACAGTGACAGCTTTACTTCTTCTTTTCCAATTTGGATTCCTTTTATTTCCTTTTCCTCTCTGATTGCTGTGGCTAAAACTTCCAAAACTATGTTGAATAAGAGTGGTGAGAGTGGGCAACCTTGTCTTCTTCCTGATCTTAGTGGAAATGCTTTCAGTTTTTCACCATTGAGGATGATACTGGCTGTGGGTTTGTCATATATGGCCTTTATTATGTTGAGGAAAGTTCCCTCTATGCCTACTTTCTGCAGGGTTTTTATCATAAATGGGTGTTGAATTTTGTCAAAAGCTTTCTCTGCATCTATTGAGATGATCATATGGCTTTTCCTCCTTCAATTTGTTAATATGGTGTATCACGATGATTGATTTCCATATATTGAAGAATCCTTGCATTCCTGGAATAAACCCCACTTGATCATGGTGTATGATCCTTTTAATGTGCTGTTGGATTCTGTTTGCTCGTATTTTGTTGAGGATTTTTGCATCTATGTTCATCAGTGATATTGGCCTGTAGTTTTCCTTCTTTGTGACATCCTTGTGTGGTTTGTTATCAGGGTGATGGTGGCCTCACAGAATGAGTTTGGGAGTGTTCCTCCCTCTGATATATTTTGGAAGAGTTTGAGAAGGATAGGTGTTAGCTCTTCTCTAAATGTTTCATAGAATTTGCTTGTGAAGCCATCTGGTCCTGGGCTTTTGTTTGTTGGAAGATTTTTAATCACAGTTTCAATTTCAGTGCTTGATTGGTCTGTTCATATTTTCTATTTCTTCCTGATTCAGTCTTGGCAAGTTGTGCATTTCTAAGAATTTGTCCATTTCTTCCAGGTTATCCATTTAATTGGCATAGAGTTGCTTGTAGTAATCTCTTATGATCTTTTGTATTTCTGCAGTGTCAGTTGTTACTTCTCCTTTTTCATTTCTAATTCTATTGATTTGAGTCTTCTCCCTTTTTTCTTGATGAGTCTGGCTAATGGTTTATCAATTTTGTTTATATTCTCAAAGAACCAGCTTTTAGTTTTATTGATCTTTGCTATCGTTTCCTTCATTTCTTTTTCATTTATTTCTGATCTGATCTTTATGATTACTTTCCTTCTGCTAACTTTGGGGGTTTTTTGTTCTTCCTTCTCTAATTGCTTTAGGTGCAAGCTTAGGTTGTTTATTCGAGATGTTTCCTGTTTAAGGTAGGGTTGTATTGCTATAAACTTCCCTCTTAGAACTGCTTTTGCTGCATCCCATAGGTTTTGGGTTTTCGTGTCTCCATTGTAATTTGTTTCTAGGTATTTTTTGATTTCCTCTTTGATTTCTTCAGTGATCACTTCGTTATTAAGTAGTGTATTGTTTAGCCTCCATGTGTTTGTATTTTTTTACAGATCTTTTCCTGTAATTGATATCTAGTCTCATAGCGTGGTCAGAAAAGATACTTGATACAATTTCGATTTTCTTAAATTACCAAGGCTTGATTTGTGACCCAAGATATGATCTATCCTGGAGAATGTTCCATGAGCACTTGAGAAAAATGTGTATTCTGTTGTTTTTGGATGGAATGCCCTATAAATATCAATTAAGTCTATCTTGTTTAATGTATCATTTAAAGCTTGTGTTTCTTTATTTGTTTTCATTTTGGATGATCTGTCGATTGGTGAAAGCGGTGTGTTAAAGTCCCCTACTATGAATGTGTTACTGTCGATTTCCCCTTTTATGGCTGTTAGTATTTGCCTTATGTATTGAGGTGCTCCTACGTTGGGTGCATAAATATTTACAATTGTTATATCTTCTTCTTGGATCGATCCCTTGATCATTATGTAGTGTCCTTCTTTGCCTCTTGTAATATTCTTTATTTTAAAGTCTATTTTGTCTGATATGAGAATTGCTACTCCAGCTTTCTTTTGATTTCCATTTGCATGGAATATCTTTTTCCATCCCCTCACTTTCAGTCTGTATGTGTCCCTAGGTCTGAAGTGGGTCTCTTGCAGACAGCATATATATGGGTCTTGTTTTTGTATCCATTCAGCCAGTCTGTGTCTTTTGGTGGGAGCCTTTAATCCATTTACATTTAAGGTAATTATCGATATGTATGTTCCTATTCCCATTTTCTTAATTGTTTTGGGTTTGTTATTGTAGGTCTTTTCCTTCTCTTGTGTTTCTTGCCTAGAGAAGTTCCTTTAGCATTTGTTGTAAAGCTGGTTTGGTGGTGCTGAACTCTCTCAGCTTTTGCTTGTCTGTAAAGGTTTTAATTTCTCCATCAAATCTGAATGAGATCCTTGCTGGGTAGAGTAATCTTGATTGTAGGTTTTCCCCTTTCATCATTTTAAATATGTCCTGCCAGTCCCTTCTGGCTTTAAGAGTTTCTGCTGAAAGATCAGCTGTTAACCTTATGGGGATTCCCTTGTGTGTTATTTGTTGTTTTTCCCTTGCTGCTTTTAATATGTTTTCTTTGTATTTAATTTTTGACAGTTTGATTAATATGTGTCTTGGCATGTTTCTCCTTGGATTTATCCTGTATGGGACTCTCTGTGCTTCCTGGACTTGATTAACTATTTCCTCTCCCATATTAGAGAAGTTTTCAACTATAATCTCTTCAAATATTTTTTCAGTCCCTTTCTTTTTCTCTTCTTCTTCTGGGACCCCTATAATTCGAATGTTGGTGCGTTTAATGTTGTCCTAGAGGTCTCTGAGATTGTCCTCAGTTCTTTTCATTCTTTTATCTTTATTCTGCTCTGCAGTATTTATTTCCACTATTTTATCTTCCAGGTCACTTATCCGTTCTTCTGCCTCAGTTATTCTGCTATTGATCCCATCTAGAGTATTTTTAATTTCATTTATTGTGTTGTTTATCATTGCTTGTTTCATCTTTAGTTCTTCTAGGTCCTTGTTGAATGTTTCTTGCATTTTCTCTATTCTATTTCTAAGATTTTAGATCATCTTTAGTATCATTATTCTGAATTCTTTTTCAGGTAGACTGCCTATTTCCTCTTCATTTGTTAGGTCTGGTGGGTTTTTATCTTGCTCCTTCATCTGCTGTGTGTTTTTCTGTCTTCTCATTTTGCTTATCTTACTGTGTTTGGGGTCTCCTTTTTGCAGGCTGCAGGTTCGTAGTTCCGGTTGTTTGTGTGTCTGTCCCCAGTGGCTAAAGTTGGTTCAGTGGGTTGTGTAGGCTTCCTGGTTGAGGGGACTAGTGCCTGTGTTCTGGTGGATGAGGCTGGATCGTGTCTTTCTGGTGGGCAGGTCCACATCTGGTTGTGTATTTTGGGGTGTCTGTGGACTTATTATGATTTTAGGCAGCCTCTCTGCTAATGGGTGGGGTTGCGTTCCTGTCTTGCTAGTTGTTTGGCATAGGGTGTCCAGCACTGTAGCTTGCTGGTCGTTGAGTGAAGCTGGGTGCTGGTGTTGAGATGGAGATCTCTGGGAGATTTTCGCTGTTTGATATTATGTGGAGCTGGGAGGTCTCTTGTGGACCAGTGTCCTGAAGTTGGCTCTCCCACCTCAGAGTCACAGCACTGACTCCTGGCTGCAGCACCAAGAGCCTTTCATCCACACGGCTCAGAATAAAAGGGAGAAAAAGTAGAAAGAAAGAAAGGAAGAGGATAAAATAAAATAAAAGTAGGATAAAATAAAATAAAAGTAAGATAAAATAAAGTTATTAAAATAAAAAATAATTATTAAGAAAAAAATTAGAAAAACAAAAAAGCAAAAAACGGATGGATAGAACCCTAGGACACATGGTGAAAGCAAAGCTATACAGACAAAATCTCACAAAGAAGAATACACATACACACTCACAAAAAGAGGAAAAGGAGAAAAAATAATAAATCTTGCTCTCAAAGTCCACCTCCTCAATTTGGGATGATTCGTTGTCTATTCAGGTATTCCACAGATGCAGGGTACATCAAGTTGATTGTGGAGCTTTAATCCGCTGCTCCTGAGGCTGCTGGGAGAGATTTCCCTTTCTCTTTGTTTGCACAGCTCCCAGGGCTCAGCTTTGGATTTGGACCCGCCTCTGCGTGTAGGTCACCAGGACGGGGTTAAAGGAGCAGCTGATTCGGGCGCTCTGGCTCACTCAGGCCGGGGGGAGGGAGGGGCACAGAGTGCAGGGCGAACCTGCGGCGGCAGAGGCCGGCATGACGTTGCACCAGCCTGAGGCGCACCCTGTGTTCTCCCGGGGAAGTTGTCCCTGGATCCCGGGACCCTGGCAGTGGCGGGCTGCACAGGCTCCCCGGAAGGGAGGTGTGGATAGTGACCTGTGCTCGCACACAGGCTTCTTGGTGGCGGCAGCAGCAGCCTTAGCATCTCATGCCCGTCTCTGGGGTCCGCGCTGTTAGCTGCGGCTCGCGCCCGTCTCTGGAGCTCCTTTAAGCAGCGCTCTTAATGCCCTCTCCTCGCGCACCAGGAAACAAAGAGCGAAGAAAAGGACTCTTGCCTCTTCGGCAGCTCCAGACGTTTCCCGGACTCCCTCCCGGCTAGCCGTGGTGCACTAACCCCCTGCAGGCTGTGTTCACACCGCCAACCCCAGTCCTCTCCCTGCGCTCCGACCGAAGCCCCAGCCTCAGCTCCCAGCCCCGCCCGCCCCGGCGGGTGAACAGACAAGCCTCTCCCGCTCAGACCTGTTATTTTAACTGTTAGAGCTGAGCTGGGCCTTGGGGACCATCTCATCCAATGTTTTTCCCCCCGAATCTTTTTACTCAAAATCCCAAACATAGAACAGATGAAAGGGAATAACAGTTCCCCGGGCTATTTAAACCTCCAAAGCCTGGAGAAACATTTTTTTCCTGTATGAACTGTTGAATCACCTCTTCAGGGTCCTACACTTCCAGGAAACACAGCTTGAAAACGCCTCCCTTTATGGAGATATAAAACCTGGAGGGGCGAGGTCCCAGAGTTCATTTCCCCCCAGGTTTTTGACTCCCAGCTCAGGGCTCTCTCTGTTTGCTTTACCGAGGGACAGAAAGGCGGTGCTCAACCCAAGGGCTGCCTCTCTCCCTTTCTTGGGTTAATATACCAACAGATTCCTCGTCTCTGTGGTTGAGCCCACCATCCGGTGTGTACCCAGCGGTTCTTAGCTCTGCTCCAACCTCTAGGAGCGCCATACCCCTTCCTCTATTAGCCATCACCCATACCTTCTCTGTCTACTGAACCCTAAGGAGAAGTGCTGACAGAGGTCAAAGGCAAGGGTAACACCACGTGAGGCAGGTGGCTGGGGGGAAGCAGAGAGGGTAGAAGTCCTCATTGGCACCATAACGTGGGCTCGTAGGGCTCCACCCCCTGCTGCAAGGCCATGGGCCAGTGATCTGACGTTCAGAATCTCATTTATTTATTTATTTATTTTTAAGAAACTTGACTGAGACTTTATTTATCCATCTGTTATTTAGTCAGCAAATATTGTGTCCCCAAGGTATACCAACCTCTGCTCTAGGGGCTGGGGAATACGTTAGTAAATAAACAACAGAAAATTCCCCACCTCATGGAGTTTACATTCTAGTGTGGGGACATAGACGATCAAAACACGTAGAATAGATATTACACGGTGCTACGTGTCTTAGAGAAAAAGGAGGGCCTGAGGTGTCTGTGGGCGGGGGAAGGAGGGGAGTTGCAACTTTATTTTTAAAAATTTTATTAGCGTATAGTTGATTTACAACGTTGTGTTAGCTTCAGGTGTACAGCAAAGTGAATCAGTTATACATATACATACATCCACTCTTTTTTTAGATTCTTTGCCCGTATAGGTCATTACAGAGTATTGAGTAGAGTTCCCTGTGCTATGCAGTAAGTCCTTATTAGTTATCTATTTTATATAGTAGTGTGTATATGTCCAACCCAATCTTCCAATTTATCCCTCAGTAAGTCAGACAGAGAAAGACTAATATCATATGATATCACTTATATGTGGAATCTAAAAAAAGGGTACAGATGGACTTATCTACAAAACTGAAATAGAGTCACAGATGTAGAAGACAACGTTTGGTTACCAGAATCTCCTTTAGTCCCCTTGATTACTCTATGGCAGTGGTTCTCAACCGGGGATAATCTGTCCCTCCAGGGGACATATGGCAATGTTTGGGGACATTTTGGTTGTCCTTACTGGGTGGGGGCAAAGTCCTGCTGGTATCTAGTGGGTAGAGGCCAGGGATGCAGCTAAACACCCTACAGTGCACTGGGCAGCCCCCATCACAAAGCAGTACCCAGTCCCAAGCGTCCGTAGAGCTGAGGCTGCGGAACCCTGTGCTTTGCAACCACCGTTCTCCCCATCTGACAGACAAGAAACAGGCTCACCCCAGACATTCAGAAACTGTGCAACAAAGCTGGGATTTGATCCCCAAAACGTGTGATTCCAAAGCCCAGACTCTCGCTTGACCACCATGCTGTCGTTTCCATGGACAGCACCACACTACCTACAGAGTGAAGCCGGTGCCTCCAGCTGACCTCAGGGTCCTTTCTAGACAGCCCCCAGACTGTCTTTCTGACTGCTGGTCAGTCTAAGATGTTTGCTGTGTCAGCCTCAGCTGCCCTTCCCGGTCTCCGCTCACACGGTTTCCCAACCAACTCATATATGATCCCCCTTAACGCTTCCTCCCTCAGAAATTCTTCCCTGCTCCTCTAAGAAGAAGTCATCAGCATTGTCTCTGCAGCTACCTGTCTCAGAATCGTCACCACGTGCACATTTACGTAGCAGTTAGCATCCCTCCGGTGTGCTGGACGCCGCGTGTGCTCCGCCTACATTTTCTCCTGGAATCCCCACGGTGACCCCGCAGGCCGGCCTCATCATCCCCATTTCATGAGGGAGGAAGCCAGGGCTCAGATGAGTTAAGTGACTAAGGTGGAATCACAGCATCAAGGAACACGGGTTGTGGATGGGAGCCCGGACCTCTGCTCACCGGGCCAAGGACCTCCCCACTAACGGTCAGCAACCACATGTGACTCAGCTCCTCTCCCAGGGCCTGTCTCCACCTTGAGAGGTGCTAAGTTGGAAAGGATGCAGACCTGCCAGCAGGCCCCCCGCATGGGAATCAGAGAGACCAGGGGAGGGGAGCTGACACTGACCGAGTGCCGACCCTTTATCGGTCACAGAGCTGGGTAATTTGCATCGTCAGAATCACTTTATATTCACAGCCACCCTGTTGAGTAGGTGTTACTATTATTATTTTTTTTTCAGTTAACAGATGAGGATTCTGAGCATTTGGTCTGTCTATTGGCCTTGGTTAAGATCACAGACAAGGTGCCTGGTAGAGCCAGGGTTTGAACCTGTCAATTCTGCTAAGATCCTCTTTCTGTGTTACGAGGAGGCAGCTTTCAGTTGAGTAAGAGGAAAATCTTTCTAGCCATTAGGGCTTTAAAAAAAATGAAACACGTTCTTTCTGGATATAAGAGCCCTGTGCATGCGGAGGAAAACCAGTGGACAGGTGGGTGACACTGCCAGGGAAACCATCAAGGAGCCTGGTAGGTGGGGAAACAGGCGCTGGGTAAGACCTTTAAGTCCCTTCTCTGGTCAGTGGATGAGAAACCTCCCTTTCCTCTCTGTCCCCATGGGGCTCTCTTCAGGGGGTGTGGTCACAGTCCCTGAGACAACTGTGCTCAAAAGGGAACTCTCCAGGTGGCGCTTTCTTTTTGTTTTACATCTTTATTGGAGTATAATTGCTTTACAATGGTGTGCTACTTTCTGCTTTATAACAAAGTGAATCAGTTATACATATACATATGTTCCCATATCTCTTCCTTCTTGCGTCTCCCTCCCACCCTCCCTATCCCACCCCTCTAGGTGGTCACAAAGCACGGAGCTGACCTCCCGGTGCTATGCAGCTGTGTGGCGCTTCTTGAGTCTTTTTTTTTTTTACTTAGCAGGTCTCAGTGTGAGAACTGAGATCCTTGTTTGGGCTCATTGGAAAGTTGGGTACAAGTTACTCCCCTCGTCTGGGCTACAGGATACAAGCAGGCGCACAGAATTCTCTGCATTGAAGTTTCAAGCCCACTTGATGACACTCCACTCCTCTGCTCTCCTGATAGAGCATTTCGGGAGAGATGTCTCTTTCTGCTCTAAGACCAGAGCATGCCTGGGTCCCTGGCTAACATACCATATTAATACCTTCAATCTCCCACCTTTCATTTCTAATGCTTTCCAACTCTATGATCTTACAATATGTGTTAGAAAATTCCCATCATGACTTTCATCTTTTGGAGGTAAGGAGCCCCCTGGATCCTGAGGGAATCAAGGAACAGGGGGGTGATCACCTATCAGGGATGCTGTCACTGACATGATGGAGGAATTTCAATGAGGAAGGATAACTTCTAAATTCACACAGTCCATGGAAAAATATGAGTGTTTTTCAGTATAGCTTTTGGACTAAATGTGATCGTTTCCAGGATTAAAAAAACAGAATAAACTATTTGCATAAACCCATTGTGTTTCAAGTCAAAGATGAACAGACCAAGATATCTGGGAGACAGAGTCACACCAACCCATGACAGGCATTCTTGTTCACTCTGTCCCCACACCAAAGGCCCGATCCCACCATGTGACCCTCTCTCTTCTATTAAAAGTGGCATTTGGATCCCTAAGCAGAAAACTCAGATACATTGAAAATGAAACGTTTTATTTTGAAGCCCTTGGGGCTTTTTGCCAAGTCATCATCTTTGACTGTTCTGACTTGTATTCTGGCAGAGAATACACTTTCTGCTGGCAAATGACCAATCATGCTTAGGCCGACTGCTTGCCAAAGTCATTTGTATGATTGATTCCGTGATAAACATCATCTGGTGATGTCTGTGTTCTCTGGTTCATACAAGTATCATGGGGACCCTCATGTCCCCTCCTGGAGCATGTATATTAAAGAACCAGTACACGACAAAGGAACCAACCAGGGAGGTGGGGAGAGATGAATTGTTTTCATTCAGTGCCCGAGAAAACTCACAAGTTCATATACATATTTTTTGCATTCTAACAACATCATGTACTGTAGTATGTTTTTGAGGAATTCGGGGGAAATCACTGAGATCAAGAGAGACCCCAGTTGCTTGAACCACACGGTGATAACTAATGACACTCACATAGCTTGTATGGTTTTCCCACAGCTGCCATCATTCATTCCCTCATTCATTCCCACCAGTTATCACTGTGCACTGGGGGCTCCTGCCCTCAAGGGGCACCGTCTACCCGCCTTAATATGCATATATGCAGATGACCGTGAGACACTGTTAAAGCAGCATCCGGTGGGAGGAACTGACTCTCTACGCTGTGTGCTGGGTGCTGGAGCTATAAGGTGAGTTATATGCAAACTGAGTATCCCAGTCTAGGGGTGCATCGATCCCAGGATAACTTCAGCACCACAGAATAGACTGAAAGGATGTTCCTATCCCCATTGTATGAAGGGGAAACCATGGTTCTGAGAGGTTAAATGGTGTCATTTTCAAATGATAATTGTGTAAGAAAAAAAAAGCCTCGAAATTCGTTTGTCATAATTCTTTCTGCTAAAATAAAACTGAGTTATTAGTTGCCAAATAGCTCCATTAGTCATCTTCAGCTTTTAAATTTAAAAGAAATAAAACAAAAATACGTACTGAATGCCCCATTTTTATAGGACACTGAGCTAAGTATTCGGGGAAGGTTGGAACTAAAATAACAACAACAAAAAACCAAGCTGGAAAGCTGGGCACGGGTGCATCATGTTGTGGGTTGAAAGAGGACAGCGTTTGAAATCATGACACCAAGATGCTTTGGGTGTTTGAGCTGCCACGGATCAGCTGCTGAGCTTCACACGAGACCCTCCCCCTCTGGACATCCCTGTCCCTGTGAGTAGAATGAGGGGCTGGACCAGAACCTTGTTAAGAGCTTTCTAATGCTCAGGACCTTGGAGTTGGCACACGGGCAATCAGGACTGACACCCAGGGCCGGCATGGTGCACATCCAGCGGCAGGGCCATTGCACCCCACCCAAGCCTGGTAGAAGCTGAGCCCCCCACTTCCACAGCCCTCGCGTTCACCACACAGGCGCACATCTTACCCAGCCCCGCAGCAGCTCATAGGCCGTGACACCCAGGGACCACCAGTCAACGGGGTAGGAGTACCCAGGGCCTCCGTCCACATACACCTGGAACACTTCCGGGGCTGCCAAAGACAGGACAAAAGAACATTACTGCACATCTCACTTTCCACTCATTGCCTCTTACAGAGAGGACACGGGGCCAGGAACCCAGCTTTTTGGATGGCAAAGCCAGTACTCCATCTGCTATGCCACGTGGTTTCTGCACTCCGTAAGTCACGAGGTGGCTAGAGAACAAGGTGCAGGCATCACAGGAAACACCGGTGTGACACCTGGGACAGAATACAAATGGGGCAACCCAAGTGTGCTGTGGAGGGTGTTCTGTCGGGGAGGGTCACGGAAAGTCTGGGGAGGAGGAGGGTTTGCTGGAGCATGAGTCACGGTCACAGCCTGGGGATTAAAGTCTGAGTTAAGAAGAAACTGCACCCCCAAGGGGCTAAGAACCTTGCTAAATGTCATTCTGCTCTGGCACCAACACCAGGTCAGGTGTCCTAACAACTAGGATGCTCAGAGCCCTTTGTGCCTGGTGCCTGTCTCAGGTACGGTTTTATTTTAGCATAGGTGGGATCGAATATGAAATATCCAGGATAAGTAAATGCACAGGGACAGAAGACAGATCGTGGGGTTGCCAGGGGCCGGGAGGGGGCATGGGGAGCAACTGCTCACTGGGTTTCCTCTGCGGTGATGAATGTTCTGGAACTAGACAGAGGTGGTGGCTACACAGCATTGTGAATGTGCTAAATGCCACTCTGTTTGAAAACAGTTCATTTTACATTATGTGAATTTCACCTCAATAAATAAACAAGTGGAGGGTGGAGGCCCGTGGGTGATGGATCCTCACTCCTCAGGGGGCTGCAGCTGTTCCAGGGTCCCCTGGCCCTGCTGCTTCCTAAGCTAAAGGGTGGTGGGTTCATCATTACCTCACCCCCAACTCATCAGGCCAGGAGTTGCATCTCCAGCTCTAATTGTTCATATTGGCTTCCAGGAAAGTCTTGGGAAATGTGGATCATTTCTAGCAAATTAATTTGTAGATATAATTCCATTTTACAGGTGTCAGAGCAGCCAAACTCTCTCGCAGGGAACCAGGACATGCTGTGTTTAAAGACATCTCGACTCAATTTTCAGACTGGCATTCAGACGGCGTGGGATTGGGGAGGGCCAGATGAGGCAGATGAGGGCAGACATGGATGCTCGAATCTGGGCTCTGGATTGGCAGCTGGACCACTGAACCTGACCAGCGGGCAGATCTCAGCTGCCCTCTAGAGACCCTCTCCATTTACTTTGTATTTTCTAGCACTTTCACCCGAGGGTTCTCCTTTCCTCTTCACAACAACCCTCAGGGCCGTGTTATCATTTGACACATTTTACCGAAGAGGTTCAGAGAGGGACAGAGGTGCACAGGAAGTTACACAGCTGGGAAGTTCAGAGCTGAGGTGCGCCTTATACACTGGTCGAATCCCAGTTTGAAATAAGGTTCGTATCAACATTTGAGTACAGAAACATACCCAGTCTACGTTGGGGAAGATGTGATTGGGAGTTTGAGGAAATGTCCCTTTGGGTAATTTGAGCTTCCCAAAGGAAGCAACATGGTGTGATGGGAAACAGGAAGAAGGTCAGTGGGGCTGGAGCTGAATTAACAAGTTCTATTTGCCTCAGTTTTGTAAAACATGAACAAGAATCAACAGTGTGTTCATAGGGTTCTTATGAGGATTAAGGAACAACGCAGGCTGAGAGCTAAGCCGGATGCCTGGCTGGTCTATTGTGAGTGTTCCGAGAATCTTGGGCATGGTTTTTATTACTAGAATTGTCATTCAAACCTCCTCTTCTGATCGTGCTCAGCCTCGCCACGGTCCACCCAGTCAGCCTGGGAGGCGAGCTAAACTTCATCGTCCTCAGCCTCGTGACTATCAGTCTACAGACCCGCTGAGTTTGGCATTTCCAGCGTCTTTCTGTCCGCCCCTTCCTATCGATCCTAGATCAACCTGAATGCAAAGGTGGCAATCATGCCTGTTCATTAAACATCTAGTGAGAAAATATTTGATTTCCTAGCAGCTCCAGGCACTGAGCCGTGCTATTCTGCATCCCACTGGGAGCCGGAGGCTGAGCTCCAGCCCAGAGGGGCTTCCTTCCCTGCACCCCAATCTGTGTACTTGTCCTTCTTCCCTCCGTGCTGAGGGTTCCAGGACAGAAGGAGCCACATCATGCTGGTATGTGCATGTGTAGATGTAATTCTACAGAACCAAGGCCTCGACAGCTGCTGGCCCAGCCCATGTGCTCAGTGAGGGAGGCAGGGATATGCCCAGGAGTGCAGGCGACGCTGCGTGCCCAGGTGTCCCCACAAATCCTTGTGGTGCCTGGCAGCCCCATGCCCATCTGGAATGCAGGGTAGAAGCAGCAGCTGACCAATTCTGTCCTGGCTGTTGTGACCAACCAAGTGACAAACGTCTGCAGCCTGTGACCCCACTCCCAGGGAAGGTGACAGTCTCTCCTCCCTTGCACGCTGGGGCTGACAGAACATAAACAACCTTTATGTCACAATCCATATGCCACCAGAACGGCTGCTTTAGTGGCCTGGATCAGTGATTAGAGGCGAGGGCATCATACAGGATTAGAGCTTGAAGGACAGGTACAAGACACATACCTGTCACCATCATTTCAGGTATGAATGAATGAGTATGGAAACTACAGTTTGCCAGGTGCTTTGTTAAGGATTTTACACGTACTACTTCTCTTCATCCTCCCAACCGCCCAATAAGACAAGTCTACAATGATCTCCACGTTCCAGATGAAGAGGCAGAGACATGAAGGGGTGTAGTTGGGTGAAGTGTCCCCAAAAGATATGTCCAAGTACCTGTGAACGGGGCCTTACTTGGAAATAGGGACTTTGCAGATGTAATTAATACAGACGTCAGGATAAAGCCATCCCGGATTCAGGGTGGACCCTTCCTAGATTCAATGGCTGATGCCTTTCCAAGAGAAAGAAGAGGTGGATTTGAGAGAAAGAGAAAGCCGTGGGAGAGGCAGAGCCTGGAGGGATGCGGCCACAAGCCAAGGAAGCCCTGGAGCCCCCGGAAGCTGGAAGAGCCTCTCCTACACCTCCGAGGGAGCACGGCTCTGCAGACACCTTGATATTGAACTACTGGCTTCCAGAACTGTGAGTGAATGAATTTCTGTTGCTCCAAGCCACCACATTTGTGGGACTTTGTTGTGCAGCCCTAGGAAACTAGTAAGAGGGGCTGGGAACTTGCTCCAGGTCAGCCAGCTGGGATGGCAGAGCTGGGATTAGCCTCTCTCAGTATCTGATTCCAAAGTCCTTTCTCCTATACTGAGGTGACTTCCAGGGGTGATGGACTTACCTGAGGATGGGTCCTAATGAAAGCTGCTACCTTCCTTCCCTCTGTCCCAGAGCCTGGCACTCAGCCAAGTACATGGTAGGTACTTAATCAATGCATGTCAATTTCACCCTGGTGCCATACAGCTGGTCCAGCACATTGCTTGCCTGCTTCAGAAGTAGAGACAGCTCACAGCCTAGGACTGTCAGCACGGCAGAGGTGCAGG
This sequence comes from Delphinapterus leucas, assembly GCF_059928025.1. NCBI lineage: Eukaryota > Metazoa > Chordata > Mammalia > Artiodactyla > Monodontidae > Delphinapterus > Delphinapterus leucas. The sequence continues at coordinate 36,589,546 of NC_143133.1, forward strand.
GTCCCTTGGAAACCATCTTGTCATCGTCCCCTCTGTGTTAGAATTGGCCACCGGGCTTGAGGGGCGAGAGTGGCTTGCCTCGGCCACAACTCACCAACTCAGGGCTCAAGTCAGAACTCCTGGTCCTGACTTCCAGGTTCAGGGAGTTCCCATTATTGGAACAGTTAAATTCTGCCATCAATGCCAGATGACTCCCCCTCCTCAGCTCCTGTATCCCCTTCGTCCTCTTCGCCAACACATGGCCCTTGTTCAGATCCCCATTCCTTCCTCCTGGTCTCCTGCACTAGCTTCTCCACCCATCCTCTGGCTTCCAGAGTCTCCTTCTCCAGTCCGTCCTTGCTTCTGGGGGAGTTAGCTTTCTGACATGCAACTCAGACCACGGCAGTACCCTGCCTCAAGGTCTTCCTATCACGACGGCTGTTTCACAATCTGTATTCCCAGGAATGCCACCAGCCATGTTAGGCTCATAGATTTTGGAGGAGAAATGATTCTGAGGTCAAACATGTCTGGGAAATGACGAGGTTCAATTGCGTTCTTTCTTGTAGACTTCTTAGCGCCTTTAATGACTCAATAGCAAACATGGTTTGGAAATTTATTAGACTTGATCCTGGAATCGTTTTGATTTTTCAGTGGAACAGTACAAAGTACTAGGGCTGGAAACCCATGTGGCCTAGAGGGTGGTTTAAATTCTGTAGCCCCTCAGCTCCTACCTGTAGATCTTCTAAGCTGTATTATGGCCCAGGAGTTGCCCATGGCCACCTTGGGCTCCAGCTGCACACGCTGCTTGCCGTTCCTAGAACACCCTGTCTGTACATCTGTCTCTTTTTCTCTCCCCTAATCCACCAGGTTCTCTCACAAAGGGTGCAGCTTCAGAGTTACCACCTCTAGGAACCAAATACGTACCATTCTGCAGGCTTCTTTACATCTGTCATGTATTCCTCAAAATACATCTCTGCTATTATCATTTTCTTATCATTCCCCTCCCTCCAGACTAGATTAGAGCTTCCTCTTTATCCCCACCTCCCCCAGGCATCTCTTGATTTTTACATTCCGGCTGCATTTTTGCTTATTTGTTTGCTTCTTGCTAGACTTTAAGCTCCCTGAGGGCAGGGACGGTCATGTTCTCCCTGGCTCCCCAAGTCTAGCCTGGCATGAAGAAGGCACGTGGGCAAGGTTTGTTGACTGACTAAATAAATGAATGGTCGTATTTAAAAAAAGCAAACAACACCAGTACAGCCCTCGCTATGTGCCAAGCCCTGTTCTAAGTTCTTGACACACTGCTAATAAAAATAGCTCATCTCTCTGGAGCATCTGTCATGCACCAAACTTTGTTTTAAGAGTTTAGCAGGTATTAACTCATTTAATCTTCACAATGATGTGCAATTTGGCTAGCTGCAGCTGAGTCTCACTGAGGAAAGGACCAGGAGGTTCTGGGCTGATGCTGGCAAGGCTAGGACTGGGGGTTCCCTGGAGCAGAGTGAGTGATGAAGGAGCCCTGAAGGGGGAGCCCAGGACAGCAAACGACAAACCAAGCAGATAGCTGAAGTTGGCTATGGTCTCGCCCAGAAAGGACGTCCAGGGTCCAAGGTCTGGGTACACCTGCAGGGGTGATGGATAAATGAAATTTCCCAAGGTCTTCCAGAAAGAAAAACAACTAAAACTTCTTGCAATGCCCTCGTGGGGTAAGGGCCAACCCTGAATCTATTTTGAGCCATTGAAAATGTCCACTGTAACCAACATCATCATGCACAAAACAGTCATGCAGAGCTTTCTAGGGCACAAAGATTCCTTCACAATTACCCCCACCCATGCTCAAAGCACCCTAAGCCCCAGATGAAGAAACAGATGCACAGAGAGGTAAAGGGGCAAGTTCAGGGCCGTGGAGACAGCAAGTGGAAGAGCATGGACTGGAAAGCTGCTCTTACCACTTTCAAGGGGCGCTCAATACAGCTGTTCCATTATTATCATGAGCAGTGGTTTTCTTTACAACACCAAGAGCTGCATTATTAATGTGGCCATTTGTTGAGCATCTACCATGTGCTAGAAGCTCTTCAAGTTTCTTTACATATATTATTTACTCCTCAGGAAAGCTAACATTTATGGGACACTTTCTACAGTTTCACATGCATTATCTCATTTTATCCTCAGAAGGAACTTGAGAGGCGAGTACGATCATGATCTCCATCTGAGAAAGCCAGGCTTGGAGAGGTGACACAGCTACCGTGGCTCTGAGCCTCATTCGAACCCAGGCCTCCCCCATTCTCTGGGGTCATCCAGAATGACGACCAGACCTTGCCCTGTCTCCTTCAAACTCCAGACATTACACCATCTTTATGTATATGCTGAAAATGAAAATAATGTATCATAAAACAGATATACATATACACACAATATATATACTCTATATGTTCTATACGCCAAAATCTCTCCATGGTCAATGCATTAAATCTGTGAATTCAATTGGAACGAAAATCAAGAGTATTTACGAAGGTCCAGGTATTCTAAAATTAGGAAATTAAGCTTTCAACATAGTCCAAAAGAAAAAAAAAAACATGTGGTTCGCCATTAACATGCACATTAATAAAAGTGGCTGTTGAATTACATTCCCCAGCAACACCTGTTTCCTTCCACGCTACATCCCCAGGATCTTTCACGGTGTGCATGCATGTTGCACGCTCCATGGATAGTTGTGAGCCCACGAATGAATACACTGGGGGGAAATCGGCCTGCACGGAAGCTGCTTCCCCAGCACCGCCCAGTGGCATGGATAGATCAGCCCCACTTCCCACTAACCTTTTCTACCAGTAGCTGAGCAATTCTGTCAGTGCAGGTTTTAAATGGAAAGTGAGTCTGGATTCCAAGGGACATCAGAGAATTGGCCTTCCAGAAAAGCAAGAACATGGGGTGTCGTCTGAAAGACATCACCCCGAGGCAATGTAAATATGCATGTGGTGGGCTTTGCCCCCTATCCTCACCACACAGAGTTTACTTCCTCATTAGACTAAAAATATGGAGAAAAACCACGGAAACCACCTAAGTTATAATTATTGGTCTGATGCTTTAGCTCTATGAATATTCCTGAAGGCTTTGATGGCTGCAGTGGAGTGTGACAATGCTATTCAATGTCTAGCTTACCAGCTGACTGGCTTCCAGGATCCGTTTCTACAGGTAATTACATCCTTCTGGACTGGGAACATAGAATTACCGCATTTCAGCCTAGAGGGGACCTTCAAGGTAATTTCCTTCCTCCCCTACCTTTTGTAGGTGAGGAAGCCGAAGCCTATTGGAGGAGTTCCATGGCTTCCAGCCCAGCTGGGACCAGAGCCCAGTTCTCCTGTCCACTGAGCCTTTCTGTGGCTCACACATCCCGGCTGGCAGGATGTGCCAGATCTGGACACCTCTACCTAGAAGCCCCACACAGGCATGGCATATTCAATCTGTCCAAGCCAAACTCTCCCTCTCCAACTGCCCCTTCTCCTGGGTTCTCAGTCTCTGTTAATGGGCTGCTCAGTTGTGCAAGTCAGAAACGTGGGAGTCTCATGGACCCTGCCCCTCGTCCAGCCTATGTTTTGGATCATGTGATTAATTCTCAAGACTCATCATTTTTCCCTTCCAGAATCTTCCTCTCTTCTCTGGTCCTTTTTCACTTCTGCTTGGACTCATGACAGCTCCTCCCCTACCCCAGCCTGGGGCCCTGTAATCCCACTACACTTACTCCTCAAACACCTTTCTAAGTCAGTAGAATCGGTGGAACGGAGAGACGGAAGGTGTGAGTGTAGTGATTATTCAACCTGAACCTGAACCCCAGCTCCCAGGCTTACTGCCACAGTGGCCTCAGGCAAAATGCCTAACATCTTATTTGTACCTTGGTTTTCCTCGTCTGTTAAAAGGAATAACGATGTCTGCTACATCAAGTTATTGAGAAGAGAAAATGAAGTTCTGTAAGTATTTATTGAGCACAAAGTAAGTGCTCAATAAATGCAATCTAACATTGTTGTCATTTATTATCATTCACATGTTCAAATCACTTAATTAAAATCTTTCCAAATTTTTCTATTTACTGTAGAATAATGGTCAAACTCCTTAGCATGAAAAATTCCTAAAAATAGGTTCCAACCTCCTCATATTTTGGCCACTATCTTTATTATAGCCATTGTGCCAACTTCAAAGAATAGGACACACTTTATGTTTAATCTTCTATGACTTGCCTGGTAACCTTTACCTTATTTTTTATACTCATGAACTCCTACTCATACTTCGAAACCCAGACCAAATTTTATACCTTCTGTGGAGTGTTCTTCAAGTCCCTTCCTGTTTCTCAGTTCCCTTCTTTTCCCCTCTCTTGGCCAAGTACATCAGTGTTCTGGATTCTCACCAAACCCTTGTTGGTTCCTCCCTTGCAGCACTGATCATGCCGTACTGTAATTAAGGATATACATGTCCACCGTTCTCACTGGACTGTGAGCTCTTTGAATAGGGGTATGACTAAGTCACGGTCAAAACGTCAGGGATTAGCACAAAGCTATATGTGAGTCATTTAGAATAAGGACTGACACAAAGCAAGTTCCAAATAGATGTGAGCTAGTTATTATTACATCAATTCATTATCGAATGGGAAATGAAATGCACACATAAATGAAAGACCAACTCACAAACGTACATGTTGTACATGTTCCCCAAATGATTCAAGAGCTCCATCATCATTCTTTGATTAGAGTGTGTGGAAAAGCTTTGGAAAGCAGAGATGAGCAGGGTGCCTGGCCTCTGTCTGGATCCCTTGGGGGCAATTCATGTTTCTTTGGCTTTTTATCTTGGCAAATGAACTCAGATATTAATTTGAGATGAAATGAATCTGCTGCATCAGTCTGATAATTTCTTTCTATCTGGTGATGCTAGTAGTGTTAATAGTAACAGAAGAGTCGTTTCATTAAGGTATGTAAGACGCTGCTCAGGTGTGGACCAGTAGGACCTTACCTGTCTGCATGAGAAAAGGAACAGCAGGGAAAGTTTAACTGGCTGAGAAGCTCTGATGAGGTACAGAAATTAATGATGCCCCAGTACCAGAAAACTACTTCATGTTAAATGTGTCAGATTAAATTAGTAAATTAAAAAGAGAAGACCCTTGGAAAGTTTTCAGAGAGAATGATGGAAAGTGCTAACTGAAAGCACAGGGTTAGAATCAAGTGCATTTTACACGGTTAATATGTGAAATGGGTGATAAACGTCTAAACAGCATGTTAGGCTGATGGAAAAGTTCATTTAGATAGTGCTACTCTCTTAAAGGATTCCAAGATCTCTGTTTATCTAAGGCCCATAATGTTCATTAAAATTTCCCACTGTCAAAAGCTTTGGTGGGTACACAAGTACCACGTGATCTGGCCCCGCCATGTCTCCAGGCTCACTCTCCTTGCCTACTTTGTTCAGGCCAATCTAACTTCCTTATGGTTCTTTCGATGTGACAAGCTCCTTTTTGCCTCAGGGTCTAGGCAAAAAGTTGCTATCTCCTGCAGTGCTTTTCCACCTGTTGTGCTGAACAACACCTACTCGTCCTTTACAACCTAGATGAAAAGTCACTTCCTCAGCAAAGTTATCCTGACCCCTCCAATCTAATCATCTATCCCATCAGCGTCTCTCTTTTTCCACCATAATCCTTATAAAGACCTCAAACAATTCTACTCTGTTTAAAATATAGGAGTTGGAAAGAGTGTCACTCCCAGCCTAACAGTGAGAAAAAGCTAGATCATCTATGAAACCATAACTTTTCTTGAACTCAACTAGTTTGAAATTTAAGGAAAGACGGGTGCCTTCGAGAAGGTTTGGGATGTGAATCCTGGCTTACCTTGGGAAGAGCATGGGAAGAAAACAGGGCTGCCATAGAAGAGAGTAAGGAGACTTAAGATGCTTAATTTAACTGAATTGCTGAAGGTTGTATAAGAACTTAAGTGAGAGAATAGAACTACTGTTTGTCCAGATACAGGGGGAATTTGCCTTACTCACAGACTCCTCTCTACATACCCTCACTGGGTACTCATGGCAAAGACTGGGCACAAAGCCTTTTCCTTATATGAAAAGGCAAAGGATAGAAAAGCCAAAATAATTTTGAAAAGAAGAAAAAAGTTGAAGGACTCTCACTACCTGATCCGGGTATTATTATGAAGTGAAAGCAAAAGTATGAGATTAGTCAAAGCAGAAACAAGTAGATCAATGGAACAGAATAGAATCCAGAAACAGACCCATGCATTTATGGTCAATTGAGTTTTGATGAAGTTGCAAAGCCACTGCAATAGAGAAAGAATCGTCTTTTCAACAAATGCTGGATGTAACAATTGGACAGCCCTTGTAAATCAATGAAAATTCACAACACATTCAAAAGTGAACTCAAAATGGCCTATAGTTCTAAATGTAAAACCCAAAAGTATAAAACTTCTACAAGAAAACAAGCAGAAAAATCTTTGTGACCTCATGTGAGGGAGGAAAAGATGTTTAGAATGACACCCCGTACATGATCAATAAATGAAAAATAAAAAATTGGACTTCATTTGAATTTAAAACATCTGCTTTTAAAAAGATGCTATTAAGGTAACAGAAAGACAAGCCACTGACTGGTGAAAATATTTGCAAATATATCTGGCAAAAGACTTATAACCAGAATATATAAAGAATTATCAGAACTTAATAATAAAAAACAGATGACCCAATAAATTAATGGGCAATGATTTGAACAGATACTTCACAGAGAAGGTATTTGGATGCAAGCAAATGAAACTATATTCAACAGTTTGTCAGTTTCTTAAAAAGTTAAATGTACATTTACATATGACCCAACAATCCCACTTCTATGTAATTATTCTAGAGAAGTAGAAACTTAAGTTTATATACAAACCTGTACGCAAATAGTTTATTTATAATTGTGTAAAACTCTAAACAACTCAAATGCCGTACAACTGGTGAATGGATAAACCGAACGTGTATATTCATCCAAAGGATTTCTACTCAGAAATCAAAAGGAAAGCTACTGATCCACACAACGTGGCAAAACCTCAAATGCGTTATTCTAAGTAAAAAAAGCCAGATTCAAAAGTTTGTAGAAATATGACTCTGTTTTTGTGACTTTCTGGAATAGTCAAAACTATAGGGATAGAAAACTGATCACTGGTTGCCAGGAAGTGGGATGAGGGAATCTTGGAGGTGATGGAGCTGTTTCTCTGTCTTCATTATGGTGGATTAATTTACTGGATTACATTAAAAGAGTGCATTTTACCGCATGAAAGTTGTTCCTCAAAAATAAGCATCTCGAACTATATATTTATCAGTTCGATGATTTGCAAAGTGATTGTCTCCCTCACAAACAGCCAAACTGATGAGGGCAGGAATATTGCCTATTTGTTCACAGACGTGTTTTCAGCCCATGGAACACTGTCTGGCAGGTGGAAGGTGCTCAATAAATCTCTGCTGGATGGATGAAGAGATGGATGGATGAAGGATGGATGGATGGATGGATGGGTGGATGGATGGATGAAGGATGGATGGATGGATGGATGGATGGATGGATGGATGGATTGCCACGTTCTCAGGAAAGATATTGGGCCCTGGAGCCTCACTGGCCTGGGTCTGAATGCTGGCTCTGTCACTTTCTCTGGCACAGGGGTAGCAAACTTTACTTCCTTTAGCCTCCATCATTTCTACAAGGAAAGTACAAGCATGGCCATGGTGCCTCCACAGCCACCTGTGTTTGCTCACTGGGGAAAGGAACTCATCACATATGGTGAGTACGGACAGGGCACCGGCCCAATGATCTCCCAGGGCACCCACCACCCCCCAGCCGACCCAGCTCCTATCATGAATTAGGATTTGGTTGGGGTCTCTTTTCCTGATTAGACGGCAAACTCCGTAAGGCAAGGGAATGTCAGATTTGGGTCTGGGCTCCCAGGGCTTAACATATACTAAATAGTCTGAATAATGATAACAGCAAAAATGATAATATCAGTTACCAGTCTGATGCATCTACACTTGACTTTACGTTATGTACTTTCCATAGTTACATCATGAAATCCTCACAAACAATCTACTAAGGCAGATTGCATAACCATTAATCCCATTTCTTAGATGAGGACGCTGTTGGGTCCCGTGGTTTGACCTTCACCATGCTGGGCAGTTTAAGTGTATTACGTTGGCTAATGGGATTTGCCTAAGTTCACCCTGCCTCTAAGTGGAAGACACCCAAATCACCCCACACTGAAGCCCATACTTCATCGAGACCCATTTCTGGCAAGCCCGATTGCCCATTTTCTTCTCCAAGGCCACCCATGAGGCCAATCCCGTGAGTCTCCAGCACTGGCCTTTCCACTGGTTCCATGGCCCTTATCATGGCATTCAAGACCCTGGTACTTTGGCTTGTTTCGTCTCTCGCTCTCACCTCCTCTTGTTCTACAAGCTATAAAAAAATGGCAGTGCTAGGGTCTCCCAGCCCACCATGCTGCGTCACTCCTCTATGCCTTTGCTCGGACTGAAATGACCTTTCCTTATCCTCGCCTGGCAGGTGAGCTCTGAGCACACCCTGAGACTTTGACTCCTCAGATGGTCCCATTCTGGGGAATCCATCTTGACAGGGACCTGCTTAAATCCAGGCCTGCACAGCTCTCTGCCCCACAGGTGTTGAGCCCCTTTGGCCCCGGAAAGCATGACTCACCCCTGTGCCCCAGTGCCTAACTCTGAGCCTCACACCTCTGAAACACTGTATTTGCTGAAAGAACACTCAGCTCTTCATTTCACCTCAGATGAATAAACTCTGAAGCCCCGGGAGGCTGCTGGAACATTTCTGACTTCTAATTTGGCACGTTTCAGAGAGGTTTTTTTTTTTCTCTGTTGGTGAATTCCATCTGCTCTTTTAATGAATGAAAATTCAGTACTATGCAAATATTTCTTCTGGGATCATCCTTCGTGAGCAACCTTTGGGAGCTTACTCATCAGCCCGTTCCCTGAATCCATGTTTGGAACATTCTGGGAACTTGTTATTGAGCCTTTGAACTGAACAGCTCAAGTGAGCGAAATCAACAAACCTGCCACTTGATAGCAGGAATGTATAGCCCTGGGAACTGCAGGATGTGACCTGAATGAGAGAGTTTCCCTCTCACCCCCATTTTCCCCACCAACCTCCCACTGCTTGGCACTGCCAACCCCTACAGTCTCTGAAAATATATCCATTTGGTAAATCAGCTGTGCTCTCTAAATCCCATAAAAATCTCTCCTGTGCATTCGTTCACTAATTCAGGACTGAAGCTCCTTTAATTAGAAGGACACCAGAAGCCCTGAATCCTAGGTACAGCTGGGACAATACACTTTTTTCTTGTCTGAGAAATGTGACTTTCTGATACAAGAACTCAGTGTCAAAAAGGCAGCTTGGTACAGTGGCGAAAGCATGGACTTCAAAAGCAATGTAAGTGCCCATCAACAGATGAATGGATAAAGAAGATGTGGTACATATACATGATGGAATACTATTCAGCCATAAAAACAAATGAAATAATGCCATTTGCAGCAACATGGATGGACCTAGAGATTGTCATACTGAGTGAAGTTAGCCAGACAAATATCACATGATCTCACTTATACATGAAATCTAAAAAAATGATACAAATGAAGTTATTCACAAAACAGAAGTAGACTCACAGACATAGAAAACAAACTATGGTTACCAAAGGGCAGGGGGGGAAGGGATAAGTTAGGAGTTTGGGATTAAAATATACACGCTACTACATATAAAATAGATAACCAACAAGGACCTATTATATAGTACAGGGAACTCTCCTCAATATCTTGTAATAACCTATAATGGAAGAGAATGTAAAAAAAGAATCTATATATTTATACATATATATACATACACATATACACACGTATATATAAAATGAATCACTTTGCTGTACACCTGAAACTAACCCAATGACTGTAAATCAACTCTATTTCAAGAAAAATTTTTTGAAAAAGCATGGACTTCGGACCCAAATAGACATGGCTTCAAATTCTGGCTCCATCACTTGCTAGCTGTGTGACTCTGGGCAGGTTAGCTAACCTCTATGGGCCTCAGGTTACTCATATATAAAATGAAAGAGATGTAGAATTCTCATGTGGATCTTCTGGGGATTAAATGTAATGACAGACATCTGGTAGGGTCAAAATACATGTTGGTTTTCTTCTCCTCTTTGACAGTGGGGCCTCTGGGTCAACCCTGGTCTGCTTTCCCAGAGGCTGAGAGCCAGGACAGAGCTGCGTCACAGATGAGTGGGAAGCCAGGGCATGAGGCTGAGGTAGCCCAGGAAAGTCTGATATGAACAGTGGCAAAGCTGGGGCAGAAAGGTCAGGGTTGGGAGAACACTGTCTTGAATTTCTCCAGTGGTCCAGAATCTACTTTCCTAGAGATCAATTTGCTTTTTGGAAATAGCCTCAAGGCAGTGGGAACTAATTTATAGGATTATAGAGGTGGCTCCAATTGGGAGATTCTTCTTTTATGTCACCTCTCTCCTCCATCCTCCCTCTGGAGATGATGACTCCTCCGGCCTCTACCTGCCCCTTCTGGCAAAATGCTCCTGGGCTTAGAATTGGTGTTCTTCTCTCCTGTGTCCTCCCTGGGGGATCCTGTCACTGCCGTGGCTTTGCTGCATCTCCGTGCTGGTAACTCCCCATGCACAGGTGGAGTCCACATCACTCTCCAGTTGCTTGGAGTACATCTGAATGTCTTGAAGTTCCTACAGACCTCACTTTCAAATTCATCCTTCCCACCGTCCCCCACACCTGCTCCTCCTGCGGTGTTCCCTGCACAGTGATCATCACTGTAATCCCCTCTACTGCTTGATTCAGAGGCCTGGAGGCAGCCTTATCCCCTCCTTCACTGCCATTCTCCATCTCCATGTCTGATCTCTGTTGAATCTTAAAGCAAGGACCTCCTTGGATAGAACTGCCCCAGCTCTGGATCCTTCTGGAATGGGATTTCAGAAAGGTCATCAACAGTGAAAGCCTTATTAAGGTCTGTATTCAGCATCCCAAGGGGATTCTGTGAAATGGACAGACCCACTCATTGTATACCCTCTGGTGTTCACACTGACTTGGGTCTGCTCTCACCACCAAGGTCAACTTGGGTAGGTCCCCCGACCTCTCTCAGCCCATTTCCTCAACTCTAAAATGGGAATAAAGAATTGCACCTACTTCATGTTTGTGAGGATTAAATAAGGTTATGGATGGAATGCCTGGCACACACATAGTAAATACTAAAAAGTATTGTTTTTACCATTATTTATTGCCAAACTTCATTTATGTAATCTATTTAGTAAGTTAAAGATGAAGGACACAAGGAGTCCATTCTGGGGAGACGACGACATAGTTTTTGAATCTCCACAATCCACCTATAAACAATGGCAGAGCAGATAAATAGCTAAACCAAAAACCATGGGCAATATTTACTACAAAGCTAGGTTGTCCCCCCAGACCCCAAACTATAAGCAGGTGGGAACAAACCAGCAACAGTGACAAACCCTCCATGGCAGTGATTTCTGTACAGAAGGAAACAAAGAAAATAATAACACAGCCTATGATGGACCAGAGCACAGGGGAATTCAAAATAGTGAGCCGACGTTGACTGGGAGGCACAGCTGACCAGCCTGAGAATAGCAGATGAAACTGGGAGGGACTTGTCCAGACCCATCTCAGGTGAGTGAAAAGGGCCCTTGGTAAGTTTTGCAGGAGCTGGAGAGTCTGGGACACAAAATCGCTTTAATCGATCCAGCCAGAGCTCCCATCTAGGAAAGATCCCAGGGAGAAACTGTTGGGAATGAAATCAAAACTGAGCAGGAAGGGGGCCCCTCAGACCAAAGAAAGAGGAGGTCCAGATAGAAGTGGGCAAGTGGAAGTGGGCAAGGAAATCCCAGGTAGCAAGCTGCCTTGGGATGTGACATGTCACTTAAACAACAGAAGAGGCAAGTCTGTTAGAAAAGCTACCCTGAGCCACACCATCTTATAAAGGTCCAGGGAAACTAATATTACGTGAAAATGAGCAACAGAAAAGTATCAAAGTCAAATTCCATGTCAAGTTATAAGCCAAAGGAGAAAAAACAGCAGAACAACATTGTACAAGGAAAGCACCTCAGAAAAGACAGTGTGGTGGATTGTTTCATAAATGGCTCCCCAATGAATCAGGCTGCCTGGTATCCATGACCAGTGCAGTTCCCTCCCATGTGGTCCCTGGTCTTCGTCATGTGACTTGCTTTGTCCAGTTGGACATCAGGAAATGTAAAGCAAGCAGAGCCTTGATAGGCACGTGGGAGTTGCGTTCTCCTTCTTGAAACCGCTGCCACCATGTGAGCAAGCTCTCTCTAGTCCCCTTGATATGAAAGACCACCCAGGGAGAGGGGCCCATTTATCTCAGCTGTCCTGGCTGACCCAGCAGCTGAATGAGTGACCACAACAAAAACCAGCAGAAGAACCACTCAATCAAGTGGCAGATAAAAAGGAATGAAACTGAGTTATTTGTAGTGAGGTGGATGGACCTAGAGACAGTCATACAGAGTGAAGTAAGTCAGAAAGAGAAGAACAAATACTGTATGCTAACACATATATATAGAATCTAAAAAAAAAAAAAAGAAAAAAAATGGTCAGAAGAACCTAGGGGCAAGATGGGAATAAAGATGGAGATCTACTAGAGAATGGACTTGCAGATACAGGGAGGGGTAAGGGTAAGCTGGGACAAAGTGAGAGAGTGGCATGGACATATATACACTACCAAAAGTAAAACAGATAGCTAGTGAGAGGCAGCCGCAAAGCACAGGGAGATCAGCTCGGTGCTTTGTGACCACCTAGAGGGGTGGGATAGGGAGGGTGGGAGGGAGGGAGATGCAAGAAGGAAGAGATATGGGAACATATGTATATGTGTGACTGATTCACCTTGTTATAAAGCAGAGGCTGACACACCATTGTAAAGCAATTATACTCCAATAAAGATGTTAAAAAAAAAATCAAGTGGCAGAACTGTGATAATACAATTGTTATTGTTCTAAGCCACTAGGTTTTGACATGGTTTGTCATATAGCAATTGACAACTAATATAGACATTAAGAATTAATAACTAATATAGACATTTAAAAATTATGCAAGACATGAAAGAACACATAAATAATTTAAATACTCAGAAATCTGGCAAAAGAACTCAGGAAAAAAATTAGAAACAAAGGGAAATTATTTCAGAAATAAATATTTCACTAGAAAGTACACAAAGCAAATAAACGCAACAGAGAATGCTTTAAAGTAAAGAGAAAGAAAAAAAATGAGAAAAAATTTAAACATAGGATGAAAGAGATAAGAAAGATTTGAAAATGGCAAATATTGAAGACTGACAAAGAAGACCCAACATTCAGATAATAGGCATCCTTAACAAAAAAAGTAAAGGAAAAGAATGTGTACTAAAAAAAATGACATTTCCATGAAAAGTCCTAAAGAAAAACCAACCTGAAACCACATTGCAAGAGCACTGTGTACCTGAGAATATAGATCCAAAATGACCAACACCAAAATTGTATTCTGGCAACACTACTGGACTTTAAGGAAAAAGAAGAAGGGTTTGTTGTTTACTTGTTTGTTTGTTTTTCCCTAAGCTGGAGCCAACCTTTCTGGCTGAGTAGGAGTTCTCTAGAAAACACAGGAGGAGATGGTCTTTCTGGCAGGGGAGACAGCTTAGGTAAGGGCCAAAGGTGTGACAGAGCACGGCACATACTGGGCATGGTTTGGGGTCTGGTGAGGGGATGGGAGGTGGGTGAGGGAGGGGTGAGATGAAGCAGGAGAGGAATGCTGAGGCCTGAGGGGATCTGGAATACTCACCCATGTAGGGCTTGGTCCCGGCCATGGAGGAAGCCTTTTCTGTGCCTTTCACGACCGTCGCTATGTTGAAGTCTGTGATGTGAACATGTCCTGGAGATACAGAATCAGAAACCACAGTTAGCAAGAGCTGCAGGCAGCTGGGTTATTTCCTTGTCTGATTTAAAGCTGTGGTCTGCAAAGCGGTGGGTGGGGCAGGAAGAAAATATTAGAACTTTTATTTACATTAGTATTTTAACTGATACTTTAGAAGTGCCTATTTTGGGCAGCATCATTTACAGTAGCCAAGCTATGGAAACAACCTAAGTGTCCATCAGCAGTCAAATGGATCAAGGTGTGGTATGTGTATACAGTGGAATTTATTCAGCCCTGAGAAAGAAGGACATCCTGCCATTTGGGACAATAAGGACGGATCTTGAGGGCATTATGTTAAGTGAGAAGTCAGACAGAGAAGGACAAATACTGCATGGTCTCACTTGTATGTGGAATCTAAAAAAAAAAGTCGAACTCATAGAGACAGAGAGTAGAAAAGTGGTTGCTAGGGGTTGGGGGAGGGGGAAATAGGGAAAGGCTGGTAAAAGGATACAAACCTTCAGCTCAAGAAGAATAAGGTTTGAGGATAATGCAAAACATGGTGACTATAGTTGATAACACTGTATTGTATAATTAAGATTTGCTAAGATAGTAGAACTCAAATATGCTCATCCTCCAAAAAATAGATACATATACATATATAAATATGTGAGGTGAAAAAAAAGTCTATTTTATACGCAGGTTTTATAATGTGAATTTTGGTGGTACATACATATTATTTATAAATAAACAAATATGTTGAAGACATAATGAAGTTTTTATGGATTAAAGTTTAGCAGCACTGGTCCAGAGAGTGAAAGCTCCTGATAAATAAATGAGACAGGAGAGTTCAGACTCCCTCTCTCAGGAAAACAGTGGGTTGGGAGAGGGTGTATGGAGAGAGGATTCTCATGCCCTGAAGACACCCTTGTTCTGCTGTCTGTCTGCTCTGGTCAGCGGGGGCCTTAGTACTGTACCTGATGAATTGAGTAGGGAGGGGGCTTGGGGGTTGAGACCACCTTCCATCCAGCCTAAAGTAACGACAGCAGATGGGACGTGGGTGTTGAAGAACCCTGAGAGGGAAGGAAGAGGGACAGAAAAGGAAGGAGACAAGGAGATGTGGGGATAAAGGGGAAAAGAAAGAAAGTGACAGAAAGAGGGTGAGAGGTGAGAAGGAGGAAAATCCAAAATAGTGAGTACTGGCTCTCTGGGGAATTCGGAACATAAAATAAAACCGGGAGGGGGCTTGGGGGTTGAGACCACCTTCCATCCAGCCTAAAGTAACGACAGCAGATGGGACGTGGGTGTTGAAGAACCCTGAGAGGGAAGGAAGAGGGACAGAAAAGGAAGGAGACAAGGAGATGTGGGGATAAAGGGGAAAAGAAAGAAAGTGACAGAAAGAGGGTGAGAGGTGAGAAGGAGGAAAATCCAAAATAGTGAGTACTGGCTCTCTGGGGAATTCGGAACATAAAATAAAACCAGCTCTGTCCATCAATGGATGAATGGATAGAGAAGAGGTACAATGGGTGTAGATATACAATGGGATAGTACTCAGCCATAAAAAAGAATGAAATTTTGCCATTTTCAGCAACATGGGTGGACTTGGAGGGCATTATGCTAAATGAAGTAAGTCAGACAGAGAAAGACAAAACGTTACGATATCACTAATATGTGGGACCTAAAAAATACAACAAGCTAATGAATAAAACAAAAAAGCAGCCAACTCACAGATGTAGAGAATAAACTAGTGGTCACCAGCGGGGAGAGGGAAGGGGTAGGGGATTAAAAAAAAGGGTTATTATGGGATTATAGGAAATCATGTGTGTGAAACTTTTGGAAACTGTAAAGCACTACAGAATTTTAAAAACACATAAAATAAAATAAAACCAGCTCTGAGACCCTTGAATACCTGATATCAATGCAATCACATTTCTTTCTGTTTGTCATCACATCATCCTGTGAAAATGGTTGGATTTTCACCAAATCTGAGAGCTGTGTTTGGGATGGTGGGGCTTAAATACATAAGTGGGTGGCATACACAAAATTGGGACATTGGGAGAGCCCGGAGGGCACCTCCAAGAGATGGACAGACCCTCAGTAGAGCAGGTGCAAAGAGGCCTGCTGAGAGGTTCATGGGAGAGGCGTGCCTGATGTGATCAGCCACGGTGGACGGAAAAAGCACCAGCGGTGTCACATGCAAATCCCAAATCTCAGGCTCAACAGCCAGCACCGATGTGTGACTAAGCTGCTCTGCCAGGCGCTCTGTCCAGTGCCCCCGGGTGAGATGCAGCAGGAGGTACTCAGTGATGATCTGTAGTACCCTTCAGCTGCTTGTGGATGAAGCTTAAGTCACCCAGCCAGGCCTTTGCTGGGAACCCTTTCTGGCCAGACACACAGTGTCCCCACCCAGGTAGCATCTCTAGAACATATCCAGTCTGCTCCAGCCTCTGGGGCTGGGATGAGCATCCCTCCCATTCAGCCATCCATGGTCCTATCTGCAGAGAGGCAGTGCGGTGCAGTAGTTGGGTGTACAGACTCTGAGACAGGCTGCCTTGGTTTGGGTCTCAGCTTTGTTGTGACCAGCTGTGTGACCTTGGGCAAATAATCTCCCTGAGCCTTGGTTTTCTCATCTGTAAAATGGGGATGATGATAACAAAACATCCATCTCAGAGGGCTGTTGGGAGGAGTCAGGGAGTTAATACATATGAAATGGTTAGAGCATACTGACACACATGAAGTAGGGAATTTCGTATAAGCATTTACTCTTAGCAGTACTGTCTTGCCAAGGCGTGGCTCCAATCCCCTCTCCAGCTAGGGCCAGTCCACTCCTGCATCCTCTATTGCCTCATTTCTAATACTAACAAACAAGTAAATTCACAGTCCTGTTTTCCACTGTGAGGTATGTGAAAGTAGGTGGACGTCTGAGTCATTTCTGCACCCCACACCTGAACAGTTCCAAGCACAGCATCACCGCTGGGAGGGAATTCTGGAATCTTCAAATATGGTTTTTATTTGGTTTTCTTTCATTTCTCCTCCTCTTAAAATGTTTTAATATTTGCATTATGAAAGTAAAGCCAGCTTATTATAATAAATCACAGAATACAAACATGTGTTTGAATCTCTCCTTTCCCTGCCATATAACCACCCTGATTCATACAGCTCCTCCATTATTTCTCCCTTCACTTATGCAGACGTATATCCACATACGTTAGGACTTTGGTTTTGTTCTTACAATAAAGAGCTCAATACTCCATGTGTCATTCTAAGAGTCACTTTTGCATTTAACCATGTATTGTGGACATATTTCCAAATCAACATACATAGGTCTACCTATGAGGTCCACAATCCCTACCTCCATTCGAAATCCATTGCTTTGTTTTGTTGTTTTGTAATTCATTTAGTGATAAAATCTGACCTGGAAGTCCTCTTCATAGTTTTTTAATTTTATTTTTAAAAATAAATTTATTTATTTTATTTATTTTTGCTGCGTTGGGTCTTTGTTGCTGTGTGCGGGCTTTCTCTAGTTGTGGCGAGCAGTGGCTTCTCTTGTTGTGGAGCACGGGCTCTAGGCACGTGGGCTGCAGTAGTTGCAGCGTGTGGGCTCAGTAGTTGTGGCACGCGGGCTCTAGAGCGCAGGCTCAGTAGTTGTGGCTCATTGGCTTAGTTGCTCCACGGCATGTGGGATCTTCCTGGACGAGGGCTCGAACCTGTGTCCCCTGCATTGGCAGGCAGATTCTTAACCACTGCGCCACCAGGGAAGCCCTTCATAGTTTTATTTATTCTACTTAGGGTGAAAAGTCATGTTTTGCTACAGAAACATTTATATATTTGATTACAAGATGCTCTCCAAGCCTTGCTACATAGTATACAGTATATATTACATAATATACAGCATATATTATTTAAAAATATTATTATACGTTATGTTAGACACATTATTTTCATATTATTATGATATATTATTTAATACAAGTATATATTTAAGTCTGAAAATATCTGAGTTATGAAACCATATCTGGCCCCAAGAGTTTCAGATAAGAAATTGTGGACCTGTATTTGCAGAGTATTCCATATATGGTTATACCATATTTTATTCAACAATTCTCCTGTTATGGCACTCGGGTTGTTTCCAGTTTTGTTTGCTTAATTTTTTGTCTTGTTCTTATAAAATATGCAGCAGTAGTATTCTTGAACTTATCTTTACATATTGATACTTTCATTTTGACTGGATAAACTCCCAGAAGTGGAAGCGTGGAGTTAAAGGGTATGCATTTTATGTTCCCAAAACTTACAATTTATGGTACTATAAACAGAATATGAGTGTGTATTTCTCTGCACTTTTACTAGCACTCACTGTTATCAATAATTTTACTTATTGGCTATTATCAGATGATGAGAAATGTTATTTCAGTACTGATGCGGCTGCATAGTTTTCACGTGACCAGTATCCCTGCGAACTGCCTATCTAGAATATTGGTCAATTTTCAGTCAGAGATCCTTGACTATTCAATACATTTACCCTTTTCTCTGGTCCAACTACTGCAAATATCTTCTTCTAGATTATTGCTTTTCTTTTGACTTTATAGTATCTCTTCCATATGAAAGTTTAAAGAATTCAAGCAATATATTATTTTTATAGTTTCTGAGTATTATTTTACTTATAACTTTCCAGTTTCCAGAAACCTATTCTACCCCTAAGATTTTATATATTTTCTTATAATATATATATATAATTTATATTTTATATCAATATTTAAATCTCCCAACCATATGGATTATATTTTTCTATATGGTATGATATAGTTTCTGATTTTATTTCTTCCAAGTAGATAGCTATTTGTTTCAGCATTTATTGAAAATGTCATCCTTTTCCAATAACTTGTAATGTGACCTTCATTTTACGTCAAGTCACACATATATGTGGATTTGCATATGGATTCTCTCTTCTGTTGTACTGACCTATTGTTTATTGCTGGACCAGAACTATACTCATTTCATTACAATAGATTTGTAGCCCATTGTAAAATTAGATGAGAGCGGTCACCCTCATGATTGTTTCTTTTCCATGTTTTCTTGGAAACACAGAAGAGAACATTTATTCTCAAATGTTTATTTTTGGAGATGAATTCTGTCCAGTTTTAGGAGATACTCCCATTAAGATTTTGATAGGAATTACACTAAGTTATGCATTCATGTGAGAAGTGTGGACATGTAATCCACCCAAGGTCATGCTCTGTCTTTCATTCAGCTTTATTCCTTCAGTGTATGTTTAGTGTTCTCTTCATTTAGACCTTGTAACTCCCTGGATAAATTTATTCCTAGATATTATATCGTTTTGGTCACCATTTTGAATGAAAATATTTTCCTTTCCTTTTTATACCTAGTCATTTTTAGTACAATAAAAAGCTCTTATGTTTTGCTTATTTATCTCCTATTTTGTTACTCTATTAATCATCCATAGTACAAGATATTATCTCCCAATATCCCATCTCCCCTTCTAGGTAGTAATAGAATTTTTAACTGAGTTCATGCTCACCCAGTTAAAGACTATATTTCCCAGACCCCCTTGCAGCTGGTCATGTGACAAGGTTCTGACCAATGGGATATGAACAGAATGATATTTGCAACTTTCAGGATATTTCCTTAAAGGGAATGAGAATTCCCTCCTTCCCTCCACTACCCCCCCCCCATTCTGTCACCTGTTATGTGGACTTGGGGGGATATTTTGGGCCACACAGATGAGGAGCAACAAAGTAGAAGCAGCTTGGGTCACAGTAAATGTCAATGGAGGAGAGACCAGACTTTTACCAAAGAGAAAACTACTTCTGTTTCGTTAAAAAAAAATTTTGTGAGTCTTTGAAAAGCAATTATGTCTCTCTTAAATTTCACAACCCGCTATTAATTTTGATAATTTTTCTAGTGAGCCTTTTGGTGTTTCTAGGCATAGAAGCACATCACCTGCATACCATGATGGTGTCCTTTCCCTGGCTGAAGGGCTTAGAGCACAGTGGTTAAGAACACAGTCTTTAGAGTCAGATTGCCCAAGAACAAACAGCTGTGCTCCTGTGTGGGACACCTGTTGTTTGTGGCCACTCACATCCCCTTATCTCAGCAATTACTCATCCCTGCACATCTGGCTGTGGAATGGGGCATGTGGCTCCAGCTGCAGCCAGCCAGGCTAACCTCACCCTCTGGCTCTAACAGTTGGCTCAGGGTTGGGCATATGAATCAACTGGGGCCAATGAAAACTGGGGAGCTGATTTTCTAGGGATTCAGGAAATGAAGAGTTTTCTTTCTTTTTTTTTCAGGAGCTACCTAAAGTGATATTCTCTGCCTTTGGCCAGTGTGATGTGGGGATATAACCACCCTCCTGCCCCCCCAGGAACTGTAGAAGCCATTGGCTTCCACAAAGAAAGACAAGCTAAAGATGAAGCCTATCCTTGGAGAAGGCAGAGCTGCAAGGGTGGCAAAGAAATGGTGCCAAAGCCTGAGCGAACCCCGCCTGAAGCCACATTCCACTGGGCTTCAGCTATACAAGCTAAAAAAAACACTTTATTGCTTAGGACTATTTGAGTTGGGCTCCCTGTTCTTTGCCACACACGGCTGGTGTCCTAATTGATGTAGCCACTTACCATAAGATTTGGGCAGGTTATTCCACTCTATAAGCCTCTGATTCTTCTAATATTAATAAGTACCTTGTAGGGTAGTTGTAAGCATTAAACAGGGTAGATAGGGACTGAGAATGTGACCTTTGAGCAAAGACCCAAAGAAGAGAGGCAGCAAGCCATTGGACTTCTGGGGGAGGAGTGTGATGGCAGAGGGAATGGGCAGCACAAAGGCCCTGCAAGGGACCAGCGAGGGGGCCAAAGAGAGAAAGTGGGAAAGGGACTCAGATGGCTTTTACTCCAAGTGAGAGGGTTTTGAGAAAGAGAGATACAATCCAACTCACTTTAGAATCAGGAGATACAATCCAACTCACTTTAGAATCACTTTGGCTTGTGTATGGATTGTAGGGGCAACAGTCAAAGCAGGGAAACTGATAAAGAGGGAGAAAAACAATGTATCCCCCATCTATTTAAGCTGCTGTTGTTTGGGGTTGCATAACTGGTACATAATTGGTGCTGAAGCGCATTTAATCCTTAAGTACTCTTATCAGGGGGGTATGGCTACCCTGTTTTTTTACAGAAGAGTAACCTGAAGCTCCAGAGACCAGTGACTCATCCACGGTCAGCGGCTGATACGTGGGAAGCTGTTTGTCTCCAGCCTCTTCCGGGGCGGACATTTCCCTCCGCCCCACGCTGCCCCCTTCAGAGCTGAGTCTCACAGCCCAGCCCTTACTTCCTTCCGGCCCTCTGGGGTGGAGGATCTGGGGCAGCTCTGAAGCCGACCGGTCTACAGGGAATTCACGTCCAACAGGAGCGCCAGACAGCAGAATTCCACTTCTGGTTTCTGTACCGCGTGAGTTGATGAGCTGTAACTTCCCGGTGTGTCTCCTTTAACGGTTGAGTCAAGATGTGGGAAAGTGAAAATTAGTGCCATATGAGGTCTCCGAGTTCCTTCTAAGGAGGATGGAAATTTACTACAAAATGTGCAAATATGAACTGACTTTTCAGCTATTTGTTTTCTGTAAATTAAAAACATTCAGAATTCAGGGAGAGAAGGAGCCCAGGATACTGTGTGAGATCTGTTAGTACAAGTTTTAATGAGAGAATCAATAATCAATAATCATCCTCCCAGCCCTGTTTATGAATCCTGAACTCCAGCCCTGCTTCTCTCCTTTCTCTGAACTCATGGAAATTCATCACACCTCCAAGACTCTGACACCATTTGGAATGCTTTTTCCTCCCCTCTGCCTTGCAGATTTCCATTCATTCTTCAAAACCTGGCTGGAGAGTTATATTACTGCTGGATGCACATCTAACCTTTGCTTGCTTGCTTCCACTAACAGGAGACTTACTACCACGAGGGGTGTGTGTGTCTTAGTTGGCTTGGGCTGCTAAAACAGATTACCACAGACTGAATGGTGTAAACATCAAGCATTTATTCTTCACAGTCCTGGAAGCTGGAAGTCCAAGATCAGGGTGCCAGCATGGTAGGGCTCTTGGTGAAGGTCTTCCTCCTAGTTTACATGCCAGCTTTCTTGCTGTATCCTCACATGGTGGAGAGAGAGAGAGCTCTGGTCCCTTCATCCCCTTATAGGGCACGAATCCCATCATGGGGGCTCCAACCCTATGACTTCTTCCAAACCCAATTACTTCCTAAAGGCCTCAACTCCAAGTACCATCACACTGGGGGTTAAGGCTTCAACATGAATTTTGGTGGAGACACATTTAATCCATGGCAGACTGACTAGTTTAGGCTTCTCCTCTGGACCCCGACCCGTACCTCCACAGTCCCCTCTACTGTCATTCCCATGCTAGCATTCACCATGTTGTATCTGTCACTTTGTCCATCTCCTTGAGGCCAGGAATCCTCCCTCATTCATTTCTATGTCCCCAGTACCTTAGCACTGGCCTGACCTGGAAAAGGTACTTATCAAGTGTTTGTTGACTGGCTGATCGACTGACCAAACAAAAGACTGAATGAAGGAAATATGGTAGGCAATCCTATCACCTTTTTTCATTCTTTACTTCTTAAGGCTATCGTGATATTTACAGGAGTTGACAACACTTCACATTTCAATTTTTGACTTTTAAAACTGTAGCAACGTCACTTTTTCAGCTGGACCTCAGCTGATGGGACTCAGCCACCCTCTCCATGGTTTTTGTAATCACTGGTGCCAGTGTCAGGATTGGCACCACGAGGACCTGTAACTTGGGCTATTTTCCGAGTACAAAAGTACTTGACATCCATGTGACTTGGAAAAATTCTCACTCATTTCTTCATTCACTTAGCAATCATTTAATGAGCACCTCCTACCTGTGCATATGGGTGGTGGGGGCTTGAAACTGCAGACACTAAGGATGTGCCAGTTACCTGTGTCATGGAACTGGGGGGTGGGATGATGGAGATTACACGGGGCTAAAGTCCCATCCACAGTCCCCTCATTGGGGTATAACTGGCAATGCAGAGAATCTTCTCAGTATTACCAGTAACAGGGACTCCTACTTCGAAGACTGATTCCTGCATCTTCCCTGTATATTCCAGGAGAAAACATCCAAAGCCTTCCTGAATTTTGCTGACTTTTCATCTGTTTCTTCTGCAGCTGCATTGCACAAGTGTCTATTCCTGCTCCACCATGCCACCCCCCTTCCCTTCTCCCCTCTCAGCCCCTGTAATGAAATAACCCCAAACCCGCGTGGGTACTCACCAAATGAGTGAGGGCAGTGCAGTGCTCTCACTGGGACCGACAAGGCCACAATCCAGGAAAAGATGGGGTCTGCTTGGGAGGGGATAGTCAACCGAACGGCAGGCTTTGTTTACTGCAGAGTGAGTTCTCTCTAGGTCTGTCCTCAGGAAGCCAAGATTGGATTTGTGGCTCTGAATTCCTGGGAGTGAGCACTAAGGTAGTGCCCACCAGAGGGCACTAGATTGGGAGTTAGGCTGACAGGGGGGTCCATGTGTAAGAGATGATCTCCTCGCACATTATTTTCTGCCTTGTTTCCCTGGAATTTGGAGTAAAGCCTCGTGGGAACATCTATCCCCACCTTAGCTGGTTTACAGGGTCTACATCATGCCTAAGCCAGAGGTCACAGTGGTGCTGCTGCAAAGACGCAGCTGGATGCCCAAGAGGATGAGAACCTTGCTGTAGACCCAACTGCCCCGCCCATGACAGGCTCACATTCTCACTGCTAATAATATCTGTACTTCCAAGATGTCAGTGTGGCGCTACCCTGGCTGTGACGCTTCCCTCGGGATCACACATCCTGGGCGCTGTTTCCTGTTGCCTTCATGGAGATGACAGTGAATGTACTGCAGGACAGCGGCAGAAAGAGGGTGGGGACGAGGAGAGGGAAAAGGAAGGAGGGAAGGAAGAAGAAGAGAAAGAAAGAAAGAAAGAAACCAGATCAAATTCCAGGGCACCAGCTTATCCAGGCTTCATTTGGCTTTACCTCAACCAAAGATTGACTCTGTTTCGGGGCACACCTTTGCCTGATATAGAATGAATGACCCTCTGATTTTCTTCTGTTCTATTTGATTTGACCTCCTCCCCTATCTTGGACATGGGATGGGAAAGAAGGACTTTCAAAACAATCTGTGTGGCACTTCCCTGGTTGTCCAGTGTCCCCCTTCCAATGCAGGGGATGCTGGTTCGATCCCTGGTCAGGGAACTAAGATCCTACAGGCCGCAGGGCAACTAAGCCCGCGCGCGCCTCAACTACTGAACTCGCGGGCCTCAACTAGAGAGCCCGTGTGCTGCAAACCACAGGGCCCACGTGCTCTGGACCCCACGCACCACAGCTACAGAGCCCACACACCCTGGAGCCTGTGCACCACAACTAGAGAAGAGAAAACCCGCATGCCACAACCAGAGAGAAGCCCGCGCACCACAATGAAGATCCTGCGTGCCGCAACTAAGACTGACGCAGCCAAAACTAAATAAAATAAATAAATCTTCAAAAAACCAAAAAAATCTGTGTGCTCCCTGCTCCCCCTGCGCGGGGGTGAACAAGCAATAGCAGGGTACAAGAAATGCAACACGTGTGGGATTTCTTGAGCTCCTAGGCTGAGATTCGGGGGAACTCTCACCCAAGACGAGTTTCAACGCCTTCCCCCGGGATATACTGTGATTTCGTAAAACCTGCCCAGCCTTCACACCCTATTTGATATGATGCTGCTTGGAAACCGCCTCCCCCAAGGCTTTTGAGAGGGCTCAACAGTTCTGAGTTTCTTTCCCCTTTTCTCTACTTCTGTGGCTTTTAATGTTAAGTCACGAGATTTTGGGTTAATTAGTTACTGCAGCGTAGCCATGGCTACCTGATCAATCATTTCCCTTCCACGTCTCTGTGTTGGCATGCAATTTTATGCAGTCATACTAATCACAGTGAATTAGGTTTACAGGGAGGTTTTTATAAACTTTCTCAGCCATGATTTGCTCTTTGCAATGACTGAGAGGCACGGGGATAGAGACTATATTTTGATACCTAGCATCCTTTTCCACTCCATTCTTTCCTGCCTCCTGTATTATAAGGACCAGAAAGAGAGAAAAACCACATGTCCTGACCCTCTTGCAGCTAGGGTTCTGGACAAGATTTAGCTTCTGCCTTTCAAATGCACTCAGGCAAGGTTTGGAAGCAGAAAGGAAGCAGAAGGAGAATGCCATTTGAAGTCTGGAGTTACACTGTCTCAAGTCAAAGATGTATGCGTGTCTCCAAACCAGAAGCTGGCAGACAGACATGACACACACCGTTCCCTGTCACCTGCAGAGGGAGCACAGCCCTGCGGACACCTTGACCTCGGGTTCCTAGTCTCCAGGACTGGGAGACAATACATCTCTGCTGTTTATTGCCTCTCAATCTGTGGGACTTTGTTCCAGCACCCCTAGGAAACTAATACAGGGGGCTATTTATTGGGGGTCCTCAGAGATTCCTGCTTTGGGTCTTCAGGACTTTAAGACATCACACTGTGCTAGACACTTCCATTCCCAGCAGTCTTCAGAAAGAATCTCATTACAAACCTCCCAAGGACTCCAGGCTAGCTTTAAGCCACATTCCTAAGCTTTATCCTTAAACTCGTCTAGAATAATGACACACACTGTTGGCCCCTCTGACTTAGCAGAAACACCTCTGCCCACCCCCACCCCCCCAATTTGCCTGGGTGGCTTTTCCCACTTCCATCTCAGCTGCTCCAATCCCTGCATCTGAGGCTTCAGAATCAACACACACCTGATTTGTTAACTTCCTGGAGTCTCCTGAGGGGGATGTCACAGCACATACAGTGTTTTGACAAGTGATAAGGGGGTGTTGCTGCTGGCCACTGCCGTTTTGGGGAACACTTATCACACTTGCCTACAAATATGTCAGCAACAGATGGAGAGGAAATTCTTTGAAATAAGTCCAGTGAATGAGTGCTCTGAAATAGAGCCTGTTAATAGAAAATTAGAAGTGAAGTCCTCAGATTAGGAGACAATTACCATTGAAAAGATAGTTTGTTATTCACAGTTCCTAAGAGGAGGGGTCACATCACACCATGTGGGTCCCCCCAGGGAAGTACTAGCGTTAGTCATGAGACAGAGGGAGAAGGGAGGAAATGTGGCCAGTAGCCTTTCTGGTGGTTTCTGTGGGAAGGAACAGGTAAGGCAGGGCAAGCAGGCTTAGGACTGGCTAGTCTGAATGATTTCAGGGGTTCTGGGGCACAGGAGCTGTCCCTGGCTGTCTGGATCCTGGCACTGGGGTGTTTAGGGATACAATGAGAAAACAGATTCATTCTGCTGGCATGGCTGCTGTGTCACCTGTTACTAAAGGTCCAGGTGAGGTTTCTGATCCCCAAGCGCCCATCCCGAGGTTCCTGAGAAAAGAATGAGTTCTACACCTCACAGCCTGCTGTCCTCTGGCCAGTGGAGCTTTCTCCTTTGCCCTCTGGAAGGCTCTGCTCCCAAATGCTCTGGTGCCCACACCCTGGAGGGAGGATCCAGAAAGCCCTCCCTCCCCCTCCCCCTCCCCCTCCCCCAGCTTCACTGCCCTTCTGCTCCGGCACAGCCTCACCCCTGCCAGTCCCAGCACTGACCCTGCTGGGTCAGAATCACCTGTTTACTTTTCTGTCCCTCCCTCAGCCCTGGCTACACCTTAAAGCTACCACCTGGTAGCTTTAACCCCACGTTCACACCCCCCCCACACCCCGCCCAGCACTTTCTCCTGCGAGATGAGTCAAGTGAGTGCCTCTGCGGGTGGGACCTTGGCATTGGCACCTTTTACGGTTCCTGGGTGACATGCAGCCGTGGCTGAGACGCGCCACCCTAGACCACGATGTCCTCGGCCACAGGGGGTCTGTGTCCTTGGGTCGCCTGTCACAACACCTGGCTTATGGCAGGTCTGCAAAAGTGAAGGAATTACTTTCCTGCATACAGAAGAGGACAGAGCTACAGTTGTCCCTCCGTATCTGCAGGGGATTGGTTCCAGGACCCCCACTGATACTCAAATCTTTGGATGCTCAAGTCCCATGTATGAAATGGTGTACAATTTACATATAACCTGGGCACACCCTTCCATATACTTTTTTTTTTTTTACTTATAAATACCTCATACAATGTAAATGCTACGTAAATAGTTGTAAGTACAATGCGTATGTTATGTAAATAGTTGTCAGCTAGCAGCAAATTCAAGTTTTGCTTTTTGGAACTTTCTGGAGTTTTTTTCCCTGAATGTTTGCCATCTGAGGTTGGTTCAATTCGAGAATGTGAAACCCCAGATAAGAAAGCTGACAGTATATGGTCAGTACATTTTGACCAAGGGTCCTCAGTAGACACTCAGGGCAAAACGCAGGCACTGCCCTTCTGTCTCTGACTCCCGGCTCTTTGCTCATTTTGGGGGACGTCAAGCTCCCACGTGTTAAAGGCCAGCCCCCCACCTGCCCATCTGCTGGATGACTGCGTTAATCTCCGCAGTTCCTCCTCCTCTGTATCCTTCCTTTCGCCATGTCATTTGGCAGTGCTCGACCCCGACCCGGTTGGGTCTTGTGAGTTGCTTTGCCCACTGGGGTGGCAGCAAATGTGATGCAGGTGGTGGCTTAAGTGACTGGGCTTTCCCTGCCTCTGTTTCTGCGATGGCCACGCGAGGTCACACAGGGCTGGCCTGCCAGAAGGTGAGCCATGAGGAGCTGGGCCGACTTGCCCAGTCAATGAGCCAAGGTCACGGTGTACCAGCTGGCAGCCAGGCGACCCCCAGACATGGGAGTGAGCACAGCCAACGTCACCGTAGCTGCCTGGCTGACCCTGCAGGACCTCAGTCTTAGGAGCAAGCCCTGCCTACAAGAGCTTAACCCCACAGGCCTGTGAGCTAACTGGATGCTTCTTGTTTATGCCATTAAGCTCATGTGGTTGTTCATCACCCAGCATTATTGTACCAACAGAAAATGAATGCAATCCCTTCCCCTTCCCTCTACAGTTTTAAATTCCCCATTTCCTAGAGCACTTTGCCCTCAGCCCTAAAGCACTCTCAACCCTTCCTCTCACGCTGTGCTACGATGCTACATCCTCCTTCAACTTCATTTTACCTCCAGGTACGGTCTCCCTCTGCTTTTGCCGCTAGCCAAGAGACCCCAAATCTCAGAGTAGAATTAGCGCCCATTCTAGGAGATAAAACCAGTCTGAAAGATCAGGAAGCAGAGCAGACACCGGGGGAGCAGAGACGCTTCTGTGAGAGCCTTGGATTTTGTCTAACCAGCAGATCTTGAACATTTTGAATAAAATATGAATGCATTTATTTAATTATGCTTATAACTCACTGTAAACACAGCCACCAACTTGTCCTCTGAGAAAGCACTTAATGAGATCAATCAGCAAACTCTTTAGATAGAAACACATAGTTATCTGTTTTGTAAGCTGTTTTTTTTTTAATGCATTTAACAGCAGGGTAAGGAGATCTAATGTACAGCATGGTGACGTAGTTAATAATACTGTGTCGTGTGGTTGAAATTTGCTAAGAGGGTAGATCTTAAACGCTCTCACCACTCATACAGTAAGAGCGCAACCTTAAGAGGGGCTGGATACGTTCATTACCTTGTGTTGTTAATTTCACAATGTATATGTGTATTAAATCATCACGTTGTACACCTTTAAAAAACCACATTGTACAACCTAAACATACACAGTTTTTATTTGCCAATCACACCTCAGTAAAGCTGGAGGGGGAAAAAAGGCAACAATGACTAAGTAAGAAAAAAAAGAAAGAAAAGCTGATGAGCATCTATCTCCTGTCATAAATCAGGGGAAGGAAAAACATAGCCAGTCTCCTCTCTTGTCCTTCTCTCCTAGGGGAGAAGATTTGTGTTTTTTGAGAATCCTCTGCTCCCGATTTTCCTTCTGCACTGCCCGAAAAGGCACTCACTGGATGCTAAAGCTGATGGAGGGGAGGGTATCAGCCGTTCACATCTTAGTATGAAATAGTGTTCAGTGCTCTGTCTCGACAGCAAGCTTGATGAAAAAGGAGCTTAGAGAAGAGAGAGGAGGGTTCGAATCCTTGGGGAGTATGTGGGATGCTGCAAAGCCAGAGGGCAGGGTCAGGACACTGTGTAAGGCATGCGGGAGGTGGGGAAGGATGGGGAGATCTGGGAGGAAAGTGGGAAAGGGCTGAGGGGGAGAGGTGAGGACGAGCACAGAAAGGGAGGTAGGAAGGGATGGACGGAGATCCAGGAGCCCAGGAACCAGGGAACCCGGAGAAGGCTGTGTGAGCTCTGACCCGAGGCTGTAGCATCGGGCAGGAACTACGGCGTCAGGCAGGCCCTGGTTAACCCCACAGGCTTGCTGAGTCTCATTTCATCCTAGAGGAAACGGCTGAATTATTCCTACTGCTTGGCGTTCCTGCCTTGATTTTGCTTCTGGAAAGCTGCCCAGGGCCTGAAAGGTCTTTGTCCAAAAGTCTCTCTCAAGTCTCTAGGCTGGGGCTGTGAGGATCCCAGCCAGAACCCTGCCCTCCACACCCCTGGTTTCCAGGACAGCCCTGCCAGGGGTCCTGCATCACCCAGCCTGTGCCTCTTCTCCCTCCACCTCACCTGCTTCTGTGATCTGAGCAGAGAAGGGACAGGAGAGGCTGAGAGCTATAAGCTAATACAAGCCCTCCCGAGCACCTTTATGTCCTGGTGCTGGGACAGTGGCTCATCCTCCCCATCTTGTCTTAGACCTCTGCCACCCTGCAAGGCGGTATTACTTGTTTTGCAACTTGCCTGAAGACACACAGCTAGTTGGGGGACCAGCTGAGACCCAGGTCTGGGGTTCCTGCCTTTTAGATACAAACTGGGGACCTTGATTTGCAGCCTCAGCTCTGCTCAGTTTCCCCCTGGCAACCTAAGGTCATCCTTGACCTTCCATTCGGGAGCACAGGGATTTCACCTCTCTGCCCCAAAGCACTTGGGCTGGTTTCAGCCTCTGGCAGGAGACTGGAGCCCAGATGGTCCCATCCACCACTCCCACTCTGTCTCCCAGTACCAAGGGGTTTATACAACGAGGCAGGATTCCCTGAGACACACTGGTGACACGCACAAGTCCTAGAGGGGCTTCGGGCTGGAGCCACAGCCCCAGCCTGCGGGAGGGAGTGGGGGAGGTAGGTCAGAGGAGCCGTGTAGATGAGACGGCACACTCATCCCTGAAAGATTCAGCAGCACAGCAGAAAAGTCCCCACCTGCTCACTCCAGCCCACAGCCCCCAAAGCCCTTGGGAGATGAGTTCCTGAAGCAACATCGGGGAATTTAGTCTCCAAGACTGCCATGATGGTTGGCTGCAAAGTTGCCTTTCGCATGGACTGCAGGAGACTGTCAGTCATTGCTGGGCTGTGCCCTGGACTTGTCCTGACTTGACTGGGCACCACATCCCTGGGACTGACTCAGAACACAGAGGCCCAGGTTCTCTAAACAGGACGGGGTCTGGCCTCTGATTCTTACCAAGTCCCCCAGGGGATTCCGATAAGACCAGAGTTGGAGAGCCGCTGACATGGAGGCTTCTCCATGGACCAGCAGTGTCAGCCTCAACTGGGAGCTGTTATAAATGTAGAATCCCAGGTCCACCTCACTCCACTGAATCAGTTTAAGAAGATGCCCACACTCCGTACACACATAAAAGCTTGAGAAGCCTGGATGAGGGAAGGCTTAGAGGATTACTGATTACTGATTTCTAGCTTGCCAAGCACACCCTATCGCATTTGATCCCCATGACAATCTGGAAGGTGGGTATCATTTTCCCCATTTTACTGAAGATGACATTGAGGCTTAGAGAGGTGAGTGACATTCCTGAAGCCCCGGGTTCACAGGTCGGAGAGCAGTGCTGGGAGGCTCAGTGATGTCCAACCTTGTATCCCATTCCCATTTCTGCTCTGTTGTCCTCACACCAGGACGTGAACGGTGATGTCTTTAGATATGAAACCATCAAATACGTTGGACTTAACTCACCGCAGCAGGACACAGACCAGAAATTTACACAGGTGCTCATTCACCAAGATTGAAACGAAAGAAGGCTTTCTAGTCAACCCTAAAATCCAACTCACCAGGACCAGGACCAAATTCCCAGAGCCTCGAAGTTCCCACTGAAATAGTCTCTAGAAAGCGTTCATAACAGGCTTACCATGTTCATCCAGCAGTATGTTGTCTGGCTTGATGTCTCTGTAAGAGAAAACAAAGAAGTTGAAAATGTGATTTCTGGAGCCTACGGAGGAGCACGTGACAAACATGACAACCGGGGATAAATGCCTGACAACACCTAGAGTGCTTGTCTCTCCCCCGGCATGAGGGCTCAGACAGGGAGCAGAAGAGTGTGTTATGATAGTGGAGCCCCGTGTTCTTGCTTCCCTCCCTTTTCTTTTCCTGGAACTGCAAGTGGATTATTGTGTGAATATTCTTCTCCTCAATATTCTTAACGATTTCTGGCCTCTTGAGTCCCAGGAATTACGGCTCACTGAGCACAGGGTCTCTACTGGTGGGTACAGACACTTACCCTTCCTGATGGAATTGAGCC
This sequence comes from Delphinapterus leucas, assembly GCF_059928025.1. Lineage (NCBI taxonomy): Eukaryota > Metazoa > Chordata > Mammalia > Artiodactyla > Monodontidae > Delphinapterus > Delphinapterus leucas. The sequence continues at coordinate 36,621,077 of NC_143133.1, forward strand.
CTCCCACCTTGCTAGGTACTAAACCTCCCAGGTGTAATGGTCTCTGCTCTATAGACCTGGGAACTGAGGCTCTGGGAGGTTCAGTAACTTGTCCTGGTCATCCTTGTCCACAGCCTCTGCCAGTTTTGGTACAATCTCAGAAGATTTGACATTTATTATAAAGAAGTGAATGGGGCTTGAATTTCTAACATCTGTGATTTTTACATGGAGCTTTGGAAAGTGTATGCACGTTCATGATGATTAAATCAGGGTTGAAGATGTCAATTCAGTTTCTTAAAAGATCACACCCAGCAATCAGCTGGTTTTTGTACAGTCTGTGAGCTAAGAAGGGCTTTTACATTTTTAAAAGATTGTAAAAAACAAAACAAGACACACACACACACATGCACAAAGCAAAAATGAAAAGAAATGTACAACACAGACTGATGTGACCCTCAAAGCCTAAAATATTTATTATCTGGTCCTTCAGAAGTTTGCTGATCCCTTTTGCACACAGCAGGCCATGTGCAGTGAAATCTCAGCTGGGGAGTTTCTGGAAAATTCTGCTCTATGTCATCATTATAGCAAAGGGTTCCCAACTCCAAGCTGTGCTTTTCAAAGGCAGGGGTTTTGCTTTCTTCACTTCTGCACCCCTAGCATGGCGTCTGTCACCAGAAGACACAGTCAAAGAAAAACCAGGACAGTAGTTAAAGCAATAAAGACAGATTTTATTCAGTTGCAATCACCAAAGGGGAAAAGACACCTCAGCACAGAACTGAACACAAGGGGGACAAGTGGGGATTTGTAGCCGAGGAGCAGGTGGGGATTGGTGGATGGAAAGTTACTAAGAGGAGACATCAGAGGTGAGGGGGGTTCAGGATTCCTGCTGATGGCAGGCCAGGGGGATCAAACCACCCGGGGGATGAGCAACACGATCAGAAGATGATCAGGTCGGGAGGATGGGGGATTCTGGCTAAATCAACTTAGCAGGTTCTTGCTAAGACCGGACTATGCAGAGACAACGCAGAAGTACAAAAGACAAGGTTGGGTTTCAGAAGAACTCATCAGAAGACCCTGAGTGGAGTTTTAGGGGGAAAAGAACCTTTGTCAACACACAGGAAACACGGAAGAATGAGTGTGAAAGAAACACAGCCTTGGAGAAACTCAGTGGACAGCTTCAGCTCTGATTTACCCATCATTAACATGCATACACTTTCCAAAGCTTTGTATTAAAGCCATGGGTTTTAGAAATGCAAGCCCCACTCACTCATTTAGAGTAAATGTCAAATCTTTTGAGACTAATGACAGCTTTCTTCGAAATAAAAAGCGATTGCTCCTGAGTTTATCAAATAGCAATTCTACCTGAAAACACACCATGGTTATTTGTAACAATATGAGGTAATGCCTACGGCTTTGGGGGAGAAAGATACACTCATACCGTAGCTTTAAATTTTCATTTGCATTGTGACTTGTGAATACTGATGAGCATTAAGCCAATGGAACCCCAGCTGCCAAGTTCACAGACACAGGTCCCTGGTGAACAGAGATTGGTCGTTAGGGGAGTCCCCAGGGGGAGGATGAACTAGAGAGTTCACACAATTAAAACAAAAGACGGAAGACCTGGAGTCAAGTGTTTGTGGCTCAAATCAGCAAACACTTGGCCCCTGTCTAGGGCCTCTCCCAGGAGGATTTCTCCAGAAGAGGTGAGAGAAGGGAAAATAAATACTTGTCAAGAATGAAAACACAGCAGCAAATATTCAAGAGCATCCTTTCTTTTTTTTTTTTTTTTTGCGGTACGCGGGCCTCTCACTGTTGTGGCCTCTCCCGTTGCAGAGCACAGGCTCCAGACGCGCAGGCCCAGCGGCCATGGCTCACAGGCCCAGCCGCTCCACGGCATGTGGGATCCTCCCGGACCGGGGCACGAACCCGTGTCCCCTGCATCAGCAGGCGGACTCTCAACCACTGCACCACCAGGGAAGCCCAAGAGCATCCTTTCTTTAAGGTGTCACTAGAACTGCGATGACCTTGTTTGGGGTGTGCGGATCTCCGAGGAGCTGGCCGTGGACCAAGACCATGAGCCCAAAAGGCCTGCAAGGTCCTTGGCCTGAGCTGCCGCCTCCGCTGATGCTGAAATTGCCCTGTTTTGGGGTTTTCTGCCCACCCCGCTCCTTTTCTTCCTTCTTCATCCCTCACTCCCTCCTCTGACTTCTTCCTTTTCCTTCCAGGGCATTCCCGGGATCGCCCTCAAATGCTTCCTCCTGGCAGGTCTGGGCAGAGAGCTGGGGACACAGTCCCTCCCCTCTGGAAGCTCAGAATCAGTGGGAGAGGGAGACACGCAGGTGGGGTGGCACAGAAGCCACGGTGCAGGGAGACTGCTCTGGAGCTTGGGGGGGATGGAACTGGGGCAGCTGGAGAGGGAATGGCCGGCCAGGGAGTCACACGGACCAGTGGGGACCAGGGTGTCAGAGCCAAGAAAAGTTGGGGCAGTGGTGGCCGACCTAAGGAGAGGTGACCTTGTGTAGTAGGGTGAAGAGTGTCCCCCCCAGAATTCATGTCTACTTAGGACCCCAGAAAGTGATATTATTTTGAAACAGGGCCTTTGCAGGTTCAAGGAAAGATGAAATCATCCTGGGTTTGGGGGGTCCTAATGCCTGCCGTCTTAGAAAAGAGATGGAGGTTTGGACACAGACACAAAGCAGAGAAGAGGCCATGTCAAGACATGGGCAGAGACCACAAGCCAAGGAGAACCAGGACCCCCCAGAAGCTGGAAGAGGAAGGAAAGGATTCTCCCCCGGAGCCTCTGGAGAAGGCTGACCCCACTGGCACCTTAATTTCAGTCCTGGCCAGAACCGTGAGGCCACGAATTTGTGTTTTTTTTAAGCCACCAATTCTGTGATAATTTGCTGTAGCAGCCCACAGGAGGCTACACATCTGGCAGAGAAGAAAGAGAGCTAATGAAGGAGGTGGGTACATGTCAAGTGGCAGCCAGCTTCCCCCACTGACCACGGTGTGACCTTGGATAGGCCCACCATCCATCAGAGTCCACATTCTGAAAGGCCTCCATTCATGGTCTCTCATATCATGAGGACCAAACAGGGGCACAGATATCAGTGGCTTGGTAAACTAGACCCCATGGCTCCAAGGAAAGGGGGTGTCCTGCCCAGGCGAATCCTGCTTGGGAGCTGACTGACACCCCGGCGCCTCTCCTGCTATCGGGGTGACCTCCCTGTGCCTTGGCTTCCTTTGTGGTGTGGACTAAATGTCTGACACATGCCTCTGTGTCAGCTCTTAGCACGGAGGGGAGTCAATGGTCCTCAAGCATCTTGGGGACATCCCTTCCATGGTCACTGGGGCTGCAACAGTGAACAAGGCAGACCCAGCAAATGGAGCTCGCTTCTAGGAGGCTGACAGGGGTGAATAAGTGACAAGACCCCAAGTTGAGACAAGTGCTCTGAAGAGAACAAATCAGGGTCTAGAAAAGAGACCTGCTTTTGGTAGGTGGCCAGGGAAGGACTTTCAGAAGACGTGACATTAGATTGACACGTGAATGACAAGAAACAGTCAGTTAGACGCAACCTGAGAGCAAGCTCTCATCGTGCAGGTGAGTCCACGGAAAGCTGGGAGGTTGAATGGTTTAACCTGTGACATCTGTCCAGCCTAGGGAACAGGACAAAGGTGGTGGGGTCATTCCCATGATTACAGGCTATCAGACTGAGTCCTGCCGGTCTGGAGTGGGAGTGGCCACATGGCAGGGACCTGCGGGCACCTCTAGGAACAGAGTGCCAGCAAGGAAACAGGAGGACTTCATTCCTGTAGCCACAAGGGACTGAATTCTGCCAACAACCAGGAGAGCCTGGGAAAGATCCAGAAAGATCCAGAAAGGAGTGCAGCCCAATGGACACCGGGGTCGAAGCTTTGTGACACCCTGAGCAGAAGAGCCAGCTAAGCTGTGGCCAGACTCCTGACCTGTGGAAACTCTGAGGAAATACATAGATACAAGTGTGTGTTTGTTTTAAGCCGCTCATTTAGTGGAAATTTGTTCCACAGCGACAGAAATCTGTTATGATAGCTGTATGGTCTTGGGCAACGTACTCTGAGCCACACCCTCCTCATCTGGAAAATGGGAATGACGGTCCCTATCTGACAGTTGCTGGGCGTATACACGGAGGTGCTATCACACAAGGCTTAGCAGGGCTCCCAGTGTGTAAGAAGTGCTGAAATAAATAACGATGAGGGTCCTATCTCTGCTCTTTAAAAGGAGCTAGGGAGGCCTCAGGGGTGGATTCTTGAACTTTTAGCAAAGTGAATTAGATCTCTTTCAGAGGAGACTCACCAGGCAGACTCCTGCAAAGCTTCACATAGGAGACGGGAGCCTGATTCATTCGGGATTTAATAAGAATAACATTTTATGGGCAAAGCATCTTATCAGAGCCTCTAGGTTAGTGGGTTCCAGGACCATTTCCTCCGGTTCCACTTTTCACATTGATCATATCTCAGCCCAAGCACGTCATCCTGCTGAAAATGGGCCTGTGTGTTCAGAAAGGGCATTAGAAGCATTGCGAGGACGGGCAAGTCTGCGACAATGTTTTCCGAGGACAGGCCCATAATTTCAGAGCTGGGCAAAATGACACTTTGATAGAAAGTGTGCATGCAAGGCTATAAAACCTGGTTCTGCTTTTGAATTATCCCCTAACCCCCAAATAAAACAAAGCATAAAATGTCAGTTGGGCTATTCAAAAAAAAAAAAAAAGGGAGGAGGCTTCCCTGGTGGCGCAGTGGTTGAGAGTCCGCCTGCCGATGCAGGGGGCGTGGGGTCGTGGGGTCGTGCCCCGGTCCGGGAAGATCGCACATGCCGCAGAGCGGCTGGGCCCGTGATCCATGGCCGCTGAGCCTGCGCGTCTGGAGCCTGTGCTCCGCAATGGACATTACAGAAGTGATGCAGGAGGAGGTGGACACACAGCGGTCCCATTCCAGTCCCGACTTTGCTGGCCCTGAGGTCCTGGCACAATGCCCAGGGCGAGCCTCAGTTTCCTCAGCTGTAAACTGGAAAATAACACATACTCCACGTACTTACGGTGAGGATTTGTTTGTTTTAGTCGGGGTTTTTTTGCCATTGTTAAAGCACCTAAACCTACACCCTATCTATTACAGGAGCTTATCTTTATCGTGTTCTGAAATGCAAATTCGATAGTTTCAGTCGTGTCATCCAGAAACTTCTGTAGTTCCTCACTGCTGTCCAAGGAGTTACATGTAAGGCATTACAGGCAGGACTGGGGACAGGAGGAAGGATAGCCAGCTCTGAGGCTGGAGAAGACTGGTCGTGCCGGAGTGGTGGGTTAGAGGTTGGTGGGTAGAGGGAGATAGGTTTAGACAGGTGGGTTGAGACCACTTATGAGGGGCTTTATTTGATTATGGAGCCAACTTCAGGTTTTTAGACTTAGGAGGCAATACCTGGGATTTTCTTCCAGGTTGGCTGGCTGGGTACTAGATGATTCCGTTTGATGTAGGTGGGGTTTTATGAGAGCAGCCAGCCGAGGGCCAGGCCTGTAGGATACACGCCTGTTGTTAGTAACAGAAGGAGCAAAGACATTTCAGTCTTGGGGATGAGCTACCAGAACGGGCACTGGGGAGGGAGGCTGGATGCAGTGACTGAGCCAGGGTTGAATGGGTGGGATTCACCTTGGCCGTGGACCTCTGTGGCCAGCTGGCACCCATCCAGCAGCAAGCCGATGGGGGGCAGGAGGCTGATGAACTTGGTTCTCACGTTTTGTAATCTCTCACCATATTGGTGTGGACTGTCCTTCCAGAAACTGGGTACCGATTCTGAAACCGCGTATTGTTGCTACTGGTTAGATTTCACTTCTTTCTCCTGTCTCTCTCCTGCCTCCTGTGGAGGGCAGGGACCATGTACGGCCCCCAGCCCCCAACACGATGCCTCCACATTAACAGAAGTCCTGATACGACTCACAGCTGCACTTCCTGGAGAGCCTACTGTGAGTTGGGCACCACGTGGGCAGGTCACGTGGGTTTCACAAGGAGTGTGGCTTCTCTGGATCAGGTGCTGTGGCATCACCTTCTGTGTCACCCCGCTCAATTCTGACACAACTCTAGAGGCAGGTATCACTCACTACTCCTATTTTATTGATGAAGAAAGAAGTATTTACAGAGGGTCAAAGGTCACATGTCAGCAGACAAGACCCATTCTCAACTTGCCTCTAGATCAATGTTCTCTACCTGGGGGAAATACTCAAGAAAAAAATGAATCTCATAATTCCAGGAGCGTGGCTATAATACATATGATATTTGGTCAGCAAAATTATGTTACTTGGATTTCAGGATATGTTTCTTTATTACAACACCCACATACAAGGTTGTATTTCTTTTTTAAAATGACCCGAATGGCTTTACAAAACATACATCTGTCCCTTCTTACACAAATTCCCTTAATTGCCCTCTGGTACCCACAGTGCTGGTGGCCGGTGTCTGGGATTCCATATTCTAACATAATCTCAAAAATAAAAAGTGAATGCTGAGATGTGGCTGTCAACTTTGAAAACCATCAAGGGCATCAAAGCAAACTAGCAACCACTACCACTGTACTTGTACAAAAAGAGGGAAAGAGGAGCCCGGAAGAGTCATGAGGACACAATTTCAGAATAAGGCACAGCTGTCACAGGCCTCAGGCCCATTCCTGGAAAAGTGTTTATCATTTTTAAAAATTTATTGTATTGAAGTATAGTTGATTTACAATGTTGTGTTAATTTCTGCTGTACATACAGACAGGGATGACCATGTGAGGACACAGGGAGAAGGTGGCGGTCTACAAGAAGAGAGGGCTCAGAAGAAACCCTGTTAACACACTGACTTTGAACTTCCTGCCCCCAGAATTATAAGCAAATAAACTTCTGTTGTTTAAGCTACCGAGTCTGTGGTACTTTGTGTGCAGCCCGAGCAAACTAACACAAGTAGGTAATATTATTATCCTTATTTTACTGGACAACAAGAATGCAGCTAAGAGCAGTTAAACATTTTCTCCAGGTCACAGAGTTCATGGTAGAGCCTGGATGTACCAGTCAGAGACCCAGGTCTTGATTTAAAGGTATGGAAACAATTTTTTAAATGTACACACAGCCTGGTGAGTCAGTTCTTTCTTACATCTGGCTTAAAACCTCTTGTTGCAGCTCAAATCACTTTCCTCTCCCTTTATCCTTTGGGAGAGAAAGTGCATCTTGTCAAGCCATGCTTGGGGTTTGTTGGTTTTTCTTTCATCCTGCAAAGAACAAGCATTGGCATGGTTGACATTGATTCATTACATTCAAACGGCTGTGCCACTCCAGGGGCCTGGGTGTAAATTGCATTCGGCTAATTGCCAAGTATACCTCATGGAGAATTCAAGAGTTTCAGGATTTACAAACAGGTTCAGGGATGCACGGGGCTCAATTAATTCCTTCATGGATGGGTGAGGCCAACAACACACTGCCCTAGACACCATGAGGGCGTCGCCTTCCCAGGCAGGTCAGGAAGGGTCCGTGAAGCCCACGCAGACCCACCTAGCCCAGTTTTATTTCTTTCTAGTTGCTCTAGGAACACTAAATTACAAAGGTCTGTCCATGAGTCAGTCTGTGAACTCCTCAAGTTAAGCGCCACTGCACAGCATATGGAAAACAATAAAAGTGTGTTAGAAGGATAGGGTGCTTGCCCACACCCTGCAGGGACCGCAGGACAGCCTGTGATGATAGATAAAGCTTTAAAGCCCTTCACACATGAACTCTACGCCTGCCTGGGTCTCAGTTTTCCTCATCTGTAAAATGGGGATGAAATGAAATAATGAATGTAAAGGACCTAGCTCAGTTCCTAGCATAGAGTAGGTGCTCCAAAAATGGTGGCCCTTTCCCCCACTTTGACCCACCCCTACTTAGCAGGGAGTTTAGAGGGAACAGTATGGGGCAGAAAAGGAGATGGAAGAGCCGACCCTGAAAATGATTATGACCATCCTTCACATGTACACAGTTGTACAGTTCACAAAACCCCTTCCCATACTGTAATTCGTTTAACCCACATGAATGCTCTGCGGAACAAGCAGTATCTTCTTTTCATGGACAAGGAAGCTGAAGCCTTAGAGAGGTGAAGTGACTTCTCATGGTCAGAGTTAAAAGTGGCAGCAGAGGGATTTGAACCCAGCTCTCCTGATGCCCAATGCGCTTTCCATTTCCTGGGTGGGGCAGACACCCAGTCCTCGTGTCCGTGCGCATGCTGTTCCCTGGCCTGGAGCTCTCCAATCGCCTCCTGGTCAGCCCCTTGCATCTAGTTGCCCTTGCTCAGCCGCCACTGCCTCTGAGAAGCTCTCCTTGAAATCCTGGATGGTCCCGGTCACTGTCCTGCATTTTCTTGTTCCCTGAACTTCGCTGGCTGTGACCACAGCCAGTGTGTATGTGTGTGTGATTATCTGAATGATGTTCTTCTTTCCCAATAGGCTCTGAGTTCCATCGAAGCAGGGCCCACCTCTAGATCAGCAACCTGGCATGGTGCTGAGCACAGACTGGGCTTTTGACAACTATTGATTAAGTTTCTACATCTATAAACCTGTCCCAAGGCACTGGGTAAATGTTGGCCAGAACCCTAACGTCTGAGTCCAAAGGTCCCGAGCGAGAGCCAGGCCAATTAGTGTCAGGTCCTGGCAGGGCGTGGTCCAGGCAGGGGATCCCCCCAACTCTCCCGGCTTCCCCAGAGACCACGGCTTAGCTCTCGCTTTATTTCACTCAATTCTGGCAGCTTGCAAACTGCCACAGTCATTCGGTCCTGCATTTCCCTCTTGGATTCAGTAATCGTGGTGGGTTCCACGTGGCGGAGCCTAAGAAGTGCTGTGACTCTTCAGGAGCTCCGTGGTCCCTCCCACAGCTCCCAGTTCTTTGCTTTTCCATTAAGGTGCTCAGACATAGGCCTCATGTTCTTAATCCTACTTTCTGAGGAAAACACTGCAAAGAGACTCCATGTCAAGGTCTTCTTCTATTCATGTGATTCCTACTGGAATCTAAGAGCACTGGGCAGGAGGACGCCTGACCACCCTCAGGAATAACCTGTCATTTTCCAGACCAACAGACTGACGTTCAGGAGAGGTGAGTCATTTCCTTGGGTCAATCGGTAAGTTAGCCTCAGGGCTGGGGTCTGAATTTTGCTTTCCTGACTATTGTAACCTTCTTAACTGCCTGGATCTTCCTGAGTCAGTGAGAAAGGTATTGAATAGCTAAAAAGGAGCTAGGAAATAATTTTGTTTCTCCCTCCCTTTTTACAGACGAGGCAAACGAGTCTCGGAAAGGTTCAATGACTTGCGCTAACTTACAAATACGTCCTTACAAATCTGCGATCAGGTCTGGCTTGATCTTTCGCCATGGCCAGTGCCCTTTCTATCGCCAAGAATTTGTTTTCCCGCTTCTGCTACCTTCCTCCTACCCCCTCCCTCCAGACCACTGTTTACCTCCCTCTCGGCTTCCTCACCACCTGACATTTTACGTACTGACTTGTTTTCGTGGTCTCCCTCTCCAGACTGGGCTATAAACCCCATGACGGCAGGGATGATTCCCCCCATTGCTGTACCACCAGGACCTAGAACGCTCTCTGCCATAAAGAACACACTCAGTAAACAGGTGTTTGGATACTTGAGTGGGTAAAGGCCCAGCATTCAGGACTGCCTGCCCCCATGATTCCTCTTCATGTTTCTCAGGGTTGGTCCACAGTCTTCCAGCTCCAGAAACTAGGGTTCTTTGAGTAATACAGCAACTCAGGCCCCACCCTAGACCAGCCACAGCCTCAGATTCTGTGAGCCAGGCCTGGAAACCTGCATTTTGACAAGCTCCAGTGGGATTTTGATGCCTCTTGGGGTTTGAGAGGCCTGCTCTGCTTAAGGGGCAAGACAGATATCTGAGTTGGTTCACAATGGGAGGCTGAATTCAGGAGAAGAATTGCCCAGAATTCTTAGTCTCCAATCCTGGCATGTAGACGTCTTTCACTAAAACGTGGGGCCCGGGTGATGGGCTCTGATCCCTTTAGGAATAAGTTAGGAGGATTGTGTTATAGCTGCTGAGTCCCATGGGTCCCTCAGTTTGATCGGCGTGATGGGGGGATGGGGAGAGGGGAGAATCACCTTTTGACTCACAGCGTGTATCTGTGTGCAGAAGTGAGCAGAGCAGGCTCTATTTTACTGGGTTCTAAAGCAACCAGACACGGCAGGTACTCATCAGCCGGCAAAGGGAAGAAGAAAACAGCCCCTCACACCCACCCACCCAAGGCTGATGGCAGGGCCCAGATTGGAACCACAGAAGGAGGGATTTCCCTTCTCTGATTTTTCTAGGAATGAGGGAGGCCTGGTTAGAAAGTAGAGTCTATGTGAAGCATTACAGTGAATTAATATTTTAAAGAGCTGCTATTTTTAGGGCCCAATCTCTCTGATATTTCATCCAAGGGAGCACGCTGCCAAAATGTGTAAGAGTCACCGAGTCCCAGCCTGGGACCTTAAGTGTATCTGAAACAAACTAGCCCTGGGTCTTGTAACCTTGCTGAGACTCAGTTTCCTTATCTGTAAAGTGGGATAATCATCACGTCCACCTCCAAGGGTTGTTCTGAGGATTCAGTGCAATGATGTAAACAAAAGAATTAGCCTAGGCTTGTTGTGAAGTCTCAGTTAATACGTCAAAAAATTTTAATTGCTTAATTATAAATAAATCTTGGTTTGGAGAAGGGAAGTGCCACGGAAAGCAGCAGAACTGAGACCAGGAGGGAAAGCTGGGGTCTTTCTGCTGCAAGTTGTTGAGAATTGACGTCTTGGGGCAGCCTCAGGAGGAAGACCACAGACAGGGACGGAGGGGCCCTCTGTCACATCTCCCTCTGTTCCTTCCACCCGAGGGAAAGCAAGACACAGCTGAGAGGGAAGCTTAATAAGATCTGAACGGTGGGGGGGGGGGGGCCCTGCATGTTCATTTTGTACTGGACCCCTCTAATTATGTGGCTAGTCCTGCTTTTACTTCTAATCATGTAATTCTTAGCTTATTCTGCAGACTCAGAGAAGTCAAGCAGCCTGCTCACGGTACAAAGGTCGTTGTGGCACCATCACCATCGTCATCCCCACTAGCCTACCCTGCCCCCCAGCTCTCTGTCCTGTCACCCAGGATACATCTGCACAACCGTAGCACGATGTGAATGACTACATGTGTCACCTGTTTTCTTTTCACTCCTTGTCTCTCCCTATTGGAGCGTAATCTCCGAGAGAGTTAAGAACCTGCCTGAGTTCTGTCCACTGTTTCAAGGAGAGAGCAGTGCCTGGCACACAATAAGCTCCGAATACACTGTGGAAGGAACCGATGATTTCCCAGGTTTCCACTGCCAGAAAGTGCTGTAACTTTACGTCCTTTATCTTAATTAATCTTTCCAAATACCCCTCTGGAAGGACAATTGTTCCCATCTGATGGATGAGGAAGCTAAAACAGAGAGTTCAAGTCCCTGTATACACACACAGAGAGGGAGAGGGGCTGGGACAGGATTCCTGTAAAGTCATGCTCATCTTAAACATGAGGCTTTTCTCTACATGACATCTATTCACAAAATTAGAGCATTAGGACAGTTCCTGTATGTCTCCCAAGCAACACCCTTCTATTTCATAGCGTAATTTCAGCACAGAAGTTTGGCCTTTTGTGTTTCTCTGGGTAGCATTGGAGAAGTTTGGGAGTGGGGCTGGGAGGGAAGCGAGGACTCTGGATTAAAAATAAGGGGTTGCTCTGATGCAGCCCACTGTGTTCCATTTTCTTTTTTATCTGTTGAGTGAAGAGATAATGAAATAGCTCTCAGCCAGCTGCAGGATAGGTCTGGTTAGGGGCAGCTTCACCAGAATAATAAACATATTAAATTGTCCCCAGGAAAGAAGCAGTGGGCTTGGCAGATGCCCTGTGCACTGGATGTGGCCCTGAGATTCCGGCAGCCTCACATGTGCATGCCTTCATCACGTCCTGTCTCAGACAATGGTGGCTCCAGCTGTAATCCTGGCAATACTGACGCCAGCAGCCCCTGGGCCATGATCCTCACTGTTCTTAGTAATGGAGTCCCCTCCACAAAGATCCTAATTCATCACGTGCACAAGGAGGAGAATACCTGTGCCCTGCCTCCCTGGAGGAAATGACCTCAGGTAGCTGGCTTTAGGCGGGGCTGGGATCTAGGGGTTGTACTTGCTTGAGGCCCCAAGGATGCACCAGAGGGACTGTTAGCCTTCAGTACAGTCTGCTTGGGCTGCCATAACAACATATCACAGATGGGGCAGGGAGGATGGAGGGCTTAAAAATCAGAAATTCATTTTCTCATATTCCTGGGGGCTAAAAGTCCAAGATCAAGGTGTGGGCAGGGGTGATCTCCTCTGAGGCCTTTCTCCTCGGCTTATAGATGGCCGTCTTCTTGCTGTGAACTCACATGGCTGTCTCTCTGTTCATGTCTATGTCCTAATCCTCCCCTTCTTATAAGAACACCAATCATATTCCATTAGGGCCCACCCACATGATCAATCTTAGTCATCTCTTTAAAGACCTCGTCTCCTAATACTGCCACCTTCTGAGGTATTAGGGGTTAGGGTTTCAACATATGAATTTTGGGGGACACAATTCAGCTCATGACACCCTCTTATGGGATTATATGAAAAGGAGAGACCCCTCCTGACCTCTGGGTGGAAGGGGGGATGATCTGCCTCCTCTGGAGATGATTATGGGGGAATAGAGGTCCAGGAAGAACCAGGCTCCCTGAGGTCAGAAAGGGTGTCTGCAGTCGGCATTAAGGATGAGATGTCCGAGAGTGGACTGAGCAATGGAGTTAAAGGATGTTGTAGAGAGTGAGGACCAAGTGACGGAACCAAGGGGACCCTGGAGAAAGGTCTGAGAAGAAAGGGAATGTGGTAGGGAGCGCCCAGGGGGAGCAGAGAGGCTAGTGCCACAGATCTTGGAGACCTGGGTTTGAATGCAGCTATGCCAACAATCTCACAAGGAATAGAGGAATATCCATTTACAGAATCGCAGCTAACCGGTTACTCTCAACCTCACCATTATCACTGACCAGCAAAGGCGGGAAGGAGGGGGCCTAGTTCAGGGCTGAATCCTGAGGTTTCTCCCCACCAGTGTTCCCTTGTCCCTAACCTCAGGGTTGAGCCTGAGAGCTCTCTGAGTGCTCACTATCTACGTGGCTCAGAGCTGCCCAGAGGCCTCACCTCTCTGCGTGGAGCTTTGGCAGACGGGACACACCAAGGAGAGCCAGCGCAGGCGGGGGGGGGGGCGGGGGGCAACACAAGCTAAGTCGGGAGCAGCAGCAGCGTGTTATGAGGAACAGGCCACCGAATCTGGGCTTTGTGAGGAGGCCTGAGGAGAAGCCGCAGCGGGAGAATTTCTAACACAGTGGCAACTTGCTTACTTAGCATCTGAAAAAGATCCTGCGGGACAGCTGGGAGGACAAAGAGGCAGAGAAAGAAGGCAAGGCGTTGAGACCACCGGGAGGGTTGTCAGTAAGCTGGGAGAGAAGTGAGTGGGCATGGAGAGGAAGGGACAGAGGAGAGGGGAAGAGGTAGAGGGGAGGGGGAGGGGTGGGCAGGGGAGGGGGGAGGGGGAGGGGGTGGCTGCAGCTTCTGACCAATAGCTTTAAAAGGGACTAAACATGCTGTGGGAGACTCTGCTTCTTCCAGCCTCATTTTCATCAACCTGAAGCTCACAAGTGGCCGCATTTGTGACAGTTCCCTGGGATCTGTGCACGCCTGTGGAGGAGAAAAGAAGTACATCTCTGTGCCGGCCTTTCTAAGACAGGTAGGGTCGCTGGCTCCTGGGTCTTGCCAGTGCTGTGCTTGGGTCCCTCTCTGCTCTCAGACAGATGGCAGGCGGGGGACCAATGAGAAGAAGAGGGAGAGGGAGAGAGGGAGAGAGGGAGAGAGGGAGAGAGGGAGAGAGAGAGAGAGAGAGAGAGAACATGGCTTTGTGCACCGATCTTGGGAGAAGGGAGGGAGGCGGTTTGGGGGCCAAGGGGAGCTGGGATGTCAGACGTCCCTCCTTGAACCCAGCTGGCTTCACTTGCATACTTTGTGGCCTGACCTAACTCAGTCATGTGACCTCTCTACACCTCACTTTCCTCATTTACAAAGTGGAGGCAACAATTCTTGCCTCCAAGGAGCGCTATGAAGCCTAATGTGATAACATGAAAACAGGACACCCAGTGCTGCAGGAAGACAAAGGAAGCATCGAGGCTGAGAGGACTGGGGGTGAAGGGTCCTGGGGAGACTTGGTTGGGGGGTGTCAGGACACACTCCAGCCAAGCTGAGGGCCTTCGGTCTAGTCTAATTGCAGTGTGAGGATCCTGCAGGGGTGTAACAGAGGACAAACCTGACTCCATGTTGGATCTATTCCTTTAGCTCTAACCCCTGTGCTCTGTTGTTGGTGCTTAGTCATGCTGTCTCTGCCCCTTTATAAAAGAATGTTGCCTATAGCCTGAAATATACACGATAGCCCATTCTCAAAGCTCTGACATTTAAAGGTTTAACGCTTTCCCATTCATATAGAGATAAAAAGTGGCAGAACAGAGAATAACATTTGTCTTGCAGGCTTAGAGGAAACTTGTGAGCAGATGTATGTGGACAGCTGCGAGAACAAAGGATTCCAGCACCTAGAAGTTGCAACAAACAGCCATACGCCCTCCCCTTTTAGTATAAAAGAAGCCTGAATTCTAACTTGGGGAAGATGATTCTTTAGAACGCTAGTCCACCATCTGCTTGGTCTGCTGGCTTTCTGAATAAAGTCACTATTCTTTTCCCCAACAACTCATCTCTTGATTTATTGGCCTGTCCTGCAGCGAGCAGTATGAGCTTGGACTTGGTTACAGGGGTTTCCACTGGGGGAGTGACATGGTCTGATTTACATTTGTAGAAGATGGTTTGACATTTTCCAGTAAACATGGGGAACTGACAAGATGCATTTGGACCACTAGAATGCAAGCTCCAGGTGGACAAGGACGGCTGTGTTTCTGCTCATTACGTTGGAAGAGTGCCTGGCACAGGGTAAGGGATCAGCAAGTATTTATTCAGTGACTGAATGAGTCCCCCGGCAAGACAAGGAATAAAACCAGTATGAACCCACTGGGACAAAGAGATCAGGACAATTTATACCAAAGGATGAGCTGTCATCACATGTTTAAAAAGCAAAGCAGATGGAGGAGCCGATCGAATGGGCTGGAGGACGCTCTGACGTCAGGGCTCCCATAGGGGAGCCCATCAAGCCAGTCACTCACAGAACCTTGGAGAATCTCCAGCCGTAGAAGGACCGGGAGCCATTGAAGATGGGCTGTGCTGGGGGCTGGATAGCTGACACTCTGCCCCTAGGGTGTTGAACCCACAAATCCACTCCCAGCCCCATGATGCTGGGTCACTCACAGGGAAGGGTGGACGTGAGCACAGGGCTGAAACGGGGAGGGTAATAAACAAAAGTCTGATTCATAAATGGTGTCCTGTCCTGCAGCCACAACCTCAGCAGCCAGGCCAGGGTCAACACCATTCATGAGACTGAGGGGGCCCCAGGGCTACTGCCTGGGCATCCTGTGGAGGAAGCTCTCCACCAGCTCTCGCTGTATGAAGTTCCACAGTGGGGCCCTCCATGCCCAAGACCCACCAACCAGCTTTTAACTGCCTCCTTCTTCAATATCAGTGAACAGTTATGCATGACCAGTGGCCATTTGAGAAAAATCTTCAAAATGAAAAGCAGAGATAAAATAAAAATATCAAAGGACCTCAGAGGAAACAGAAATAAATTCAGGGAAGAGGAAACTTCAAAATAACTATTATTAATATCCTCAGAGAGGTAGGAGGAGATACTGTGCCCATAAAACACAACAGGGCACAATGAAAAAGGAACCGTCAGAGGAGGAGAAAGAGCTCTGGGAAATCGAATATCTGACAACTAAAAAAAAAAAAAGAATCAATAGACAGGTTTGGAGAATGAAGCCAGGGAAATTTCTCAGAAACTAGAATGAAAAGTCTCACAGATGGAGAATAAGAAAAAAAAATTAAAACACAGGGGATCATTCTAGCAAGTCCAACATCCAAATAATTTAGGAGCACAGGAAGGTCCAATGTGAGCGGAGGGAGTGTGGCCAATGTGGCTGGGCCAGCAGGTGGAGGAGGTGGCAGGGTATGAAAAGTAGGCTGTGGGGGGGGAGCCTGGAGTTTCAGGAAGTGTGGTTTCGAGGACCACAGTGGGTGGGCGGTGGTTTTAGTACACACGCAGCCTCATTCTGTCCCACTGGAGCACAGAATGAGAAATTCTCATTCAGTCCTTCTAATTAGGTCAAAGAGGTGTCTTGGTTTGATTCTTTTATCTCTGTAGCATCGGCCACTTGCTAATATCCCTTTTAACAAAGAGAAAGCAGATGGCAGGATGAGCACCTTTGACAATGGGATCTAGCTAGCCCTTAATAACATCATTTTGATTTCACTATGTTTGTTTTCATGGCCACCTTATATTTACAACAAACAGCATCATTTCCTCTTTCAAGGACTAACGTAGAGTGTCTTTCTGAAACAAATTTATCTTAGCAAAAGCGAATT
Source organism: Delphinapterus leucas (assembly GCF_059928025.1). Lineage (NCBI taxonomy): Eukaryota > Metazoa > Chordata > Mammalia > Artiodactyla > Monodontidae > Delphinapterus > Delphinapterus leucas. The sequence goes on from NC_143133.1 coordinate 36,637,659, forward strand.
GAGTTTGAATGCTATTTAAACAATAGTATAGGTAGTATGCAGATACGGCAAAAATCATAAAGGTAGAGTATGTGTTTCCTAGGGCTGCTGTAACAAATCATCACAAGCTGAATGATTTAAAACAACAGAAATTTAGTCTCTCACAGTTCTGGAGCCAGAAGTCCAAAATCAAGGTGTCAGCAGGGCCAGGCTCCCTCTTGAGGTTCTAGGGAAGGGTCCTTTTTTGTCTCTAGTTTCTAGTGGCTCCAGTGTTCCCTGGCTTCTGCATCACTCCAGTTCCTGCCTCTGTCTTCATGGCTTTCTCTCCTCTGTGTCTCTGTGTGTCCTTTTCTGTGTCGTAGGACGCAGTCTTTGGATTTAGGGAATTTAATGGTTAATTTTATGTGTTAACTTGACTGAGCCATGAGGTGCCCAGATATTTGGTTAAACATTATTTCTAAGTGTTTCTGTGAGGGTGTTTCTGGATGAGAGTAACGTTTATTGTTGTTTTTTTTTCAGTTTTTCTGTCTTTTTTGGCTGCACCACATGGCATGCAGAACTTCCCTCCTGCTGACGGATCGAACCTGTGCCCCCTGCAGTGGAAGCATGAAATCTTAACCACTGGATCACCAGGGAAGTTGAGAATAACATTTAAAATGGTGGACTGAGTAAGGCAGATTGCCCTCTGCAGAGTGGGTGAGCCTGATCTAATCAGTCGAAGGCCTGACTAGGACAAAGAGTAACCTCCCCTAAGCAAGGGGGAATGCTGCCGGCAAGATGATCTTCAGACTTGGATGGCAAGGTCAGCTCTTCCCTGGGTCTCCAACCTGACAGCACACCCAGCAAATTTTGCACTTGCCAACCTCCATAATTACATGAGCCAGTTCCTTAAAATAAAGCTCTCTGTCTTAGAGAGAGAGAGACAGAGAAGGGGGGGAAGGGTATATATAGATGTGTAGATATATCTTACTGATTCTGTTTCTCTGAAGAGCCCTAATAGTGGAGGAAATGGATAGATCTGAGATGTTCTTTCAACTTTGGGGGTTTGGGATGTTGGTGAATTGGAAAGCTCTTGGATATCTGGCTTGAGCACTTGCCACTGTCCACCACCTTCTTGAAGCTCCTTCCCATGAGTGTTGGTGTGTGCTGGCTGAGTTCTCTCGCCTCTGTTCTTCTCATTCCTTTGCTGCTTCCCTTCCGGCTGCTCTCAAAGTGTGGGAATTTGGGTAAAGTCTTGCCCTGGCCCTCTGAGTTTCTTTTTAAACGTTTTCTCTACCATTCCATGAATCTTCTTTTCTCTTATGGTCTTGAACTTTCAACCTCCAAAGTTTAACTCTTATTAACTTATTAAATCATTAAATTAATGTATGGCATCTCTGAGCAGACGTCTGCTAAATAGCACATATCCTTCACACCTGGAGTGTGAGAACTTTGAGGAATAAAATAAGAGCAAAGCTAGAGACCAACATGCTATCTTTATTACTGGTAGAGCTTAAGCTGGAGGATGAGGCTTAGCAGGAGGGCCCAAAGGGCCTGGGAATCAGAATATTTGCCCACTCAGTCTTGGGTAACTCAACCAAGGAAGGTCCCTCCACATGGAGAAGATGTGCTCAGTTAAATGTGTGGCACAGAGAACAGAACACGTGCTCCGTGGGCAGAGCTGAGCAGGCCACGGCCAGTAAGTCTTTCCAAGTTAATCAGATGAGTCACTCTACATTAGCACTGAGGGGCTCAGAGAGGCCAAGAGTTACAATGAGTGCCCTTCAGAGGCAGAACATCAGGAGTGAGGAAGGACCATGTCCACCAATGCCTCTGATGCCAGTCATCTGTCCAGACTGACATGGTTGTCCCTGCCTGCCCAGCTGCTGTCTCCAACAATCTCAGCTGTCATTGGTTAAAATTTCAGATCAATCCATAGACCAGCCACCCTAGTGGGAATTGTGAATGGATGGTGTGATGGTAACTCTACTGCATCAATTTGACTGAGCCACAGGGTGCCCAGATGTTTGGTCAAACGTTATTCTGGGTGTATTTGTGAGGATTCTTTGGATGTGATTAACATTTGAATCAGTAGACTGAGTAAAGCAGATTGCCCTCCCCAATTTGGGTGGGCCTCATCCATCAGTTGAAGGCCTGAGTAGAACAAAAAGTCTGACCCTTCCCCTTGGAGGAGAGAATTGTTTCCCGCTTGCCTTTGACCTTGAAGTGAAATATCAGCTCCTCCTGGGTCTCAAGCCACCTGGCCCTTGGACTGGAACTACCATAGGCTCTCCCGGGTCTCCACCTTGAGGACTCACCTGTGGATCTTGGCACTTGTTCACCTCTGTAATGAAGAGAGCCAGTTCCATAGGCAGATGGTCCCTTGCTTATGATGGTTCAACTTAATGATTTTTCGACTTTACAACAGTGCAAAAGCAATTTGCATTCAGTAGAAACCATACTTCGAATTTTGAATTTTCATCTTTTCCCAGCCCCATAATATGCAGTGTCATGATGCAGTGGCTGCAGATCCGTCGGTCACATGATCACGAAGGTGAACAACTGATATACTTACAACCATTCCGTACCCAGACAACCGTTCTGTTTTTCACTTCACTACAGTATTCAATAAATTACTTGAGACAGTCAACACTTAACTATAAAGTAAGCTTTGTGTTGGGTGATTTTGCCCAAAGGCAGGTTAATGTAAGTGTTCTGAGCATGTTTAAGGCAGGCTAGGCTAAGCTATAATGTTTGGTGGGTTAGGCGTATTAAATGCATTTTTGACTTACAATATTTTTAACTTACAATGGGTTTACCAGGAAGTAATCCCCACGGTAAATCGAGGGAAATATGTATATCTACCCTATTGGTTCTGTTTCTCTGGAGAACCCTAACAAATATGGATGTGCAAGCTATATCCATGAGGACTCATCTTGTTTCTGTTTTCTGAGTGACTCCTACTCATGCTTTAAGTCACAGCTGCAAAGTTGTCTCCCTCTAGAGAGCTCTTCCTGGCTCCACAGGCTGACCCCGCTGCTGCTGTACTCACATCTTTCAATTGGTGTGAACAAAATGCTTGACTCCTAGACAGCATCCAGTTAATCCTTGTCGACCTCAAGCAAGCAACATGAGGATTCACCACTAGGTCCATGGGTCTCGTGTCCTGACGCGCCTCCACCGTTGCTGAACCCAATCTTAAACTTTATTGGGCTTATGGCAGAAAACTCAGCTTCCATGCTCTGTAGCATGAAATGCCTTGCAAAAATCAATCTGAATTCAGGAAAAAAGTACAGATGTGTGTTGGAGAGGAAGAGCTGGGAATATTAGTTTGGTAGAATCCCCTTTCTCCTGCTGAGGCCTTGAGCTCAAAGTGTGTAGATGCAGTTATTATTGTAATGATAGGGATTAAGCTGAAATCTTAATCTTAAATAGTCCACTGACCCAGAAAAAGATGAAAGCTGTCATCTTCTCCTTTTTAAACCCTCTGAATTTTTTGGTCAAGTATAGGACAATTGCCTCGGTAGGATGCCAATACAGAATAGCAATGACGATGTCTAGAATGCAGAACGAGAGCTAAGGGGTGCTGGACACCACGAGTCCTGGCCCAACGGTAGCTTCAAGGCTCCAGCAGAAAGAATGGATGGCATCATGGTGTCTTCAGTAAATTAACAAGTCCATGCACAACCCGGCTAGACAGAGGAGGCAGGAACCAGGGAGTACCAGGTCTGTGGCACCCTCTGCTTCCACATTTTCTGTTCTCTTGCTGGTTACCCTGGTCCCCAATCCTTTGTCTGTATTTCCTCAAATGTAAGCCCTTCTCACTACTGGTGCTCATCTCTCTGTCATGGGGTTAGTCAACTATTGGCTAATTTTCTTGTGCTCTCATTCTGGACCATCTGCTTTATCTGTATTATTTGCCTGTCTGCAGGGATGAGGAGGGTCAACTCAAGTGCAGCCCACATCCTGGCCTGTTGCCAGGGGTGGAGAGAAGAGGCTTGTGCCTCCAGCAGGACATCTCTGTGACCATCTGGGTGTGTCCGGCACCGGGGGGGCTCTCATTCCCACCGTGCCACCTCCTGCGACACTGCCCCTCCCTGGTCTCCCTGCCCCAAGTTCCATAGGCTGGAATCTTGGACAGTCACACAAGAGAATGTATTTATTTATGTCCACTTTATTCCAAAAAGGTTTATAAAGTGGCTTACACAACACATACATTACCACTGGGTTATAAAATAAATAATAACTGATAATGTGAGGGAAACAGAATTCAAGCCCTATGAAAACTGCACCATTGGTCTATACTGTACTCTTGTATGAATTGGAAAAAGATGCCCCCCTCTAGACAGAGGTCAACCTATGTCTCAGGCACAAATCTTGTTTTGGTAAATAAAGTTTTATTGGAACGCAGTCACCCCCATTCATTGGTGCATTGTCTATTATTGCTTTCACACTGTGATGGTGGAGCTGAGCAATGAGACAAAGACCTTACGACCCACAAGCGTAAAATATTCACTCACTGGCCCTGTAGGTAAAACGTAAGCACAGTGAGCTGAGCACAGCCAGGGCTGGGTTCCAGCTCCCCTCTCTCCTCTGCTGCCCTACCTTGTTGTTGTCTTCATAATAACCTTGCAAGGGACTTAAGACAAGAGACAGGCTCAAGAATGACAAAAGCTTGGCTAAACCCCGGACAGGTTCCTCTGAGCCCCCTTTCTGATCAGACCTCATCTTGGGGTCTTGTCTTTGGCCTGCCAAGTTTGATTTTAGGAAGAACACTGCTGCTACGTCAGTTTAGTGAGAATTCCCCTACTCTTGATGTCTCCTTCTAGTAAGTTTTCATCTGAACCTCCATTCTGCTCCTTGGCTAGAAATCTCCACTTGTCTTTGCTGTATTTGGACGTGAGCCTGATCTCTCTTCTCTATGGCAACAGTCTTGACCCCTTTGCAACAGTCCTGAATAAAGTCTTCCTTACCATTTTAGCGAGTGTCAGGATAATCTTTTCTTTAACAGAGGTGACTATCTTGCCTGAAGTGCCACGGTCAGTCAGTGATGGCACCAGGGCTCCAATCCAGGCTCTGTGGCAGCCAGTCCAGCAACTCTGTTCTGTGGCACCTGCCTCTCCAGCTAGGCATCCAAGCTCAGACGCTGCTTGCACACGCTGAACTCTGGATTTGAGTTTGGGGACCCTTTTGCTTGAATAAAACATTTCTCACCCCAGAAGTATAAACAAACCTCTGATTCATAGTCTTGATCACCATCTTTACCCACTGATGCCATTAGTCACTCTTCAGGATTAAACTCTCTCAAAAGGGCTGTCAAAGAGTTCATTCATTCACTGGTTTGTTCATTCAAAAACATGGCGCTCCTGCAACATGGCAGGCACTGAGTCAGCCAGTGAGAATCCCACAGCGAACACGAAGACATCCACATGAGCCTTACCACTGGTGAACTGCTTAAATCAACTCTTTTCAATGTACTTGCTCATAGCTTCATAGACCATCTTGGCCCACAGCTGGGAAATGCACCTAACAGGATCACGATTGAGATATTCATGTTGCCTGAGAACTGGCCACCAGGTCCAAGAAGTGGATGCAAAGAATTGACACAGTTGGTCCATCCTTCAGCTGCCACTGCACCCCAAACCCTCATATAAGATGACTGGTGAGGGTAGAGAGTGAGAATCATTGGGCATGACTTGCCAGCTTGGAGAAGGAAGCGCATAAACACGGAAGAGTTGCACCCACCCAAGAGAGGGGGTAAGAGACCCACAGCAGTGATCAGAGCTGCCTGCAAGACCTGATGAACCGCATTTTATCCACTGTCTGCTCAGGCAGTGAGCCTGCTGCTTGCCCTTGTGCTGACCTGAACAGTGGAAGAAAGAATGAGAGTGAGAGATATAGACTGATTAGCTGGATTTAGGTTCGGCCCCTAGATAACTGTGGCTTGACAAAAAAAAGAAGTTTATTTCTCCCCCATGTGGAAATCTAGAGGTAGGCACCCGAGAGCTGGCACAGCAGCTGGGCACCACCAAGTCTTCGGGGAACCAGGTTGTTTGCAGCTCCCCACTCTAACATCACTGGGGTGTGGATTCTCACCCCCTAGGATGGAGCTCCAGGCACCATGTCTCCATCCAAACAGCCAGATGGAAAAAGGGTGGAGGAAGAGGCAAAGAATAAGTGTCAACCTGCTCATCAGAAGGTTCCTGGAAGTTGCCTTTGGTATTTCTGCTCGCATCTCATAGGCTAGCACCCAGTCCCACAATCACAGCTAATGCAAGGGAGGCAGGCAACATGGTGTCTATTCTGGACAGCATGCAATTTAATACTATGGGAAGAACACCTACTGGGGACAATTTACCATTTTGCCACAGCAGGAAAGAGGAAGAGAATAGCAGGAGGGCAGCCCTCTCCCTTCCAGCATCTGACACAGCAAGGATGCGTGAGTCTCCTGTGCAGAGGCCCCAGGCAAGGGGACACCAGCAGCGTCCCCTTTGGGGGTGTCCTTCAGAGGATAGGAATTGAAGGGGGATGGAAAAAGGAAGGTCTGCTCTGAAACTCCCATGTCAGGGGGTCTCTGCCAGGCCCACTTAAGAATGCACTCATGCCCATAAGAGACGAGGCCATGTGCCACCAGGACTGCCTGGGTTCACCTCCTATTTGACCTCTGGATTTGAGTTTGGGGACCCCTTTGCTTGAATAAAACATTTCTCACCCCAGAAGTATAAACAAACCTCTGATTCATAGTCTTGATCACCATCTTTACCCACTGATGCCATTAGTCACTCTTCAGGATTAAACTCTCTCAAAAGGGCTGTCAAAGAGTTCATTCATTCACTGGTTTGTTCATTCAAAAACATGGCGCTCCTGCAACATGGCAGGCACTGAGTCAGCCAGTGAGAATCCCACAGCGAACACGAAGACATCCACAAGAGCCTTACCACTGGTGAACTGCTTAAATCAACTCTGTTCAATGTACTTGCTCATAGCTTCAAAGACCATCTTGGCCCACAGCTGGGAAATGCACCTAATGGCCCACATCTGGGAAATGCATGCTGTGCCTCTCTGTCTGTTTCCTCATTTATAAATTGGGAATAATAATAGACCTAATTCAGGACACTGTTGTGAGCATTAAGTGAGTTATTGAATGCAAACCCCTTAGAACCAGACCCAGCAAGTGGTAAGTTTGCTGTGGTTTTATTCAGACATCTCCATGTAGAGAGCGTCCATGGCTGGTCAGCCAACAGCAAAAGGACTAACATGGCTGGTTATTCAAGTCCCTTTTTAATCTTCCTCTTCTTTGACCTGACACACCAGAGAAGTGAGAGACCCAGAAGAGGGGGGACTTGGGGGTGGGTATCTCCACATTCACATGCCAAGGGGAGAAACGGAAAAGGAAGGAGAAGGCAGATAAGCACCTCCCCACCTCAGCGTCCGTAGCCACACCTGGACAGTGACTGGGGAGGGGAAAGCTCTGGATCTTATATGAGATTAGGGTTTTCAAGTGGACTAGATTGGACTTTTGGTTACCAGTTTCCTGGGATGTGATGGAATCTACCTCAAATGGGATCTGCTATCCAACAGAGAGAGAACATTCACCACTGTACAACTGAACCAGAATTAGAGAAAAATAAAGACGATTTGATTTAAATAGCCCAACAAGCAGAAATAACGTAATAAACTGGTTATGTTCACATTTCCTTCCTACAAGTTGACTTGTACTTGGCCAAGCGCAACAGCCCCATGGGTAGTTCAAGGGTGTTGCTATAGACAAGCCCGAGGAAGTTTCAGTGTTGGTGCAGGGGAGCTGCTAGCCCCCGGCCTGGTGCTCTGTCCCTGTATGCGTCCTCTCTCCAGCACCCTGTTCAGTGGTCCTCCATTGAAACGGGCTCAGGGAAAGGCAACTACTCATTGCCCGGTGAGGCTGTTGGCCACAGGCTGGACAGCTCCAAATCCTCTATGTGGTGGAGAACCCAACCAGCCTCCCCATCACATCTGCCCCTTTGCGCCAATTCCGCCCTCTGGGGCCACACAACTTAAGTATCTTTCCTCTTCCATTTGACAAATCAAAAGGCATAAAGAGCTACCCCAGAGCTGCCCCAGAGCATTTCTGCATCATGGTGGAGTGAATGGCCTTTCACTGGGCATTGACAAAGGAATCGTCAATGTCTTATAAAAAAAAAAAAAACAACCCATGTGTCACATTTCTCTTTTAGCTTAGTTCTAGGGAGAAATGTGAGTTCTTTCCATGTGATAAGGGTGTTTTCTTCTGAAGTTAAAAGCTAAACGTAGACTGGAGGAAAAGGGCAGGGACACTGAGATCTGCAGTTGCGGGTTTAAATGCCTTCCACCAATTCCTGTCCTCAAGATCTTCCACAGGCTATTTAACCTTTCTGGGCCTCAATGTTCATAGCTGCAAAATGGGAGGCGGGTGGTTCATAATGTCCAACAGACACGATGGTTGTGAGGGTTAAATGAGATAGTGCATGTAATGCGCCTAATGGAACCCTATAACGCATTAGGCATGCAGTAAATGGCAGCGATCCTCAGGGCCACAATGGGTATTATTCACTCCAATTTGCCTTCTATACTTAGCAGTCTAGGAATCTGACACCAACTTCAACCGAGACAAGGTCAGGATTTGGACCCAAGTCTTTCTAGGTGAAATGTCTGGTGTTTCTGCTCAATGCAAAACATTACAAAGAGGCCACCAAGAATCCAGGTACATCTGATGCCACTTGCGTCATCACCTGGGACAGGTGACTGGGCCATTCACGCCTCTTGCCCTACTCAGTAGGACTGATGTGCATATTTCCTTTTCTCACACATGCTTTGGTACCTCCCTGGCACTGAGCATCTTCTTCTGAGTGACATATACACTCCCCTCATTTTAAAGATGAAGGAAATGAGGAATCAAAGCGATTGATCAGCTTGTTCCTGGGACTCAGAGAGCAAGTGGCAGCCTCCAAACTCAGTTTTTGTAAATAAATATTTCACTCTGTTTTAATGGACCTTCCTTGTCAAACCCTTTGGGAAGGTAAGAGATGGGGAGATGTGACAAGTTGAGCAAGTGACTGTGACAAGACACATCCAGGGCTTGGCCCTCTGGCACATTAACTCTTTAATCCTCACAGGACCCCTGTGGTTTTCATCACCATCCCCATTCTGGAAGACGAGAAGTAGATCAAGGCTCAGGGGACTGAAGAAACTTTCCACAGAGAGCACAGTTAGGGATTCGGCCTCGGAACCTGGAATCTCTGCTTGTTGCCTTTCATGCTCTCCTTCCATTTATGTCACCCCGGGTTCTTTTGGAAGTAGGTTCGGGGGATGCACACCTCTTACAGAAATAAATACTAGGGAGGAGGATCTGTCCAGCACCTGCACAACTGTGAGTTCTCCATACATTTTTCATGCACATCTGTAAACATGGATGAGCACAGCGGTGTGGAGTCCCAAGTTCTAAATCAGGTCCTGGAACACTGCCCTTTAAAATCCCAAGCCCTCAGCAGTCTGATTCTTGGCAGCACACCTTTGCAGGATACACACACACACACACTCAACTCTTGATAACATCCTCTTCCCAGTGACTCACTAATCAGTCTCTTTTGAAAAATGAGTAATATCAACATTGAAGGCAAGCTCCCAAGTTAACTTTTCAACATTCCACAGGAAAAAGTGTGTTGCAACATCAGGAATATCGCCTGCTGCCAAACGCAATAGAAATTCTCTGCATTTTCATGCAACTGGTGAGGTTGAAGGTTTTTTAAACGTGAAAGTCTCTTCTCCAGCCCAGAATCTAATTTCACTGCTATAAAACCAAATGTGACTTGAGATGCAGCTTTTGAAGTATGCAGATAAACAAGATGAGTGGTAAAAACATGTAAGGAACTTTACAATGGGAATGAAATGGTATATTTAGCTTTAATATAGAGAAAAGTGAGAGGTTTCTTATTGATCACCTTATTCACTGCTTCTAGATATATCTAGAACCTACTGTGTGCTAGGCACTGTATTAAACCCCAAAGGGAGCAAGATGCATAAAAAGATTCAAGGAGGGGGGAAAGCTACATTTTTAGAAGAATTTGGGAAGCCTTCTCAAAGGAGGAAGTATTTTTTTTTCCAGGAAGAGTTGATAGAAGAGGGGCATTCAGCCTGTGAACACATGGAGACCTAAAAGGATATTGTGGGTGTGGACTGGAGTAGCAAGTTCTTTTTTGGCTTAACATAGTTTCCTGCCTCTTCTTCTGGTTCCTTTCGGTAACCCCCCTCCCCTCATGGTGGTCCCAGAGGGGCTGTCCATGGGGCTTGGTTCAAGTATCTAAATTATAATATTCCATCATTCTGCCTACAGGGATTCAGTCAGGGATAGTCACGTGACTCAAGTAGAACCAATCAGAGGCTTTTCTGGGATAGTCATGTGACTCAGAAGACTCAACCATGCTTCTCTGGTGAAAGAGAAGACCAGCTTCCTCTGTGATGGTCCAGCTGGGGACATGGCAGCAGTGGGGTTGCGAGCAGCCATGCTGCTGGCCCACTGGAGAGCTTATTTGCCAAATGAAGTTAGCAGACAGCTACAAAGCAAGGTCTCTCTCTCTCTCCCCGCGCCTCCCCCCGCTCACACGCCCCACGCGAGACTGGGCTTCAACAATATCAGATATGCTAACTTTCAAACTTTTTAAATAAAATTTCCTTTTTTCTTAAACTGGTTTGAGCGTCTATCACTCTGAATTTATTAAAACAACTATGACAAGTTGCTGTACCCTAGTAGCATAAAGGGAAGAGTGGGCAAAATGAGAATTAAGGGTCCGATTATGAACAACAGGGCTAAGACACTCAGACTTTATTCTGTGGGCAATGGGGAGTCAGTGAGCATTTTTAAGAAGCAAAGTAACATGGTTCAGTTTTGTTTTAGAAAGATGTCTCCAGCAGGGGAATGAGTCAGGAGATCTTTCATTCATTGGTTCATGCAAATATTGTGAGAGTTTCCACTTACTCAGTGAGGGTGGAGAGAGAAGGATGCATACTTTGAAACTGATAATTTCATCTGAATGTGCCAGGAGGCAGTTTTCTCTTTTAGTAACTCAGATTATTCAATTAGCAATGAATATTGAATTTTTCTGTGTCCAGTAATGGAGTAAACACTTCACGGGAACATCTCTCATACAGCCAAAGCCCCATAGGTAACAGGACCTGTGTCACAATTAGCAAACACATCAATGCATAAAGGAAACAAAGGAACAGTCACAATAGGGAGGCTGGCCAAACACATTTCTCCACATCTAATTCTTTGGTTAGAGCAGCTCTGCTCTCTGGATAACATCTTTTGCATAACCCTGAACTAGAAGTCATTCTGTTTTGGTCTAAAAGCTTCAACTTTTTGACTATCCTTATAAGATCTAAAAGAAGCAATGCCGGGCATAGTAACTGAGCAAAGGCCACAGAGCTAGCATCAAGGCTGGAGTCTGCCTTTAATGTGCAAAGGTTGCCCAGAACCCACAGGTGACACATCACCCAGGCCTTGGACTCTGATCCAGAACATGAGCAGCAGGACCTGCTTCCAGCCCTGACTAACCCTGCAGCCTTGACAAGTCATAGCCTCTCTCTGAACCTCCATTTTCTCCATCTATAAAATAAGCGAAATCATAAGATATAGCCCAAGCTAAAGAATTGTTGCGTGAATTATATGAAATAATACAAGACTCTCTAAAGTTAAACTGTTTGAATTTCAAAGTATTTATGTGAAAGATGTATTTATATAAAAGGTGTATAATCTTGTTTACAGGCATCCATGGTCATCCATCAAACATTCTTGATAGTCCCTCTATTAGGCATTGGGTCTGTACTGATGATGAGAATATGGTTCCAAGCTTGTAGGGACTGAAACCAAATGGGAAAAATAGATTAAGACCACAGGGATGGTCATTATGATAGTGGGGATCTGTATGAGGTACTTTGGTAGCAGGGAAGCATGGAACTGCAATGTGTTTCCCTTTGAAGTCATGGTAGCCATCATGGAGGGGACAATACTGGAGTTGGTAGTGACATCACACCAACGAAATTCTAGGGAAATCACCCAGGAAGTGTGGAGGCTGGATTGATGGAAAGCCAAAGTATAACCAGCTAGACCAGGAGGTTGTGCTGGCCATGGGCCAGCACATGGTTTGATCCATTTCCTGTTCTTTTCTATATCACAGGGACCACATTTCCTGGGGATACTTGTCTTCTGGTTTCCAATTAATTTTGCCCTATGGCGAAAGACTGGAGAGTGGGAGTTGGGGAGAAGCTAGGGTGTTTCTTTGGGCAGTACCCCTGGCAGGGCTGCATCTTCTCCATGTTGTTGTTCCAGCTTGTATCACACAGTCCCTGCCTCTGTGGGACTTCTCAGCTCCAGCTCTCACGGACCAGATCCTCTGAGGGTCTAGCTCCACTGCAGAAACCTGGCTCCAGGGGTCCAGGACACCACCCTCCCCATCCCCCATCCCCTGTGTCCCTCCAGGGTATGTAGCAGCTGCCTGCTCTGGCTAATCTCTTTTGTTGCCTCATCAACCCCTGTTTGTTCCTCAATCCAGAAGACATACATCAATGTCACCAATTCCTTGCACTAAGTTCCCTCTGTTTGAAATGCTAAGGGTGATTTCTATATTCTGCCAGCATCCTGACCTACATACAAAGGCCAATGAATTAGTCCGAGAGAGATGATGATGGATGGAGGCAGGGAGGTGAACCTGGAGGATTGTGAACTTCTGTGCACGTGGGAATGAGAGAGGAGAGCTGAGGGATGGTTCCCGAGATGACAGGACCTGCCAATTTTCAAATAGATCAGGAGTGCATAAGGGCTTAAATTTATTCCTTCCATTCCTGGGGTTTAGCTGACTGTCTGTGATTTGTTTGTGTCTTCATATCTGCAATTCCAAGCTGAAGTCAAGGAACAGATGTAAAATTTCTACTTTCAGCACTAAGGAGAGCTCCTCCCGCAATACGCAATTTTTATTGCCTTTTCAAACAAATAAATAACAGTGCTCTATATATCTTGATGGAGATGAACTCTCTCACATTAAAGAAGGCTTGTTTACTTTTGCAGAGAGAAATCTTGTTTCTGCACCAAAACATTCAGAATTTGCAAATGCCTCCCATGATGGTGGAAAGGAAGCAATCTCAATTACTGTGAGTGCTAGAAGTTAATTCTAATGTCTAAGTTAATTCTAATATCCTCAGAACTGAAATACTGATTTCAGTCTTTCCTTTTACATTAGTACGCCATGACATTAACATTTGTAGCCATCTCCTAATTGGCTGCCTTGGCCTAAACCTCTCTCTTAGAATGCTGCTTGCTCTGTGTGGTTGCCAGGAAGACTAGAGTACACTGTTCACCTCCCCATGGTCTACAGAACCAAGTCTGAATTCTTTAGTCCAGCAGTTGAAGTTCTTCAATATAAAACTCTAGCACAGGGAGCTTCTCAAAAAATTAAAAATAGAATTCCCATGTGATCCAGCAATTCCACTTCTAAGTATACGCCTCAAAGAATTGTTTACAACAGCACTAATCACAATTGCCAAAAGGTGGAAGCAAACCAAATGTCTATAAACAGATGAATGGATAAACAAAATGTGGTATATACATACAATGGAATATCATTCAACTTTAAAAATGAAGGCAATTCTGACACATGCTACAAATGGATGAACCTTGGACATGATGCTGAATGAAAAAAAGCCACTCACAACAAGACAAACACTGTAGAAGTCCACTGATATGAAGTCCCTAGAGTTAAATTCAGAGACAGAAAGTACAACAGTGGATGCCAAGGGCCGGAAGGAGCGGGGCTGGGGCACTGCTGTTTAATGGGTTTATTCTGAGCTTCAGGGTGGGAAGATGGAAGAGTTCTGGCTGCACGACAATGTGAATGTACTTAACATTACTGAACTGTACACCTAAAAATAGTTACGATGGTAAATTTTATGTTATGTGTATTTCACCACAATAAAAAATAAACAACTCTAGCTCAGCTTTTCAGCTTCATCCTCTCTGCCAGATGTGAGGCTATCTAGGTAATGCCCACCTCACACACCTGAGCCTCCTGCACATAGGATCACGCCATGCCCTGCATCAGTTATGCCCTCCCACACAATAGCTCCAGCAATCAGAAAATGGCCAGCCCCTCACAGCAGAGCACACACCCCTCCTAAAGCATCAAAGGGTCACCTAATCTCACCTGGCACCCCCTTCCCTGGGCGGGCTTACAATGACATTGCCCCTGACTTACGGCTTTATCTCTCCAAGAATGTGGGGCTCTCTGACCTGTTTTATTGTAGTTTGTGAGCATCTCTGATCTTCCCCCCCCCCCCGACTGGGCATGGAGTGCTCTGAAGATTGGCATGGTTCCAGCCCAATTCTGTCACCCCAGAATGTAGTGTTGGATCGGGCACCTCACAGCAGAATGTGTCAAACAACAAATGGTCTTTGTGTCTCTCTTTCCTGGTAACTGAACTGTGGTTGGTTTGGCCAAATGAGGTATTAGGGCAGGATATCTGACCTTCTATCGAAATGTTTCTCTGCTCTCCAGCAAGAGCCATGCCTTCTCTTCATCCGTAGGGAGGGGAGGCTGCTCCCCGCTCCTCCTGACTACAGTCCATCTTCAACACAGCAGCCAGAATGACCCTGTGAGAAGCAGCCAGCATGCACTTCTACTGAAGCCATAGATCAAATCATGTCACTCCTCTGCTGAAAATGGGTGCTAGCTTTCCAGTCTGTTAGGGTAGAAGCCCAAGCCAATGACTAATCCCCTCTATCTCACCTCTCCCCTGGCCTCACCTCCACCACTCTCCCTGATGCTCCAGCCACACTGCTCTGTTCGCTGTTCCCGACACACGCCAAGCACGCTCCCATCTTGGCATCTCTACACCTGCACCTGGAAAGGTTACCCTAAGATTGCCACAATCCCAACCCTCACAACCTCCAGCCCATGCTCACATGGCCCTGTATGAGGTCTTTTTCTGACCACTCTCCTCCATAAAGCATCAGCAAGCCAGACCCCTGCTTGCGGTCCTCCCTATGTTGCCATAGAATTTAACAGCACTTATCATCTCCTGACATATTACATACACATTTGTTTGTTGTCTGCCTCCCTCCACAAGAACATATGCACCAAACAGGCAGAAACTTGATCAGCTGTTTACTGCTGCAGCCTTAGCCTGACATGATGTGGGTACCTGGTAAGTCACTGTTTAGTGGATGGATGCATGGATGGATACATGGATGGATGCATGCATGATTGGATGGATGAATGGACAAACAACTGAATGAACAAATGAATGAATGAATCAATGAATGAATGAGTACCTGTGAAGACTGCACAGGTTGTTGGGTCCAGCCCAAGGGAGATAATGCAGACTGGCACAGTAGGTATCACCAACCTGTAACTATGGAAAATCTACACCATCTTCCTCTCTTCTCTCTTTTTTTTTAAAATTAATTTTTTATTCTTTTTGAACATCTTTATTGGAGTATAATTGCTTTAAAATGGTGTGTTAGTTTCTGCTTTATAACAAAGTGAATCAGCTATACATATACCTATATCCCCATATCTCCTCCCTCTTGCATCTCCCTCGCACCCTCCCTATCCCACCCCTCTAGGTGGACACAAAGCACTGAGCTGATCTCCTTGTGCTATGTGGCTGCTTCCCACTAGCTATCTATTTTACATTTGGTAGTGTATATATGTCAATGCCACTCTCTCACTTTGTCCCAGCTTATCTTCCCCCTCCCTGTATCCTCAAGTCCATTCTCTACATCGGCGTCTTTATTCCTGTCCTGCCCCTAGGTTCTTCAGAACTTTTTTTTTTATTCCATATATATGTGTTAGCATACGGTATTTGTTTTTCTCTTTCTAACATACTTCACTCTGTATGACAGTCTCTAGGTCCATCCACCTCACTACAAATAACTCAATTTCCTTTCTTTTTATGGCTGAGTAATATTCCATTTATATATGTGCCACATCTTCTTTATCCATTCATCGGTCGATGGACACTTAGGTTGCTTCTATGTCCTGGCTATTGTAAATAGTGCTGCAATGAACATTGTGGTACATGACTCTTTTTGAATTATGGTTTTCTCAGGGTATATGCCCAGTAGTGGGATAGCTGGGTCATATGGTATTTCTATTTTTAGTTTTTAAAGAACCTCTGTACTGTTCTCCATAGTGGCTATATCAATTTACATTCCCACCAACAGTGCAGGAGGGTTCCCTTTTCTCCAAACCCTCTCCAGCATTTGTTGTTTGTAGATTTTTTAATGATGGCCATTCTGACCCATGTGAGGTGATACCTCATTGTAGTTTTGATTTGCATTTCTCTAATGATTAGTGACGTTGAGCGTCCTTTCATGTGTTTGCTGGCAATTTGTATATCTTCTTTGGAGAAATGTCTATTTAGGTCTTCTGCCCATTTTTGGATTGGATTGTTTGTTTTTTTCATGTTGAGCTGCTTGTATATTTTGAAGATTCATCCTTTGACAGTTGCTTCGTTTGCAAATATTTTCTCCCATTCTGAGGGCTGTCTTTTTGTCTTGTTTATGGTTTTCTTTGCTGTGCAAAAGCCTTGAAGTTTCATTAGGTCCCATTTGTTTATTTTTGTTTTTATTTCTATTTCTCTAGGAGGTGGGTAAAAAAGGATCTTGCTGTGATTTATGTCATAGAGTGTTCTGCCTATGTTTTCCTCTAAGAGTTTTACAGTGTCTGGCCTTACATTTAGGTCTTTAGTCCATTTTGAGTTTATTTTTGTTTATGGTGTTAGGAAGTGTTCTAATTTCATTCTTTTACATGTAGCTGTCCAATTTTCCCAGCACCACATATTGAGGAGGCTGTCTTTTCTCCATTGTATATTCTTGCCTCCTTTGTCAAAGATAAGGTGAACATATGTGCGTGAGTTTATCTCTGGGCTTTCTATCCTGTTCCATTGATCTATATTTCTGTTTTTGTGCCAGTACCATACTGTCTTGATTATTGTAGCTTTGTTGTATAGTCTGAAGTTAGGAAGCCTGATTCCTCCAGCTCCGTTTTTCTTTCATTGCTTTGGCTATTTGGGGCAGTTTGTATTTCCATACAAATTGTGAAATTTTTTATTCTAGTTCTGTGAAAAATGCCATTGGTAGTTTGATAGGGATTGCATTGAATCTGTAAATTGCTTTGGGTAGTAGAGTCATTTTCACAATGTTGATTCTTCCAATCCAAGAACATGGTATATCTCTCCATCTATTTGTACCGTCTTTAATTTCATTCATCAGTGTCTTATAATTTTCTGCATACAGGTCTTTTGTCTCCTTAGGTAGGTTTATTCCGAGATATTTTATTCTTTTTGTTGCAGTGGTAAATGGGAGTGTTTTCTTGATTTCACTTTCAGATTTTTTATCATTAGTGTATAGGAATGCCAGAGATTTCTGTGCATTAATTTTGTATCCTGCTACTTTACCAAATCCATTGATTAGCACTAGTAGTTTTCTGGTAGCATCTTTAGGATTCTCTATGTATAGTATCATGTCGTCTGCAAACAGTGACAGTTTTACTTCTTCTTTTCCAATTTGGATTCCTTTTATTTCTTTTACTTCTCTGATTACTGTGGCTAAAACTTCCAAAACTATGTTGAATAAGAGTGGTGAGAGTGGGCAACCTTGTCTTGTTCCTGATCTTAGTGGAAATGGTTTCAGTTATTCACCATTGAGAACGATGTTGGCTGTGGGTTTGTCATATATGGCCTTTATTATGTTGAGGTAGGTTCCCTCTATGCCTACTTTCTCAAGGGTTTTTATCATAAATGTGTGTTGAATTTTGTCGAAAGCTTTTTCTGCATCTATTGAGATGATCATATGGGTTTTCTCCTTCAATTTCTTAATATGGTGTACCACATTGATTGATTTGTGTATATTGAAGAATCCTGGCATTCCTGGGATAAACCCCACTTGATCGTGGTGTATGATCCTTTTAATGTGCTGTTGGATTCTGTTTGCTAGTATTTTGTTGAGGATTTTTGCACCTATGTTCATCAGTAATATTGGCCTGTAGTTTTCTTTCTTTGTGACATCTTTGTCTGGTTTTGCTATCAGGGTGATGGTGGCCTCGTAGAATGAGTTTGGGAGTGTTCCTCCCTCTGCTATATTTTGGAAGAGTTGGAGAAGGATAGGTGTTAGCTCTTCTCTAAATGTTTGATAGAATCCCCCTGTGAGGCCATCTGGTCCTGGGGTTTTGTTTGTTGGAATATTTTTAATCACAGTTTCAATTTCAGTGCTTGTGATTGGTCTGTTCATATTTTCTATTTCTTCCTGGTTCAGTATCAGAAGGTTGTGCTTTTCTAAGAATTTGTCCATTTCTTCCACATGGCCCATTTTATTGGCATATAGTTGCTTGTAGTAATCTCTCATGATCCTTTGTATTTCTGTGGTGTGTTGTTACTTCTCCTTTTTCATTTCTAATTTTGTTGATTTGAGTTTTCCCTTTTTTTCTTGATGAATCTGGCTAATGGTTTATCAATTTTGTTTATCTTCTCAAAAAACCAGCTTGTAGTTTTATTGATCTTTGCTATTGTTTCCTTCATTTCTTTTTCATTTATTCCTGATCTGATCTTTATGATTTCTTTCCTTCTGCTAAATTTGGGTTCTTGTTGTTGTTCTTCTTCTTTCTGTAACTGCTTTAGGTGTAAGCTTAGGTTGTTTATTTGAGATGCTTCTTGTTTCTTGAGGTAGGATTGCATTGCTATAAAATTCCCTCTTAGAACGGCTCTTGCTGCATCCCATAGGTTTTGGGTCATCGTGTTTTCATTGTCATTTGTTTCTAGGTATTTTTTGATTTCCTCTCTGATTTCTTCAGTGATCTCTTGGTTATATAGTAGTGTATTGTTTAGCCTCCATGTGTTTGTATTTTTTTACAGATCTTTTTTCTGTAACTGATATCTAGTCTCATAGCATTGTGGTCGGAAAAGATACTTGATACGATATCAATCTTCTTAAATTTACTAAGGGTTGATTTGTGATCCAGGATATGTTCTATGCTGGAGATCCATGAGCACTTGAGAAGAAAGTGCATTCTGTTGTTTTTGGATGGAATGTCATATAAGTATCAGTTAAGTCCATCTTGTTTAATGTGTCATTTAAAGCTTGTGTTTCCTTATTTATTTTCATTTTGGAGGATCTGTCCATTGGTGAAAGTGGGGTGTTTCAGTCCCCTACTATGAATGTGTTACTGTCAATTTCCCCTTTTACGGCTGTTAGCATTTACCTTATGTACTGAGGTGCTCCTATGTTGGGTGCATAAATATTTACAATTGTTATATCTTCTTCTTGGATCGATCCCTTCATCATTATGTAGTGTCCTTCCCTGTCTCTTATAATAGTCTTTATTTTAAAGTCTATTTTGTCTGATATGAGAATTGCTACTCCAGCTTTCTTTTGGTTTCCATTTGCATGGAATATATTTTTCCATCCCCTCACTTTCAGTCTGTATGTGTCCCTAGGTATGAAGTGGGTCTCTTGTACACAGCATATATATGGGTCTTGTTTTTGTATCCATTCAGCTAGTCTATGTCTTTTGGTTGGAGCATTTTATCCATTTACATTTAAGGTAGTTATCGATATGTATATTCCTATTACCATTTTCTTAATCATTTTGGGTTTGTTATTATAGATCTTTTCCTTGTCTTATGTTTCCTGCCTAGAAAAATTCCTTTAGCATTTGTTGTAAAGCTGGTTTGGTGGTGCTGAACTCTCTTAACTTTTGCTTGTCTGTAAAGGTTTTAATTTCTCCATCAAATCTGAATGAGATCCTTGCTGGGTAAAGTAATCTTGATTGTAGGTTTTCCCCTTTCATCATTTTAAATATGTCCTGCCAGTCCCTTCTGGCTTGCAGAGTTTCTGCTGAAAGATCAGCTGTTAACCTTATGGGGATTCCCTTATATGTTATTTGTTGCTTTTCCCTTGCTGCTTTTTATATGTTTTCTTTGTATTTAGTTTTTGACAGTTTGATTAATATGTGTCTTGGCATGTTTCTCCTTGGATTTATCCTGTGTGGGACTCTCTATGCTTCCTGGACTTGATTGACTATTTCCTTTCCCATATTAGGGAAGTTTTCAACTATAACCTTCAAATATTTTCTCAGCCCCTTTTTTTTCTTTTCTTCTTCTGGGACCCCTATAATTCATATGTTGGTGCGTTTAATGTTGTCCCAGAAGTCTCTGAGACTGTCCTCAATTCTTTTCATTCTTTTTTCTTTATTCTGCTCTGCGGTATTTATTTCCACTATTTCATCTTCCAGGTCACTTATCCGTTCTTCTGCCTCAGTTATTCTGCTCTTGATTCCTTCTAGGGAATTTTAAACTTCATTTATTGTATTTTTCATCATTGTCTGTTTTCTCTTTAGTTCTTCTAGGTCCTTGTTAAACGTTTCTTGTATTTTTCCATTCTATTTCCAAGATTTTTTAAATCATCTTTGCTATCATTACTCTGAATTCTTTTTCAGGTAGACTGCCTATTTCCTCTTCATTTGTTTGGTCCGGTGGGTTTTTACATTGCTCCTTCATCTGCTGTATATTTCTCTGTCTTCTCATTTTGCTTAACTTACTTTGTTTGGGGTCTCCTTTTTGCAGGCTGCAGGTTCGTAGTTCCCATTGTTTTTGGTGTCTTCTACCAGTGGGTAAGGTTGGTTCAGTGGATTGGGTAGCCTTCTTGGTGGAGGGGACTAGTGCCTGTGCTCTTGAGGATGAGGCTGGATCTTGTCTTTCCAGTGGGCAGGACCACATCCAGTGGTGTGTTTTGGGGTGTCTGTGAACTTATTATAATTTTAGGCTGCCTCTCTGCTAATTGGTAGGGTTGTGTTCCTGTCTTGCTAGTTATTTGACATAGGGTGTCCAGCACTGTAGATTGCTGCCGTCGTTGAATGGAGGTGGTCTTAGTGTTGCGATGGAGATCTGTGGGAGAGCTTTCGCCATTTGATATTACGTGGGGCTGCGAGTTCAGGACTAATGCCCTGAACTGGCCTCTCCCACCTCAGGGGCTCAGGCCTGACACCCGGCCAGAGCACCAAGACCCTGTCAGCCACACAGCTCAGAAGAAAAGGGAGAAAAAGAAAGAAAGAAAAATAATAAAGTTATTAAAATAAAAAAAATTATTAAAAATAAGAAAATTTAAAAGTAATCGAAAGAAAGAAGGAAGAGAGCAACCACACCAAAAAACAAATTTACCAGTGATAACAAGTACTAAAAACTATACTAAAAATCAAAGCAAAACAAAACAAAACAAAAAAGGACAGAGAGAACCCTAGGACAAATGGCAAAAGCAAAGCTATACAGACAAAATCATACAAAGAAGCACACATACACACTCACAAAAAGAGAAAAAAATATATATATATATATATATTTATATAAAAAACAAGGAAGAGAGCAACCAAATCAATAAAGAAATCTACCAATGATAATAAGGTCTAAATACTAAACTAAGATAAACATAAAACCAGAAACAAATTAGATGCAGAAAGCAAACCCCAAGTCTACAGTTGCTCCCAAAGTCCACCACCTCAATTTTGGGATGATTCATTGTCTATTCAGGTATTCCAGAGATGCAGGGTACATCAAGTTGATTGTAGGGATTTAATCTGCTGCTCCTGGGGCTGCTGGGAGAAATTTCCCTTCTTTGTTTGCACAGCTCCTGGGGTTCAGCTTTGGATTTGACCCCACCTCTGTGTGTAGGTCTCCTGAGGGCATCTTTTGGGAAGTCTGAGGTCTTCTGCCAGCAATCAGTAAGTGTTCTGTAGGAGTTGTTCCACATGTAGATGTAGTTTTGAGGTATTTGTGGGGAGGAAGGTGATCTCCATGTCTTATTCCTCCGCCATCTTGAAGGCACCTCCTCTGACTCTTTTTCATGAGCTAGACTTCACATTAGGGCACTAGTGGCCTTCCATACACAGTGTTGGTGCTAGTCCACTGGGTGCCAATCAGCAATCTACTCATTTAAGTGAAAGATCACTTTTTGCAGGTCATTTTCTCATCTTCCAAGCTCTGTGCTCCTCAGGAACAATCTCTTCTGTTTGAAAAGCAGTGTAATATAAATACATTGTGACTTTTAATTTTTTAAAAAAGCCTGTTGACTTCCAAATGTTCTTTTTTTGTTTTGTTTTGTTTTGTTTTTTTGGTATGCGGGCCTCTCACTGCTGTGGCATCTCCCGCTGTGGAGCACAGGCTCCGGAAGCACAGGCCCAGCGGCCACAGCTCACGGGCCCAGCCGCTCCGCGGCATGCAGGATCCTCCTGGCCCAGGGCACGAACCCACGTCCCCTGCATCGGCAGGTGGACTCTCAACCACTGCGCCACCAGGGAAGCCCTGTTCTACTTTTTATTCATGTATTCTCTTTTCTTTCCAGAACTTCCATATGTTCACCAACCAGATGCTCTCCAAACCCTGTACTTCAGGGATTTTT
This sequence comes from Delphinapterus leucas, assembly GCF_059928025.1. Lineage (NCBI taxonomy): Eukaryota > Metazoa > Chordata > Mammalia > Artiodactyla > Monodontidae > Delphinapterus > Delphinapterus leucas. The sequence continues at coordinate 36,660,073 of NC_143133.1, forward strand.
ATGGAGGCTTCATTATGTAGGCATGGTTGATTAAATCATTGGCCGCTGGGGAGTCCTCTCTTCTTTCTTTATCTCAATCTTCATCTGACCTGAAGGATTATTTCAACAATCCTTATGGCAACTGTCACAAGATAAAGCCCATATTTAATAACCTTGTACTCAAGGTCCTGCACAAGAAGACCTAAAGTAAGCCAACCCCTTTCTTGTGTCAATTCCTCCTCCTGAAAAAATGTTCTCCACCATCTGTGCCTGTTAAAATGCTATTCAGACTTCAAAGTACAGCTCCTCCAGAAGCCCAGGCAAGGTATAAAATGTATGTGATCTCTCACTTCTTGGAACTGTCAGAATATTTTGTCTTCACCTACCCCCTCTCATGATTCATATCCTTTCTAGCCCTGTATTTTCTTCACTTGCTAAAAGGGGGTGGGGAGGCTACAATGAATCATAATAATATATATATGATATGTATAATAAGATATGTATAAGATATATATATTGTAGTAAGGTATATATCTGTAACTGTGTGTGTATATGTATACGGTTATATAGAGCACCATATATGGTAGCTAATATTATTAATAACCAATGTGCTCCTCCCACAAGGATTGAGGCTTCCTAAGGGTAGTTGTGCTTTCTTAATGCATCTCTCCTTAATGCCCAAGCTTTGAAACTTGTCCATTATTGTTTATTGAGTGACTACATGAATGAATGAAGGCTTCTACTTGGGAAAGGGGTTCAGAGCCATAGGGAACAGCATGGGATCAAAGTTCAGAGATCTTTGTGTTCTCACCGCATGCTGACGCTTCCAAAAATGCTGACCTGACTTCCTGACACTGCATTCATTGTCTTGCTTTTGAACATCTTCTGTAAAACAGCCTCTAATTTATTGGATTCTTTCAGAGGTTTATTCTCTGCTTTCAAATTCTGCTCCCAGATTTCATTCCAGTTTCTTTGACATTAAATTGAGACCCAGGTCCTTATTTCTAAAATTTATGATCTAACATAAATGTGTGCCACCTAATTGCAGGAGCAATTTATACCCCCAGAGATAGAGCAATCCCTTTAAGGAGTAAATTGGATTCTCTTGTATCTCTTTTTTTTTTTTTTATCATCACAAAGTCATAAATTCTCAAAATGCTGGCCTATAACAGAAGGGAAACCAAGCTTTGTGCTTAGAAATAACAGAGTTACTCCTGAAATTGAATTGGAATTTCCATCCTAAATGACACTTCTGCATGTCTTCAATTTTTTTTCCCATCTCAAAATTTCTTTCTCGTTGCTCTGACCCTGGTCCCATAGGATAGTGAAGAAGAATTGATGAAGTGTTTCTTCTTTAATCTGATGAGAATTGGCAGTTTATTTTCGGCACAGTGTTGCCAGAGGGGGTGAAGAGGATATTTAGGATACAAAAATAGGTCATATCGGTTTTATTCTGTGCTTATTAATTATTATTATTTTACTATGGATCTCACTGAAGGCTTAGTATGTGTGAAGCAGGCATTATGCTTTGAGAATTCATGGATAATTTCGTCCCATTCTCACATGAGCCCATTTTAAGGATGACGAAACTGAGGAATGATGAGATGAACTTTTCTGAGCTCTCACATTTGGCTTAAGCAGTGGTGTTAGGATTCCAATCCAGGTATTCCAATCTCAAGCTCATGTTTCATAGACTAATTGTAAGTCTAAGTGTAAAGCACCAAAATTTAGGAGGATGTTAAAGTGATTTCAACAGCTCTGAATTTTTATCAAATGTATTTGCTTTTCTAAGGTACTCACCTCCCCACCCCAATTGTGTAGTTTTCAGTAAGGATCTAGAAAAAATATATAAGGGAAACATAAGATGATTTAATTGGTACTAAAATATGCTAATTTCTGTAGAAAAATACTAAACTGTGTATCTGAATATACATATGATTACTGATGCAGCCATAAATAAAACATTGCTATTATAAAAAATAAAAATTAACAAAAAACAAAGTTCATGTTTGATAAACACCTTCCTTTTAGAGAGAAAGCTATGCTTTGATTTTCTTCATTAAAAGGATGACATGCTTATTAAAGAAAATTTCAAAATAAGAAAAAGAAAGAAAGAAAAATCTCTCTTCAACCTAGTGCATTGGAAAGCTGAGGGATTTTTTGTTTGTTTAATAAGCAGACATTTCTTTACATAGTCATGTAAAGACTATGTAAAGAATTTTACATAGTCTATATAATTTTATAAGCTATAATTTTCTTTCAAGATCATAAAAACAACCCCTTTTAATATTGCAGGATTTTCATAGTAAGCCCTACATATGTGGGTGTATCATAGTCTCAAGTCTCTCAACAGTAGGTATACAGTTTACTAAGCTGATTTCTTTCCCTTGGGTTATTTCAAAATTATTGATTAACATAAGCAATGTTGTAATTAAGATCCTCACACTTAGAACTTTTTAGGCAGGCCAGTCTGGAGCCTTATAATATATTCCAAGATGTGAAATCAGTGGGTCAAAGTGTATAAATATTTTTTAAAGTACTTGATTCTTATTGCCAAATATCTTTTCAAAAGGGTTGTAACAATTTCTATTGCCACCAGCAAATACATATTCAGACTGCCCAGAAATTATTTTTCTAGAATGCTTTGTCTTAGGAAGCACTCCCTTCTCCGAAAGTAAAATTCAGCCTAGATGCCATCATCTCCCCAAAGCCTGAATGATCCTTGAAGCCAAATTTTATCCTGGCTCCTCTGTGTTCTGTAGCACTTTGAATGTGCTTGAACCAAGCACTTCCCACCCCAGCTGAGATGGCCATTACATGTCTGTCTCCCTAGGCTGACTGTGAGCCCAGTGGTAGGCACACAGTAGGTGCTCAATGCATACTTAAGAAGATTTTGGGTTTTGAAGAAAGGGACCAAGTATTTATGTATCAGGGTTTCTGCTGTGCTGTCTGGTACACAGTAAGTGCCAGTTAAACACTTACTAACTGAATGAATGTGATCCTGAGATTTGGTTTACTTCACAGCCTGCCAGGGCAGAAATATCTCACTACCTGGACAAATCCTTTCTATTTCTTAGGCCTCAATCATTCATTTAAGGCATAAACATTTACTTTTTTTCTTTTTTAAAAGTTCTTTTCCATTATGGTTTACCATAGGATATTGAATATAGTTCCCTGTGCTATACAGTACGACCTTGTTGTTTATCCATTCTATATATAATAATTTGCATCTGCTCGTCCCAAACTCCCAATCCAACCCTCCCCTGCCCCCCACTTCCCCTTGGCAACCACAAGTCTGTTCTCTAGGTCTGTGAGTCTGTTTCTGTTTTGTAGATAATTTCATTTGTGTCATATTTTAGATTCCACATATAAGTGACATCATATATTTGTCTTTCTCTGTCTGGCTTACTTCCCTTAGTATGATAATCTCTAGGTCCATCCATGTTGCTGCAAATAGCATTACTTCATTCTTTCTTATGGCTGAGTAATATTCCATTGTATATATGTGCTACATCTACTTTATCCATTCATCTGTCGATGGACATGTAGGTGGTGTCCATGTCTTGGCTATTGTAAAAAGTGCTGGTAAGGCATAAACATTTATTAAACACTTACTATGTGCCAGGACCTAAAACAGGTAACCAGGAGATAGATAATTCTGAAAGCATCCTCTGGAGGAGCGTATAGTTTTGGAGGTCTCCTGAACACAATAAACAAGTGGAGGGAAGTCCTCCTTGAACTGTGAAGAGGATGCCCAAAGGAGGAACCACCCAGTTCTTTGGAGCAGTCAGGAGTCTTCACACAGGAGTGACCTTGGAGCTGGAACATGATCGTAGTGAGTTACACTGTGTCCTCCAAAAAATATGTCTAAATCCTAACCCTCCATGTCTGTGAATGTGACCTTATTTGGGAATAGGGTCTTTGAAGATATAATGAAATTAAGTATCTAGAGATGAGCTCATCCTGGTTTAAGGTGGGCCCTAAATCCTAGTACTGGTGTCCTTTAAAGGGAAAGGAGAGGGGGATTTGAGACATGGAGGGGCAGGATGAAAAGGTCACATGAAGATGGAGGCGGAGATTGGAGTGATGCTGCTATAAGCCAAGGAATGCCAGGAGCCATCAGAAGAAACTATCAGCAGATAAGGAAGGATCCTCCCCTAGAGACTTCAGAGAGAACCTGACCCTGCTGACACCTTGATTGTGGACTTCTAGCCTCCAGAACTGGGAGAGAATAAATTTCTGTTGCTTTAGGTCTCCAAGCTTTTCGTACCTTGTTGCAGCAGCCACAGGCAACTAATGTGATGATGTAGAAGATGCTCAACACCAACTCCTTATATCCCTCTTTTCCTCACTTCTCCTCAGACCATTATTCTGAGAGGTTGGATTCCAGGTATGGGTTAGGGCCTCTTCTCTTAGGTGCTGGGCCACCGTGTGCTGAAAGGTGAGTGCAGGGATGGGGCTCACTCCCTCCTGTTTCTCCCTTCCTTGTGGTCAGAGATGAAGCCCTACAGATGACCTCTTTGCTGACTGACCACCTCTTCCCGTCCAGGGGTGAGGCCGGTCCGGGCCCATGTGGGGTGTGAGTCTGCTCAGCACTTGCCACGGATCCAACCATCCCTATTGCCCACCTATCTCTGAGGCATCCTCCTGGGCACTAGGGAGATGCAGCCACCTGGCCTCTGGTTTGAAGGTGCTGAGTCCTAATTAGCTCAGTGGGATGATGCTCCATAGCGTCCGGCTCTGCCCCTAGAAATGCCTTATTTTGAGGTTTGGGGCCCAAGCCCAGCTATAAATAAAGTGGTACTCAGGTTTTCCATAGGGTTGCATTCTTCAGGGAAGCTGTGTGTTTGCAAAGCTGTTGGTTTGGGGCAGGGCTCAAGGATGATAACCCCTAATGCAGTAATTCTCATCCAGGGATGATGTTGTCTTCCAAGGCACATTTGACAATGTCTGGGGACATTTTTGATTGTCATAACTTGGCGGGGAAGGAGAGGTAGGGCTCTAGGCATTTAGCAGGTAGAAGACAGGGATGCAGCTAAATACAGTACACAGGACAGTTCCCACCACAAAGAATTATCTGGACCAAAATATCAACAGTGTTGATATGCAGAAACCCTTCCCTGTGGCCTTCAGAATTCCATTGTGAGTTCTGACAGATGGGAATAAGCTAAACAGGTGGATAGGGTAAGTAAAAGCATTTCTTAAAGAGAGATCATCACACAAAGGAAAAACAGAGGTGGAAGACAGCATGAACTTGGGAGAAAAGCAGAGCCTGGGACAAGTGGACTGCAAAGGTCTATGGGCGGAACCAGAGGAGGGGGATGCAAGAGATGAGGCTGGAGAGATGGTCAAGAGTAAGGCCCTCAAATATCATCATCTTCATCTTCATCATGACCTTCATCAACACACCATCATCACCACCATCACCAGTAACCTTTGTCACAGAAGATCACATTTATTGAACACTTACTAGGTACTAAATTTAAACATGCAACACACATTATTTCAGTTTGTTCTTTCAACACCCCAGGGTAGTAGAGTATTGGTTTCCTGCAGCTGCTGTAACAAATGACCACAAACTTAGTGACTTAAAATCACAAAATTTATTGCCTTATATTTTGTATGCCAGTCAGAGGTCTGATGCAAAGTCAAGGTTTCAGCAGGGCTGCTTTCCTTCTGGAGGCTCTTGGGGAGAATCTGTTTCCTTCCTTTTCCCAGCTTCTAGAGGCCACCTGCCTTTCCTCGCTCATGGCCCCTTTCCCCATCATCAAGGCCAGAAAAGAATGTATTGAGGGTTGAGTCCTTCTCACACTGCATCCCTCTGACCTCTTCTTGTGCCTGCTCTTCCACTTTTAAAGAACCTTGTGATTCCACTGGGCCACCTGGATAATCCAGGGCAAGCTCCCCGTCTCAGGGACAGCAGATGAGCAACCTTGATCCACTGGCATCCTTAATTCCCCTTTGTCATGGAACATAACATGTTCACAGGGTTCAGTAATTAGGATGTGGACATCTTGTGGGGAGGACATTTTTCTGTCCACCACCATTTTTGTCTACAGGTGATAAACCAGAGCTTCAGAGCAGTCAGATGCTGTGCCTGAGCTCACAGCATGGAAGCCTCCTCTATCTTAGCGGAATCCAGGTTTTTCACCACTGTGCTTTCCTGCTCTTTGCTCCCGAAAACAAGGAGCTACACTTGCTGAATACTTCATGTGTGCCTGACACTCCACCTGCATCACGTCATCATTCTGTCGGCAATCGCTCCTCTTGTTAACAGAGAAGCAGACTCAAATCAGAGACGTAATGGACTTACTAAGGTCTCCTGCGGCTGCACCACAAAGTGAGAACGCTCTCAGCACTGCTCCTTACAATGGGAGCGGTGGGCCAGGACCCTGCCTACATGCAGGAGATGCCCTTGACCCCTCCCCTACGGTCAGGTACGAAGCCTGGTTTCTCCTCTTCACAATCTCATTCCCTGTGTCCCACCACTGTGGCCAGAGGTTGGGATTGTTTGTTTACAAATTCCACTGGTCATCAAATGGGACCCAAACTGGGAGCCAGAGACAGCAGGCTACTGCGAAGACTCAGCCAAAGCCACTGAAGCCACAGGTTAGGAAATTGTTCCCTTCCACTGCCATTACATGAGGGACAAGCCTTTTCCAAAGATGACATAGGATTAGCAGCCCGGTCATATTTCACCCCTTGGCACAATCCCTGTCCCTACAGCTTAGAGGCATTTGATTTTCCAATAAACTGATTTCGGCCACTGAAAACCAACACCCCACCTCACTCTGCACACAGTTCCCTGGGAAATGCATGTAGGCCATGTTGCCAAATTATCAGGAATTAAGACAGTTTCTCTTTCCAGAGTTCAGGAGGCACAAGCATAAGGGAGTGAGTCTATTTACCAAAAAAAATTAAAAAAATAAAAAATCATAAACACACAAGCATTCTAAAGTAAGGACAGGAACGCTAGCCCCACCAGTTCGTGCAACCCAAGCTGAAAACTGGTGCTGCCCCACGAGATAATGAGCAACTCATCTGGCAATGCCAAGGGCTTCAGGGACGGAGGAAGTTGAATATTGCCACAAAAAAATAGAGTTATATTTGTATGTGAACACAACAACAAAAGGTGTCACCTTTTCCTGAGAGTCAGTCACATGATTTTTCCTTCACAAAAGGCTGGGTAATAGAAAGATTCTATGTGTAAATATGATGAGAGAACTTGACTTCCAATTATTATCAGTATAGAGACAGTAAGAGCTTGGTGACTTGAGGCGTCCACTTAGTGTTTGCTCCCAGGCAAGTTATTTATTCCCTATGAGACTCAATGTTCCCACCTGTAAAATGGGGCTGATACTGGGGTCCACCTCTGTTGGCTGGTGTTGGGATTAGGTGAGATCATACCTGCAAAGTACTTAAAACAGAGCCTGGCACAAGCAAAGTGCTCAGCAAATTTTTATCTCCATCATGGGTGTAGCATCTTACAAACAATGATTTCTATTTTGTTACCTACCAATCCCAGGTTTCAAATATGGGGATGATCCACTGCATTTAAATTCTTACTGTACATAAATATGAACAAAGCTCAGTTCCAAGCCCTGCCCCAGTGAGTAATCTCCTTCTCTTCTCATACTATTCCCACCCAAAGACACACAATGCCAAAAATCTCATGTGTGTGCATGCGTATGCACATGTTTCATTTACTTTTTACCTGTTAATAGTTTTAAATTAAGTTGTCCACAGGGAATATGAATGGTGAATTCAAAGTGGAAGTTTGAAGCATATGCTGTAAATAAGTGAAAATCCTCAAAATAATGGGAGAACTATTTTTCACTTGCACACTTTTTAATCTTTTGAACTTTATAACACGTACACATACTCTCATTAAAAAATAAGGCCTGGACTTAACGCTAACAAAACCCATAGCAAAAAAAAATTTTTACTTCTTTATTTTCTCAGTTTATTCAATAAAGTGACAAATAACTGTAATAGGGAAGAACTTTTTATTCTACTACAGGTTACTCACTAAAGGGATGTTAAAGTATGCATAATGGTCCATCTCTGGGAACCCTGCCTCCCAGGTAACAGGCATTAAGCTAAAATACCTTTGTTTAGCTCACAGGAAACATCCTGGCCAGGCCCACCTATGAATGATAGCAGCAAGGAGAAAATGAACACATCCCCTCCAGAGGCTGACCGGAACCAGGAAATGTTTGGCTTTATTCCCTCCTGTTTTAGAACAAAAGAAGTCTGAATTCTAACTCAGGCAAGATGGTTCTTTGGGACACGAGTCCACCATCTTCTCGTTCTGCTGGTTTTCCTAATAAAGTCACTCTTCCTTGCCTCCACAACTCATCTCTTGATTTATTGGCATGTTGTGTGGTGAGCAGTGTGCGCTTGAACTTGGTAACAAAATGATAAACTTTATATAACTTAGCATTTGTATACTTATTTTCTAGACAATTTGTAGAAATGAGAAGTGGCTTTGAAAAGCTTGTTCATCTCAAAGATAATGCTAGTTTAAAGAAAGGTGCTTGCTAGTCTTCCAGGATTGAACTATTATTTTTCCTAAAGATAAAAAGGAAAAGAAAAAGATTTCTGACACAGCCCATAAAGAAGCCCTCAATAAAATTTATAATTAGCTTTAATGATAGAGAGGACTTCACAAATATTTGACTCATTAAGCAGATATTTTCTCAAGGCTGAATACTTTCAATAAACAACTCCAGAGGCTTCCCTGGTGGCGCAGTGGTTGACAGTCCGCCTGCCGATGCAGGGGACACGGGTTCGTGCCCCGGTCCGGGAAGATCCCACATGCCGTGGAGCGGCTGGGCCCGTGAGCCATGGCCGCTGAGCCTGCACGTCCGGAGCCTGTGCTCCGCAACGGGAGAGGCCACACAACAGTGAGAGGCCCGCGTACAGCAAAAAAACAAACAAACAAACAAAAAAAACAACTCCAAGGCGAAGCTGAAGATGCTTCTCATGTATCTGATGAGATTTCTGCCCTGGAAAGGAAGCCTGTGAGTCTGATGAAGTGAAGGACGACTGGGATTACAAACCTTTGAGACTGTGAGTTAATTTTCATGTGATGCAGGTTCAGGGCTGGAAGCAAAATAAAATGCACTATATAAATAATCAGACTTCATCGAGAGATTTTCCAAGGGAGTAAAGGACACTGCCCTAGGACTTCCAGGAATTTTCAGACCACAGTTTGGTAGAAGTAACCTCACTGGTGAAAATTTTTCTTCAAAAGAAGTTTGAAAATGTTGCCCCAAACCCACTTCGATTAGCATTTAGATCACTGCTCTGTTCAAAACAGTGAACAAGCTTGCTGTTTATGGGCTCATATTTATGACTGGATTGGATCTAAAAATAAAAGACATGGGAGAGAATTACTGGTGCCGTGAGCCTCACCTGAACGATGAGCTCTCTTCAAATCTGCTCATTTCTCCCAAATTGATAGATAATGCAACAGCACCTGCCACTGACCAAGGAGACTCCAAGAAGCCTTTATTGTTCATTTCCTTTATTTTTCTGATGAAACGTAGTTCTTCAAAGCACTACTTTATGTATCAAAAGAATTATGATTACATATTGCAGTGGAACTTGGAGAAATTTTTAACATCAAACATGAGATTTCAAAGGAATTTCATGCTTGTGCGTGGCTACTTTGGGCCCCACCAGAAATTTTCAAAAGGCTGACTCCTCAGATATCAAGGGATATTTGGGCAGAAAAGTTACAGGAAGCACTGCAAGATTTGGGTAGTGACTTATTGAATTTGAACCTGTATTTTCAAGTAATTTCAAGTAAGGCGTGTCTTTCATTTCTTTCTTTAGTATTTCTTCCTTGATTCAATATGTAGTTATGGAGCACTTCCTCTGTGCCGGGCAATGAGTCAGGGGTGACCTCAGGCTAGGGGCGTCACCACCAGAATCCTTCCTTGCTTCATGGGCACTGCTGGAAGAGCCTTCCTCGGGGGTGCTTGGGAGGAGTCGATGAGATCCATCCATGCATATTTTTATGTTCAGATGTGCAAGCACCCTCACTCATATAAGGGTTTTATAAACAGTTCAATGCAGAAAGCCAGGGTAGCATGTGCTCATCAGCATGGGATCTGGGGTCAGAGTGTCTTGGTTTGAAACCTGGTTCCATGACCTGCCAGCTGTGTGCCAGAGTGCAAATCACGCAATTGCTCTGAAAAATTAGGATAATCCTAGTACCTAGCCCATTTGATTGATGTGAGAATTAAATGAGATATTTGTATGTATATACACACATATGTATATATATGCACACACATATGTAAACACACACATGCATGTATGTATGTGTGTGTGTATGTATATATATATATATATATAGTTTAAAGTAGTGCTGACACACAGGAGCTTAACAAACTTGATTCACTGTCACTGCTTTTAGTCATCTGCCCTTCTGTATGACCTGGCCCTTCTGGGTAGCTAGTCCAGTAACCAGCTCTGGCTGAAGAGCACCCCGGGGAGGTGCCTTCGGTGAACGTCATTCTCGATTACCAGTTGGACCACATCACTCCCAAGCTTCAACCCATCAATGACTGACACCAGCCGGAGCCTCAGGAAGTGCTCCCTGCCGAGCTGACCAGCTCAGGCTCTGCCCACCCAGGCCTCTCAGTAGGAGCCTGTCTGCCCAGTGCCTCCAGCGTTCCTCTTCTCTGGGCTAATGTCTATTTGTCCCACAAATCATATTTGCGTGTCCCAGAGGAAGCCTTGCCAGCCTCCTCTGTGTCCCCTGCTCTGCCCCCCACCTTAGTCTGGGCTGGGTGCCCTCCTCAGAGGTTCCGCCCGCCACTGTGTGGTGTCCTGTCCTGGGTCCCCTCTCCCCCTCGGACTGCAGTAATTTGGCCCCTAGAGTGGTTGTCTCTTCCACCCAGGGAATCTGCTCAGGTGCAGGCAAAGGGTCCCACCCATCCTTTTCTTCCCGGGGCTGGCACACTTCTTGGCCCAGAGTGTTTTGAAAGAACGAAGGGCCAACTCAAGTGCTCTAAAAAGTAAAACTCCTAATTGTTTTAAGACAATGGTTTATTTTGAACCCACAATGGTATTTTCCTGCTTATGCACTTTCAAGCTCACTGGGTTATACTCTGAAATGCCTTTTATTTTCTACAGATCTACATCATCCTCAAAGGATGGAGATTTGTCACCACTAAGTATAAATGAACACCTGGTTTCAAAATCAATTCCCTCAGATGAAAGAAAGAGGAATGAGGCACCTAAAAGGCCCCAGGCACAGTTAAATCCTTTATGAACTTTTTCTCATGGAATTTGCATCTCATGGAATTTGTGAAGTAGGTGTCATCAGGCCCATTTTACAGATTAGGAAATGGAAGTCCAAAAAGCTAAGTCACATGTCCAAGTCCACCAAGATGGAAGATAGAAATTCTTGGCAATTCAACTCAGGCTTGCATTTGTGGAATGATTCTGCCACTTGCAAGTGTGGCTACTTGGAAAGAAGCAACATTCATCAGTCTGTATAAAATATGGCATTGACAGTGCCTTGTACATATGCAGTAGGGGACTTACATATTCAGCTGTTGAATGAATACAAAACATTGCACAACATTATCTTATATCCCTATGCACAATGTGTACAGACACACATAATTTCAAGTCTGTACATACATACACAATGAAAAAGAGATTTATTGAACCATATGGGAGGGGGGAAAGAACCCTGACTCAAATTTCTGCCAAGTCTGTAAGTTTAGAAATGGTAATTCCATTTACCATATGGGAGGGGGAAAAAAACCCTGACTCAAATTTCTGTCAAGTCTGTAAGTTTAGAAATGGTAAGGTAATTCCATTTACTTTTAGTGGATTGTTAAAAATTTCCTTACATTGTTGGATAGCTCCTTTTCTCTCAGGTAGATCTGGAATCTGAGGGCAGATGACCCCACATAGAGCAACATAAAAACATTTGTTGAAATACAATGAAATGGTTCCAAACCACCATGCTCTTATGTGACAGTTCCATTTTCCGCCTGGTCTATCGTCAGCTCTGCTCTGGGATGTTGGCATCTGTCTCACCAAGGTCCACATGACTCAGTTTGTGGGGGGATGTAGGCAAATAGATGATCTATTACACACTAGCTGAGGAAGGACTGTGATAATGCGTGAATGACACTTGTACAATAGGTTTGTAAAGAACTTGCTCCTTTCATTGCCTTCAAAGAAGCCCAGCCAGCCCACAGAGGCTACTCTGGTATAGGGTGACCTTCCTTAACAAATATAGCACAGTGCTTATAAACCCAGATTCCACAGCCGGAATGCCTGCGGGCAAAAGCTAGTCAATGACTGTGTGAATGAACAATGGACCCCAGTAAATACTCTGCATTACACTGAACAGTCCCTTTATTCCTATTTGACCAGGGCTGCTGCTGCTACTATTACTACCACTACTGTTACGACTGGAACTACTACACTTCCTCCTCCTTCCCCCTTCCTCCTCTTTCTACCTCTCCTCCCCCTCCTTCCTCGTCTTCATTTGCATTTTGTTATGTTTGTTACTATTTGTGTCAAAATGATACAGAGGAGTAGTTCCAAGAATCAAATTGTGCTGAAAGTTTTGTTACAATATAGCGACAATCCCTATCACTTTCTCCTTGATTTCTCCCTCTCCGTCCATTTCTCTCTCCCAGGCTATAATTTTGGTATTTAGCTCCTTATCTTGAAATGACCGATGTACAGGACTCCTTGACTTTTCAATTTCCGGCTCTATCTGCTGGCTTCCCACTATGGAAGATGAGTATGTAGCAGTCTTTCCTTTGTGTGTCCCCGCAAGACACACTCATCTTCCCATTTCCTCACTTCCCCTAATGGGGTATTGTTGTAGTTTTGGTTAGGTCAATTTTTAGGGGTTAGGTGATTATGACTACGCATGCTACGCAGAGATGATTCATGTAGCAAATTGTATGATATGCAATGTCCTGTCCAACACTTTCATTCCCTGGAGTTAAAAATTATCTTCTATTTATTGCTGAGTTTTTTCCCTGAACTTCTCATTTATTCAACTTCAGATTCTTTGCCAAATAAATAAATATCTCAAGGCAGCCAGATGTCTTAGGAATTCTATCAGCTCGCTCTTCCTAAAGAAGTCTCTCCCAGGGACTTCTGATCCGACTCCAATCAGAACTGGTCATGGTCTACACCGCAGGCACAGCTGACATCCTTGACCCACCCATCATCCGGAAGATTTCCTTTGCCTCTCTCTTCTTTGCTGGAGCTCCAGCTTTCCGTATTCCATTTCTTCCTCCTTGATTTAGTCATTCATTTTAGTGGAGTCCATGTCATTTTCTAACAGCTACTTGAGAAAAGGTATATGAGAAGTATATTTTTTGAGACCTTGAACTTGTGAAAACGTACATCTCACATCTGATTGATAAGCATGTTTCCACTGCCTTCTGGTGTTTGATAATCCCAAACTATTGTTCTACAGTGCAAGCTTATTGGATCCAAAGTTTGTTTTGATGTATGTCTGTTTCTAGTCACTGTATCCTTGATGGACCCTTCAGTCTGGAAATTCATATATTTCAGGTCCAGGAGATTTTCTTTATTTCATTGATGATTTCTTCCCCTATGTTTATGTTTTCTCACTTTTCTTTCTTCCCTCCCTTCCTTCCTTCCTTCCTTTCTCTCTCTCTCTCCCTCTTCCTTCCTTCTCTCTCTCTCTGATACTGAACTTACTGTACTGGCCCTCTAATTTTCTTATGTTTTCTTTTTGTCTTTTTATTCTACTGTGCACAGGATATCTTCAAGCTTTATCTTCCAACACATTTATCTTTTGAATTTTTCATTTCTACATTCATATTTTTAATTTATAAGAGCTCTGATCTGATGTTTGTCCTTTGAATTTTAAATACACATAGTACTTCTTATTTTACGATTGCAAACATCTTTTCATCCCGCTGAAAATACTGATCATAGCTCTTTTCATAGTGTCTTCTCCTGGCAGAGTCTCTGTTTATTCCAAGCCTTTTTTCTTTTTCCATTTGACTGCGTGGCTCTCACTCTTCATGTTAGAAGATTTCTCTGGATGTCTGATAATCTTTAGTCATCACTAACTTAGTTGGGAGCTTATAACAAATGAGCAGGGCTTGCTGACCCTGAACTATGCTCCAAGGGTCTTGGGGAACTTCTGATGTCTAAATCTCTTTCCTCTTGGCTCAGCCAAACCCCCACTGAAATCATTCAGGTGTCCATTCAGGAGGAGGAAGGCCTGAGCCCAGCTGGAAGTGGGGAGGGTGTGTTATCTGAGCATCTGGTATGGATGCATCTACTTAGTCGTGCTATTTTCAGTACCATATCCCAACTCAAGAGGCTTGATGTCTTTCAGTCCAGACACTCTCTATTTTACTCTCCTGAGGGAACAAACCTTCAGTCTTCTGCTTGGAAGAGGAAGGGACAGCCATCCAGTTATTCAGGATGGGTAAGCAGATTGGGGGTTCTCAATACATCCTAAAAGGCTTTCAAACAATGAACCTCATTTTAGCCTCTCTTTTACCCCCTCTTCCTCCTTCCATCGATACTGATGACTCCCCATTCCTGAGCCTTGCGGGGGATTCTTTAGTGCCTATCAATTCATGGTTCTTCTCAGGGACAACTCAAAATTCAGTTTCTGGCGTCCTAAGCCATTTACTACTCTACATCTTCTTTCTAATCCCCCGCCCCACCATGTTTTGCTATAGTCTCCTCTTTAGTTTTCCCCATCCTTGTGAATTTACCATTTTTCAAACCCTCCTTACTGTCAATTTATGGAGATTTTAGAAAGGAGGAACTGTAAGTGTGTGTGTGCACGTGTGTATGCTTCATCTACCGTCTTTAGTCTCAAGCTCAAGATTTTGTCTTTCCCAAGTCCTCCAAAACTGTATAAGTTAGAAGAAGATCCACTAGGCACAGTGCAAGACGATGGGTGAACAGATTTGGAGCTACTCACGCTGGCCCCCTCCTCTGTGGTCAGAGATAGGACTTTATTAATGAAACCATTGCTTTCTTTCTTTCTTTTTTTTTTTTTTTTGCGGTACGCGGGCCTCTCACTGTTGTGGCCTCTCCCGTTGCGGAGCACAGGCTCCGGACGCGCAGGCTCAGCGGCCATGGCTCACGGGCCCAGCCGCTCCGCGGCATGTGGGATCTTCCCGGACCGGGGTACGAACCCGTGTCCACTGCATCGGCAGGTGGACTCTCAACCACTACGCCACCAGGGAAGCCCAAACCATTGCTTTCTGAAGCCTCTCACTGGCCTCCTGCCTCTGCAGTCAAACTTGCCTTGCTCACCAGGTTGGATGTGGTGGTGCTGTGCACAGGCAGGGAGAAGCAAAGGCCCTGAGGAAGCAGCAGAAACTCAGAGCTTATATCCAAAGCCCAGAGCCAGCACTGAAGCTTCCCAAGAGGAAGAAATCCTCCATGATACACAGCACTGATTTCAAAGTAAGGAAAGGAATAGAGAAGAATCCCTCACATTCCCATCTCATGCCACTGTGATTTTTCTAACCTGACGCTAGAGGGACAGAACATTCCAGCCTCCCAAAGACACACCAGAATGGAGAAGCAAAGGCCGACCACCAGCCATGTCTCTAAGCAGTGGGGTACCAAGAGAGGAGGTTACACAGGCAGTGGGATTGTTCCACCTCGATGCACGTGACAAGGGAGTAGGTAGAGAAGGTAAAAGCAATAAAGCTGTTCTGCTTTTTATGATCTCCATGTACTGCCACTTCTAAAGAATGTCAGTGAGAAAATACTCTCGATGGTCGCAGACTCCTCCCATCACACCCTACCCCCCAGCATCCCTCCAGCAGCCTGGTTACCTGTGGATGATGTGATACCTCTGCAGATACTCCAGGGCGAGGGCTAGCTCGCAGATGTAGAGCTTCACGGCCCCCTCTGTGAAATGTACATTCTGTTGCAGGTGATAACGTAGATCCCCTCCCAGCAGTAGGTCCACCACCATGAACATGTCCTCCTCGTCCTGGAAGGAGTACCTAGGAGCACCGAGGGGCAGAGAAAGTTAGGGATGGAGATGGCTCCAATGCCCTCAAGACCAATGCCCCCATTTTACAGAAGAGCAAACTGAGGCTCAGAGAGAGGCACTGATGCTGCCCAAGTTACAGTGTTCTATGACACAGCACCAGTCCTCTGGCTGACAAATGGCACTTGAACCAATACTGGACTCCAACATGTTACTTTGTTTTTAGCATATGTTTTAATTAGATGTTGTCGGGACTTAAGTAGCTGGTCTCCAAAGCTGCAGCCCCTTCTCCACTCATTACCCTGTCCTCCCCACACATGCCGCTCCCCACAAGGATCTTGTTTCTGCAGCCCTTGAAGGCAGTGATGCTCTGGTAAGACACATCCAGGCTTTAAGGGAACTGGCACTTTCTACTCACGTTGCTTCTCAGAACCTGGCCAGAGCCCAAGCCCTATGGAGAGGCCACGAGAAGGAAAACCAAGGCGCTCTGTTCAAGAGCCCCAGCTGAGCACTCAGTGACAGCCAACGCCAACCAGTAGCCGTGAGAGTGAGCCACCTTGGGAATTTGGATATTCTGCTGCAGTCCCAGCTGACATCACATGGAGCAGAAGAGCCGCCCCGATAAGCCCAGTCAACTTATAGAGCATGAGATAATGAAATGGTTGTATTTTGAGCCACTAAGGTTTTGAGTGTATTTTCCCCACAAAGCAACAGAAGTTGCACTTAGTCCTTTTAAGGGCTGAAGCACCAACATAAAAAGCCTGAGAATGGCGTTAAACAATTGTAAACTAGAATCACGTCATAAAATGTCGTCACATTCCATACAGAACCATGAACTGTAATAAGGGCATCACAGAATGACAGGATGTTGTCTTGGATGCTTAGATCTGTGTCTCAGATCCTCGACTATTAGACCTGGGCCAGCCAGGCCATTCCCCTTGTTTGACAGAAGAGGGAAGAAGGGCCTCAGTGAGCCACCGTCAGGGTGAAAATAAGACTCAGAACCCCCACTCTCATCGAGCTCTTACAACCACACACTGCTGAGATGCTGCTGTAACATGTACTTGCTGTGTTTCCCTGACCTGAGCATGCAGCCCTGAGGAGGGAGCCCGACTCAGCCACAGAAGAGGTGACAGGCCATGTGCTTACGGGATGAGGGATTCCAGGGGTGGAAGGAACCTTAAATGCCATCTAGTCCCACCCGCCCTGTATTACAGAGACTGGGATCCAGAGAGAGAAGAAATGGCTGCCCAAGTGTCACAGTTCTCCTTGTATGTCTCACCTGCTGTTTATACGGGTCAGGATCAAAGCAAGGAGGAGGGGGGTGATATATTGTGACCCCAAACTGTAAATTTACCAGATGTTTACAGAGTACCCGTCCTGTGACAGGCATTGGGTGGTGTGCTGGGGACACTGGGACAAAGCAATTGTCCTCACTCTGAAGGGGCACACAGTCCCCTAGGAGAGAAGGGCTAAGTCAACAGTCAGTGGTCATGCAGGGGGACAGGGGCTCTAGAAATCTCTCTGGGGTGCAGTGGGCATGTGGAGGGAGGAAGTCAACTCTCCAGCAACTGAGGTGGGTGGAAAGGTCTTTGCAGATGAAGGGTACCCTGGGTCTGGGACACACAGGGACTGTGACCCAGACAGAAGGATAGCATGAACCTTCTGGTGCTGGGAGTCCAGGACTCTGTAGGGTCTTGGGGACAGCACCTCCCATCCCCCCAGTTTCAGCATCTTAGCCACTGACAATCCAAGGGTGATAATGCAGACCGGCTTCTTCCATTCTCTTTCAGGCTCACTTCAGGGCTGGAGCCGTGGCTGCCTGCCCTGGCAGGAAAGAGGTGGTCCAGGGGCTTGTGGGGGTGTCCAGGGCCGCCTGGAGGGCAACAGCTGGACTTTATATTTGGTTCAGGACAAGTATGAGCTGTGTGGTGCGCGATCACTGCTCCAATTGATGCATCGCAGGAGTTGGATGCTCGTGAAGAGGTTAGAAAATAAAGCTTGCCCAGGAGCCTTGCCCAAGGTAGGCTCCCAGCCTGGAGGCACTGGCCTTTTCCAGACACTATTTTTTCTGGGTGGACTATCTGGGCCCATGTGAGGATGGAGAGAATCAAACAAAGATGCTCTGGACACACTGGAGCGTGGAGCAGGTAACAAAGGGCCTCCTTAGCGAACACTGTAAAAGCCACGCTTCAATCTGTCTTTCAACATGGTCATAGCCATCCGTATTAACCTTTTCTCTTTCATGGCAATTTTAGAATAAATGTATCTGGTTTCTTGAAAAACTCTGACTTTTGTTGGAATTATGTTTAATTTACAAATTAAAGAGAATTAGCATTTTTACGATGCTGGAACTTTCCAACCTTTCCATGAACATGAAATATCTATTTATTCTGGTCTTCTTTTTATGTTTGTCAATTAAATTTTATAATTTTCTACTTAAGGGCCTGGCATGTATGCATTTTTTTATGACTTTAACTTTTTATTCTATATTGGAGCATAGGTGATTAACAACGTTGTGACAGCTTCAGGTGCACAGCAAAGCGACTCAGCCATACACGTACAGGTATCCATTCTCCCCCAGACTCCCTCCCCATCCAGGCTGCCACATAACACTGAGCAGAGTATTCTGATATTTTAAAATAAATTTTATTGCTATTGTGAAGATAATCTTTTAAAGTAAGGTGCACTAAATGGTCATTGCTAGGGGAAAATACACTCCGGAATTGCTTATGTTTATCTTAAATCTAGCAGCTTGGCTGACTTCTTAGTTATTAGTTCTAATACCTTGCATATATTTTTTCCACTTATTACATGAAGATGATTATGTATTCTACAAAAAACTGCCATGTTTATACTCTTGCGATCCTTATGCTGTTTACTTTTTCTTGTTTTATTTTACTACCCAGGACCTCCAGTAAAACATTGATTATAAGAGGTGATGCTGGGCATTTTTATCTTGTTCTGGAATTTAGTAAACTGTTTCTCCAATAAGTAAATTGTTTGCTGTAGATATTTGATGGATATCATTTATCCAGTTAAGAAAGTTGCTTTCTAGACTGCTAAGAATTTTTATCGGATGGGTTCAAAGGTTTTATTTTATTTTTTTTACATTAAACTGTCTTTGCATTTCTAGTCTAAACCTTACTTGATAAACACACACATATATATATGTATATCTATATACATATATATGTGTATCTGTGTATTATATATAACATATATAATAATTAATAAATATATAAGTCTATATTTATAATATATATTTTAATTTATAACATATAATATAATAATGTATAATAAATATATATAAGTATATTATATATAACATATACTATATATATGTGTATATATATATATATATATTTTTTTTTTTTTTTTTACTGGGTTCAGGTTTATTCATTTAGGATTTTTGCATCAAACGTTCCAAGTGACACTGGCCTATATTTTCCTACCTTTGTCCTGACCCTGTTTTGGTATCATGGTAATACTGGCTTTGTATGATGAAGTGATTTTGTTCTGTCTATGTTCAAGAAGAGTGGGGCTTCCCTGGTGGCACAGTGGTTGCGAATCTGCCTGCCAATGCAGGGGACATGGGTTCGAGCCCTGGTCTGGGAGGATCCCACATGCCGCGGAGCAACTGGGCCAGTGAGCCACAGCTACTGAGCCTGCGCGTCTGGAGCCTGTGCTCCGCGACAAGAGAGGCCGCCATAGTGAAAGGCCCGCGCACCGCGATGAAGAGCGGCCCCCGCTCACCTCAACTAGAGAAAGCCCTCGCACAGAAACGAAGACCCAACACAGCAAAAATAAATAAATTAATTAATAAACTCCTACCCCCAACATCTTCTTTAAAAAGAAAAAAAAAAAGAAGTGTACAAGAGACATCATTTGCTTGTAGCAAGTCTGGTGTCAAAGCGCCCTCCATTCCCCCACTTAAAATTCACCTGGGACTCTCCCCCCTCACTTAAGGCACACCTGCTGGAGCCGTCTGATGGTTCCTGCTCCCCACTCTCAACAAAAGATGACAACATGACTAGAAAGTTTACGCGCGTCCTCTGGCCACTGGTGTTGGTTCATCAGGCCCCCTCAGAGTGCTCCTGGGGTCAGTGTGTGGATGAGGACCTTGCTCTAGGTGTGCTCAGCTAGAAGCTGTAACTGAGGCTGTCTAGATCCTGTGGCCCAAAATGAAGTTAAGACCCATCTGTAGAGTGAAGCTGCAGAGAGTCAAGCAGGGCTGAAGGGCTGAAAACAGAGAGAGGCCCTGCTGGAGGTGAGGGCTCCAGCCTGGGCGGAAGAGCGGTCTGTCCCTGAACTTCCTATTTACATAGGCAATGACTGTACTTTTTGATTTAAGCTACTTAACACTGTGTTTCTGTCACTTGGAATTGAAAGAGTCATCTGATGCATCTTTCCACGTATTTGCTACTGGAGATAAGGGTTTAGATGCTCAGAAAGAAATGACAGGAATCAGCTGTAATACGCTCCTACAGATGCTCAGTTTGTATTCTCATAGTTGATGGACTATTGAAACGCCGTGTTAATGACCAGTGAGTTCTTGCACCCTCAATTCACAGCTAAACTGTCAAAGGGAATCTCATTCAGTATTCCATCAGAACTTTTTGGAGGAGCAACATGAATTTTCAGGGGAGAAACTTGCAGACCAGAATGAATTCTAAAGAGAAAATCCCAAATGCAAAGATATCGATAATTTAGGCAATAACTCAGATTATGGATTTTTCTCGCTGCAGATCCATCGTCACCCTGGACCATGGACCCTATATTCTCCAGGAGACTCAATGTTATTATCGGAGAACAGAGAATGACCTTGCATTGATCTCTCTGTAGTTTTGTGCCGTTCCACAGCTCTGTGCCATTGTCTCTTTTGCTTCTTATTGGACTGGAATTATAATTATGTTCTCATGATGCCGTTGCATATTGTCATGGAAATGATGGAGATCACAAATGAAAAACCTGCACTTGATTGCAGTAATGCTGACCATGGAGAAATCTGGATAATTAGGCTCAGTATGCAAGATCAAAGAAGGTCAGGAGCTGGGATGGCATCAGTCCTGGCCTGGACATTGACATAGGCCAACATGAAGAATCCAACATCCTTTGGGTTTTTAAAAAAATGTACTAATTTCCTACCTTATTCCAAAACGGACTAAAAGTGACTTGCAAAATACATATAACATAATACAATTAAAAATAAGTAAGCCACAGACCAAGTCAAAGAATAATAAAGGAATACAAGAAAATGGTTGCAGGCAAAAATACCCCAATCCATGCCCAAAGAACTTGCCCGCTTGCCTGAAGTAGGCCATCAATGCATTTCTAACCTTCCCAGCAACCAGAGCAAAGTGAGAATCACGACCAGCTTCATGATTCAAGGGTCAAGGTGAAAAAACAAATCACTTGTTTATTTTTATGTTTCATTGTTTATTGCTGGTGCAGAAGCCAGAGGGAACTCTCTCCCACTGGATTCTTATAAAGACGACATTCTGTAACGTGGTGATCAATGAGCTATCTAAAATAGCTCTGAACAGAGTTGCAAGTTTAACGGGATTTTTGTATGATGTTCCTCAAGATAGACTGAATGCATCCAGTCCAATTCCGTTAAAGCAGTGCTACATGGGGCGACAGCAAAGTGGTCTGGGCGTCATGCTCACAGGTGAGCTTTCTTAATAAAAGAGATGCTGGTGAATGGCCTCAGGGACTACTTCACAAATATGAGCTCATGCACACACCAACAAACACCCAGTAGGCGTCTACTACGCATCCAGCCCTGTGCCAGAAGCTGGGATTCAGTGGGAGGAGTTGCCCCAATAGGTCACCAGAGTTTGCGATAATCATAAGGGGTCTGGAGTTTGATGTCCTGTGCCAGGACAAGTGCCCCCTGATGATCCATTGCTGCATTTCCATTTTTTGCCCTTGGCCATGGACTTAACAGTCCCAGAGACACTCATTGTTGTCACTCTCTCATCCCTACCTGCTCCCTCACAATGCTCCCTAATCCCACCTCTCTACTCTTATCCATCATCCCCTTGCCAGTTTAGAGCAGTGGTTTCCAACCAGTGTTCCAGTGGGGACATCTGATGACATCCGGAGACATTTTTGGTTGTCACACTGGAAGGGATGCTACTGGCATCTAGTGATTAGAGGCCAAGGATGCTGCTAAACATCCTACAATGAACAGGATGGCCCCATGACAGAGAATGATCTGCCTCGAATGTCCAGTTAGAGCATCTCCAGCGCTCCCTCTCACTTCACCTCGCCTTGCCCAGTACCTGGTCTCTTCAACCCATGGTGTGTTATTAATGGCTGGGGAGGCATGGAAAGGAAAGGGACCTTCTGCAGGAAATCCTAAACCTTCTTAGTCTTCCAGCAGCGCAATGCCACCAGACCACTGGAAACAAATGCCTTTCTCTACTTTTCCTGAGGCAAAAGGAGTCAACTGCTCAGAGATGACTCCGTGGGATGGTCATTCTGGAAGCCCTGGCAGCAGGACAAGCCACGTGTCTCCAACATTCATCTCCTCTGTCCTTAATCTGTCCACCCACAGGGACGAGGAGCCGAGAGTCTCCTAAGACCATTTTCTGTCCAATTTGATCTTCGAGGGGGAGCAGATAGAGAGGGGGGCTCACCCACCATGCTCACTTCCAGCGATTCTCAGAGACTTAATATCCAGCAAGAGAGGGACTAGAAATACCCTCTAGACTAAGAAATCCAACAATGGGATGCTGGGCCTTCTGTTAGCTCATACAGACAAATAAAAAGGAGCTTATCAAACCTGAACTGTGCTTGATACATATGCCTTTAATAACATTCACAGTAATACGCTGTTTTTAAATTTTTTAATTTGACTTCGGCCACAAAAGTCATCAAGCCATTCGAGCACGCTAGCCCTCACTGCTCTCACACTAGACTGATTCTGGCCCTGTCTCTGTCCCAGGAGATTACCGGTTAGTTTCCATCCGCTGCCTGTAAGCCAAGTGCCATCGACGGGAGACTCTCAAATGCCATCCAGCTCCCCGGGCCAAGGTAGTTTAGGGCAGGAGAAATTGTGGGATGATGCAAAGGCAAGATGCAAGTCCACGGTCCTCCCCACCTGCCAGCTACGCAGTGGGATTTGCAGACCCTAAAGTGTCATCTCTTTGTGTCAGTGCAGGACACTGTTCTTGTGGCTTAATGGTTTAATTTATAGATTAAATCTGTGCTCGCTTCTGCTTACTTCTAAAAGTTTTGCGGTGTCTAACAAAGTAAGACTGATGGATGCGATGGAGAGGAAAAATGTGGAACAAGGGAGAGGCGAATGTTTTGTTCCCATGGACAAACTGATTGCGAGCATGGTTCAACCTCCTTCACGGGACAGAGCAACAAAGGCAATGCAGAACAGACAACCCACTCTCACCGTCTGATTGAATGAGATGGAGCCAAACATCTCCCCTTGGGCTAAATTCCAAAAGAAATGTATAATTTGCATTCTTTACAAAGAGGAGGCATGGAGTAAGAAATCGGAAGCAAATAATGGTAACTCACACTTGTGGAGTGTTTCCTATGCACATTCCAATATTCATGAGAGATATTGGTCTGCAGTTTTCTTTCACTGCACTGTCTTTTAAAAAATTATTTATTTATACAGTAGGTCTTTGTTGGTTATCTGTTTTAAATACAGCAGTGTGTACATGTCAATCCCAAACTGCCAATCTATCCCTCCCTTCCACCCTTCCCCCTGGTAACCATAAATTCAGCCTCTAAGTCTGTGAGTCTGTTTTTCTTTTGTAAATAAGGTCACTTGTATCATCATATTTTTTTTAGATTCCTCATAGAAGTGATATCATATGATATTTGCCTTTGTCTGACTTACTTCACTTAGTATGATAATATCCAGGTCCATCCATGTTTCTGCAAATGGCATTATTTCATTCTTTTTAATGGCTGAGTAATATTCCATTGTATATATGTACCACATCTTGGTGGACATTTAGGTTGCTTCCATGTCTTGGCTATTGTAAACAGTGCTGCAATGAATATTGGGGTGCATGTATCCTTTTGAACCATGTTTTTCTCTATATATATGCTCAGGAGTGGGATTGCTGGATCATATGGTAGCTCTATTTTTAGTTTTTGAGGAACCTCCATATTATTCTCCATAGTGGCTGTATCAGTTTACATTCCCATCAACAGTGCAGGAGGGTTCCCTTTTCTCCACACCCTCTTCAGCATTTATTTTTTGTACACTTTTTAATGATGGCCATTCTGACTGATATGAGGTGATATCTCATTGTAGTTTTGATTTGTATTTCTCTAATAATTAGCGATGTTGAGCAACTTTTCATGTGCCCCTTGGCCATCTGTATATCTTCTTTGGAGAAATGTCTATTTAGGTTTTCTGCCAATTTTTTGATTGGGTTGCTTGGTTTTTGGATATTGAGCCACATGAGCTGGTTGTAAATTTTGGAGACTAATCCCTTGTTGGTCGCATTGTTTGCAAATATTTTCTCCCATTCTGTGGGTTGTCCGCAAATCAATCAGTGTGATACACCACATCAACATATTGAAGAATAAAAACCATTTGTTCATCTCAATAGAAGCAGAAAAACCTTTTGACAAAATTCAATACCCATTTATGATAGAAACTCTCCAGACAGTGGGCATAGAGGGAACATATCTCAACATAATAAAGATATATGACACACCTACAGCTAACATCATACGCAATTGTGAAAAGCTGAAAGGATTTCCTCTAAGATCAAGAACAAGACAAGGATTTCCACTTTTGTCATTTTTATTCAACATAGTTTTGGAAGTCCTAGCCACAGCAATCAGAGAAAAAAAAAGAAATAAAAGGAATACTAATATGAAAAGAACAAGTAAAACTGTCACTGTTTGCAGATGACATGATACTATACATAGAGAATCCTAAAGATGCTACCAGAAAACTATTGGAGCTCATCAATTAATTTGGTAAAGTTGCAGGATACAAAATTAATACACAGAAATCTGTTGCATTTCTATACACTAACAAAGAAAGATCAGAAAGAGAAATTAAAGAAACAACCCCATTTACCATCGTATCAAGAAGAACAAAATAACTAGGAATAAATTTAACTAAGGAGACAAAAGACCTGTACTCCAAAAACTATAAGATGCTGACGAAAGAAATTGAAGACAACACAAACAGTTGGAAAGATATACCATGTTCTTGGATTGGAAGAATCAATATTGTTAAAATGACTGTTCTACCCAAGGTAATCTACAGATTCAGTACAATCCCTATCAAATTACCAATGGCATTTCTCACAGAACTAGATCAAAAAATCTTAAAATTTGTATGGAGACACAAAAGAACTCGAATAGCCAAAGCAATCTATTTTTTAAAATACATTTATTTATTTATTTTTGGCTGTGTTGGGTCTTCGTCACTGCGTGTGGGATTTCTCTAGTTGCGGGGAGCAGGGGCTACTCTTTGTTGCAGTGCACTGTCTTCTCACTGTGGTGGCTTCTCTTGTTGCGGATCACGGGCTCTAGGTGTGTGGGCTTCAGTAGTTGTGGCACAAGAGCTCAGTAGTTGTAGCTCACGGGCTCTATAGAGTGCAGGCTCAGTAGTTGTGGCAC
Source organism: Delphinapterus leucas (assembly GCF_059928025.1). Taxonomy (NCBI): domain Eukaryota; kingdom Metazoa; phylum Chordata; class Mammalia; order Artiodactyla; family Monodontidae; genus Delphinapterus; species Delphinapterus leucas. The sequence goes on from NC_143133.1 coordinate 36,685,670, forward strand.
ATGGGCTTAGCTACTCCGTGGCATGTGGGATCTTCCTGGACTAGGGCTCAAAACCGTGTCCCCTGCATTGGCAGGTGGATTCTTAACCACTGCACCACCAGGGAAATCCCCCAAAGCAATCTTGAGAAAGCAAAACGGAGCTGGAGGAATCAGGATCCCTGACTTCAGACTATACTACAAAGCTACAGTAATCAAAACAGTATGGAGGTGGGTCAAAAAGGATCTGGCTGTGCTTTATGTCATAGAGTGTTCTGCCTATGTTTTCCTCTAAGATCCTTTTTGACCCATCTCCTAGAGAAACGAAAATAAAAACAAAAATAAACAAATGGGACCTAATGAAACTTCAAAGCTTTTGCACAGCAAAGGAAATCATAAACAAGACCAAAAGACAACCCTCAGAATGGGAGAAAATATTTGCAAATGAAGCAACTGACAAAGGGTTAATCTCCAAAATTTACAAGCAGCTCATGCAGCTCAATAACAAAAAAGCAAACAACAATCCAAAAATGGGCAGAAGACCTAAATAGACTTTCTCCAAAGAAGATATACAGATTGCCAACAAACACATGAAAGAATGCTCAACATCATTAATCATTAGAGAAATGCAAATCAAAAGAACAATGAGATGTCATCTCACGCTGGTCAGAATGGCCATCATCAAAAAATCTAGAAACAATAAATGCTGGAGAGGGTGTGGAGAAAAGGGAACACTCCTGCACTGCTGGTGGGAATGTGAATTGATACAGCCACTATGGAGAACAGTATGGAGGTTCCTTAAAAAACTACAAATAGAGTTACATATGACCCAGCAATCCCACTACTGGGCATATACCCTGAGAAAACCATAATTCAAAAAGAGTCATGTACCAAAATGTTCTTTGCAGCTCTATTTACAATAGCCAGGAGATGGAAGCAACCTAAGTGTCCATCATCAGATGAATGGATAAAGAAGATGTGGCACATATATACAATGGAATATTACTCAGCCATAAAAAGAAACGAAATCGAGTTATTTGTAGTGAGGTGCATGGACCTAGAGTCCGTCATACAGAGTGAAGTAAGTCAGAAAGAGAAAGACAAATACCATATGCTAACACATATATATGGAATCTAAGAAAAAAAAATGTCATGAAGAACCTAGGGGCAAGACAGGAATAAAGGCACCAACCTACTAGAGAATGGACTTGAGGATATGGGGAGGGGGAAGGGTAAACTGTGACACAGTGTGAGAGTGGCATGGACATATATACACTACCAAACGTAAAATAGATAGCTAATGGGAAGCAGCCGCATAGCACAGGGAGATCAGCTCTGTGCTTTGTGACCACCTAGAGGGGTGGGATAGGGAGTGTGGGAGGGAGGGAGATGCAAGAGTGAAGAGATATGGGAACATATGTATATGTATAACTGATTCAGTTTGTTATAAAGCAGAGGCTGACACACCATTGTAAAGCAATTATACTCCAATAAAGATGTTAAAAAAATTAATTAATCAATTTAAAAAAACTTGGAAACTGTAACTTTGCTAAATTCATTTGTTCTAGTCGTTATTTTTCAGATTATGAGTGATTTTTCATATAAACAATCATGCCATTTAAAAAAGAAAAAAAAACAGTATGGTACTGGCACAAAAAACCATAAATATAGATCAGTGGAAAAGGATAGAAAGCCCAGAAATAAACCCATGCACCTATGGTCAATTAATCTACGACAAAGGAGGCAAGACTATACAATGGAGAAAACAGTCTGTTCAATAAATGGTTCTGGGAAATCTGGACAGCTGCATGTAAAAAAATGAAACTGGGACATTTGTTAACACCATACACAAAAATAAACTTAAAATGGATTAAAGACCTAAATGTAAGACTGGATACTATAAAGCTCTTAAAGGAAAACATAAGGCAGAACACTCTTTGACATAAATCGCAGCAATATCATTTTTGATCTGTCTCCCAGAGTAATGGAAATAAAAACAAAAATAAACAAATGGGACCTAATTAAACTCAAAAGCTTTTGCACAGCAAAGGAAACCACAAACAAAATGAAAAGACAATGCACTGCCTTTATCTGCCTTTGGTATCAGGGTAATACAAGTTCACAAATTGAATTGGGAAGTGTTCACTTCTCTTCTGTTTCCTGGAAGAGACTGTATAAAATTCTTTAAATTTAATTCTTTAAATATTTGTTAGAAGTCTCCTGTGAAACTATCTGGACATGGAACTCCATTTTTCAGGAGCTTTTAAATTATAAATTCAATTTATATAAAAACGATAGAATTAAGTTAATTTTTTCTTGGTTAAGTTTTGGTAGTTTGTGGATTTTGAGGAATTGGTCCATTTCTTCTAAGTTGTCAAATTTATGAGTATAAAGTTGTTCACAGTATTCCTTTATTATCCTTTTAATGGCTGCAGAGCCTGTAGTGATAGCTTCTGTTTCATTCCTGATTTTCTTAATTTGTATCTTCTCTCAGTTTATAGTTTTCAGTCTTGCTAGAGTTTTATCAATTTTTTTTGAAGAACCAGCTTGTTGTTCCAATTGATTTTTTTTCTATTGCTTTTCTCTTTTCAATTTCATTGATTCTACTCTATTGTTTCCTTCTTTTTGTTTGCTTCAGGTTTATTTTTCTCTTTGTTTTTTAGTTTTTTGAGATCAAGACTAGATTAATTTGAGACCTTTCCCCTTTTCTAATGTAAGCATTAAGAGCTATAAATTTCCCTCTCATCACAGCTTTAGCTGAATCCTACAAATTTTGATATGCTGTGTTTTCATTTTCATTCACTTGTATGTATTTTTATTTCTTTTGAGGCTTCTTTTTTAACCCAAGGATTATTAGAAATTTGTGTTTAATTTACAAGTATCTGGAGGTTTTCCTGTTGTCCTTCTGTTATTGAGGTCTAGTTTGGTTCCATTATGGTCATAGCACATACTCTGTCATGATTTCATTTTTAAAAATTTGTTGAGGTTTGTTTTATGAACCAGGAGCCAGGCAGATCTTTGTGACTGTTCCATGGAAACTTGAAAAAAAAAAAGTACTTTCTGTGTTATTTGGTGAAATGTTCTGTAAATGTCAGTTAGGTACTCTTGGTTATGGTGGTGTTCATTCTTTTATATCTTCGCTGACTTACTGTCTAGAAGTTCCATCAATTGCTAAGAAGTCCCCAACTATAACTGTGGGTTTTTCTATGTCTCCTTTCAGCACTATCAAATTTTGTTTCATGTATTTGGAAACTATGATGATTGACCCATTTATAACACATTATTTGAATCATTTTAATATAGTATACTAGATATTACCATGTATATATTTTATATTTATAAAGTTTATTTATCTATTTCCTACTGAGAGATAAATTTCAGCATAATTGTTTTTACTTTTCCCTTGTTACAAGTGATGCTGCAATGAGGCTATTTACATATTTCTTCTTGTGCTCACATGCACAAGATAATTTATTAAACAAGCATGTATTGAGCACCAGCCATAGGTTGGACACTGGTCTAGGTGCTTTGGATACGTAAGTAAACAACAGAAATCACGTCCCTCTCTATGTGGGATTACGTAAAGTGAACTAAGCAACTAGCACAGTGGGTAGCACATAGGAGGCCTTAGGGGGAGCTGGTTATAAGAATGAGTGGCTAAATGAATAAAGCTAACATCCTGATGTTAAACATACTGAGTGATAAAAGTGTATCACATCTTTACCCTTATAATCCTTACAGTAACTACAGAGGAATACACAATTATACCTATTTTACTAAGGTCCAAACAGGCACCTTGAGGGTGTAGCTTACTTAACATCATACACTTGATTTATTTTTTAAACGGAAGAGGGACATTTTAACCAGTGGCAAATGGAAAGTTTTTCAGTAAATGTTTCAGCATCAGTTGTATATCTATGTGGAGAAAAATGAATTCTGACAAAGACCACATATCATACACATCTATCAATTTAAGATGGATTGTAGATCTCAATGTGTAATGTTAACTGAAACTTCTAGAAAAAAACATGGGAGAAGATCTTCATGACTTTAGGATAGACAGAGACTTCTAAACAGGATATTAAAAGCACTGATAAAAAGAATGCATTGATAAATTGGATTTGATTAAAATCAAGAACTTCAGTTCTCAAAAAACACATGGAATAAAAATGGGGCATAATGTTAACAACTGGGGATATGTTTAAAGCATATAAGTATCTTGGTAATATTTTTGCAATTCTTGTAATTTTGAAATTATATCAAAATAAAACTTGCCAACACACACACACACACACACACCAACATCCAAATGAGATTGTTTTAACTTAAAATATTGTTATCCTCAGGGCAACAAGTAAGAAAATAACTCAAAGATATGTTAAAAGAAACAAGGAAATTAAAAGAGTATGCCAGAAAATATTTGTTTTACACAAAGGACAGCAGTAGCGGAGGAATAGAAGGGAAAAAAACATAAGACATATAGAAAAACATAGGAAAGTGGTACATGTAAAATACCACGTTATCGAAAATTACATTAACATAAACACTCTAAACAATACAATTAAATTGCAGAGATTGGCAGAATGTATTGTTTTTAAAAAATGATCCAATTATACGCTATTTACAAGAGACACATTTTAGATTCAAAGGAATAATTAGGCTTAAAGTAAAATAAACATACAAACAGTAAAAGATAGCTGTAGTGACTATACCATATCAGACAAAATAAACTTTAAGATAAAAACTGTTCCTAGGGCTTCCCTGGTGGCGCAGTGGTTGGGAATCTGCCTGCCAATGCAGGGGACACGGGTTCGAGCCCTGGTCTGGGAGGATCCCACATGCCACGGAGCAACTAGGCCCGTGAGCCACAACTACTGAGCCTGCGCGTCTGGAGCCTGTGCTCCGCAAGGAGAGAGGCCGCGATAGTGAGAGGCCCACGCACCGCGATGAAGAGTGGCCCCCACTTGCCGCCACTAGAGGGAGCCCTCGCATAGAAACGAGGACCCAACACAGCCATAAATAAATAAATAAAATTAAAAAAAAATAAAAAAGAAGATACACAAATGGCCAATAAGTAGACGAAATGACGTTCAACATCATTAGTTATTGGGGCATTTAAATCAAAATCACAACAAGATACAATTTCACGCTCTTTAGAGTGGCTCAAAAAAAGATGGACAATAGCACGTACTGACAAGGATATGGAGAACCTCATACGTTGCTGCTGGGAATGCAAAATGGTATATCCACTGGGAATAACAGTCTGGCAGCTCTTCAAAATGTTAAATAAAGAATAACCATATAACCCAGCACTTCCACTCCTAGATATATACCCAAGAGAACTGAAAACATATGTCCGTCCACACAGAAACTTGTGCACGAATGTTCATAGTAGCATTATTTATGATAGGCAAAAACTGAAACAACCAAAACGTTCATCAGCGGATGAATGGACAAGCTAAATGCAGTAAATCTACACAACGGAAGATTAATCAGCCATCAAAAGGAATGAAGTACTGATACACGTTACAATATGGGTGAAACTTGACGTATTATCCTAAATGAAAGAAATTAGTCACAAAGGCCATACATTGCATGGATTCCATTTTTACAGAATAGGCAAGTCCACAGAGACAAAAAGTAGATTAGTAGTTTCTAGGGACTGGGGAGTATAGGAAATAAAGACTGACTGCTAATGGGTATAAGACTTCTTTGAGGGGGTGATGGAAATGTCCTAAAATTAGATGGTGGTGATGGTCATACAACTCTGTGAATGAATTAAAAACTACTTAATTGTGCATTTAAAAAGGGTGACTTTTATAGCATGTGAATTTATATCTCAATGAAACTGTAACCCAAATAGCAATATACACAACCATGTCTAGTGTACTAAACCATTTGTGTAAAAAGTGGAAGAACATTTTATAAATAACACATATATTTTCATAAAATATATGTGTTATTTATACACACTTAAAAGATCTCTGGAATTATATTTATAAGACTGACAACTGTGATCTGGGCAGGATCACTAGATGGCCTGGTTTCAGAACTAGAAGAGGGAATTTTCACTATATACCCTTTTGTATTATGAATCATATGAATATACCTATTCAAAAGTGAATACATTAGATTAAGTTCATCCATTTAAAGTGAAAGAAAAATGTGCAAGAGATTTGAAGAGGTGCTTCAACAAAAGGGGGGATATACAACTGGTATATATACAAAATATACAAAGAGTTCAGCGTCATTAGAGAAGTGCAAATCAAAATGAAAATGTGGTTTCTCATCACACTCAACAAAGTGGCTAAAATAAGAACTACGGACAATACCATGAGTTGCTGGCTGTGTATCAGCCCTGACTCTCATACACTACTGATGGGAGTGTAAACTGGCCAAACACTTTGGAAAACTATTTGGTAGTATCTACACAGGCTGAACATAATCCAGCAATTTCTTTCCTCTGTATATACCCAGCAAAAATGTTCACCTATATACACCAAAATACATGCACCAAAATGTTCCTACCAACAGTATTTGATTGAGTGTGTTAGTTTTCAGGGGTACCATAACAAATTTACTCTCTGACAATTCAGCAGGGTTGGAAGTCTGAGATCAAAGTGTCGACCTGAGGCCCCTCTCTCTTGGGCTTGAAGATGGCTGTCTTCTCCGTGTGTCCTCACATGATTGTTCCTCTGTGTGTGTCTGTGTCCAAATTTCTTCTTCTTATAAGGACATCAGTCAGATGGATTAGGGTCCACACTGATGACCTCATTTAACTTTAATTACTTCTTCAAAGACCCTATCTTCAAATACAGTCACATGCTGAGGCTCTGGGAGCTTCAACACATTAATTGTGAGTGGACGCAATTCAGCCCAAAACAATGAGTCTGATATTTAACCACAGATTCATTTGCCACTTGGGCCTTCTCCTCTTTGCACTGCCTGTTGTTGTTCATCGTCCACTTATCTATATGGCTGTTTGATCTTTCATTAGTTATTTGTAGACACTGTTTACATATTGGAGACTAACCTTTTGACATGTGTCTAGGCTGACAATACCTTCTCTCAGCCAGTGCTCTGACTGACTGTTCACTTTGTTTCCTGCTATTTCTATGCATTAGCTTAAACTTATTAATTGTGTCTTACTAACTGTTCCTTTGATCTATCTCCCCATGAGACAGGTGAGTTAAAAGTCTCTCACCAAATATTTGACTTCTTATTTTTCCTTACGATTTCAGCAATTTTTGCTTCACGTACTTCTCAGTTTTATATCAGCATACAAGTTAAGAGACGTGAATTTTCCTTCTTATCATTTTGTAGTTTATCCTCATTATCCTGGAAAAAAAAAGGTTTTTTTGCTGTGACATCAATTTTGACCTATATTCTTTTCCTGCCCTATCTTTTTCCATCTCATTATGTACAGTTTTTCACTACCTTCATGTTTTTTGCTGTGACTCTTGTAAATAGGCCATGCATAGATTTTTAAAATATCCGAACTGAGAGTCTGAGTATTGTTTAGTGAGTTCAGTATGTTTATATTTATTATAGTGACTGACTTTTTGAATTACAGTTATCTTTGTGTTTAGTGCTTTCTGTCTACCATACTTTTTGCTTACATTTTTTCCCTTCATATCTGCCTTCAAGTTCATTGACTGAGTTTCTTTAGTTCCCCTCTTGGCTATGTATCCTATTTCTAAACTTTTAGCACTTACATTTAAATTTTAACGTCTGTACCTTACTCAACATGGTATTGAATTAAACAATATTTCTACTTTCTTTTTAAAAAACATACAAGTAATATGTTTTACTATGATCACCTCTTCTTCCATATCTGTTATGTTACTGTTACCTAGTCTTCTTTAAACCTAGTTTTTAGAATTAAATTTTATTTATCTTAACCTTGTTCTATTTTTGGTCACTTAAAAGTATTTCAGACAAAGAATATATATATGTATATTTATATATATGTATAAAACACATGTACCTGTGGTTTGTAAATAAGAATTAAATAAACTCTATAGCTTAATAAACAGACCTGATTCTGGGAAGATGGTGGAGAAGGAAGCACCAGGAATCTCTATTCCCACCTTGACAACAATTGCACTGGTAGAATCTGTGTGATGTAATTATCTTGGAACTCTGGAGTCTGATGAAGGTTTGCAACTTTCAGGGAAAGGCTTGGATTGAAGTTAATTATGGTCAATTTCAGCTCTTAGTAGGGTAGTAGCTACCCATCCCTCACCTTCAAGCCCCAGAGCAGGCAGCTGTGCATGTATTCCAGGAGCAGCTTGCACACAGCTTGCAGAAGCCTGGGTGGGTGAAGAGGACCCTGTTCTTCAAATATTGGAGATCTGTGACCTGACTGCTAATTGTTGCTTCTGATCACAGAAGTGCAGACAAAGAGGTGGGTGACCATTGTTGTTGCACCTCCCCCCATTGTTGTGAACCCTGCCCCCACTGGCTGAAGTGACTTTTAGGAGACTTAAAGGGCTTGTGCCCTTTCTACCCCACTTTCGTTTTACTCTTTTTCTCTTTTGGGAACCAGATATTAATGACTAGTACATTTAAAACCACATATATGGGAAAAATTAGAAATTCACCATGCATGCACAGGGAAAAGCACAGGCTCAGAAAAAAACTGAGAAGATCTAAAGGTTACACCTCAGACTTATCCTTGGCACAGACACAATATACAACAATCAAAAACAAAAGCAAAAACAAAAAAATCCTGAGGAAGGGAAAGAATCTGATTCCTGAGTTACCAAATTATTAGATTCAAATGTCCAGTTTTCAACAAAAAAGCCCCAAGACATAAAAAGAAATAGGATAGTATGGCCCGTTTGAAGGAAAAAATAAACCAACAGAAACTGTCCCTGTAACAAGATCTGATGACAGATTTAGTAGACATTGAAATAATGGCTCTAAAGATGCTCAAAGAAGTAAAGGAAGCTGTGGAGACAGTCAAGAAAATGATACACAAATAGCATGGAAATATCAAAAAAGAGACAGAAAACTTAAAAGAAACCAAAATGAAATTCTGGAGATGAAAAGTATGCTAACTAAAATGAAAAATCACTAGAGAGATTCAAAGGCAGATTTCAGTGAGCAGAAGAAAGAATCAACAAACTTGAAGATAGGACAATGGAAATTATTGAGGCTGAGGAACAGAAGAAAAGAGATTGAAGAGAAGCAAACAGTGCATAAGGGTCCTGTGAGACACCATCAAGTGGACCAACATACACATCGTAGGAGTCCTAAGAGGAAAAGAGGGAAAGAGGCAGAGAAAATACATGAAGATATAATGGCGGAAAACTTCCCAAATTTGAGGAAACACAGTAATATAAACATCTAAGAAGCTCAATGAACTCCAATAGGATCGACTCAAAAAGACCCACACTGAGACACATTGTAAACTGTGGAAAACCAAAGACAAAATCTTGAAAGCAGTAAGAGAGAGGCAACATGCCACATAAAAGGGAACCTCAATAAGATTATCTGCAGATTTCTCATCAGAAACTTTGGAGGCCAGAAGTCAGGAGGCTGATATGTCCAAAGTCCTCAAAAAAAACCCTGTCAACCAAGGATCCTATATCCAGCAAACAGTCCTTCAAAAGTGAGGGAGAAAATAAGACATCCCCAGATAAGCAAAAGCTGAGGAAGTTCATTACTCCTAGACCTGCCCTGTAAGAAATTCTCAGGGGAGTGCTGCAGGCTGAAACAAAAGGACACTAGACAGTAACTTGAAGCCACAGGAAGAAATAAAGGTCTCAATGAAGGTAAATACATGGGCAAGTATAAAAGCTAGTATTATTGTAACAACAGCTTGTAACCTCACTTTTCATCTTCTCCTGATTTAAGAGATTAGTATTTTTTTAAAAAGCAATTATTAGTCTAAAAGTTAGTATTATTATAACTTTAGTTTGTAACCCCATATTTTATTTTCTACATAATTTAAGAGACTAATGTATTTTTTAAAATATTAATTTATGTTTTTAGATGCACAATGGTTAAAGATGTAATTTTGGGACATCAAGCACTGAAAGGAGTGGGGATGGAGGGGTAAAGGAGCAGAGTTTGTGTATGTTATTTAAGTTAAACTAGTGTAAATCCAAATTAGAATGTTATAATCTTAGGATGTTAAATTTAACCCCCATGGTAACCACAAAGAAAATAGATATAGAATATATACAAAAGGAAAGAGATGGGAGCTTGAGCATTTTACTACAAAAAAAAATAACTAAACACAAAAGAAGACAATAATGAAGGAAACGAGAGGCAAAAAGCTATAAGGTATACAAAAAACAAATAGCAAAGTGACAGAATGAAGTACCACCATGTTAGCCTTAAAATGGAAAGAAATTCTGACATGCTACAACACAGATGAACCTTGAAGACATCATGCTAAGTGAAATAAACCAGTCACCAGAAGTCAAATACTATATGATTCCACTTTTATGAGATACTTAGAGTAGTCAAAATCATAGAGACAGAAAGAAGAATGGTGGTTCCAGGGATGGGGGAGTTGGTAATGGGGAGTTATTATTTAATGGGTATAGATTTTCAGTTTTGCAGGACAAAAAGAGTTCTGGAGATGGATGGGGGTGATGACTGCACAACAATACGAGTGTACTTAATACCACTGAACTGTACACTTAAAATTGTTACAATGGCAATTTTATATATGTATTTTGCCAGAATAAAAAAATAAAACAAAAAATAGAATCTGATAGCACCTAAGTCTTTGCAGACGTCTCTTCAATTACATCTTCCTCTATCTTCCAGATGGAACTACTTAATCTTTTAAAAAAATTTATCCTTGTCTTACTATTTTATAGATATACGGTCGTACATGTATCTAAAATGTATTGCTTGGTTTAGCATAATTTAAAATGTATACAATGATATTTATTATACAGCAGTACTTCTCTGTAATAATATAGGTAATATATATTCAAGCTCTGGTACTTGTGAGGTGTACACTTGGGGTCTCACATTCACATGTGAAATAATTTTTTTTTTCTTTCCAGAGCCCATTAGAGACTTCCTGGTTCTCTCCTTTGCTGAGGAACATTTTTTTCCTGGTTGACTTTTCAATGAAGGCACAGCCTTCGGAAGGTTCCCAGTTTACGTGGAGGTCTCAGTTCATACTCTCTGTCTTACCTTCGCCCAAGGTCTAATCTACCTCTTGGGTGCTGAACCCTAAGTCCCCGTGTAACTGAGATCAGTACCCTCACCTGTTCCTGGGCAGCCGTGTCAGCTCACATCCTTCATGCTCTGGTTTTTGGTGGCCGCCTTACTTTTGGCACATGAAGATGTTCCTTTCTTTCAAGCTAAGTTCTGTACTTAAAATAATTTTAAAAAGTACGTTTTGTCCCATGTGTCTTGGTGCTCTTACTGGGAGGCTTTTCATGTCCTATACTAGAGCACTGCTTTGCCGGAAGTAGAAACTGCCATGCAATCTCGAACGGCAGCTCTTTTATTCAAGCCTCACCACCCCTGGGACTCTTCATCAATCACTCCATTCACCTCGCCGCTGGCCAGCAGCTATGGGCACAGCAGAGTATGGCTTCTTGATCAATCGCTCTCATTTAGGGCATCTTAAAGATGGTGGATATGCGGTAGAGTGTCACATCAAGCATTAGAAACAGTTCCTAGGATACTCACTTATTAATTCATTGCACAAATAATTAAAGAATACCTGCTGAGTGATAGGCAAGGCTTAGTATAGCCAGAAATACTTTTATTGATGGTCAAAGAAATGTTTAAAAGATCCAGATTACAGGTTGTCAGTAACATACAATTTTTATACAATTAAAAAAAAAATCTGTGTATCCTTTTCAAATATGAAAGGAAAAATACTATTTAAAGGCTCCTGAAAATGTTGGCCATCTGAACACTAAAAAGACCATATATGGGTGAGCCACGGGGATGTAAACTTTGAGGTGCAGCTCTTTATAACATCTTTTTTTTTCTTTGAGTAAAACACCTCCCGTTAATTTTCACATCACAGCCAGGTAGGCAGGTGAAAACGGATTTATCCACTTGTTATAAATGGAGAAAAAATGGGTCTGAGAGTGTATTCATAAGCAAACGAAGCTTCGTGCTTCAGTTTCTTGACTTCTGTGTTAGCTGATCCATAGGCACCCCACTAAAATTGCTACTGACTGTAATGTTCTAAGGTGTCTGAGGTAATTTAAAAAAAGAATGAATTGGCTGAGTTAAAAAATAATACTCCAGACAGCTTTCTTGTCCCAGAAATGACCTGTTCTCCAATAGTTCTTCCATTGCCCTGTACTGAAAATTAAAAGTGAGGTACACACTTGCACAAATAAGGGTTCAAACTAAGCATATGCAAGTCAATCCTAGAATTGGCATTGATTCTCTCTGCGCTCTACCATCTACAACACAACCATCCTACAATGCCAAATGGAACATGCTTGCTATACTCGATCTTAAAAAAAAAAAATCCACAATAAACAGGAACAAAAACAAAGAAACCCGTTTGCCTTTCAAAGGCTCCATGTTTATCACAAGGATTTGGAGTTGGAGAGAACAAACTCAGTGAGGTAAAAGATCATCTGGAGCCATCCATCTTGGTTCCAAAGTCTGGCACTCATATTTAGTGGGAACTAGTCCAAATGAATGGCAATTAAACAAGTATTTACAGAGTGCCCTCTATACGAGTCAGTCAGTCAGTGAGGAAACGGGAAAACCCCGCAGGCTCCTGCTCTCACTGTGAGGCAATTTGGTGCTGCAGAAAGGCACCAGAGCTGGGCATTTGGACAGCGCAGAGGTGGAGGCCATGTATTACCATTTGCCAGCTGTGCCTCTCTGGGCAAGTATCTCAAGTCATTGAGCTGCATTTCCTTTCTTTCTAATATGATTATTGTAAAAATAATAAAATCACGGGTTGTTATGAGAAACACATGAGAAGACGCATGTGGAAGCAGTTTGAAAAATAGATGTAATTACTATTCCATTAAAATAATAAATGAAAGAAAAAGAATCTGCTTGTGTTTTAAGTCTTTTGGTTTTCTTCTCAGCCAAGAAGTTGCTACATGATGTACAACAACCCTTTCAGTGAATTCCTTCAAGATTCGATATCGGAGGCTCCGAAAATATCAAATTCTCTATCTTCACTCAGCAGCCTGGGGGGAAGATGGAACCTTGGAAGATGGTTCCTTGGAATGGAACCTTTGCACGGCAAGGGTGGCATAATAAGAGAGGGCCCCTGAACTCCCAAAAATAGGATGTGCATTCTAATAAGTCTGTATACTTTTTAAAAGCATCAAAACTTGATAAAATTTCCTTTAAAATGTGGGCTGTGTTCTCACTTTGTTCTTAGGCGAAATGAGGTGCTTTGGGGCATCTGCAACAGAAGATAGAAGTGATGTGCTGGAGCACCTGGAAGAGTCGGGGTGACTGATGCATGGCTGAAAAACTGGTTCTGTTTAAAATGCTAAAAATTCCTCATGAGGCTCTCCTTGACTTCTCAAACGTGGGCCCTGTCTCTACTTCGAGCCCACCATCCTCCTCACCCCACCAGTGACCTGGGCCCCAGCCATACTCAATGTGAATGACTCAATGGTGGTTCTTCCTACAGGGGACCCTCCCAGAACTTCTCAACTCAGCCCTAAAGCCCCATTCATCACTCCATCTATTCATCCAATGTTTCCAAAGCACCCACTGGACACCAGCCATTGCAGAAATTGATGGGGATACAATGGTGACAGTCATGGATACAACATCTGAGCTACAATGTGAAGGGTGGACATGAGATAGCAAGCAAAGGATTCATGGGGGTTCAGAGGTACGGCAAAGGCGTAAAGCAATCCTGGAAGACAGTGTACCTCCTCTGAGAAACCTTCTTCTTATTCCCCTCACAAACTGGGTGAGAGAGCAACCAGACATGAACCACAATAAGATGTTTGCATTGAAATTGATTTGTGGCAGTTTTAAATAAAACAAAAACAACAGACTCTTGAAATCATGACTGAAAAATAATTGTTTACTATAAAATATGATGACAAATTGGAACAGAATCAACTCACTCTCATTGTGATAATGAAAGAACACGAAGGCTAGACAGGCAGTGACTAAGCTGAAACTACATCACTGCTTAATATTATATAATTGGTTTACTTGTTTTATCTGAATATAGTCTGTGCCCCCCATTAGAAGGGGACTGTCCTTAGAGGACAGAGGTCTTGTCAAAACTCAATTGACCATATATTTGTGGATCTATCCCTGGACTCTCTATTGTGTTCCATTGATCTGTCTGTGTTGATATCAGTACAACACTGTCTTGATTACTGTATATTTATAAGTCTTGAAATTAGTTTTGTAACTATATTCTTAATTTTTAAAGTTGTTTTGGCTATTCTAGGTGCTTTCCATTTCCACATATATTTTAGAACCAGTTTGTCAATTTCTACATAAGAGCCTGCTGGGATTTTGACTGAGATTGTCTTGAATCTGTGGATCAATTTGGAGAGAACTGACATCATAGCAATATTGAATTTTAAGACCCATGAGCAAGGGATATCTCACCATTTATTCACGTCTTCTCTCAACAATGTTTTGTAGTATTCCATGTATAGGTCTTATACATGTTTATTCAGATTCGTCTCTAAGTATTTCATATTTTTATGTTACTATAAATCGTATTTTTTAAAAATTCAATTTCCAAATGTTTATTGCTAATACACAGAAATGCGATAAATTTTTTACATATTGACCTTGTCTGGAACCCTACTAAGTTTGCATATTAGTTCTAATATTTTTTATGTAGATTCTATCAGATTTTCTACATAAACAACATCATCATATCATTTGCAAATAAAGAGGGTTGTATCCATCCTTTCCAATCTGCATGCTTTTTTTTCTTTCATTGCCTTATTGCACTGGCTAAAACCTCCACTATAATGTTTAATGGAAGTAGTGAGAGTGGATATTCTTGTCTTGTTCCAGATTTTAGGGGGAAAGCTTTCAATTATTCTCCATTAAATATAATGATATCTACAGGTTTTCTGTAGATATCCTTTATTGGGTCGAGGAAGTTCCTTTCTACTCCAAGTTTGTTAAAAGTTTTTACCAGGAATGGATGTTCGATTTTGTCAAATGATGTTTTTGCACTGATGGAAATGATCATGTGTTTCTTCTTTTTTAGCATGTTTATATGGTGAATTACATTGATTGCTTTTCAAATGTTAAACCAATTTTGAATTTCTGGAATAAATTTCACTTGGAAATGATGTATTATCCTTTTTATATATTATTAGATTTGATTTTCTAGAATTTTGTGAATAATTTTTGAATCAATGTTCCTGAGGGTTATTAGTCTGCAGGTTTCTTTTCTTCTTTCCTGCAGGTTTCTATTAATGCCTTTGTCTGGTTTTCATAACAGGGTAATGTTGGACTCAAAGAATAAACTAGGGAGTATTCCCTCTATTGGTATGTCTTCAAGTTCACTAACCACTTCTCCTGCAATGTTTAACCTGCTATTGATCCCATCCAGTATATCTTCAACACAAACATTTAGTTTTCAACTCTAGAAGTTCAATTTAGGTCTTTTTTATATCTTCCATGTTTCTACTTAACTTTTTCAACTTATGAAATACAGTTATAATAACTTTTAATGTCCTGTATGTTTCATACAATTTTTCCCTTCTTTGGTTGTTTCAGGGGGGAGGATAAATCTGGTCTCCCTTTCTCCACCTTGGTCAGAAGTGGAAGCCCTTAGCCTACATTCTGTTACAGGGTAGATTTTGCAAAAGAAATGCTGATGGAATTAATGACTATGGAATGTCCTAGGTGCAAAGAATGCACAGTGAACAGGACAAAAAGACCTCTGCGCTCATGAGCTTACAGTCTAGTGGAGGATGACAGTCAACTAACATAATGCAAAAAATAAATATATAAACGAGACAATTTTAGATAGCATTAGGCAAGTGAGGGTGATCACTAGGGACTGGAAGACAGTGGGAAAACAACCTTATAGATATTGGTCGGGAATGCATCTCTGAGGAGGAGGTGACCATGTAGCAGTCACGGGGAAGGGTACTGCAGGTAGAGAGATCCACAGGTACAAAAGTCATGAGTGGGAAGTGAGCTCAGCACACTGCAGTGCAGAATGAGGGCTAGAGTGGCTGTCATGTAGTGAGAGAGAGAAGTGGAAGGCAGGGGCCAGATCTGATGGGGTCTTACACATCAGGGGCAAGGTGTGGAGCAGAGTGGGAAAACTGCACCCAAATACACAAAGAAATATTAAAGTGAAACTTTCTTTACATCCCTCCCTCTAGAAGGATGAACAACAAACATCAGAGAAATTGGCTCACATTTCCTTGTATCTGCAGAGTGTGTTCAGCCCACAGGCTGCTGGCAATCAGGATGGAATGGTCCCTAAACCTACTGCTGTCCTGCACCTCATCCAAGGCATCCTCCCACAGTACCACCCTAAGCATTGCTGGCAAACAATTCCCACGGAGCCCATAGCCATCCTCCTCACTCTCTGGCCCCAAAAAGGAAACAACAGAGCTGCAAGTTGTCTGGCAGCTGCCACATTTCCTTCCAGACATGACAGAGCATAGAAATGGATGAAGTATTCAAGTGTTCTCTTTGCATGAGAAAAAGTGGTACAAACAGTATCTCTTTAGAGTGGGTTGCCATTTACAATAATAAGCGGAACCATTTTTCAGATTCCTGCCCCCACATTCTGGTATAATTTGTTCTCTCCATATTTGGCTTCGAGAAATACATAACCAGAATATCTGAAAAACTTGATTTATGTCCCAGCTGTGTGACTTACTCACTGTGTGACCTTGGGCAAGTCATTTAATCTCCCTGAGATTTTGTTTCCTTTCCTGAGATACGAGGATGCTCCCATCTTCCCATCCTCTCCCAGGGGAGCTGCTATTAACCATATTAATGATACAGGAGTCCTATCCTACCCAGACATGAGGTTTAGCCACACACAAATCCCCCAAGTAAGAAGAGAATTTGGCGCTAAGCTGAGAAACCTAGGGGAAATGGGGAGAGGGAAAGAATCAAGATCACAGTCTGTAATAAATACTTTTACTCAATTTTAAAAATTAAAGACTGAACTGAGTTTAAGAGAATGTCAATGGCATTGCACCCATTGACTCAGCCATAATGAAGAGCTATTTACCACTCACTGCTCGCTGGGAATCTTTCAGATCTTCTTCACTCAAAGTTTCAACAAGGTGATCGAAAATGTGGTTTGCTCTTTGCAAACAAAACAAATTTTCCGTGTAAAGTCCTCCATCCAAGCATTCTACGTCATCTTGGTTTCATGGTTCAGAACCTATCTCCTGGGTCCCATCTTGGTCCTATGGACCCCAAAGAGTTTGGGTGTTTGAGATGGGGAGCCCTTTGCTTGGCCTTTACTTAATTTTCTCTGCTGTGGGCAAAATATATTTAAAAGTAGAAAATCGAAGTTCATGCAAAAGATTCCGGGGGTTGAAAAGGAATTACAAGTAAAGTAACTTTAGAGTTGACCAAGCAGTTTCACCTTCTTCCTGTTATTTTACTTTGCAAAGTCAGCATAACTATTATCCCCCATGTATAGACAGAAACCTGAACCCCAGAGAGATCAAGGGGAATTGGTGACGATCACAAAGATGGAGGAAAGGAACTCACACCCAAATTGCCTATCCAAACTCAAGGCTCCTGAGAAGCATCTAAGTCATGCTAGAAGAGAGCTATGACTGGGGCAAAACACTATTAATATAAGACCAAATAATTTTGATTCAGACTACTGCAAATTTTCACTTTCATTCTGCGTTCCTTGGCGATTGCAACAGAGTTTTTTTATCTAATTTCTTCACCTTTTCCCAGAGTTCACGCCACCTCCCAACTGAGACCCATCTGTGAATTTAATTAACCAGCTGCTGTCCTGGTCTTTCAGATCATTAATTAAAATTTTCTTTGAAACCAGACCTAACCCTTTTACCCTCAGACACTCCCTGGAGACTTTCATTTGGCTCTGAAGATAATTGTTTATTTTAATCTCACATTATATGCTCCGTTTGCAAAGAGAGTTTTATAACTGTACTATCTCAAAAAGTTAATTTCTCCAGGGACAGATTGTGAGCCAGCTCTGAATATGTTTTGTCAAAATCCATACACAATAAACTGCTTCCAAATGTTGTTGATGCTTTTGTTATTATTAATGTTAGGTAATCAGAAAAAAAATTGATAAAATTCACCGTAGCATCTTTGGTTTAAATCCCAAACCTGCTGAATGCATACGTGTTATCAGGGGACTACATGTGTATCAGCAGACTAGAAATACCCATCCATTTATCCCTTTCATGCAGGAATCCAAGACTTAGGAAGTTGCCTTAAAGAACTAAATTAATATAAGAAAAAAATGTTTATGTATAAAGATGCTCATCATTTCATATATTACCAAACACTGGAGTTGATCTTATTATCTAACAATAAAAGAACGGGTAAGTACATTTTGGTACCATATTATGGGATATTACACTGTTACTAAAATCAACACTATGTAATTACAGGGAAGGCACTTGGGATATAACAACATCAAGTGGAAAATAAAGAAGACAAATATGCAAAATCTATAATTACTTTATATAGAAGTAAGTCTGTATGGGCAAACACTGAAATGACCAGGAGTGAAAATTAAGAACAGTCAATTTGGAGTGACAAGATTGTGGAAAGTTTTATTTGCATGTTTATTTTTAAGTTAATATGTATGCAACAAATAAAAGTTAGACTGACCTAACTCAAAATATCTTAGAAACATCTCAATGATCATGGTGCGATTCAGGATGTTTGCACTATAGTTCTCTACAGCAAATGTGTCAAAGCCCGCCCATAAACTTTGGACCCTACCATTTCAATTAGCCATGAAGTACTCCTAATTGCCAGTATCTGTATTTCTATACCCAAGGACGTTTACCTGGACCTGCAGGAGGCTATGTATACAGCAGATTAGAAGATCCAAAGAATTAACACTTTCTTAGAAGGAGCCTTCAACTATTCTTAGGAGTCAAACAAACACCCAACATTCTCACTTTTCAGGTGGTATAATTCTGAGATGGCTGTTTTGCACCATTTCCCAGATTCTAACAAAGGACCAGAGTCACTGGGGAAAGGAAAGTTTTTCTAACATTTAGGACTAGAAAAACTGGTCATCCATATGGGATAAAAGAAATAGCTATCACTACCTCAACACCATACACAAAATATAACTTGGGACAGATAACAGATCTACAAGTTGAATATATTTTCTAGAAGAAACACAGAAAACTCTCTTTGTGTTCTGGGGTAAGTAAGAATTCTTAGGGGATAAAAAGCAATGAACCTAAAGAAGATTGATCAACTCCCCTGGCAGTCCAGTGTTTAAGACTCAGCACTTCCAATGCAAGGGGTGTGGGTTTGATCCCTGGTTAGGGAACAAATATCCTGCATACTGCACGGTGTGGCCAAAAGAAAAAAAAGTAAAACCACCACAAGGAAAAAATGAAGCCATACATATGATAAGAAGATTGATCAATTGCAGTTCATCCAAACTAAAATCTTACTCATCAACGATATCACAAAGAAAACGGAAAGCAATTCACGGACTGTGATACAATATCCACAGTGTATAATTGACCAAGAACTTTCAGCCAGAATTTATAAAGGACATCTATAGTTCAATAATTTTTTAAAAAAAACTAATTTTAAAAATACAAAAGACTTAGGCAGGCACTTCACAGAAAAGATATATAAATGCTAATAAAAAGTTCCTAACATCATTAGTTATCAGAGAAAAGGAAATTAAAAGCACAGAGAAATGCCTGTACACACTGATTAGAATGGCTATAAGTAACAAGTCTGATGGCTCCGAATGTTGAAAACAACATGGAGAAAGCAGAATTCTCATAAGCTGCCATAAGTGAGCATCAAATTTTATGATAACTTTGGAAAATTCTTTGGCAGTTTCTTATAAAGTTGAACAATTCAACTCTTTCCTAAATGTTTACGCAATAGAAACGAAAGCAACTGTTCACAAAAAGACCTATACAAGAATATTCACAGTAGCCTTACTCATAATAGTCCCAAACTGGAAACAGCAAATGTCTACCAACAGGAGAACGGATAATCAAGTGGGGTATTTTTCATACAGTAGAACACTACACAATAAGAAAAAGGAAGGAACTACATACACACAATGAATGATATGACTGAATCTCAAAAACATGTTGCTTGAAAGAAATCAGGCACAAACTTTCCATTCATATGAAATTCTAATAGGCAAAATGAAACTATGGTGAAGGAGATAAGAACAGTGATTTCCTGGAATGCAGTGATGGAGATTGACAAGGAAGGTGCATAAAAGAAATTTGGTGTCTCTGTGTCTTGATGAGAGCTCTGTGTCCGGCGAGAGCCAAAACCAAGTCTGAGATACTCCCTGATGATATATACAAAATATATGAGCCTGTATTGATCCAAATGGACTGTCCCCCAGTGAGACATCCCTCTTTCTTCACCACCTTAATGAACACCAGTTCATACCAGCACACATTTTCTGAGCCCCTAATGGTGCTGACACTGCCCTTCAGGAGCTCACGGTCTAGTAGAAAGAGCTCCACAAACCAATTTAATAAAATAAAGTGCTAAAATGGAGGGGTGGGTAGGAGATCGTCAACTCTTCGGGGCAGGTGGGGAGTGAGTGGTCAGGGAAGGTTTCAGAGTGGAGCTGATATTTGTGCTAAGTCTTCACAAGGGAGTAACTCAATGGCTTTACTCTGATTATTAAAGTAACAGAGATTCGTTGTGAAAAAAAATTAGAAAAGCACTGAGTATTAAGTGAACCTCAGTGTACATCCTATCATTCAGAGATAAGCTCTGTCAGTATTATGATTGTGTCTTTCCTGCCAGACCTTTCCATGCTAAGTGCTCTTTATTTCTTTAACATGAAGATGGGATCTTATTATACATGTTGTTTTATAGGCCGTTTCCTTTAATACTTCACCATATATTGTTGCTAGCTCTTCATGTCTGTATGAGTCCACGTAGCCATTTTTAATGGCTGTGTAGAATTCTACCCCACAAGCTGTGCCCTGCATTTAACCAACCTTCTCTGGATCATCCACAATGGTTTTCAGTTGTTTACAATTGTTACAAGTGTTTAACTAGGTCTTAGAGAGGGAGGAGCTTCCATGAAGATGTGGGAGGGGAAAAGGAGGAGATGACTGCAGACATGAAGCCAAAACCATGGAAAGGGGCATAGAGAATTTGGAGAATGCAAGCCATTCTGTGAGGCTGGGGCACAGGCTGTGTGTGGAGCCAAGATGGGAGAGGGGAATATGGTCAAACAGAAAGGGTCTTAATGGCCAGTCTAAGGATTTGCACCTGAGTCCAAAAGTCTGGGGGAGCAAATCAAAAGTCTGAATCAACAGAGTGACACCAGCAGATCTGTGTTTTTGAAAGGCCACTCTTTTCTTCCGGAGTACTTTGTTGCCTTATGCATTACAATCTTGGGTATCTATTCTAATCAGTTCAGGAAATAACCCCCCACCCCTCTAGACCATAGGGACTGAATATAAGCCAGAGGCAGCCAATAATTCCTTTCATTGCGTTTTTATCCCTGTGGATACTTTGGCCTTGAATAGCTATTCTTTGAGGTTGGCTCAGGCTAATTCTTCTCTCAGGTCTGAGCACGTGGCTTCTGGATGGATTACCTGACTTAGGGACACATTGAAGGTTTGGACATATGTGGTTTTGGCTGACACTCTCTAGTTTGGGGGACAAGAGGCTCCAGTAAGAAGTATATCAATAGGAAGAGAGTCGGGACACAGAGGTGAAGTGGGGTGAACGCTCTCCCACTCCAAGGGTATGGACATTCTGAATAAAAGATAACCAAAAGATCTAAATAATCTGTTCAAGGTCAAGAGTGAGAAAGTTAAAGAAGGCCAATGCAGAGACCAGGTGGTATCTCTAAGTTAGGGAGGTGAGATGAAGTCAAACACTCACAAAGTCAGAAACAGGCCTTAAAGGTGGGGAAGAGTCAGCCCATGTGGGGAAAGGAGATGGAGGTTGGGCCCAAGATAAATGGGAGAAAAGGGAATTGAGGGCTCAATGAAGCAGGGACCATTGAAGGGCTACATGATCAGTGGAAAATACACTTAAAGCACCTCCTGCACAACCAGGGAAATACAAGAAAACCTTGCCATCCACTCTGGGAAATGGTGGGAAAAATCACCTGCAAGAAATAAAAATTGCAAGTCTGCATCAAATGTGGTTGGAAGGTGAAATTCATACCACCCATCTGGTAGGCATTTAACATAAAAACTGGCCTTGAACTAGTGGAAACTGAGACCCCAGCAGAAGAAAATGTAAAACACTTCTGCAACCAATGCAACACAGATAATTGGCTGAAGATGAATTCTCTGACAAAAACTTTAACCACACATCAGATTTTTTAAAAAGAATTAACCTCTCAATAAACGGACTTAAAGGAACAATCTGAAAGGGAGCTGTAGATAAGTATTTTCAAATTATTTAAAGAAAAAAATAAGGAATAGAAGCCATGAGTCAAAAATAAGAACTTGAGAACAACAACCAAAAAAAAAAAAAAAAAACAGGAAAATTGAAAAATAATGAAATAGTCCAAACTATGTGCTGGTCACAGTTCTGGATGATGGGAATATATCATTAAGGAAAATGGACAAAGCCCTGTCTTCCGGAGCCTTCATTCAGGAGGGGGAGACCGCAAATGAATAAACATAGAAGATAACCTCAGCAGTGATCAGTGCAATCAGATTGTGTCAAGACCAAGTGAACACATACACTGACCAAACATATAATGAACAAAGTGATGCATGTATAGCTGATGAAAGAAAGAAGAGAGGACATTTGGTGTCATGGGTATGACACAGGGCAGTTGTATTAAATAGGCATGAAAAAAAAAGTGCTCATTTCACCATAATTTCATTAAGACTAAGAAGGATCTAAGATATAATCAGACCTTCTTAAGCAAAGCTCAGTCCTTGATGTCCCAACCTCCAAATCTTCTGAATTCATATAGCTCTTCCTCAATATAATACAAACCCAGAAGGAGTCTTCTCCAGAGAATTCCATTTCTAACATTAGTTGACTTCTGCCATTTTTAATTGAAAGTTTTATTGAAATAATTTGACTTACATGAAGTTCTAAGGAATAATTCAGAGAGAGCCCACGTACCCTTAACCCAGTTTCCCCCAAACAGTAATATTTTGCAAAACTATAGTACAATATTACAACCTGGTATTGACACTGTTGCAAGCCACCCATCTTATTCATATTTCCCCAGCTTTACTTTTACTCAAAGGTGTGTGCATTTAGTTCTACACAATTTTATCGCACGGGTGGGTTCCTGCAACCACCACCGTGGTCAAGATACTGATCACTGCTAGGAGACCTGGCATTGTCCTTTAAAGACCACACTCACCTCCATCTTCCTTTGCTCCACCACTATGCAGCCCCCCTGACTAACCTCTGTCATTCACTAATCTGCTCCCCACTTCTAAAAATTTGTTATTTCAAAAAAGTTATACAAATGGAATCATAATGCAAACTTTTGGGATTGGCTTTTCTCATTACCCATAATTCTACAGAGATTTATCCAAGTTGTATACATCAATAGTTCCTTTTGATTGCTGAGTAATATTCTATGGTATGCATGTACAAGAGTTTATTTAACCATTCACCCATTGAAGGATACCATTCACCCATTGAAGGATGCTTTTTTTTGTATCAATAGATATGATCAACAACCGGGCTGTTTTTTAGCATTTGGCTATTACCAATTAAGTTGTTATGATTAGGTTTTGTGTGAACATTAAGTTTTCATTTCTCTGGGATACATTCCAGAGAGTGCAATTGCTGGGTCATATGGTAGTTCAATGTTTAGTTTTATCAGAAACTATAATACTGCAAAAGTTTTACAGAGCAGCTGTATCATTTCACATTCCCACCAGCAAAGAATGAATGATCCAATTTCTCCACATTCTCACCGGCATTTGGTGTTGTCACAGTTTTTATAATCTTAGCCATTCTGATAGATGTAGAGTGATTTGTCATTGCAGTTTTAGTTTGCATTTCCCTCATGGTTAACAGTGTTGAACAACTTTTCATGTGCTTATTTGCCATCTGTGTATCCTCTTCAGTGAAATGACTACTCTTGTCTCTTGCTCATTTTTTAACTGGCTTTTTTTCACTGTTCTTTATCTATTCTAGATACTTGTTCTTTGTCAAATGTGTGAGTTGCAAATACTTTCTCCTACTCTGTAGTCTGTATTTTCATAGGAGTTTTTGCATAACAAACATTTCAAATCTCAGTGAAGTCTATTTTACCAAATGTTTTGATCATGCTTTTGATATCAAGTCTAGGAATACTCACTAAGCCCTTGATCCCCAAGATTTTCTCCTACATATTTTTTCCTATAAATTTTAGAGTTTTACATTTAAATCCATGATCCATTTTCAGTTAGTTTTCGTATAAGGTGTAAGGTTTAGGTTTTTTTTTTCTTTTGCCTATGAATGTCCAATTGCTCCGCACTATTTGTTGAAAAGTCTATCTTTCCTCCATTGAAATGCCTTTTGATCTTTGTCAAAAATCAGTGAGCACACACATTTGTGGTTCTATTTCTGGGGGTTTCATTCTGTTTCACTGATTTACAGTTCTACCCTTCCGCCAATACCGTGTGGTCTTGATAAGCATAACTGAATAATAAGCTTTATTATCAGGTAGAATAAGAACTTATTTTTTCTTTTTCAGGATTGTTTTAGCTAATTTAAGGCCTGTGCCTTCCATATAAATTTTAGAATAGTCTTGTTCAGGTCAACAAAACTCCTTGCTGGGATTATGCTAGGGATTGTTTTAAACCTATAGGTCAATTGGCAAGAATTGACCTATTTGCTATGTTGAGTTTACCAGTCCATGAAGAGGGTATGCTGCTCCATGTACTTAGGTCTTTCTTGGTTTTCTTCATCAGCACTTGCAATTTTCAGGACACAGAGCCTGTAAATGTTTTGTTATGTGTACACTTACGTATTTCATTATCTTTAGAGTGATTATAAATGATACTGTGTTTTTAATTTTGGTTTCTGCATGTTCATTGTTAGGATATAGAAATGAAATGGAGTTTGGTGTGATGGTTTTGTATTCTGCAACCTTGCTGAACTCATTTATTAGTTATAGGAATTTTTTCTGGTAAATTCTTTTAGGTTTTTTTATATAGACAAACATGATATCTGCAAATAGAATAGTTTCATTTCTCTTTCCACTACATATACATTTTTATTTTCTTTACTTGCCTTATTACATTGACTAGAACTTCTAGTAGTACGTTGAATAAAAATGGTGAAAGTGAATATTCTTGCTTTGTTCCCAATCTTAGGGGAAAAAAGTTCAGTCTTTCATCATAAGTATGATCTTAGCTGTTGGTTTTTGTAAATGTTCTTATCAAGTTGAGTGGTTTCCCTCTATTCCTAACTTGTTGATAGTTTTTAATATGAATGAGTGTGGGATTTTATCAGATGTTCTTTTTTGTATCAATAGATATGATCATATGATTTTTTTTCTCTAGATTGTGGATATGGTAGATTACATTGACTAACAATGCTGAAGGCTGAACTTGGCATAGCTGGGATAAATCCTACTTGCTCATGGTGTATGACTCTTTCTATACATTGTTGGATTCAATTTGTTAATATTTTGTTGTGGATTTTCAAGTGTATGTTCATGAAAGATATTTGTCTATAGTCTTTTGGGTGCAGGTTGGTACTATCTTTGTCTGGTTTGGGTATCAGGTAATAATGGCTTTGTAAGATGAGTTGGGAATGTTCTACCCTCTTCTGTTTTCTGGAAGAGATTATATAAAGTTGGTGTTAATTCTTCTTTAAATTTTGGTAGAATTCTCCAATAAAACTCTCTGGGCATGAAGATTTCTTTTTCAAGAGCATTTAAATTACAAATTCCATTTCTTTAATGGTTGTAGGAATATTCAGATAATCTATATCATATTAGTTACGTTTTGATGGTTTGTGGTCTTCAAGGAATTGTTCCATATCTTCTAAGATATTGAATGTATTTTGACTGTAAAGTTGACTGAAATATTCCCTTATTAACCTCTTAATGCTGCAAGATCTGTACTAACAGCCTCTATTTTATTCCTGATATTCATGGTTTGTATCTTCTCTCTTTTTATCTTTGTCAGTCTTTCTGGAGGTTCTTCCATTTTATTGATCACGTCAAAAAATCAGCTTAAAAATTTTTTTTCTACTGTTTTCTTTTTTATTTCCCCCCCCTCTGGCTGTGCCATGCAGCTTGCTGGACCTTAGTTTCCAGACTAGGAATTGAACCTGAGCATGGAAGTGAAAGCGCTGAATCCTAACCACTAGACCACCAGGGAACTCCCTCTACTGTTTTCTTATTTTCAATATTGTTGATTTCTATTCTTATCTCTATTATTTCCTTCCTCTGTTTGTTTTGGGTTTAGTTTGCTTTCCTTTCTCTAGTTTCTTGAAGTAGGTACTTAGATTATTAATTTGAGTTTTTTCTTGTTTCTAATGTAAGCATTTAATGCTATAAATTTACCTCTCAACACTGTTTTGTTTCCCACATATTCTGATGTATTGTATTTCCACTTCCATTCAGTTAAATGTATTTAAAATTTTTTTGATACCTCTCAATTGATCCTGTATTATATAGGAGTTTGTTGTTTCAGTTCCAAGTGTTTGAGCATCTTTCTGATATTGATTTCTGGTTTTGATTCCATTACAGTCAGATTATACTCTGAATGATTGTAACTCTTTAATATTTGTTGAGGCTTGTTTTATTTTTATTTTAATCTTTTTCAGGCTGTGGCTCCTGACAATTTAGTCATCAGCCACTTGGGAGCAATTATGAACTCCATCCAGCTCTTTTAGGCCTCAGCTTCTTCATGTGTAAAATTGTTGTGGATTCAGGCAGACTTACTGAGAGTCTGCTCTGTGCCAAGCACTGTTCTGGGTGTTTTATGCACAGTGCTAGTCCTCATAGCAGCCTTGCAACAAAGATACAGTTGATTCTCACTGCTCATGGTAGCTTTGTTGGATGAAGTTGCTATGAACACTGGATTAGTGAATAGCAAACCAGGGCTAGGCTCCCAAGAGCCTCTGGTCCCAACGTTTTACCAACCAATCAATATACAACCTTGCTTTGTGTGTGTTTCTGTTTAAAGACAGCTTATTTGATGTATATTACTGATTAGTTAACAGTGAACTCACAGCCAACAGCCCTATAATTCATGCCTGAATGAAACTTACCTAAGCACACGTATTTTCTCCATAAGGTGCATCACAGCCTTGAGATTAGGAACACTAGACAGCACTTCAGCACTAGGCTTGGGGACCACTTAAAACACCAACAGCAACAACAAAAAGCATAAGAATGCAAATAGGACACTTGTCACAATATGAGAGCTGAAACAAGGCAGACTTGTCCAACCTCAGCTGGAAACATGCACATCTGGTGACTCAATTTTTTTTTGCTGCTCTGTGCATGTCCACAAATGACCATGAAAGTGCCACAAGTATTGATTTTGGGGTTTCAAATAAATTTTAGTGAGTAGGCAAATTTGCAAATATGGGATCCACAAATAGTGAGGATTGACTGTATTCTTATCTACACTTTCTAGATGCAAGAACTGAGGCTCAAAGAGGTGATGGCATCATCCAGTAAGAAGCTGAGTGTGTCCCTTCCACAATACAAGCTCAGTTTAACACCTTCCCCCAGACTTTCTTTTGCTCTTCCTGAACTCGGTAACTCCCAGGGCAGAAGTGCAGCCTGTCCCTCCTCTGAGTTCCAAGAGCAGAGATAAGGATGTGACCACAGCTCACATTCCCCAAGCATCTGCCGTGTGTGCTGTGTACTGGGCTAAGTGCTTGGCGAGAACCGATTCGTCTTCACAACCACCTTTGTGAGTCTGTGTTAATATTATCACTGTAAAAATGCACAGAGCGGTCAGGTGACGTGGCCACTGTCACCCAGCTTGTAAGAGGAGGATCGGGGATGCAACTGCAGGCAGCCCAAACCCTTGGCAGGTGCACTGCACACATGGCCCTGGACCGAACCCTAACCTCTACTGCACACACAGCATGCTGTGTGGAAATTACCTATTTGCTTCTCTGTTTTTCTCCAAAAGATTGTGAGTTCCCAAAGGGCATCAGCCTTGTTTTATTCCTCTCCACCTCCTAACTGCCTGGCCCAGATGCTGACATGGAGCAGGTGGTCAGCAAATGGTTGGCAGGTAAATAAAGGAAGGCGTGAACCAATGCACCTCTGTCCTCCTGGTGCCCGGCACAGGGCCTGGCACACAGTGGCTGCTTAGTAAGTGTTCACTGGAGAAAATGATTAACACTTTCCACGAGCAGCATCATTTGTCAGCAAAAGAGAGAGGACACAAAGTTCTCTGATGGCTCCTGCCCACTGGCCCCGGGCAGCCTGTGAAGCTAGCTCCTTCTCTGAGCCACAACTAGATGCATCCTGGCTCCGAGACAGTCCAGCTAATTAGACTCTTGTCTGCCAACAGAGAGCGTGGACAAACATGGAGCGGATATTGTTAGCAGCAAAGAGAAGGGAAAGGCGGGAGGGGAAAGGCGAGGCATCAGCAATTTGTTAGAGGCGATGAAATGGAGCAAGTTATGCCTCCCACTAAATTACCATGTGTGCTAACTGCGTATGCACCAGGAATTGCTGGCTCCGGCTCATTTACATTCGATTATTATATTTGCTGTTTTTAATTGCATTTGAATACGTCTGCCCCTAATACTGTCAAGATCATCAGAGCTGTCAGCAATCCTCAGTGCTTTTTCTGCTAATAAAATGCAGATCTGCTACCCGGGCCTGCATTTTATCCAGAAAATGATGGCAACAGGCGTGATAAGTAATACTAACGGCGACTGGTGTTCTGAGCCCTCACTGTGTTTCAGAAGCTGTCCTAAGTGCAGAATTTCAAGTTTGATAAAATTGGGTTTCATTCCTGGCTCTGTTCTTTACCGCTGTGTGATTTTAGGGAAGTTATTTAACTTCTCTGATCCTCAACTTTATTCTGTGTAAAAACGCATACTTCGCATAACTGTTGTGAAGGTTGATAACATTAGGTTCAAGGGCCCGCTGTGGGGCAGGGGCTTGATAAATGATGACTGTCATTACTCTCATTTACCCAGAAATCTTACACGGCCCCACTGCCACTATCTTTGCTAAGGGCCTCATCACCACTCACCTGGACTGAAGCAATAACTTCCCCCACGGGTCCCTCTCCCTCCCTCCCCTCTCCTCCAGTGCTGCACATATATACACATCTGAATACACATCTTCTCCTTGTGCACAGACTGTTGATGACTCTTTGCAGCCTGCAGCACAAGTTCCAAGCCTCAAAAAGACACACAAATCTTCATGTAGAGGGTCAGGCTGCCGTGACGGAGGTTGCGAGCCACGCCCTAGACCCTTAATGAGATGGCAGGCTCGTCACCCAGCTGCTGGGAGAGCTGAGGGTAGACAGCCCTCAGATATCAGCTGCTTTTAGAACTGCCTCAGCTTGAGAGCTGCCTTAGCCAAGGTCACTCGCGCCTTCCTGGGGCAGCCCACAGCCACTGCCTGGCCGCCCTGGGGGTAGAAAAAGCCTGGCCCGTCACCCTGACTCAGGATAACTCGAAAGAGCTGGCCAGTTTCAGAACGCCCCATGGGGTCATCCGAGGCTTCACTGAAACCCCACCAGGACCAACCGCTCCCCTGCTCAACCCTGTCTCCCCCCTTCTCCTCCTTCCCCAGATGCTGATACCCAGGGCACTCCCTAATTAGACGCTCCCTACCAATCCCCTGCTTGATCATTTCCACCTCAGAATCTGCTGCCCAGGAAACCAACTTGCAACCCAGGCAACCTCTCTAGATGGGTGACCCACCTCTCACATGTGTCACATGTGTGACATGTGCCAGCTGTCTTTCCTTCCCACTGGCCACTCACTGTCCCGCCTTCCTACTGTTACCCACACTTCTCTCTCTTTCTAGAAGGACCTTTCAAACTTAGCAGCCTAGAGAGCCCCTTCTCCTCCAGCAGGTGCAGATTGAATGGCATCTCCTCCAGGAAGCCTCTCCTGAATGTCCAGGCAGAATTCAGGTGTGGGTCCTCTGGGCCCTGAGAGGCCTGATTTTCTCTGTAAAGTACGGGTTGCTCAAAACCTACAAGGTGCGAACTAAGATTCTCCCAATGCACTACGGGGAAGCTGAGACTTAGAAAGGTTCTATAACCTGCCCAAGGTCACACAGCTCATAAGTGGCAGACCAGGACTTGAGCCCAGCATTGTATGCGGCCTGCACTTTTACCCCAGTGCTGTGTCACTTTACAATACCATCACCATTTTTGTTTCTATTCTCTGATTTCATCCTCACCACACTATACTGACCTTATTCAGTCCTGACTATGCTCCGGCACTGTCCTTAGTGCTTCTTATGAACTGACTCACTCAGTATTCTCCACAAACCCATCAGTAGGCACAGAGGGGTGAAGCAACGGAACAGAGTCACGTAGCCAATACCGAGGAGCCGGGATTTGGACTCAAGAAGTCTGACCCCATGGCCCACACTCTTCCCCACTGTAGTGTTTAAATGAGACGAGAGTCACTGAAGGATTCTGAGCAGAGTGACATGATAAGAGGTCAAAGGGTCCCCCTGACTGTTGTGTTGTGGAGAGACTGCAGGGGGCCAAGGATGGGAGGAAGAGGCCACTAAGGGTTGAGACCCTGGTGGTCAGAGAAGGGTTACGGTGAAGTGGAGAGGAGCTGCCATGTTCTGGGCAGAAGTCTGCATTCATTCGCCCATTCATTCATTCACTCATTCATTCATTTACTTATTCCTGGGGTGCCTGCTTTGCACTTTTCATAGCTCCATCCTCCCCTGTGTGAGGCCCTGTGCGAGGTGCCAAGGATAGTGGGCTCGAGGCGGACACAATCGCCACCCTCACAGAGCTCAGAACCTCACCAGGAAAGGAGACAGGAAGCACATGACTGCACAAGGCATTCTAGAAGGTCAGGGCTCCACGGGGCATGTAGGGCTTATCTCAGAGGAGCCGATCCATTGTGAGCCGAGGCCGAGTTTAGCTCATACAAAGCTGCAGGAACCCACCAAGAGAGTCAATCTCTCTGGGCACAGGATGTCTGACCTGGGCCTTAAAGTTAGAAAAGTAGTTAAAGGGTGCTCAGACACTACAGAGAGAAAAGCTGAAGCATAAGCTTGGCTGAGCATTCAGAGAACAGAGGTGCTCTAAGTCTGTACCGAAGGATACAGCTGGGTTATTCCATGGGGAAGCGGGAAAGGGCTGGGAGGGCTGGGGCTGGGGAGGTAGGGCCTTTGATGGATGCTCACCTTGGGTCTGCTCTTTTATGTATACCAAACTCCACCCCGCTCTGTGCTCCTGTCCCTTAGAAAACCTCAGGTCCTCCTCCTGAGATTCCAGGCTTGGACATCCTGTCAATATATATGCCTACACTCTGTCTACAACAGAACATTCTGTCAACTGAATTTCACACATGTTTATGAAAGACAGTCTCTGGCTTAAAAGACATTAAGTTTGGGGGCTTCCCTGGTGGCGCAGTGGTTGAGAGTCCGCCTGCCGATGCAGGGGACGCGGGTTCGTGCCCCGGTCCGGGAAGATCCCACATGCCACGGAGCGGCTGGGTCCGTGAGCCATGGCCGCTGAGCCTGCGCGTCCAGAGCCTGTGCTCCGCGATGGAAGAGGCCACAAGAGTGAGAGGCCCGCGTACCGCAAAAAACAAAAAAACAAACAAAAAGAAGACATTAAGTTTGTGAGATGAACCATCTGTAAATTCCAGGTGTGGTCCCAGGAATGTCACGTCTTCCCTTTGGGTTCAGTGTCTGCATCTATAACAGACGGGAAGGCCTGATGAGATCAAACATCAACTCCAGAGCACAAAGCCCACAATTTCCTTCTTCTAAATTCAGAGTAATAAGTAACCAAAGCAACCACTTACATGCAGTATGGCACTGGGACTTGCAATATCCTCGCACCTACTATATACTTTGCATATTATACTTCCTTCAACAATACTCCATGAGGTGTAAATTGCCCAAGAGACATGAGTACATATGTTCACCATGGACAAGAAAATTCACAGCAGCCTTATTAATAACAGCCTCAAATTATAAGCAACCCAATTGTCCATCAGTAGGAAAATGATTAAATAAACTATAGTAAATTCATATCGCAGAATAGTATACAGAAGTGAAAAAGAACTTCCAAGATACAACACACAAATCTCAAAGACATCGTTCAGTGAGAGAAGCCAAACGTGAAAGAGTATTTATTTCATTATTCCACTCATATAAGGTAGAAAGAGACCACATAATCCTCTAGAGATAGAGACTGGAAGGGCAGTAACCTCTTAGTAGGGGTATTGACCAAGAAGGAACATGAGGGAATCTTCCAGGATGCTGACGAAGTTCCACATCTTGATTCAGATCATTGTCAACTAAGGTACATACATATGTAAAAATTTGTTTAACTGTATAGCTAAGATTAATGCACTTTGTATATGTGTGTTAAACCTCATTTTAAAAATAAATTAAAAAAATTCCCTGGTGTTTCAGTGGTTAGGTCTCTGCGCTATCACTGCCGAAGGCATGGGTTTGATCCCTGGTAGGGGAACTAAGATCCCGCAAGCCGCGTGGTACGGCCAAAAAAAAAGAAAAAATCCTATGAGGTAAGTATTAATTAACAGAAGGGGAAAGTCAGATGGCTGAGTATTAATTAACAAAAGGGGAAAGTCAGATGGCTGTGATGCTCTCAAAATAATACAAGAACGTTGAGATGTTAGGCACCAAACCCTATTAGTTTTTCTACAACTTGGTGTGTGAATAATAGACCTGCCCCTCTCCAACCCTGAACAGGCAAGATTCCTTAAGTATATGGTCTCAGAGAACGTGTTCATTTTCCTCAGAACACTTATCTCAGTTTAAAATAGCACATTATTACACTGATTATTTGATTAATGTCAGTCTGCTCCATTGGGCTGTGAAATCTGGGATGCTGTCTGATTTTTCTCGCTGTGGAATCTCCAACATTTAGGTAAATGCCTAGTGTGAAAAAGGTTCTCAATAAATATTTTTTTAGTGAATGATGGCTGCTAGTAATAAACTAAGAGTTTTATGTATGGAATGTTTATTGAGGCTTG
Source organism: Delphinapterus leucas (assembly GCF_059928025.1). Lineage (NCBI taxonomy): Eukaryota > Metazoa > Chordata > Mammalia > Artiodactyla > Monodontidae > Delphinapterus > Delphinapterus leucas. Next base: position 36,718,895 of record NC_143133.1, read on the forward strand.
AGGATAATTCAAAAGAAAACCCAAGATCATAACATCTACTTCATCTCATGAATCTTTTCCTTTACCTTTATTTTTGGTAATCTTTAAAAAAAAGTATGTGCAAAATTTGAAGAACTGCATCTAAGAACGTAGCACATGTGAGGTCAGAAGGCAAAACCTGACAGAAGATTACATTCTGGTTACAGTTCAATTAAGCTAGATCTTAATAACAAAATGTTAATTAGAAAACCTCCAGATGTTTGGAAATTTTAAAATACACTTCTCAAAAACGAATGAGTCAAAGCAAAAATGACCATTGAAATTAGAAAATAATTCAAAATGAATGATAATGAAAATATGATATACTAAACTCGTATGATTCAGATACAGCAATGCTTTGAAGAAAATTACAGCCTTAAGTGCATTGGTAGACAGAAAAAATAATGCTGAAAATTAATGATGCATGTATGTATCTAAAGAAATTAGAAAAAAATTAAAAGTTGCAAGCTAGGAAATAATTTTTTAAAAGTGCATAATCAATGAAATAGAAACAAATGTACAATTAGAAGACCAAAAGTTACTTCTTGGAACCCATTAATAAAATTAATAAACCCCTGGTAACATGGATGAAGAAAATAAGGAAAAGACACAAACACCAACAGGTGTGAAGAAAGAGGCATCATTCTGGATCCTAGAGACATTAAAAACATAAGAGGTATGGTAAATTAATTTATGACTATAAATTTGAAAATTTAGATGAAATGAAAATCTCTAGAAAGACATAGCTTACTAAAACTAGCACATGAAGAAATAGAAAATCTGAGTGGTCCTGTATCTATGAAATTAATTATAAACACTTGCCAGGTTCTGGGGATTCCAGATGAATAAGCCATCACCCTTGCCCCAGAGAAACACTCAGTCTGAAAAATATGTCTAGTTGGAGGAGCAGGCTTGGTTTTATATAGGCTTTCTTTAGGCAGAGGTAGAGGGGAGCTCCCTCTAGGCAGAGAGAACAACATAACTACCCAAGAAACAACAGGGCAAGTGGATGAACCCTGTGCTACTAGATGGAGTGCTGTAACCCCCAGGGGCTTTCCAGGAAGCAGCTTTGGAAAGGGATGATAAGGCCAAATTATCATCCTGAAAAGCCAGAGAGAAGAGTTGTTCTGGTAGGTGTTCAGAAGCCAATGAGAAGAACAAGGATACGTCCTTGGGAAGCCAAATGTGGCAGTGGTGGTAGAAGGATTAAAAGAGACAAATAATTAGAGAGAGTAGAGCAATGGTGATCAGTTACAGGTTACAACCAATCCTGATGAGAGAGGAAGAAGTTCGCATTTACTCAGCCCCTACTGAATGCCAAGCAATGCACCAGGCACTTTATAAGTCATTGCATGTAGCTCTGACGCTGATTCGATGATTTTACTGCCTTTGTTTTGCAGATGGGGAAACCAAGGCATGAGCTAAATAGTCTGCCTCAGATCACACAGGTTAGAAGTGGTACTGCTGGGATTTATATCCAGGTGTGACTCCAGCTCAGGTTCTTTCTCTTCACTCTTTTCTCTCCTAAAAATGAGTGACAATGACAGCCTAAAGTAGAGGGAATAGGTAAGTGTAATAGAGTGGACAGGATAGCTAAAGGGCAAGGGACAAAGGAGAACACAGGGCTGAAGAAGATGTACAGATGGGGCTGCTCATCATCTCCCCACCCAGCATCACTCTCTGAGATGAGGTACTGTAGCACAGGTGGTCGTTATCATGGATACGGAAGATGTTTCAGCTTCTTCCACTGCCCATGAGCTTCAGTTTTATTTCCTATAAAATGGGGATACTGAAACTGATGTCATAGTATTCTTGTAAGAATTAGAGAGTCTTTATCCAGTGCATGCAGCACAGGTCCTGGCACTGGCACATACTCACGAAATGGTTCTCTTACGGTCAATCGTAGTAAATGTCCAACAGGAATTTATGCGAGGGGGTGGAGATAGAAAGAAGTGGCTTTGAGTATAGAAAAGGTATCTCATCACAGAAACTCCTCCTTTCCCACTCTTTTCCTGGAAGTGCCTCAATTAAGTCCACTGGCTGGGTTTTGCCATAGGCTAACCCTTCTGGGTTAGAGAAGTTCAAAGAATATGAACTTCATAATGTAAGCCTTACACATATCCATTTATAACCTGTACCTTCTCAGGGAGCTTTCATAAACATCATCCAATTTCGACATAACTCACTGAGAAGCAGCGAGGGTAGCATTATCAGTCATATATCTCAGATAAGGAAACTGGTACCCACACAGGGTCTGACATCTTATCAAATGTCACAAAACGAGTTAGGGGAAGAGCGAGCCTGAGAACTTCGGCATTCACACCTTGGGAAAAAAGGCTTTTAACCTACCTCTATGCTTGATATCTAGATCAAGGAAGAGGGAAACCACTGGGGAGAAAATTATTTTAATAAACATTAAACCTATGTTTTATTATGAATTTTATGTGCTTTGGGCCTTTGCTAGCCCTTGAAGATACATATAGATAAATATACTTCCCCTTACTTCAGTAGATCCATTGTTGTCTTAGCTCCTCACAATTGTATAATTTGTTTTTATTCCTTTCCCTCCACTACGCTGTAAACTCCTTAAGAGCAAGAATCACATTTAATTGGATACCACTGTGTCCCTGATGCTCAACATACTGTCTGGCACACAGTAGCCAATGAATGGTTTTGGAGAAAGGAAAGGGGGGGAGGGAGGGGAGACAAAGGGAGGAAGGGAGGGAGGGAGGGAGGGAGGGAGGGAGGAAGGAAGGAAGGAAGGAAGGATGGAAGGAAGGAAGGAAGGAAAGGTGGAGAAATGGAGGGAGGAAAGAATGGAGGGAGGGAAGAAGATGGAAAGTGGAGACAGCGAGCTTGGGCTCTAGAATCAGAACGCCTGAGTCTGGATCCCATCTCTCACCAATGGGAACTTTGGGCAAGTCACTTAACCTGCTTAAACAATCCAGACACCAGGGACCAATCTCCAACAGCACTGTGCATGTGCTCTACTGAGCTCACTTTGCAGATGAAGGCACAGGCTCATGGCTTTAGTGACTTGCTGAGGTTTCATGGTGAGGAAGTGATGCAGCCTGGCTCCAAAGCCTAGACTGCCCCATCTCAGCCCACAGCCTCCCCAGTCGTGGGAGAAAACAGAGACCCTTTCCCTCTTAATGGCACTTAGGGCAGGAGGGCTTTCCCTGCATGGCGACTGACCCTCCAGTGAGCGGAGCCAAGCTCAGAGTATTTGGCATGCTGTGAAGTCACCACACATTTCAACATGAGAGTCTCCAGTGACTCATTTTAGCTAAGAAGGCAAAGCGCTTCCTTCTATCAGCTGGGATTAGGACAAGGAATCAGAGTAGGGCAGTGCACAGAAGATGAGTGACTTTATTCCTGACCATGAACGGAAACTCAGTATTATTTCAGATTCGCCCTTTGAAATCCGGTAATGAGGCTGAGGGAGTCTTCACTCATGACAATGGCACTTGCTTCTTCCACCCCATTCCATCAACATACAAAGGACTCCTACAAATCAACAAAAGCTGAAGACAACTTCACAAGTCATGATAGAATGCTAAGTAAAACAGCAACAACAAAGTTTCACACTATCAGATAGCCAAAAATTTAAAATTTGACAATATCATGTGTTGGCAAGAATGTGGAGCAACAGGAACTATCAGCACCTTAGAAGTGATACAAACTGATAAAACCACTTTGGGGGACAACTGACTTTATCCGGTTGCTGTATCATGTGACCCAGCAGTCTTACTGCCCGTCATAAACATGGAGAAACACTAACATAAACACGGACAAACATACAGCATGTATAAGAAGGCACGTAATGGCATTATTTGTAATAATAGAAAACTGGAAACACAAATATTCTCCAGCAGAAGAATGGATAAATATGTTGTGATAGTTTCCTATGACAAAATCTTTATAGCAGTAAAAATGAATGAACTTCCAAACACAAAACAACAACTAAGCAAGTTGGATAACTTTCATACATGGTATCATTTATAACATAACATTTACAAACATGCAAATGATATCACATGTTGCTTATTGATACATCCATATGGAGAAAAGTAATGTAAACTTTACCATTAGGTAGTGTCTGTGGTCGTGTTTTACTGTACTTTCACTCCTCAATGGTTTCTTAAGAAAGGTGATGGGTACATTGGTGTATTTTTTTTTTGTAAGTCTGAATTGGAATAAGGATACATTTCTTGCAGTATTTGTTTTTAAGTTTAAGTGAGAGAGTATATGAAAAAGCACATAGCACACGTAAGAAGTCAATAAATACTTGTTGATTTAGTAATTGAGTTCTCAGAAATAACTAAAAATTCAGACTTTCAGGATAAATGTTTCTGCAATCCATCTTTTAATAAGGTTAATATGTTAAAATCTATGATAAATATTAAAAAGATGGATTGCTTACTTAAGAGAGATAAAATCACAAGGTAGGAATTAATGTGATTATTTGGTCCAGGAGATGTTTAATAGCTAGGCAAAATTTCTCCACTTCATTTTTCTATGTTTCTTGATGGGTATAGTTACAAATTCACTTTTCTTGATCTCATTATTTGTAAACCTCAATAAAGTGTCATCCCCACAAATTATAACCCAATTTCAGGCTTGACTCATTTCTGAATAGCATAGAGAATTTACAGTTAAAATGGAAGTTGGCAGTCTTGCTAACCAGCCTCCCACTCAAGGCATAAATTCACTGTCTGAGTGAGGGTCATCCAGCCGAGAGTTACATTCTCCAGATAAGAGCACCCACTCCCACCCCAAGCAGCCTATCCCTTCCCTAAGCGGACGTACCTGTGAGAAGGTTCTTTCTTAATCTGAGACCAAAGATGCCTCCTGATATCAGAATGCCATTATTGTTTTTAGTTTTATTTATTCAATTATATCCTTACTTGCTCACTCCCTCATACACCCACATATTCAAAAACATTTACTGAGAGCTTAGGTTTGAATCACTGTTTCAGTCACAAAAGTAAGTGTCACGGTCCCAGTCTCCAGCCAACTTCTAGTCTAGGGGGTTACAGAGAAGTAGACGACATCAATTTCATCTGCTAAGTGCTGTGATGGAGAGAAGCACAGATCAAGATGGGAGCACAACTCAAATGTCTAGGGCAGCCTGGGGTGTCAGGGAAAGCAAGCTTCCAGGAGGAAGCAAGAATGGGTAGCAGTTAACCTGGCAGAAGACGGGGTGTCCAGGCACAGGCAACAGCCAAGAAAAAGGTATGGGGGTATGAAAGAGAATGATTCATTTGTAGCAAATCATGTTGTTCATATTGCCGGGAACAGACGTGCTGTTGGGGAATGAAGTTGGAGGCAAAAAGAGACCACAGTCTAACCTTCAACATCATTCAGATAAAAGAAAAAGCTTCATTTTATTTAATATAGCCATAATAATAATTACAGCTGATAGTCATCACTCATCTTTTTATCTTGCCTTTGAGTCTTTTAAGCACCTGCCTCAACCCTCTGGACTTCCTGAGAATGGGCGCCACCTGCAGGCTCAGCCCTGTCTGGCACCTGAGAGGGCAGGAAGTCCCCGTCCACGCGCAGCACTTCCATGCGCATGCGCAGCACCTCCATCTGGGGAGCACTAAGATCAGTTTCACTCTTCAGACCTCGCATCTCTGGCATGGTCAGCGGGGCTCAGAGCCTGATACTTCACTCTGGCCACCCCTCCCCACAGGGGCTGAGTCCCGTTACCCGAACCATCCCCCTCAACCCCAGGCCACGAGCCCAGTTCTGCCTGTATGGGACACATCATCTGGAAAGATGTGATCCTGCCTTCCTGCCTCCAGTTCGGCTGGTCACTTGACATCTGTCCCCCAGCAACCTCACTCCTTAACCCCAACCCACTCCAATTCATTGTTCACCCAGCAGCTAGAGAAATCTTTTAAAAGAAAATATGATCTCTTTGCTAGTTAAAACACCTCACCGACTTCCTGGAATAACACCCAGACACCGGCCCCGCTCACCTCTCCCATCTCTGCCTCTGTCTTCATGCCTTCGGTGCTTGGCTCCAGTAACATCAGCGCTTCACTGTGCTCTCACGCTGGGTCTTCCACATGCTGCTCTTGCAGCTTGGAAACCTCCCCCACCCCAAAAATGCTCCCTTTGATTAATCCCATTTTTCATCTTCAAGATTTAGGATAAACATCATCCCTTCTAGACACCACCAAAGTCTCTTCAAAAGCATTAAGCACTTCCTGCTCTAATTTCCATAGTATCTTGCTCATTCTCTGTTACAGCACTGAGTTTATTGCCTTGTAATTATCTACTCATCCATATTCCCCACCAGGCTTTGAACTCCTTGAGATCAGGGTTGTTGGAATGTGCTTATCTGTGTCCCATGATGCCGGCACAGTCCTTGGCATACGTTTGATGCTGAGCACGCAATTACTGAGTGGATGAATGAATTAATAATTTATCTGAGCACGCAATTACTGAGTGGATGAATGAATTAATAATTTATCATGGCCCGCCTTCTAGATACTACCTTCTCCACGTGCCTAAATCATGCTTGAATCTGTGTCATCCAGTGGACACTTGTCGGGCACCACCAGGACCAATGCCAAACATGGGTCCATTCACCCAGGCATGCCTTCTTCTCCTCGCACTGCTCTAAGAGGTTCCCATTCCCACACATCAGGTGGTCTGGTCATCTCCATCCCATTATGACCCTATCCTGACTCACCTTGGTCTTGTCTTATTGAAAGAGAGGTTTATATTTCTCAGATATAATTTGTACCCCTCATCACCTTTTAGTCTCCTCTTAGTGCAATGTGCTGACATGAGGCTCCCCGGAGTTGACCCCATTACCACCATGATGGTCTGTACAGAGCAGAACCCTGTAGGGTAGTCACTGACTGTGATCTGTTCACCACTCTCCATCCTCTTCCCCAGGAGGATGGATGCCTGCCTCCTCTGTGCACAGATGTGAACCCTTACAAAGCCTCCTACAAACATCAACTGCAAATGTAGGCTGACTTGTCTGTATCTACTACTAGACTAGGCTCCTTAATTCAATATTCAGTTAACAAACCTTGTTGAATCCTTCCCCTGCAATGGCAGGCAAGAACCACATGTAATTCCCTCTTCTTTGACACAAGCAGATACCAGAACACATTTACTCAGTGACTAAGTGGATAAGCACCTACTCACAATGATGGTATGTGCCACTTTTTTGGTCAAATTAAATGTTTTATGAACTACTGCCAAGTCAAGTCTTCCCACCATTTTCTGGGTAATTAATTGTTTGATTCTAAATGCTGAACTTTATATTTATCAAAATTAAATTTCAAATTGCCAGGTTTGAACCCAGGATGTAAGCCAAAACATGCACAAGTGAATCTAGATTTTTTTTGCCCTCCACAGTTTGAACAATCCCTTCAAAAAGGATGCCACTTAAAACTGCTATAAGGGGCTGAATTATGGCTCCCCAAAAGACTTGCCCACCAAGAATCCGTGAGTGTGAACTTATTTGTAAAGAAGAGTCTCTGCAGATGTAATTAAGTTAAGGATCTCAAGGTGAGATCATCCGGAATTAGGGTGGGTTTAAAATCCAATGAAGTATCCTCACAAGAGACAGAAAAAGAAAAAAGAAACAGAGAGAGGGCCACGTGAAGATGGAGGCAGAGGCTGGAGTGATGCAGCCACAAGCCCAGGAACGGTTGCAGCCACCAGAAGATGGAAGAGGCAAGGGAGGATTCTCCTTCTAGAGCCTTCAGAGGGAGCATGGCCCTTCGGACACCTTGATTTGGGACTTCTGGCATCCAGAACTGTGAGTGAATAAATTTCTGTTGTTTTAAGATATCCGGTTTCGGGTACTTTGTCGTGGTAGCCATAGGAAACAAATCCAACTTTTGACGCCTCCTTCTGTATTTTCATCAAAGAATCACACAACCATAGACTGTGAGCTTAAAATAACCTTGTATATTTTTAAGCTCCCTTTTTTTAAAATAAGAAAACTAAGACCTAGAAAAAGGAATTTGTTGGGCGGAAAGAGGCCTCGACCTCTGATTTGGACCATGTATTCTGATTCTCTTTCCATCTTATCATCCAATTAAATGTTGAAAAATATTAGTGAGAGAGGACAAAGGAAAGAGTCCAGTGGTCCTTTACCGGAAAGCTCACTTTAACTCTCCAACGTCATCAAACACATCACATGGCAGTAGAGACATCCAATGCAGATTTCACCTTGACATACTCCTCTCTGGGGAAAAGGGCGACATTGGCATCACATATCCTGGGTGATAACGTGCTGCTGCTTCTCTCCTTGGTCACACACCACCCTTCCCATGATCCACTCTCATTAAGGCTTACATTTGTTTCTAGCTCACATTTCCTTTCTCTTTTTAATAATTCCTTTCCCTCATCCTACTAGATTCATTGTCTCAGTCTTTCTGGTAAGGCCTCAGAGAAAACATCTGTAAGTTCTTCACTCCCCAACAATTAAATCCAGCTGGGCTTACAGACCTCACTGACAGAAGCTGGGTTCTTTCTTATTAATCTGTCGAGTGGGAAAACTCTTCACAATAAAGGATGAAATGGATGCAGGACATTAATAACTAACATGTGCAGATGTTCGCACAGCATTTTCACATCCAGTTCTTCATGTGATGCTCCCAGCGGTCCCTCCAGACAGCGTGAAGCAGGTGGTGAAATGCAGGAGCACCCTGGCTCTCAGATGCCCCAGTGGCTGTGACAGGAACGGTCCGCCTGTCAGGGTATAGTCGCCTATTCGCCTTTGGCTAGCTGCCCATGCAGAGGAGCTGTCAATCACAGTGTCCCACCCTGGCAGAGCACTAGGGAGCCTGAGTGACAGCCAGGCTGGCCAATCAGATGGTCCCATTGCCCTGGTCACAGGGAGGGGCTCAGGCACGAGACCAAGCCAGACCAGAACACCTTTTGGCGGCGGGGGTTGGGGGTTGCAGAATTTAACCTTAATTTAGGCTGATGATTCCTGGAGGCTCTGGACAATCCTTTTTCTTCTTCTTAATTATGTATTCCACTTCTACAAACTAAGTTCATCAGAGAGCTTCCCATGCAGCACAATCAGTAACACGTGGTGTAAGAAGAGACGGTGTTGGTATAGCTGCTTTCGCAAACTGTTTGACTCTACCTGTTCAAACTGGATATGAAAACATTCCACCTATGTGCCGTGACCCAGTCATTCCACATCAAGGTATATATCCAGCAGAAATGTGCATGTTTGCACTCAAAGCCTTGTAGGAGAATGTTCATAGCAACACTATTTGTTAGAATCCCAAAGTAGAAATAACTCAAAAGCCCATCAACAGTAGAACGGATAAATAAATTGTGGTATATTCACACAATGAAATACTACACGGCAATGAGAACAAGTGATCTACAATTGCCTAGGAAGGTATGGATGAACCTCAAATCACAATGTTGAACACAGTAATCCAGAGAAAGAGGCTCTGGTCCCATGCTGTGTGCACTTTATCTACGTCTCATAACTACTGTCGGATGACATTTATATAAAATACAAACACAGGCAAGACCAATCTATACTGTTCCAAGTCAGGATAGTGGCTACTTTTGGGGGATAGAGATCGAAGGGGATCTTGGGGTGCCTATGTTCTGATTCTTGTTCTGGGTGCTGGGTGAGTACAGTTTTGGAAAATTCTCTGAGCTGTACCACTTATTACATGTGCGCTTTTCCGTATGTGTTGAATTTTTCTTAAAGCTAAACGATTTTAAAGAAAGAACAAAGGCTATTCATCTAGGAAAAGAGAAGACTTGGGTAGGAGGCACAACTGTAGATCTTTATGTATCTGAGAGACTGCCAGGTAGAAGCAGGTGTGAAGTTCAGAAGACTGAACCTGAAACAGGAGGGGAATGACCAGGAGACACTACAACTGAGTTGTAAAGGTGACCTTTTTGAGAATGAGAACTTCCCCTTGAATCTTCGCCTTTGAAAGGTGGCCAAAAGGTACAAACTTCCAGTTATGAAATAAGTCTTGGGGATGTCGTGTACAGCCTGGTGTCTATAGTTAATAATACTGTATTGTATATTTAAAAGTTGTTAAGATAGTAGATCTTAAAAGTTCTCATCACAAGAAAAAAACATTGTAACGTGTGTGTGGTGATGGATGTCAACTAGAGTTACTGTGGTGATCATTTCACAATATATAAAAATATCCAGTCATTATGTTGTACATCTGAAACTAATATAGTGGTGTATTTCAGTTGTATCTCAATATAAAAGGCCATGTGGCAGGACTTCCCTGGAGGTGGAGTGGATAAGACTCCGTGCTCCCAATGCAGGGGACCCAGGTTCGATCCCTGGCCAGGGAACTGGATCCCACATGCATGATGCAACTAAGAGTTCGCATGCCACAACTAAGGAGCCCACCTGCCACAACTAAGACCTGGCACAACCAAAAAAAAAAAAAAGAAAAAAGGCCATGTGGCTGTTTCATAGAGAGGTAGAAGATAAAAGTGGAGAGGTACGCAGGGACTAAAATTTCCGTGGCTTTATGGGTCATGTTAAGGATTTTATGCTATCTTCTAAGAGTAATGAGAAGACCCCGGACTATGTTAACCCAGAGATGTTAACGTGGTCTGATAAGGACTGCATTTGAAGCATTTTACCATGTTGGCAGGGGAGAAAATGAATAGAAAAGGGGTTCAGAATGGGCACAACAAAACCACTTTATGGCGATGCTGTGGATGTTCATTTGACAGATGGTGATAACTTGGACTTCGGCAGAGGTAATGGATATGGAGGAAAGTGGAACGACTAGAAGTATGTTTTCTAGTAGAACAATAGGACTTAGTGACAGACTGGATGTGAAAAGGAAAAGATGTGAAAGATCAGTGAGGGCGGTCATGACCTGCCTAGTCATCAATGCCTCCCTGACATCTAGTTCCTAACACATCACAGGCAGACAATAGGTATCTGTTGAATGAACAGGTGTGTAAATGGACCGAGGTGCTGTCCTTTGACTGATCTGGGAAATATGGCAGAAGAAACAGAATTGGAGGTTAATACCACGAATCCAGTTTTAGACATAGGGAGTTTGAGATGCCCATCTCATTCATGAAAGAAGAACTGTAGGCACTGATATGCAGCAACATGGATGGACCTAGAGAGTATCATACTAAGCAAAGTAAGTCAGAAAGAGAAAGACAAATACCATATGGTACCACTTATGTGTGGAATCTAAAGTACGACACAAATGAACTTATCTACGAAACAGAAACAGACTCACAGACATAGAGAACAGCCTTGTGGTTGCCAAGGTGGGTGGGGACTGGGGGAAGGACTGGGAGTGTGGGATGAGTAGATGCAAACTAGTATATATAGGATGGATAAACAACAAGGTCCTGCTGTAGAGCACAGGGAACTATAGTTAACATCCTGTGATAAACCATAATGGAAAAGAATATGAAAAAGAATGTATGTATATCTATATATATGTATAACTGAGTCACTATGCTGTACAGCAGAAATTAACATAACATTGTAAATCAATTATACTTCAATAAAATTTTTTTAAAAAACAACTGTAGGCACTGAAAAGATGAGTCTGCAACTCAGAAGATGAGATCTGGCCTGGAGATCCTCATGTGGGCACTGCGGGCGTATGAAAGGTAATGGAAGCAGGTTCAAAAAGGAATTAGAATGAGAGGGAAGAAGACCCAGAAACTCAGCTCTGAGGGACACTAACATTTAAAATTGGGAGACTGGGACTGACATATACACACTACTATATATAAAATAGATAACTGGGCTTCCCTGGTGGCGCAGTGGTTGAGAATCTGCCTGCCAATGCAGGGGACACAGGTTCGAGCCTGGTCTGGGAAGATCCCACATGCCGCGGAGCAACTGGGCTCATGAGCCACAACTACTGAGCCTGCGCATCTGGAGCCTGTGCTCCGCAACAGGAGAGGCTGCGACAGTGAGAGGCCTGCGCACCGCGATGAAGAGTGGCCCCTGCTCGCCAGAAGCAGAGAAAGCCCTCGCACAGAAACGAAGACCCAACGCAGCCAAATAAATAAATAAATAAATAAATAAATAAATAAAATGAATTTAAAATAGATAACTAATAAGAACCTGCTGTATAGCACAGGGAACTCTACTCAATACTTTTTAATGACCTATATGGGAAAAGAATCTAAAAGGAGAATGGATATATGTATACGTATAACTGATTCACTTTGCTGTACACGTGAAACTAACACAATATTGTAAATCAACTATACTCCAATAAAAAATAAAATAAAAATAATAAAACTCAGGCGGAAGAATCGGCCTCGTGTTTCCAGCAAATTTTTCTAACAGTGAATTAGTGTGACACACTGGCTATCTCAACAACTTAAAATTGAAGAATATTTTTGTGTCATTAATGAACATTTATTGACAATCTTCCTGGGACTTCCCTGGTGGTCCAGCTGTTAAGATTCTGCACTCCCAAAGCAGGGGATCCAAGTTCGATCCCTGGTCAGGGAACTAGATCTCGCATGATGCAACTAAGAGCCCGTATGCTGTAACTAAGACCTGGCGCAGCCAAATAAGTAAATAAATATTTTTTGAAAAGAAATGAAGAGGGCTTTCCTGGTGGTGCAGTGCTTGAGAGTCCGCCTGCCGATGCAGGGGACACGGGTTCGTGCCCCGGTCTGGGAAGATCCCACATGCCGCGGAGCGGCTGGGCCCGTGAGCCATGGCCGCTGAGCCTGCGCGTCCGGAGCCTGTGCTCCACAACGGGAGAGGCCACAACAGTGAGAGGCCCACGTACCACAAAAAAAAAGAAAGAAAATCTTTTTTCCTATATAAGCTCTTAGGTGCTGGAGATACAAACCTAAGGCATATTCTCTGCCCCAAAGAAATCAGTGACCTAACCAGCCATGTGATAATGTCCTGAATTGCTCCACACCCTACGATACCCAAGAGGAAGTAACTAAGATTACGCATTTTGTCTTCATCATAAGGAGTGCTCTGGGCTTGGCTACAGAAAAATAAAATTTTATTTCTGCGGGCCAAAAATAAAAGAACTTTCCCAATACAACCTAGCTTGAGAGGCGGCTCTGACCACCAACACACCACAGTTGATGGTCAGTAAGTGTCCAGATGCTCCCACAAATGGATCCCATAGTTACCCCCCCCACCCCTGTTTTCCTGGAGTCTTATTCTGCTCCTGTCCCCTTCTGCAGGTCTCTCAGTGTTAGATGCTCAGTTCCCCTTGTTTGTTGAAGAGCTGGTAAGTGACAAGGACCAGACTCCAGCCCACGTCTGCCAGCTGATAGCCCATCTCCCCTCCTTCTGCATCTTGTACCTCCATCTTCACTTCTGCAGACTCACTCTTAGGAGGAGGAAGTTACACCAGGACTTGATGTTATTAGCCTTGTTAAGAATCTGAAGTGCTGTTGGGTTCAAAGGTTCAAATTGAAGATTCTATTTTTAGCCAAATGAGACAGGAGCCAACTGTTCTCAACAGATTCTCTTCCTCAGTGACAAATACTTTATTTAGTCAAAATAACAAGTTATGTTATAACTTGGATTTAGTAAGTTGCGATGCCAACCTTTCAAGTGTAGGCAAATTTCTGTATATTTGGCTAAGGTATAACCTTCTATTTATCTTCAATTCTCTTCATACGGACAAGCTCTTGGATAAAGTTGCTGGATTGAGTTTGACATGCAATCTAGGATGAATAATCTAAAGAGGAAGTGTTCTTTCTGTAAAACTTTAAAACTCTTTAAAACTCTTACTACCCTTCAAATGGTCCAAAGAACCACACCATTTATAGCATTGCAGCGAAACCTTTCAAAGGAGAGGGGAAGGCATGAGAAGAATAGCACCAGCTACTTACGGAGCATCGTCCACATGCCCAGCACTGTTCTAAGCTCTCGCCACATCCCACCTCATTCCACCTTCCCCATAACACCAAGAGGGACACACACTGTCATTCCCTTTCCAAGGAGTGGAAACCAAGGCACAGGGAGATTAGGTAACTTACCCCAGGTCTCACAACCAGTAAATGGTGGAGCTGGGATTCAAAATCAAGTATTCAGGTCCCAGGGAACGTCTTCTTGTCCACCAGGCTGGCTACCCAGCACCCGCCACGTGCTAGGCATCGTACACAGCACCCTGCATGACAATCTCGTGCAGGAGGCAGCCAAGAACCCATTCTATAGATGACAAATCTGGAGTTTTTTTCAGATTGAGCTTCTTGCCCAAAGCTACCCACTAGTAAAAGATTGAGAAAGTCCACCTCATCTCCAAATCTGTGCATGACCAGGACGCACCTCCATCCTTCTCCACCCCATCTCAAGCAACCAGCACAAGACCTGGCATATAACAGGCATTCAGTTACTATTTGATGAATGAATGAATGAATTCTTACCACCCTTATTATGGGGCTCCTTCTCCCTTGTATCTTTGTTCTCTCTCTCTCTCTCTCTCTCTCTCTCTCTCTCTCTCTCTCTCTCTCCCTCTCTCTCTCTCTCCCTCTCTCTTTCTCTCTCGGATCTTTCATCTCAGCACATGATTCTGCTAATCCTGCCCCTCGAAAAATAAGATTCTCTTTTGTTCCCTAGATCGTCACAGGGCTACTGATTCTTCTTTCATTCTTCACGTTCATGTTTCTTTAAAGATGTGTTTACACTTGTTTCTTCTCCTTCCTCCGTGACCATCGATCTTGAGCCCTTTGTTATCTGGTTTCTCTTTTCTACCCACAACCATTCCTTTGAGAACAACTCTTTCTAAGGTCACATCCATCCTCCATTTGCTCAGTCAGTATTTATTGAGTGTCTACTGTATATGAGGCAAGGCAACTACAGCATGGAAGAAGTCATTCATGAGCTGTTCACATCTTGGAGCTCAGGGAAGCACAAATAAAACAAGTCATAGAAAGTGTGATAAGGAATATTGAAAGAAGGCCATCACTTCCTTATGAGAGCGACAGTGGAGTTTCTCAGGCCTGGCTAGTCCTCAGTCTGGCAGGGAACACTTCCTACTGCTGTACAACCCGACAGGGAAGCCTGGAGGACCTGGGAAACCGTACCTACATCAGCAGGCCTGCTTGATTATCTCCTGCCTTTTTGTATCCGCCTCCAGAAGTTTCTATATCCTTTTCCACGGACTCTAAATAGGTCTGCTGGCATAGGTCTACCCATCACTGTGAAAACCACTCTCCCAATTCCCCCCACCTCCGCTGTTCCTGGAATTTCTTGGTAATACACCCATTCCTTAAATATTGCTATTCCTGAAGGTTCCATTCTAGAACTGTTCTCACCCTCTTCTAAGGTAATCCCGTGGGGGAATTTTCTGTAGGTTCATCTAGCCCCTGTGATAAATAGCAGCTAATATTTCTTCAGTGTTCTAAGCCAGAACTGCACTCCATGTTTTACATACGTACATGTGTATAAATGCTTCTTATCACTGGCCCAAATAAGCATCTTAAGCTCTGCACTAACAGTTCTCAAAATGTGCTCCTTTGGGGATCTCCAAGATCCTTTCAGGGTGTCTACATCATCAAAATTGTTTTCATACTATTAAATCTTTATTTGCCCAAACTTTCATATTCTCATGAGTGTGTAGTGGAGTTTTCCAAAGCCACATGACATGTTATGAGGTCAAATTTAAATGGAATGCGTGTTTGTATATTCTTGTGTTTTCTAGACCTTTCTAAGGTAGCAAGTTTGAGGTTTACATATGTTCATTTTCAAAGATTATCTCAGTTCGGTCTCAGAATTTCCACTGTGTTCTTATTAGCCATCTTTGGTTATATCTGCTTAATATCTGTAACCTCATTATCATCCAATAAATTGTTCATCTGAAATCCTGAAGTTCTCCTTAGACTTACTTAGAAACATAAAAACTATCCTATGTTGTCCCGTTTTGTAATAACATTTAGAAAATAATCTCAAAATAATTTCTGGAAAATAAAAATATGACAATTTAAATCTTATCTAAAACCTTTGTTATTTTATAACTTAGTAATATTTTACTTGAAAATAAATGAACATTTATAAAATATTTTTCTTCTGCTTAAGAATAGGTCATTAGCTTAAAATAATTTAGACGATTCACCTCCTCAACCCATAGCTGAATCATCTGTAACTAAAATTGCTGAGAAAGATGAAACGGACCTATCAGACCATTCTGACTCATGGAAGAAAGCAATCTACTCCAAAGAAATTAGGTAAAAATACAAACAAAACTACAATGAAAAACAAACAAAATTACTTTAGTTCCCTCAACTTCACAGATGTTAATCATTTATCTTACTGTGTTCTATGGAACAGACCATTTTAGAATACTACAGTGGTGTCAGTTCATTCCGAAGTTAGAGAAAAAGGAACTAAATACATTAAACATAGACAAAACAAGTTCCTTAAAAGCCAAAAAGGTTGTTTATTACAGTTTTGCACAGTTTAAATGAAAAAGCCACTCAAGCATGTTACAGGATAAGTTATCGCATTTCATTGGCTGGGGAAGCACAGGCGATAGCTCAGAGACTAATAACGCCTCATACCCTTGACATTACTGAATGTCTGACGAATAAGTCCACGAAAGAAATCATGGCATTGACAGTTTCCAACAACACAGTAACCTTCTGAGTTAAAGAGTTAGTTGCAAACATAAGGACTGAGTCAACCAATCAAATGTGGAACTGTACTTTCGTCTTACAAATCGACAGACATGTGGCAGGACTTGCGGTTTTGCTTGTATTCTTCTGGTATCAGCATCTGCTAATCATCAAAGAAGATTCTGCAACACGGGTGCTGAAGTATTCAAAGTGCTGACTATCTTATGAACCTTGGAATGTGTTTTCACTGACAGCACAAATGCAATGATGGGTAAAATGGATGGCCCCTTTGCACAAATTAAAGAAATGGCACCAAACTGTACCAATAGTCATTGTGTTTCTCGCTGCCACACACTCATGAATAAAAGCCAATTCACTGAAGAATGGCATTGATGAAGCAGGAAAAAAACTGTATAAACTTATATCCTTTCTTTTTAATAATCTGAGTGACGAAATGGGAAATTTGTATAAAGCACTTCTCTCCAGAAAAAAAAAAACACTTTTGCAGTTAAGTCATAAACTGAACCAGACACTTTTTTCATGGGATGCCATTTTTAATTCAGAGATTGACTGACTGACAAACCTGAAGATGAATGAAGTCAGCCTGTCATTTCAAAAAAAACCCACCTAATTGGGGCTTCCCTGGTGGCGCAGTGGTTGAGAGTCCACCTGCCGATGCAGGGGACGCGGGTTCGGCCCCCGGTCCGGGAGGATTCCACATGCCGCGGAGGGCTGAGCCCGTGAGCCCGTGAGCCCGTGAGCCATGGCCGCTGAGCCTGCGCATCCGGAGCCTGTGCTCCGCAACGGGAGAGGCCACAACGGTGAGAGGCCCGCGTACCACAAACAACAACAACAACAAAACATCTAATTGTATTTGTTGCTGATACTAAAATTTAAGTTTTCAACTAAAAAGTAGACTTTTAGGAAACTTGTGTCTGTCATATGAGTTTGACAGCTTTCTGACACTTAAAGATGGTTCTGATGAGTTTGGTAGTCATATTAACAAGTGTGACTTTTAAATGGTGTATAATGGAGTATGCCAACACTGAGAAGCTCTGAATAAATCACTGACTATTTTCCAAAGTACTGATGTATTATGTTACAAAATAATGCATGAGTAAAGGGTCCACTTAAATTTCAAGACAGACTAAAGGATTTTAAGGTAATAGAATATGAAAAGTTCATTGACATGGTTTCAGATATCATACCACAACTGATCTTTAAGGAGATGCCACTCATTGGGTTTTGAAATAATATGAAAGAAGAATATCTGAAATTATCTGAAAAAAGGCCATCAAAATACTCCACCCTCCACCAACAATATATGTGTGTGATGCTGGGTTTTCTTTATATACTTCAATGAAAGCATCACATTGCAACAGATTGAATGTGGAAGCAGATGTAAGATACTGCTTTCAATAAAACCAGATATTAAAGAAATTTGAGAAAATGTAAAACAATGGCATTTTCTCACTATATTTTTGTTTGGAAAAATAGGAATTTTAATAAAAATTTTATTTATGTTAACACGTAGGGGATTTATTATTGTCACTTAAAAATACATTTATAAATAAATCCTTTTTAATTCCTTAGTTTTCATTCTTAAAATTGTAAATATTAATAGATACAACCCATATAAACAAAATCTCTTTGAGGTCCTCAGTAATTTTCAAGAGTGTAAAAGGGCACCTGAGACAAAACATTTTGAAAACCACTGATCTAAATTGTCTATTTGATGTCCACTTAGATGACCACGGACACCTGAAATAAACATTTCTAAAAATCTCAGCTTAAAAAAAAATTAGCTAACGGTTCTTGAAAGTTGACTATGATCCAATCACTATAGTAAAGTCCTTATAAGCGTTATTTAATCCTCACAGCTCTATGATACGGGTATTATTAATTACCGCTCCCAGTCTTTGTTTTGGTTCTCCAATAACAGGTCCTGAGATGAGGATTTGTCTGAAAGCAGTTTACTAGTAAGGGTTTCTAGGAAAACCAGTCAAGGAGTAAAGAAGTGGGACCCAGCATGAAAAGAGGCCGAGGAAAAATGTGACATCTATACCCAGGAGGGTTCTAAGGGGGAGCTCTGGAGACAATGAGAACCACTCCTGAGATGTCCCTGATTGAGGTTCAAGGGAGCTGGAGGGTTTACACATCTGCACCCAGGTACCTCCAGGAGGATATAAATTCCTGGGCAGTTCCAGCAATACGTGCATCAGGCAGAGAAGGCTCTGGAAGGCTGAGAGCAGCCCAACAACAAAGACACGTGGGTGCTGGCAAGCTGGAGGGAAGCACGCTGGGATCCAACAAGTGGTAAAGTGATCCAAGCAGGCAAGGGCATGGCCAGAGCACCGACAGCATCTGCTACATGCCCATTTCACAGGTGAGGTAAGTTATTTTGCCTCCCACCCAAACATGTCTTCCTTCGTCTGTATTATCCATCTCAGTAAACAATACCATCCTTCCAAGCCTGAATCGCAGGTATCACTAAGATTCCTCCTCTTCCCTTATCTCCTATCTCCTATAGGAATCAGGTCACCAAGCCCTGCCAATGTTACTTCCTTAACATCTCAGGAATGCATGCCCATTAGAAATACTGCATGCATTTTATTGCTGTAAAGTTGGGTGAAGAATACAGCTTATTCTACTGGTGGAAGTAGAGATACCACTGATTACTTCCTTCCAACAGCAGACTCTGGAACTTCAACATTCAAAGAGTTGGATCTATAGAGCAGATCCTTAACCCACCATCCTGGTGGGCGGGGCAGTAACAAAGAGAAGGACGTGAACTGCTTCCAGGCAGGCCGTCTCTAAGGAACACAGAGGGCCAGGCACCCTCAGAGGGACACTCACCTTCAATATGCCAATTATTTTCAATAGAGAAAGGAGGTTTAAGTGATATTATATATCCAATTACTCAGAAATCCAATAAGTTATGAGAAGCATGAAGAAATGACAGCAGCTTATTCTCCAATAATTTTCTTAGAAGATGGATTGGAATTTTTAGTAGAAATTCCTATTTGGGGTGTCAACTTGATAAAGAGGAGAGAGCAGAGATGGTTCTCACTGCCACTCTTTTAGTTGATTACTGCAACAGGGACCTCACTCAGCTCCCGCCTCTGTTCTTTCTGCCTCCAGTCAGTGCCACACTCCCATGGAGATGCAGCCAAGGTATAAATCATTTCATGCCCTCACTTCCTAGTTAAAATCCTCTGTGCCCCCTCACTGTCTCCAGATGAAATCTAAATTTCTAAGCCTAGCATATGAGGTTCTTGGTGATCTGCTCTCTGCCTTTTCAGCCTCAGCTCTAGTTGTTTGACGTTTTGCATTTTATGTTTCTATATTTTATGTTACCGTAACCTGCTTATACATGAAATGCCTTCTCTCTGCCTCACACTAACCTGCAACCTCTCACTCACTATTCAGTATTCAGCTCAGAGATCATCTTCACCAGAAAGCCTTATCTGACCTCAGCAGGCTGACCTATACTCAACACTCATCACCCTGTCTCTGGGATTTCTTACATACTTGCTAATCCTTACAAAAGGACTGTGTGCTCATTTGTGAGAGCTGGACCCCTGTCCTGTTGGTCTTAACATTCCCAAACCTTATCACAGTGCCTGGCACAAAGCCAGAGGCCCTTGGATGGATGAACAGCTGAGAAATGCTTCAGGACCCCGGACAGTTCCCAAGGAGCTCTTTTGCTCTGATGGTTCCTGAAGCCATAATGAGTGAGGGTTCTGGGGTTAATCCCATCTTCTCTTTGGGACTCTTTGTTAAGAATTCTTCACGTATTGTAGGCTGGCCTTTGTAGTTCTTACCCATGAGGCCCAATCCTTTATCTGCCTCTACATTTAAAATGTATCTAAAATTCATCTACTTTCCATTTACAAGCCTAATTCAAGACACTATTATCTTTTTCCTGGGCCACAAAAGCCTCCTAAATAGGCTGTTTTCCTTTTGCACCCCAAACTATCTTCCCCACATAAATCAGAGTGAGCTTTTAAACATACAAATCAGCGTGGTGGATTAAAAGTGGACACCAAATTCTTTGCCACTGCTCCCATCAAAAGGTATAATCTACTTACACTCCCTTTGAGTCTGGGCTGGCCCAGTGGCTTGTATTAACTAGCAGTGCAGCAGAAGTGTCTCTGTGCAACTCCTAGGGCTGGGTCTTGAATAACAGCAGTATAGATTTAAGCCGTTTATAGAGCCCTGATAGGTTGATAACGAGGTACACCCACTTCACCTGGTTTAAAACCCCATAGGATTTTAAGTGCTTCCCATTTACCTTGGGATAAAAACTAGACATCTTAAGCTAGTTCAGAAAGCACCTCCACCTCCTCCAGCCTTCCCCTTACTTTCTGCACATCCATCACATTGGCTGTATCTATGCATCTTGTATTTATGTGCCATCCATCTTCGTCCAACCTGTGCCCACTCATAGAACTTGTCTTTCTCACTGCTCCATCCTCCTTCTTCAGTCTGACAAACTCCAATCTATATTTCAGGTCACAGCTCAAAAATCACTTCTGCAAGGAGGCCTCCCTGATTCTGATCCATTGACCAGATGAGGTCCCCTACTGTATACTCTCGGAGTTTCTCAACAATTCCTTGTCATGACAAACACCTTACTTTGCTGTTTGTATCTCCAGTAAGTTCCCTTGGACCATAAGTTCCATGAGGATAAATGCTGTGCCCATTTTGTCCACTGCTGTATCCTTGGCAGACAATAAATGCCTACCACCTAGATAAATGGATGTTATTTGTCTTTAGCAGAAGTTCTCAAAGTGTGGTCCCCAGACCAGCAGCATGAGATCCCCTGGAGACTTAGAGATGCAAATTCTCTGGTCCCATTCCAGACTTACAGAATCAGAAACTCTAAGGTAGGGCCAGAAGATCGTGCTTTAGCAAGCTCTCCAAGTGATTCTGATGCGCACTAAAGTTTGTGAACCATTGGTCTTTTTAAAATTAATTAACTAATTAAAGTATAGTTGATTTACAATATCATGTTAGTTTCAGGTGTACAGCACAATGATTCAGTTATATATATTTTTATATATATATTCTTTTTCAGATTCTTTTCCCTTATAGGTTATTACAAAATATTGAGCGTAGTTCCCTGTGCTATACAGTAGGTCTTTGTTAGCTATCTATTTACCTCTAGACAGCACCAAGAACCACTGGTCTTTAACACTAAGGCACTCACACTGTAACAGGCAAGACTTAACACTGCTCGACCACAAAAGGCAAGACTAGAACCAATGGGTGGATGTTCTTTGCAGGCTGACTTTGGATAAGGGATAGGAGGCATTTTCTCACAATCAGGAAAGTTCCATAACAGAATGCACTTGAGAAAGTGAGCAGGGCATACCAGGTACATTTTCTGGCTTAGAGTTACCACTCAATAAATGGTGACTTGAACGGTGGAGAAGAGATCCCTGAGTCAAGTAAGACCAGCTGCTATGTTCCCATTCATCTCGAAGACTGCTGGAGACAACACAATTGTGCCTACTCTGAAGATTTAAAGGAGCGTAATGAAGCTTAGAGTGGCTTAGGTAAAACAACCTCTAATGTTGAATAAATATAGCAGAAGCCATGAACTGTCCTCTACCTGACTCCAGGAGAAGCTAAGTAATAAAGATTTTATAAGTGGCTCTAAGTTTAAAAAAAATTAAATCTAAGTGGGAAGCTGTTTGACTGATCAAAGAAGGTCCAACTTCAGGAAACCTGAACAGGAGAAGCTGCCAGTATCGGAAATCAAACGGCGTGTGTTCCCTGTGAAAGGTGCTCTGCGTTTACACACTGTCTACTAATTGGAGCTGACTGAATAGATAATCATTTGGAGAGGAAATGATGTCAAAAGTCCTGCAGTCAAATTAGAGAAAGATGTAAAAACTGATTGAAGTGACTAAGATCTTTAAACACCTCCCAACAACAATCAGCACATCAGTTCCCTATTTAAAATTGCAGTTCACACAATCGCCATACAAATTGCAGGATGGTTCTCTTTCGACTTAGAACTTAGTTAACACGCTATGTTCTCCAGACTCTGTTCTCTAGACTCTGAAAGGGTCACGATTGACACTGCTGAAGGGAAAGGATTCCACATATTTTTGTGTCACTGTTTGCTCCTGAAATAAATAGTTCAGTGATGATCCCATATAACAAATACCTTGCTTCCATCTAAAGACCTTCAAAAATGATGGTTAGGCTTTTAATACATCCATCATTCCCAGATGTCTTCGTGTCACAGTTTTGAATGGATGATCCAGCCCTTTCCATATATTGTTACCATTCATTTATCAACAAGAAAAGAACTATGTTAAGTAAGTAGTTTAGAGCCACAATATCTTTCTTGATTTCTCCCAAGATGAAATGCTTTCTTGCTTCCTCTTAAAACTTTAACGCTTTTGTTCACATCTTTCTCATAATAAAAACACAAATTTGGAGCATTTGCCAATATGCATCTAAACATAGGAAAAAATGAAAATTTCTTCCTTATAAGGAAAAAAATGAAAATTCAAACCTGTAGGAATTACAGATGTTAAGGAAAAATTAAAATTATGTTATGGAAAAGTGAAAATTCATATCTGTATATACAGTCTCTCCTGGGTGTACAAAAATAGGCATAAGCAAAAGACTAAAAGGAAATGCCAAAGAAACTGAGACAGAGATAGTCTTTTTTTTTTTTTGTAAATTTATTTTATTTTATTTTATTTTTGGCTGCATTGGGTCTTCGTTGCTGCACGCGGGCTTTTCTCTGGTTGTGGCGAGCGGGGGCTACTCTTCGTTGTGGTGCGCAGGCTTCTCATTGTGGTGGCTTCTCTTGTTGCAGAGCACAGGCTCTAGGCACGTGGGCTTCAGTAGTTGTGGCACGTGGGCTCAGTAGTTGTGGCTCGCGGGCTCTAGAGCACAGGCTCAGTAGTTGTGGTGCACGGGCTTAGTTGCTCTGCGGCATGTGGGATCTTCCCGGATCAGGGCTCGAACCCGTGTGTCCTGCATTGGCAGGCGGATTTTTAACCACCGCACCACCAGGGAAGCCCCGACAGAGATAGTCTTTAGCTGATGGGATCATGAGAGATTTAAAATCTCTTTTTAATTTTCTCTTATTATTATCAGGTTATAACAATTCATACAGTGTGACAGTAGTGCAGGGTTGGACAAGTAGACCATAGGAACAGAAAGACAACCCAGAAACAAACCCATAGGTATAATAAAATGATATATAACACTGCAGGTCACTGGAGAAAGGGGGGACATTGTATCCATGAGGGACTATAATAAGTGGTGCTGAAATAGTGGGCTTTCTAAAAGGAAGAAAAGAAAACTGCACCTAAATATCACCATATACAAAAATCAACATCTCACACCATACATAGAAACCTTTTGGATTTAAGCATCAAATGTGAAAAGCCAAACTTCAAACTGTTAGAAGAAAATATAGGGAAATCTCATTGTGACCTGGAGATTGAGAAAGCTTTTTCAAAGCAGACATAAACTATACTAACTTTAAAAAGAAAAGATTGGTAATTTAATTCCATTAAAACTGAGATCATTTTTATGAAAAGTCACCATAACATGTGAATACAAGCTACAAATTGCAAGAAGATATCCAACATATATAAATCCTCCCATAAATCAATAAGGAAAAAGACAATCTTGTTAAAAGTGAGCAAATGGCATGACTATAGATGGGAGAGGGACTGTCTGAAACAGGGGACAGAGAAGGCTTCCCCGAGAAGGCAACATTTGTGATTTTAATGAGGCAGGCTTCTATAGGGCAGGAGAAAGTTCAATTAAGGGGAGAATTGAAGTCCACTCATTAGGCAGACCCAAGCTCTGTTCTTGGACAACCTCTGTATCAGTAATAAACATGATATTTGCATCTTTATCGGCCTCACTTCTGGGTTCATTTCTCAACTGGTTCTAAGCCGGGCGGGTAAAAGAGAGGGAAAGGTATTATTTATCAGACTCAGATCCCAACAGGAAAGAACCTGAATTTTATTCTGGATGGTTTTGAACAAGTATGACATGACGTGACTTCAGTTTTTTTGAAGTTTATCCTGGCGGCTCTATGGAGAATAGACTCAGGGGCAGAGATGAAAGCTAAAAGATCATTAGTCCACTTTCACCAAACCCAGGGCAGGCATGAGGGTGGTTTGGTGACAGGAGTGGAGGGATAATAAGCCATCAGAGCCAACGGGGTGTGTACTGTATTGAATGGGAGAGGCGGGGGAGGGGAGAGACGGGACCAAGGATAAGCCCTAGAATTAAATCAAATGTAAAGTATAGTGGATATGACGTGTCTTGAAGATAGAGGTGCTAATTCACAATGGCTCTTCAAATAAATAGAATATTTATTATATATTATTATATATTGTACTAATATATAAAGGGGATATTCATATATATATATATATATGCATTTTTAATGAATGAATGCTGATCAGGTTTTATCTGACGTTTAGAGCAGGAAGATGGAGAGAGTCCATTTTGTAGTGATACAGTAAGAAAATGCAGAGGGCGGACACTTGCTTTTAAGAGAACAACGCCAACCTTCTTCCTGCAGTAATTAATTTCTCTTTGCCTGGGTCATTAGAAGCTGCTTTCTTCTCACTCACCAAGACCTCCAGTAAGTCTGCTCATCCCTCACGAACGTTTTATCCTTACAGCCGGCAGCCTCAACCTAGTGCAAATATGACATTTATGCCCAAATTGAATGTGCATAAAATGTCATCCTACCCTCAGACCAGCACAGCAACTTCCAATTATATCATGTTTTAAGGGATGATGACAAATGCAGGAGAGATGGCCTAGTGGCCTTTGTTAAGGTAACAAAATTGGAATGTTTGGATTAAATCACAGCGTGTTGAGGGCATTCTGACTTCAGGGCTGCCAGCTGACTTTGATTAAGCAACCACTGGGTGCTTCCTCAGAGGGACCATGGAGGGCTGGGAGTTCACCCACATCTTTTGTACCTTTCATGGTCCACACAGTCCCTGTAAATCAGAAAATCATGAATTATGTCCCGAGAGCTCTTTATTAGGCTGATAGCAAGGCCACAGGCTATAGGGAAGGGACAGTTGTTTCATGAGGTGTCACATCCAAGCGTTACTTGGGCAAGTAACCCTGACCACCTGAGGCCGGATCCTGGTCAGCCACAGGCAGCTGCACCACTTTGGACAAGTTTTTTTGAATCTTGTGCTTCAGTTTCTCCATCTGTTAAATGTGAACACTAATCCCATCTGCTTCCCTACTCATCGTGAGGATTAAAAAAGGATGACCTGTATAAAACGCTATGTCTTGGTCAGCTGCGGATGCTATAACAAAACATCACAGACCAGAGGGCTTAAACAACAAAAACAACAAACTTTTATTTCTCTCTCTTATGGAGACTGGAAGTCTAAGCTCAGGCTGCTAACAGATTCGGTGTCTGGTTCATAGACTGTCTTCTTGCTGTGTCCTCACATAGTGGAAAGGGCAAGGGAGCTCTCTGGGGTCCTCATGACCTAATCACCTCTTAAAGGCTCCACCTCCAAATACCAGCATATTGGGGGTTAGGTTTCAACATGTGAATTTGGGGGGTCACAAACATTCAGTGTACGGCACACCAGAAGAGTGCCTAATGCACAATGGATGTTCAACAAAGACTAGCAGGTAATATTATCTTTAAATAGGACCACCTGCAACAATACTCTATTACTGAACACAGCACGTGATAGGGGCCAAATAACCATTTGTTGCAAGGATGTTGAATGAATTATCATCACTCTCCCATCTTCAGTCTCCTCATTGGTAAAAGAGGACAGTAAAATCAACTCCCAAGGTTGTCACAAACATGAAATAATATGGCAGATATCAAATAAATGGTGGTTCATCAGGGACCAAAAAGAAAATACAATCTACGGAATGGGAGAAAATATTCACAAATGAAGTGACCGACTAGGATTTAATTTCCAAAACATACAAACAGCTCATACAGCTCAATAACAAAGAAAACAAACAACACAACCAAAAAATGGGCAGAGACCTAAACAGACATTTCTCCAAAGAAGACATACAGATGGCCAACAGGCACATGAAGAGATGCTCAACATTGCTAATTATCAGAGAAATGCAAATCAAAACTACAATGAGATATCACCTCACACCGGTCAGAATGGCCATCACTAAAATGTCTACAAATAACAAATGCTAGAGAGGGTGTGGAGAAAAGAGTACCCTCCTACACTCTTGGTGGGAACGATAATTGGTGCAGCCACTAGGAAAACAGTATGGAGGTTCCTTAAAAAACTAAAAATAGAGTTGCCATGTGATCCAGCAATCCCACTCCTGGACATATATCCAGAGAAAGCCCTAATTTGAAAAGATACGTGCACCCCCAATGTTCACAGCAGCACTATTTACAATAGCCAAGACAAGGAATGTCTCGGAATGTCTCGTATATATGTATATAAATATGTGTGTGTGTATATATATATATATATATATATATATATTTATATACCTATGTATACACACAATGGAATATTAACCATAAAAAAGAATGAAATAATGTCATTTGCAGCAACATGGATGGACCTAGAGATTATCACACTAGGTGAAGTAAATCAGAAAGACAAAGAAAAATACCATATGGTATCACTTATATGTGGAATCTAAAATATGATACAAATGAACTATTTACAAAACAGAAACAGACTCATAGACACAGAAAACAAACTTATGCTTACCAAAGGGGAAAGGGGGTGGGGGAGGGATAAATTAGGAGTTTGGGATTAGCAGATACAAACTATTATACATAAAATAGATAAACAACAGGGTCCTACTGTATACTACAGGGAACTATATTCAATATCTTGTAATAAACCATAATGGAAAAGAATATTTCTGTGTGTGTGTGTGTGTGTGTGTGTGTAACTGAATCACTTTGCTGTACACCAGAAACTAACACAGCATTGTAAATCAACTATACATCAAGGAAAAATAAAAATCAAAATTTTTTTTAAAAATCAGGAAGACTTGCCACTTGCTTGTTTTGATTCACAGTTTAAAATGCAAGTCTGTTTATTTTTCAAATGAACAGACTGCATTTTAAACTGTGAAACAAGATTGTTTGGTTTCGTTTGTTTATTTCTCTCTGGGAGGGAATGATGCCTACCTCATAGGGTCATTATGCAGAGTGAGTGAATTAACACAAGGGAAGCCTGGCCTGTAGGAGATGCTGGATGGAGTATTCCCTTCCCCGAAAAAATGAACAAAGAACATTCATTAGTTGTTATGAACAACATATCCAGCAAGGAATCAGAGCCATCCATCTCCATCTCCATCTCCCTCCCTCTTCTGCCTGAATCCCATGAGCCAATGGACACATGGCCTGGTTTGAGCTCTGTCACTGGAGGGGAGGTAGGTCTTCAGGTCATCCCACTGCTGGTGAGGCCACTTCCGGTGGCTGTTGATGCTAACCTTGCTCCCCACATGGCAGCTCTACATCCAGGAAGCTGGAGTCTGCGGGGGAAGAAGCTCTGTTTCTCTCTACCAGAGTTACAAATCGTTTCCATTAGCATTGGACCAGAAAAGCTTTCTCTTCTTAATTTCTTACAACGTATGCAGGGAAGAGGTGTGAGGAGTAATGGGTATTTGTGGAAGGGGGGGAGTCCAATGGGCAAATAAGTTTACTGGGTTATACAATGAAAATGGGTTTCTCAGAGCCTTTGCACACCACTACTCATATGACTCTTCAGGAGTGGGGACAGAAGAAGAATTTCTAAAGCTGACTTAACCACAGTACAGTCTTGCACACTGTGGTATGTGTAACCGTGTTAGAAGGAACAGATTTGAGACTGTATTAAGTGCCCATTTATCTGCTGCTGAATGCCCGCCAGTGGCTACCGCAGGGCTGGGCACATGACGGTGAACTCCACGCTCCATCTCTGCTGTCACGGAGTTTGAAGTCTAACCAGGGAATGACTGACAAGTCAATACACCCTCAAGTCGAGTTCATAATACACACCACTAACGATGCAAAAGCACAGCAGGGTAAGTTTGAGGAGAGGGCAAGAAAAAGTCTCCACGGAAAAGGAAGGATTTGTGGTTTTGATGAAAGCCTGGCTAAGGTTTGAATGTGCAGAGATGGGTAGAGCAGAAAGAACAGCAGGGACCAGGGCAAGGCTGGAGTACACAGGCCCAGGCTGTCATGCAGGTGCGAGGAGGGGCGAGATGGAAGCAGGATACGCACAGTGGGTCAGGGCATCCTGGGAAAAGCCTTGATGATGAGGAGGATGATGAGAATGATGCGGGGGGGGTGGGGAGGAGGAAGGGGAGAGAAGCGGCTGTTTGGTTGTTGTCCACAATCATAATGATAAAGTATCAATACTTCTACTACCGTGTTGGAACACCCACTTCATTCTTGCCCCGTAACTGCTGTTTGACATTTCAGATATTGTTTAGACCTCCCAAGGACCCTCTGAGGTAGGGAATCCAACAGTTATGGCTTAGTGAGGTGGTCAAGAGCACGGGCTTTGGAAGCAGAAAGACCTAGGCTGAGCCTGGCTCCGCCACCTACTGGCTGTGTGGCACTGGGCAATTTGCTTAACTTCTCTGAACTTCAGTCTCCTTATCTGTAAAGGCGGGCTCTGTAATCTAGCTCCCAGGATTGTTGGGGCCTGACAGATAATATATGAAAAGTGCTGAGCAGCCCACCTAACACTTAGCAAGTACTAGATAAAAACACATTGAAGAAACAGAGCTTCAGGGAGCATAAAGGGCTTGCTTGAGGCCACACAGCTGATAAGTGATAGGGCGGGCATTTGATCTGCAGGCTGCCAGACACCAGAGTCAATGATCACCCCTTAGTGAATCTGCTGCATTGGAATGATGATTATTAATATATAATTAATATTCACTGAGGGCTGGCTCACTACCCTGAGCACTTTACATGCATTAATTTATCTAACCTCTGCAACAATCCAATGAAGTAGGTACAATTACTATATCCATTTAATAGATGAGGAAACTGAGGTCCAGGATGGTGAGATGACTTGAATAGATCAGAGGCGCTCACCATCCTGAAAGGAAGGAAACGGCTTATTGCAGAGAGATCCAGGGGGCACCCCCATATTCATCTTTACTGAGCTGCAGTGCTGAATCAGGTCCCCTTTCATCGATGCCACATGCCTGGAGCTATGGAAGGGGGGATGTCTCAGCCCTCGAGCCATCGGCCCTGACCAGAGTCTTCACTCCTCTCCTCAAATGCACTTAGAGAAACCGCATTTGCATACGTAGGCTGGAGATTCAGTCTGCGACATTATGCCTTTGTAACAAGATGCTATTTTCAAGGAAATGGCTGCTAGATTACGTATGTGCTGAGCTATGGGCGTGTGTTTGACATTTTAACTTTCCAATGGAAGTGCTTCAATGATGCATAATTTAAGTCTTCTAGGAATTGTGCTGTTACATCCAAACCAGGCAGTCAGCCTCTAAAAATTCACATATTTGACCAAAATCCCTTGTGTCGGCAACATGAAACACATTGTCCTTGGAGAAGTAACGGCGTAGATGAAATGGTCTGGGTTTTGGAAGTAGACAGTTGGGGGTGGTGCACATCCTGATTCTGTTTCTTTTTAGCCTTGCAATTCTGGACGGCTCTTTAAAGTTTCTGAATAATTTTCTCCTATGTAGAATGAGGATATTATAAATGCTTCCTAGGGGTTTATGATAATTAGGTAAGATAATGTAGACAAGGGATCTAGCATGGAGACCAGCCATGGTAGGTGTTCAATGTAAACTATGGCTACTATGATTACTATATCATCATTAGCCATCCAGTTCCGTTCAACAACTATTTACTGAGTGACATGGTGAACTATGTGTCATGCAGTCAGGTCTCTAAAAAGTCAAATAGACAAGAAACAAGGGGAATTAAAGGTTGGTCCTTGCCTCCTTGGAACATAGAAATGAGTCGGGAGAAAGCAAGTTCATGAGATTATTCTCTTGCCCACTGTTATTCCCCTCACTGTCTTTAGAATTTTGACTGTTGGTTGCCTCAGTCAAGAAATGTAAACCTGAATTTCTCATACTTAGTCTCCCAATCTCTCTCTCCCTCCATCCATCCTACTGTCAGTGTCTTAGTCCAGACATTCATCTTGTCTGCCCTGAACCTCTCCATCTACAGAAGGACTGAGGGATGGAAGCTGGGAGAAAGATAGAGAACATTGAATAAGGAGGAGGGGTCACTGGGCAGGACTTTGGAAATCAGTCAGAGACATTTGGGCTTTCTCCTGAAGGCAATGGGTGGCAGGGCAGGGGGTGGGAGGGAGTCGGGGGAGGTCATGAACAATCTCACAGAGGGGAGGAAGTGGTTTCTGAAAATGGAATTTTTAAATTTATTTTTATTTTTGGCTGCGTTGGGTCTTCGTTGCTGCGTGCAGGCTTTCTCTAGTTGCGGTGAGCAGGGGCTACTCTTCGTGGCGGTGTGCGGGCTTCTCATTGTGGTGGCTTCTCTTATTGTGGAGCATGGGCTCTAGGCGTGCAGGCTTCAGTAGTTGTGGCATGGGGCTTCAGTAGTTGTGCCACGTGGGCTCAGCAGTTGTGGTTCGCGGGCTCTAGAGCGCAGGCTCAGTAGTTGTGGCGTAGGGGCTTAGTTGTTCTGCAGCATGTGGGGTCTTCCTGGACTAGGGATCAAACCCATGTTCCCTGCATTGGCAGGCAGATTCTTAACCACTGTGCCACCAGGGAAGTCGCTGAAAATGGAATTTACTGAAGATTGCTTATGAGGCATTACAATAATTTGTCAGACTTTGGACAAAATGATCATATTTGCCAGATGGGATTGATCTGGACAACTCAAGCCAAGATAAGGCTCTCTCATCTCTTTCCTACCCACCATGGGGTGATCAACGAGTGGTTAAATGGATCTTCCCTCCTGCCCCACTTCAAAGACCAGTGGCTGAAGTCACAGATGGGAATCCATCTGAGTTTGAGCAGGGAAACTGGGGGCACTTGTAGCATGACAGACAGGGCTCTTTCTTTGACGCGAGAATTATACCCATAAGTCCCACCAGCTGAGTAACTTTAATCAAGTCATGTAGTCTTGCTGGGACTCAGTTTTCTCACCTGTAAGTGGGGAAATTTCTCATGACTCATGTGAAGATCAAATGTCATAACACCTACAAAACGTTGTGTATACAGTAAGAACTCAATAAATCACATATGAGACTTGGTTCTCCTCCAGAGCACTGATTGCGATTTGTTCTTATTTATCTCTACATCACCAGCGTTTGATTATCATTCATTCTACTCAGCAATACCTGGTTCTCCTTCCTTTCTAGGCACGTGGTAGAAATACATTTCCTGACCCCTTTGGGGTGGACAGAGCCCTGTAACTAATTCTGAGTTGTGAGCAGAAATGGGTATCTGTCATTTTGGGGCTGAGCTCCTTTTCCCTCTGGCCTGGCATGGATGGTGCTCAAGACGTATCATCAACTTATAGGCCTGGATCCCTGTGAAAAACGGGGCCCTCTGTCAGGCCAGGCTGCATATACTGTAGCAAGAACGACAAATAGATCTTTGCTGTTTTAAGCTCTTGAGAACTGAGGGCTGCTTTTACTGCAGCGTAGCTTAGCCCATCTTGACCAACATAGCAGTGCCTGAAACATCATAGCAACTCAGATAATGTTTTCTTTTTGAATAAATGTACATAAAAGGAATTGAGGATTAAAAAGTGAGGGGTGGGGCTTCCCTGGTGGCGCAGTGGTTGAGAGTCCGCCTGCCAATGCAGGGGACACGGGTTTGTGCCCCGGTCCGGGAAGATCCCACATGCCGCGGAGTGGCTGGGCCCGTGAGCTATGGCCGCTGAGCCTGTGCATCCAGAGCCTGTGCTCCACAACGGGAGAGGCCACAACAGTGAGAGGCCCGCGTACCGCAAAAAAAACAAAAAAACAGTGAGGGGCAAGGGGAGAAAAAGGAAAGGAATGAGAGTATCCAGATGAGGGACAACAAATGTATGACAAATCCCACATGGCTCCCTTTTGGTCACATGGCTAGAAAAATAAAAGATCTTTTCCCCTTCTGGGTCTGCTCTCTCTAGCTTGGGCTGTGGGGTAAGTGGTTGGATCAGCCTGGGAAAAATCGAAAAGGCTTTAGTTCTCCAGGAAGTTGGAGAAGATGGAGACAGAGTGAGGGATGACAGGGGTCAGGATAGGTGCTGTGGGGTCAATGTTTTAGGCTCTGTGGGACATATATCTACTTGGCTCTGCTTTGGTCATGTGATAGCAGCCATACACGATACTTAAAGAAATGAGCATGGCTGTGTTCCAATAAAACTTTATTTACAAAAACAGTAGGCACACCAAATTTGGTCCATGAGGCATAGTTTGCCAACCCATCGAGACTGAAAACCAGAACCATCTAAAGCAGTTTAGAATCAAGTGGGTCAAGAATGGGTTGCGTCTGCAATGGCACTTTGTAGTAGTTGGCCAGGGTGGAAAGAACGATATAAAGGGACTTAAGGAGAAAAGAATGGAAGAATTTGTGGAAGCAGAAGAGAAGGGAGAGAAGACAGCCAATGAAAACTCAAAGATGAAGGCACCCCAGGCCCAACTCCTAACCTCCTCCTCTCCCCGTCCCCTGGCTCAGGCTCCTCCTTGTACGTGTCCCTGTCTTCATGGGTGCAGAATGGTTCTGGCAGATGCTGTCTTGTTTCCGCTGAAACAGATCTAGGTTTATGGAAAGGCTCCACAGACGGGACTTCCCCCTCCCCCTCCACAGCTGTTCCCACTCTGCTGGAGTGTGCATGACTCACCCGCAGTCACTTCAATTACCGAGGCCTCCATTTGCGAGCCCCTCCCTCTGCCAGGGCTCTTCCTCCTGAGGACACCAGCCACCACCCCTGAGAAGTGATGACGCTGTTGTTAGCTCAGGACTAGAGAACTGTAATGATCTCTCCAAGCATAACCACCATCAACTACTGACCACGTTACTGTTTCCAAGAAGTACGGCAGCTCTGTGGAGGAGCAGCCAGAAACAGGGGATACGGAAAGTGACTATATAGTAGGATTTTGCTGCAAATCCACTTACATGGAAGCCATTCCCTGCCCTACTGCTAGAGCCATCCCCGGTTGAAGGAAAGTCAGGAGTCAGAAGGAAGTTCTGATGAATTACCACAAGAGAAGAAAGTCATAGCTTTTATTGGAATATAAGGGGGTTGGTTTGTTGGATGTTTTGTTTTTCTGCTAGGCATTATGACCTGGGAAGGTATTTGACCAGAACTTATAACTAGCCTCTACCCTTGTCACAGACTTGAGAAGGAAATAGCAAAGGTGACACTCTAGACTAAAGCAGCTGGTTGAACACTATAAA
Source organism: Delphinapterus leucas (assembly GCF_059928025.1). Classification (NCBI taxonomy): domain Eukaryota; kingdom Metazoa; phylum Chordata; class Mammalia; order Artiodactyla; family Monodontidae; genus Delphinapterus; species Delphinapterus leucas. Next base: position 36,752,846 of record NC_143133.1, read on the forward strand.
GCTTTTCAATCAAACCCCCAGTTGGGAAGTCTTGGCCCCTCTTGGACTGGACTGGCTGGGTGCCCTGGTGCTAAGAAAATTCCTTCTGACCTAAGTAGAGACAACCCAGGTGGCCTGAATTAAAGCCAGCTCCTGTTGCCTTTTCCTTTCCTTTGCCCCAAGGCTCCATCCTAAACTTGTGTCCCAATATCTTCTGATGGAGAGAGGAAGGGAGGTGAGACTAAGCAGGAAAGAATTCCCCTAAGGCAGGATGGATTCTCCCCAAGGCCCGGAGTAGAGGATGAGGGCTCTACACAATCCTAGGCTTTCCCAGTTTGAGCTGCCCAGACACACACAGTTCACCATCACCCCCACTGTGCCACTTTCCCCTCCAAGCCCGAACCTCTGAAATGACACCTCAACTAAGATGAAAAACTGCCTCTGACATCAGCAGAGCCCTCAGAGGTACAGAGTAGCCATCCAGAGAGGCCCTCAGGGCTCCAGCCACCAACAACATAGTCTAGTCCAGTCCAGTTAGGCTCATGGGCAACACCCCTTCTTCTCCATGTCTCCATGTGCCCTGGACGCTGCCTTGTCTTTGGAGAGAGTGAGGGAGAAGAGGTAAAGAAGTAGGAGCCTCATGAGCCCCAGCCCTACTTTCAGCCACCAGAGGTCCACGAAGGAGAAGAAAGAAATAGGGTCAAGGACTATATTTTGCACAAGAAGCAAAAGACTTGGGTTCTTGTCCTGTCAGTACCACTCATGTGCTCTGTGACCCACGTCCGCTCTCTAGGCCTCAGTTTTCCCATCGGAAGCCCATCACAGTCCCACCACAGAGCACATATTCGATAAAATGCCCATTGAAATGAATTATGGGAATCTCACTTGTTAACCTCTAGGACTCTGTCCAGCTCTAAAGTTCTACAATTCAGTTATCACCATTTTTCTATGAGCACAGGTTCAGATATCAGAACCAGAAGTTCCAGAGACCATGTTCATTCCACTCCCCAAACTGTCTGTTTCCGAGTTCTATAATTCTACCATTTCAGATATGCACCTTTCTTAGTTGGGTTTTTCTGGACGCAGACTCTGGGGTGAGGATTTATCAGCAAGTGATTCATTAAGGAGTGCTCCCTGGGTGACCAGCGGGGTAGGAAGCAAGGGTGTGACATCAGGCAAATACAGCCTCAGCCTGATCCTGCAGGGAGCCCTGGAGGGCACATACCTCAGTACAAGAGAGTTGGCCTCTCACAGTCCTGGGACCATCATTCAATGGCTACAGGGTCACCTGGAAGGAGTGCAGACTCCCAGGCAGGCACTTCTGGCTCTGCAGCAAGTTGCCATTGTAAGTAGTTTTGTCTTCTTAATTTGTTTTTCAGATAGTTTGTTGTTATTGTATAGAAACACATCTAATTTTTCTATGTTGATTTTGTATCCTGTGACTCTACTGAATTCATTTATTAGTTCTAACAGTTTTTTGGTGAGTCTTTAGGATTTTCTATATATAGGATCAAGTCATCTGCAAACAGAGACACTTTTACTTTTTCCATTCTAATTTGGATGCCTTTTGTTTCTCTTTCCTGCCTAATTGCCCAGTTTAGGGTTTCCAGTAGAATGTTGAATAGAAGTGGTGAGAATGGACATCCTTGTCTTGTTCCTAAACTTAGAGGAAAAGCTTTCAGTTTTTCACCTTTGAGGATAAATTTAGCTGTGGGCTTGTCATATATGGCCTTTATTATTTTGAAGTGCATTCCTTCTATACCAAATTTGTTGAGAGTCCTTATCATGAAAGATACTAAATTTTGTCAAATGCTTTTTCCGCATCTATTGAGATGATCATATGACTTCTACCTTTCATTATGTTAATGTGGTATATCACATTTACTGATTCATGTATGTTGAACCATCCTTGCATCCCAGGGATAAATATCACTTGATCATAGTGTATGGTCCTTTTAATGTGCTGTTGAATTCCATTTGCTGATATGTTGTTGAGAATATTTGCATCTATTATATTCATTAGGGATATTGGCCTGTAATTTTCTTCTCTTATCTGGGTCCTTATCTGGGTTTGGAATCATAGTAATGCTGGCCTTGTGAAATGAGTTTGGAAGTAGTCCCTCCTCTGCAATTTTTTTGGAAGAGTCTGAGTAGGTTTGGCATAATTTTTAAATTTTCGGTATAATTCACCAATGAAGCCATCTGGTCTTGGACTTTTCTTTTTTGGGAGGTTTTTTTCTTCTTAATATATTTTTATTTATTTATTTTTGGCTGTCTTGGGTCTGCATTGCTGCGCTTGGGCTTTCTTTAGTTGCGGCGAGTGGGGGTTACTCTTTGTTGCAGTGCTTCGGCTTCTCATTGCGGTGGCTTCTCTTGTTGCGGAGCATGGGCTCTAGCCGGGCGGGCTTCAGTAGGTGTGGCAACTGGGCTCAGTAGTTGTGGCTCGTGGGCTCTAGAGTGCAGGCTCAGTAGTTGTGGTGCACGGGCTTAGTTGCTCCGCAGCATGTGGGATCTTCCCAGACCAGGGCTTGAACGTGTGTCCCCTGCATTTGGCAGGCGGATTCTTAACCACTGTGCCACCAAGGAAGCCCTTTTGGGAGGTTTTTGATTACTAATTCAATCTCCTTGCTCATTATTGACCTGTCCAGATGTTTATCTTCATGATTCAGTTTTGGAGGGTTGTATGTTTCAATTAATTTATTCATTTCTTCTAGATTATCTGTTGGGACATAATAGTTCATAGTAGTCTCTGTGTTATCAGTTTAATATCTCCTCTTTCATCTATGATTTTATTTATTTGAGTTTCTTCTTAGTCTAGCTAAAGGTTTTTCAACTTTTGTAATCCTTTGTATTTCTGTGTTATCCTTCGTATCTCTGTGTTATCAGTTGTAATATCTCCTCTTTCATCTATAATGTATTTATTTGAGTTTTTTCTTAGTCTAGTTAAAAGTTTTTCAATTTTACTTACCTTTTAAAAAATCAACTCAGTTTCTTGGATCTTTTCTACAGTTGCTCTAATCTCTGTTTAAATACTTCTGCTCTAATCTTTATTAGTTCCTTCCTTCTACTAACTTTGTGTTTAGTTTGTTTCTTTTTCCTAGTTCTCTGAGACGTAAAATTGGGTTGTTTATTTGAGATCTTTCTTTTTCTTAATGTAGACATTTATCAGTATAAACATACTTCTTAAAACTGCTTTTGCCACATCACATAACTTTTGGTATATTGTGTTTCCATTTTCATTTGTCCCAAGACAGTTTCTGATTTCCTTTTTAAATTTCTTCTTTGACCTATTAGTTGTTCAGAAGTATGCTGTTCAATTTTTACATATTTGCAAATTTTCTAACTTTCCTCTTGTTTTTGATTCCTAATTTCATACCATTGTGGATGATAAAGATACTTGATTTGATTTTAATCTTCTTAAATTTCTTAAGACTTGTTTGGTGACCTAACATATGATTTTCCTGGAGAATGTTCCATGTGTTTGCTTCAGAAGAATAAATAAACCAGTTCTGTAAGAGCCACAGAGCTGGAAATGCGAGTCAACATCAGCCAAGTTAATCTGGCCCCAAGCTCGGTTGTCCTTTCCCAGAGTAAACATTAATAGGTGAATCTTAACTAAAGTACCCAGAGGACACTCCTGAAATTACTGCTCCATTGGGAGTAGACGGAACAGTCAAGAGCTAGGGCTGAAGTGCAGGTACTATGCCTTGCAGGTCACTCCATTCCAGGGTGCAAGCCCCACATCTAGGGCCAGCTCTGTGTTTCTTGCTGATCAGCTTAAGCAATGCAAGAATATGAGCAGCCACACTACCTTTTCCCCAAAGGTGCCCTGCATTGGACAACGCTGCTTTCTTTCCTCCCCTCCCCATACTTTAAGACTGGGGTACAATTGACTTTGGGGAATACAAGTGGCACCTCAATCACTGAGCAGTGTGTGAACATCAAACAACTTTTCCTAAAACGAAACACCTGGCTGACAGCTTCCTCAGTGGAAACCCACAGAGCTGGGGGTCTTTCAAGGCTAGATGGGGTGCAGGAATGCTCACTGCATCCTCAGACTCAGGTGCAGGGACAGGAGCGCAGGGATCTCCCATGAGCAATGTTGCCTTTTTGGACAGGAGGGAGCTGCTGCCCCTCCCACTCCAGAATGTTGCTGAGGACACTGTTGGTCTCTCCCTTCCCCATTGACTCACATCTCCCTAGTATAGGAGGAGAGGTTCACCCAGTTGATCAGACCCTGCTGAGCCTCAAAGCGCAAGCCTGTGCATATTTCCCTGCCAGCTATTCCTCCACCCACAGGGTCCCAGGAAGGGTCTGGCCTCTGCTTCCTGCACCCCTTTAATTCACACCTCCTAGGGCTGAGGCATTCAGCAGCTCAGTAGTTTCAACACTAGCTGCACCTTAGACTCAACTGAGAAGCTTTCAGACCACTGGTGCCTGGGCTTTGGTCTCAGCTCAATCACATCCCACTGAGTGGGGTCCCAGCACCCATCATTGGCAAAGTCACCCCAATGATCTGATGCTCAGTAAAGGCTGAACCGCCAAGAGGCTATTTGGTTAATTACATTCAGGGTCTGCTGGTTACAACTTTTCTCAGTTCTGCAGCCACATCTGGGTTTGTGGATCCCCGCCTCTAGCTTTTTTTTCTTTTTCTTTTTTAACATCTTTATTGGAGTATAATTGCTTTACAATGTTGTTTTAGTTTCTGCTGTATAACAAAGTGAATCAGGTGTATGTATAGATATATCCCCATATCTCCTCCCTCTTACATCTCCCTCCCACCCTCCCTATCCCACCCCTCTGGGTGGAGACAAAGCACCGAGCTAATATCCCTGTGCTATGCAGCTGCTTCCCACTAGCTAGCTATTTTACATTTGGTAGTATATATCAGTCCATGCTACTCTCTCACTTCGTCCCAACTTACCCTTCCCCCTCCCCGTGTCCTCAAGTGCATTCTCTATGTCTGTATCTTTTTTCCTGTCCTGCCCCTAGGTTCATCAGAACCACTTTTTTTTTTAGATTCCATATATATGTGTTAGCATACGGTATTTGTTTTTCTCTTTCTGACTTACTTCACTCTGGATGACAGACTCTAGGTCCATCCACCTCACTAAAAATAGTTCAATTTCGTTAGTTTTTATGGGTGAGTAATATTTCATTGTATATATGTGCCATATCTTCTTTATCCATTCATCAGTCAATGGACACTTAGGTTGCTTCCATGTCCTGGCTATTGTAAACATAGCTGCAATGAACATTGCAGTACATGACTCTTTTGAATTATGGTTTTCTCAGGGTATATGCCCAGTAGTGGGATTGCTGGGTCATATGGTAGTTCTATTTTTAGTTTTTTAAGGAACCTCCATACTGTTCTCATAGTGGCTATATCAACTTACATTCCCACCAACAGTGCAAGAGGGTTCCCTTTTCTCCACACCCTCTCGGGCATTTCTTGTTTGTAGATTTTTTGACGATGGCCATTCTGGCTGCTGTGAGGAGGTACCTCATTGTGGTTTTGATTTGCATTTCTCTAATGATTAGTGATGTTGAGCATCCTTTCATGTGTTTGTTGGCAATCTGTGTATCTACTTTGGAGAAATGTCTACTATGTAGGTCAACTGCCCATTTTTGGATTGAGTTGCATGAGCTGCTTGTGTATTTTGGAGATTAATCCTTTGTCAGTTGCTTCATTTACAAATATTTTCTCCCATTCTGAGGGTTGTCTTTTCATCTTGTTTACGGTTTTCTTTTCTTTTTCTTTTTTTTTTTTTTTGTGGTACGCAGGCCTCTCACTGTTGTGGCCTCTCCCGTTGCGGAGCACAGGCTCCGGATGCGCAGGCTCAGCAGCCATGGCTCACGGGCCCAGCCTCTCCGCGGCATGTGGGATCTTCCCGGACCAGGGCATGAACCCATGTCCCCTGCATGAGGCGCGCTGTGTGTTCTCCCGGGGAAGTTGTCCCTGGATCACGGGACCCTGGCAGTGGCGGGCTGCACAGGCTCCCGGAAGGGGAGGTGTGGATAGTGGCCTGTGCTTGCACACAGGATTCTTGGGGGCTGCAGCAGCAGCATTAGGGTTTCATGCCTGTCTCTGGGGTCCGAGCTGATAGCCGCAGCTCGTGCCTGTCTCTGGAGCTCATTTAGGCGGTGTTCTGCCTTCTGTGGGCAGACAGGGAAGGAATCCTCTCTCCTCACACACCCCGAAACAATGGTCTCTTGCCTCTTCGGCAGTTCCAGACTTTTTCCTGCACTCCCTCCCAGCGCACTCGCCCCCTTCAGGCTGTCTTCACGCAGCCAACCCCAGTCCTCTCCCTGGGATCTGACCTCCAAAGCCCGAGCCTCAGCTCCCACCCCCGACCCGTCCCGGCGGGTGAGCAGACAACCCTCTCAGGGTGGTGAATACTGGTTGGCACCGATCCTCTATGCAGGGATCTCTATGCTTTGCCCTCTGCACCCCTGTTGCTATGCTCTCCTCCGTGGCTCCGAAGCTTCCCCCTGCCACCCGCTGTCTGCCAGTGAAGGGGCTTCCTAGTGTGCGGAAGCTTTTCCTCCTTCACAGATCCCTCCCGTGGTGCAGGTCCCATCCGTATTCTTTTGTCTCTGTTTTTCCTTTTTTCTTTTGTCCTACCCAGGTACGTGGGGATTTTCTTGCCTTTTGGGAGGTCTGAGGTCTTCTGCCAGTGTTCAGTAGGTGTTCTGTAGGAGTTGTTCCACATGTAGATGTATTTCTGATGTATTTGCGGGGAGGAGGTGATCTCCACGTTTTACTCCTCTGCTGTCTTGAAGGTCCCCCCCACCTCTAGCTTTGAGCTGAAGGAAGAAGTTTCTGTTTCGACCTCAAGTCCAAGCAGAGCTTTCCAAACCTGCTTTTTGCAGAACCGTGTATGAGGTATGGGGATTTTGCCAATATATTAGTAAGGCAGCACTCACACATCTGGCTCTGTATCCCTGTGGGTCTGTTCCATCGCCCCAACCCTACAGGAGAAAAGCAGTGTGGGAGGACCTGGGTGCCATGACTCCCTTACACACTATATGGGAAGGTTTCAACCACTTTAAAAATAGAATGGCTTATTTCAGTGTGTTTTGGCCAGTCCCACAAGTGACTTTAGGTGGCTTACAACATAAACATAGAAAACAAAATGATGATAAAAATAGAAAGAGAAGAGGGACCAAGGAATTTTAATGTCAAGTAGAGAACAAAGCAATAAAAAAAGAAGAGCAGAAAAATGCAGATCAAAATGAGGCAGGAAATGAAGATATAAATGCACATGGAAGAATGAACGTCCTTCAACGTGTCAAGAACTCAGGCACTGTGACATTTAATAATATACATTTAAAACTTAAGCACTAGGGCTTCCCTGGTGGCACAGTGGTTGAGAGTCCGCCTGCCAATGCAGGGGACACGGCTTCGTGCCCCGGTCTGGGAAGATCCCACATGCCGCAGAGCGGCTGGGCCCGTGAGCCATGGACGCTGAGCCTGCGCGTCCGGCGCCTATGCTCCGCAATGGGAGAGGCCACAAAAGTGAGAGGCCCACATACCGCAAAAAAAAAAAAAAAAAGTAAGCACTAGACATTAGTCCCATTTTACAGATGATGAAACTGAGTCTCAATCGATCATCCCAAGTCCTGCAGCCAGTGACCTGAGACTCAAATTCAGGGCTGCTTGTCTGAGGGTTTTCGCTTCTTAGGGCACCCTGTAGCCTCTCTAATGTGGTTTAGCTCTGAGCTTCCTTTCAATCACAGGGGAGAGGATGACACAGCCAGATACACAATTTTCATTATCAGAATGAAGATGTTTTCTAGTTCCTCGGGGAAATCAAACTTTTTTCCCAAGCACTGACTTCAAGAAAGGCATCACTCACACAGCAGCACTATTCACAACAGCCAAGACATGGAAACAACCTAAATGCCCATCAACAGATGAATGGATAAAGAAGATGTGAGATATATATATATATACACACACACACACATATAATGGAATATTACTCAACCATAAAAAAAGAATGAAATAATGCCTTTGCAACAACATGGATGGACGTAGAGATTATCTTAGTAAGTGAAGTAAGTCAGAATGAGAAAGACAAATCCCATATGATATCACTTATATGTGGAATCTAAAATATGACACAAATGAACTTATCTACAAAGCAGAAAGAGACTTACAGACATGGAGAACAGACCCGTGGCTGCCACAGGGGAGTGGGGTTGGGGAGGGATAGATTGGGAGTTTGGGATTAGCAGATGCAAACTATTATTAAAGGATGAATAAACAACAAGGTCCTACTGTATAGCACAAGGAATTATATTCAGTACCCTGTGATAAACCATAATGGAAAAGAATATGAAAAAGAATGTGTGTGTGTGTATATATATATAAAACTGAGTCACTTTGATGTACAGCAGAAATTAACACAACACTGTAAATCAACTATACTTCAAAAAAATACATTTTAAAAAAGAAAGAAAGAAAGGCATCCCTCAGATGGGATCAGAGAAAGCTTCACAGATAAGCACTGGGCAGGGTTTTGTGGTGCAAATAGTAGCTCATCAGGTGAACAGGGTTGGGAGAAAATTCAGGAAAATGGAACATCACATGCAAAGACCTGGACAAGTGTCTGAAACCACTTGGTGTTGATGCTTGGCTCCAAGGAGTCCAGTACTTGTGGAGCTCAATGTGAGGTTAACTAATTTAATCACAATTTCAAGTTTAGTCAAGTTGGAAAACCAAAGAGAAGTGAAGAGAACATTTAATTTAGAGATGGATAATAAAATCTTATTAAGGTGGGCTCCACTAATTTGGAATATGGAGCAACTCAGATAGGTAAAATGAAGCATTTGAGGAACTGATTTATAATGTAAGCAAGATTAGACGCATTAATTCCAAATCACACAGGCTACTAATAGGTTTTCAAATATTCAGGAGTACATGGTCACATAGCAACAAAGATATGCTAATGACAAACACTTAATACATTCATTAAAATAGTTCCCCATGGTACCGCTCCTGTGTACACCTTATTAGACTTTCTACTTCCCACACCGTGTTGATGTGCGTGGGCCTGCCTCACTTTGAGCTGTTTTTGCAGAAATCACCATCACACATCCTTAATTAAAATGACATTCACTGCACACCAGATGTTCCCCAGACTTGTGGTTGAGAAGGGCAGCTGAGGCCACCCATCTGAATTTTAACATCCCATAAAGGATCTCCATAAGGCCTGAGACTCCTTTGAGTTTACCATCCAGACGTGAAACCCGAGACTGGCTCAGGGTTCATCAGAAATCTCATTACTCCCAGTACAGATCTCAAGGGTGCGAATAAAATGGAAATTGTCAGAGTGGTTTAGACTGATTTTCCCTCTCACTGCACCTCATACAAAAGCACAGAATTCGGAGGGAAAGAAAGGATTAGCCACCTCCGTATAAACGCTGTGCACAGCAGGAATTCTAAACCAGCCTGACACCAAGATCTGCCATTGCGGGAATTCCCTGGCGGTCCAGTGGTTAGGACTCCGCGCTTTCACTCCCGAGGGCCTGGGTTCAATCTCGCAAGCCCCACAGTCCGGCCAAGGAAGAAAAAAAGAAAGAAAATTAAGATTACCATTGTGTCTCCCACAATTTATATTTTAAGCAAATGATCAGGGAAGCAGATAAAGTTTTATAATCATAATAATAGCTGAGTTTGAGATTTAACCATTGTTGGGCACCATGCCCTCATTTTACATAGGTTTTATGAAGTTCCTACTCTGTGAAGTAGGAATACTCCATCATAGGAAGTGGTTAGGATGACACGGGATAACACATTTTAGAGAGAAACTGACATGCAAAAAGAATGCAGTACATTTTAGATATTGCTATTATTTCATTATTATTTGCTGAAAAAACAACAACACGTGTTCTACCATGAAACATAATAGTGAGATTTACTCCAGGTGGCATGAGGCACTGTTGATAAATTTAATAATATAATTAACCAGACTTCGAGATCAAAGAAACCAAATACCTAAGCATCTTGATGATTCTTCAAAAGGCATCTGATAAAATTCAAAGTCAACTCCAAAGATAAAAAAACTCTTAGGAAAACAAGAATTAAAGGATAACATCCACAAGGTTATCCATGCACTCAAACAAGGGAACTAGTTAAGAGGTAGAACTGTTGGAAAAGTAGAATATGTTGACTCATCATTCAAGTATTCATTCATTTTACCAATATTTCTGGAGTGAATTCTTTGTGATCAGGTGCTGGTGGCCCAGAAATGATGCATTCATTCTGGAGGAGGAAGTAAATAAACTACTAAACGAATTTAATTTAATTTCTGACGGTGACATATGCTCTGAGGAAAATGATCCAGAGTATTGACAAACAGATAGAAGGGCTGCAGTCGTAAGAACCTTCCCGTCACACATGTCCCTCACTGCCTGCAGCAACTAAAGGGATGGCACAGAGTTCAGCCTGAAACCGATTGGTCCACCCACCACCTTGCCACATAGCAAAGTGAGACCAAGAGGATGCCAAATGATGAGAGACGGTCAGCCCCAGACAGTGGGTGACGTACAGAGCTGGGAGCCTCCTCTCGGCTCCGCCCACAAACCCCGCCCTGCATCATCCCCACAGGCTGATGATGTGCTAAGGCCACAATCTCTGCTGGCCACAATTCTTACCCTTTTCTTCATTTGTTACCTGTCTGCACCTGCAGGCAACTGAGCCTGTGAGTCCTAATTTGACATGGCTCCTGGTCCCAAGGGCCTGAGGGTAAGGGTCATTTCTCAAGCCCACCTGCTCATAGAAAGAAGCCAACTGAGGTCCTGGCAGATTGAGTCCCTGCTGCTTCTAAAGAGGTTTGAGTGGGGGTAAGGGGATTCATGTCTGCCATGGCGTCTACCATCACTGATCCAGGGCAGTGGAGCTATGTGCTTATCTGAACTTGAACTGATTCCTCACGACATTTTCATTGCCTACATTCCCCACATTAGTTCTTCCTTTTGTTTTCTCGCTTAGTAATATCTTATCTTGAATTTTAAAAAATTTGTGTGAGTGGCTTTAAGTAATTTTGGAGCAAAATAACAGGGTAGAAAAGGAATAGAAAGAAAAAGAGAGGGGGAAAAAGAAAGAGTAAGAGAACCCTGCAGAGTGGTACCTGGCTCACGTCAGGTCATCAGCACCCAGCATCATTGAGGATGTGGGCCGTGTATCGCAAGTGCTACCAATAAGATGATCCCAGGTGCCTTTGGTGTGGCACTGAATGCCATCTAATGCAGAGCAAAGGGCTGCTCACTCCAATTCCAATTGCATTTCCATCCTGATTATATCAAGGGGAAGGTCTGGGTTTGATGCCAGCCTCTCTTCAACACTCTCCTACTACCTGTCAATCTCCATTTCAAGCAATGAAAAGACCTGATCTCAGGTTCACCATCTCGGCAGGCAACAGTATTTAGTTAGAATCTAATGATACTATATACGTTTCATATATATAAATTCTTAGTGTTGCTTTCTATTTAAGAAAACAGAGGATAGTTTTTTACTCATGGGGTAATACCAAGCTTTTAAGATCAAGTTAATCTCAATAAAAAAGTGAGCTGATATAAAAATGTCAAGTCCATAATATGCAGGTGGTTCTTAGATACGAAGACGATGTACATATCATCATGAGGGACCACTATGGGGTCTCTCCAACCTCCTTCTCCATGAAGTCATGGAATCAATTTATCACCTGGAAAGTGGATAACCACTTTTCAAGGTCATTTCAACTTTTTTTTTTTTTTTTTTTTTTGCTGGTTGAAATGTGCCTGGGGAATGTCAGGTTGCTAGCATTAGCAGGGCATGGAGGAAGGAGAGGTAGCAGCAAAAAAGGCTGGAGTAAACGTGAATCTTACAGAAATATATTTTACAAATGCCTCATTCCCCCACTTCAATGTGAGCCAACAGCCTTAGACCTATTGTAAAGAACACATTGGCGAATCAAAGGTACGTGCCCTGCCAATCAAAAAGAAAACGCACTTCTGTTATGAATTATGGAGAACATAATTAAAAATGAAAGAAATAAAAGGATTTTTGAGATCGAGAAGCATTTAAGTGCATTGTTCTGTTGCTGGGGCACATATGTTTGCATATTAAACTCAGCATGTTATGGGGCTAGTTTATCATCCATGCAAAGCATGTTCTCCTGTGCTAGAAGCCAGGGGTACAGACATGAAAAGGCATGGTCCCCGCCCCCAGGGACCCACTGGGAGAACAGGTAGCTCCCCATTTCTTCCCAAACATCCCTCCCTTTTCTCTCCCATCCATTGAGAGACTACTATGTCCCAAGCCACGGATTGGGTGCAAACATCCAACAGATGGATTATCAAGTGCCCACCTATGCCAGATCCTGTTTTAGGTACTGGAAACACAGCACATGAGATACACAGGACCCTGGCCTCAGGGAGCTCATATTTATTCTGGGAGAAGTCTGTAAAGTAATGAGCAAACACCAGAGGCAGAAAGGAGCTGAGCTTTCTACATAAAACAGGGTGACATGACAGAGAAAGCCCGGTAGCTGGATGAAGCCAATGGTCCAGGACGGCCTCTTGTGAATGAATGAGCCATGACCCTCTTTTGAGATTCTCGGATGGAACAATCACAGGGCAGGCTCTGAGAAGGACCACACGAGAGCACTAGCCGCGTGCTGTGGGGACCCAGAGGAGGGAGCAAGGATTTCTGCTCTGCACGGAAGTGCTGATCAGGGATGTCTCTGGAGGATAAGGGTTTCTGACTGTGGTGGCCTTTGTAGGTTTCCAGTTCAACGTGTCAACAATCCAGCAACCACATTTGGCTTCTAAGTCAGTAAACATCCTGAAATCTCTTCTTGCATGTGTGTCCGGAACGCTGCTCCTCCCGTCACCACCTTTTCAAGATATTTCTCCCAGTTTCACGCATGACTGATAATGTGGCTGGAAATTAAAAACCCAGTGTCACCTGTGAAGAAGTCGCCCCTGGGAGCCGTGGGTGGGTTCGTGCAGGGCAGGGGCCCCAGGTGAGGGCACCGACCCCTTGGAATACAGAAACGCAGCCAGAAGAGGGACTCACAGAGAAGCAACATGCCCACTTATGATTCCCGTTGAGCATCTGCACCAGCTGGACGGCAGCCGAGGCTTCCGCGGAGCGTGCGAGGCCGGGAAAGTGGTGGGAGACGCTCAGGCTTTGGAGTGAGACAGACGGGTTAAAATACTGACTCCCCAGCTTAATGGTCCGATGATGCCGCGGAAATCGCTCCACCTTACCAGATCTGGGTCTTTTCATCTACAGATCGAGCTAATGATGCTCACTGCATGCCCTCCCCTCTCCTTGCACAGGAAGAAGGCTCATGATCCACTGGGGGCAAGGGGCTGAGAGGTGGAAAGGAGTGAATGAAGTCTGGTCTTGCAGAGGCAAAGTCTTACAGCAGAGAGGAGGGGTCAACAAATTGTCAGGGTCACGTTCAGACAGGGCATCAGGAGTCATGGAGGACAGTGATGGTCCGCAGAGCTCTCAGGGGCAGCCAGGAAGGCCCTGGGGACCAGGCTACCATGTTGCAGGAGACTGTGAGGGTGTGATGGTCCCCTGGGAGTTGTGCACAGCACAGGTATCCCTGGGGATCCAATAGCAGGAAGAATGGCCCTCGAGGTCTCTTGTGATGGGTTTTCTAAGAAAATATCACCATTCTGGACTGAGGACCTTGCAAATCTCCATTCTGCCCTTCATGAGCAATGTGGTCTTCCACTGTCATTTCCCATCGCCTCTCAAACAGTTCTCAGGGCAAAAGCACAAGTGGCCATTTATCAACGAAGCACGCATTCCTGAGAGTCAACAATGACTCTATTGTATTCTCTGTGCATCTCTACTGTCCAGACATAATTCCTGACTCCCGAGGCCCTGCGAGGCTCCTGGTTCTGTGGGAGCCGCATGCGGCTGCGGGAGCACGTTCAGGCATCCTTTCCTGTCCCCTGTGGTATCTGTCACTGGCCTGGGCACAGCAGTTAACCTGAGTGTGGAACAGAACACTTTTCTTTAACCATGAATGTGCGGCCTCTAGTTTTACCTGTTGAGATGTATTTTCATTAAGCCCGTAATTCTTTGGATTTGATCACACAGTCTGGGTCATTCTGCTCTGCTTCTCAGAGCTGGCTGTGCTTGGGCCCAGTTCTCAGCCCACAGGGCAGGCTGCAGTGGTCCAATCTCACACTCACAGAGCAGGAGAGACAATTCAGGCTACTGGCTGTCATAATTGTTAAGCAGCAAAAAGTCTTCCTTAAATGAAACCAAATGTAGAACATTACGAAACAGGAATGCAGAATGAGGCAGGACAGAGGCCTGGTCCCTACACATTCAGCCCCATCAGCCCCAAGTAACCTCTAAGGAAGTTCCTGGGTCCCCCAGGGCTCCAGGGAAACCAGTGGATAGAGTCTAAGGCCTTCAGGCCACGGAGGAGAAAACTGTATCCAGAGAAGGAAGGTATCAAATTTCAAGTGAGTGGATAAGATCCCAATGGCAGGTCTCAGTTTTCCCTCTGAAATTCCCACACAATTTCCAAAAACTCTTATCACATCAGCTTGAAAAATGGAGGTGGTGGAAAGTGTAAGTTCTGGGTGAATCCCGGCTCTATCCTGTTAACTGTGGGGCCCTATACAATCAATCACTCAGCTTCTCTGAGCCTCAGTTTCCCCGTGTGTAATAACCCCTGCCATGGGGACTTGCTGTGAGCATTGGGTGCCGTGAAATCCCCAAGGTGCCACTTGGTCAGGGAGTCTCCCTGATGCCACAGAGAATGCCAAGCTTCCTCTTCCTTTACAATGTCAGTTTCCTGTGCACGTGCACTCCCTTCCCAGCACTTGCCAGAATCTCGAATTGTCCATGTTTTTATAAAGTTATTGGATTTTTGCTTGTCTCCTGTCCAGACTGGAAAAGGGGATGCTCCACGCAGGTGAGGCCATGCCTATTTTGCTCTGCGCATATCACCAGCACTTAGGACCATGCCCAGCACGCATAACAGGTGCTTAATAAACAGGCGCTGAATGAACGAACTCGTGAACCCAAAGGCAGTGGGCGCTGGCGCAGAGCGCTAGCCCAATGCACGGTCTGCTTATTTATAGCCCCGAACCCCTCTGAGCCTCAACTGTCTCTCTGCAAGATGGAGAGGCACAGTGGCTCTTGTCAAGGCCGTAGGAACAATGAACGGGATGACTCACGTGGAACCCTCAGCACAAGCCAGGTACCCAGCAAGTGCTTAATAAAGGTTCGCTATTAGCACTGCTTCCATCATTACCCATCAGAATATAAAAGGTCACTTTCCTTCCTCAGCTTCACAGACTTACTCTGGATCAGGGGTAGGGGGTGGAAACACCATTTGTTCAGATTAGCAAAATCATTTCTATTGGGTTTAGAAGACTAGAGGGTTAGATCTTGGTTTTGGTTTCCAGGTCAGTGTGGGTCGGTGGGAGTGAAGAACCAAGGTGGCTGCCATATATGGCTCCCTGAATATCACGTGTTGGGGAGGCAGGACATTTATTCATTCAATCCTTCATTCAGCAGGTACTCACTGAGCATCTCTTTGATGCCAAGACATGTTTCTGAGCGCTGGGAAGGAGCAGTGAAAATGCAGACAAGTCTGCCCTCCTGGAGCCCTTCCTTCATGTGTGTGTGTGTGTGTGTGTGTGTGTAGGAGACATAGAAAAATAAACAAGATGAATAAGTAAAATGTATCACGTGTTATAGGATGAGAAGTACCATAGCATATAAAGCAAGGAAGAGGGTTAGTGGGTTAGGGGCTGCCAGCCAGGGTGGGGAGGAGCTTATGATTTTAAACTGGGTGGTCAGCAAAAGAGCTCAGATAGGGAGGTAACATTTGAGAAAGATCTGCAGGAAGTGAAGGTGTGAGCCCTGCAGGGGTCTAGAGGAAGTGGTCCCAAGCAGAGGAAACACCGGTGCAAAGACCAGGAGTAGGCGTGGAAGCGAGGAGTGGGGATTGGTGGGGGGGGGGGGTGCCAGGCTGTTGGAAGAACATGGGGAGCTGCCACGTGACTTTCAAAAACTTGAGGAACAAGGGCGCCACAGTCTCCAATTTAATTAAGCTCACTACAGCGGGTAAACGCTTCCCAAATGTATTACGTTCTAATGCAATTTTTGTATCGCTTTGGGATATGAACTTAGCATAAAATTGCTCCTCACTGAGCATCCCTCGTCTTTATCTGCAGTCCTTACATGTATAACCGCATTCACTGCCTTCCACTGGCAATTTCATGCACACAAACTGTGCATGGGATTTACAGGCTATTACCCATCCTTCAGTTTTTCTCAGAAGGAAGTATATTAATGTATATCTCACTAACAAATTATCATTTCCATAGGGTTTTCATTCACTGGTCCTCATGTGATTTGGACTTCACAAAGTCCAAGGAAGGGAGGGAGGTACTATCCCCATTTTACAGATGAGGAAACTGAGGCTTTCCAAGAATACCATCCTAGGAAGGGGAAGGACCATTTTTTGTCCAGTATCCAACTACTGTATTTCTTCTTTTTCATTTCTCTCAAGGTATCTCTTTCCTTACTTATTCATCTTGGGTTCATGAGGCTTATCCCCGGGCCTGGCTCCCAGAAGTTGGTTTAGGAAGAGCAAAAGCTTTGGTGCTAGATCTGGGTCTATCAGGGTTGTGCTGGAGCTGGCTCATACTGGCTCATGAGAACTGCTGAATTTTCAGAAATTTTATAAGTGGTCAACATGCTGTTAGTTTGAAATCAACCATGTCTTAGTCTGTTTGTGCCGCTATAATAGAATACTATAGACTGGGTGGCTTATAAACAACAGAAATTCCTTTCTCACAATTCTGGAGGCTGGAAGTCTAAGATCAAGGTGCGGACAGATTTGGTGTCTGGTGAGCATCAGCCTTCTAGCTCATAGATGGTTGTCTTCTTGCTGTGTCCTCACATGGCAGAAGGGGAAGGAGTGAGGGAGCTCTCTGGGGCCTCTTGGAGGGGCACTAATCCCATTCATGAAGGCCCCACCCTCACAACCTAATCATCTCCCA
The DNA here is from genome assembly GCF_059928025.1 of Delphinapterus leucas. Lineage (NCBI taxonomy): Eukaryota > Metazoa > Chordata > Mammalia > Artiodactyla > Monodontidae > Delphinapterus > Delphinapterus leucas. The sequence goes on from NC_143133.1 coordinate 36,769,865, forward strand.
AAGGCCCCCACCTCCAGATACCATGCCATTGAGGGGCTAGGGCTTCAACATACAAATTTTGGGAAGACACATACATTAAGTCTATAGCAGGCCATGATGGGACTATTTGCACCACAGAAATCAGCTGACTCTACAAATTGGGACTTGCTTTTTGTCCTCTTGGACAGCTGTTAAGCATTTCCTGGTACATCGTTACCTCTAATCCCAGTGCTGCCTCTTGTCAGCTACATAATCTTACACAAGTTATTTAACCCACCAGTCCTCTGCTTCCCCAACTGTACACTGGGGATAAGAACATCCATCTTGTAAGATGATTCTGAAGATTAACTAGGATAAAATAGGAAAAGAGCCATGTACCATAGGTGATCCATAAAGGATAGTGTTACCAATATTTTAGGCCTTGATGAAGTGTGGGAAGACTTTAATGATTCCCCAAGGACCAAGTAGAGTCTTTTTTTTTTTAAGATGTTGGGGGTAGGAGTTTATTAATTAATTTATTTATTTTTGCTGTGTTGCGTCTTCGTTTCTGTGCGAGGGCTTTCTCTAGTTGTGGCAAGCGGGGGCCACTCTTCATCGCGGTGCGCGGGCCTCTCACTATGGCGGCCTCTCCCGTTGCGGAGCACAGGCTCCAGACGCACAGGCTCAGTAGTTGTGGCTCACGGGCCCAGTTGCTCTGCGGCATGTGGGGTCCTCCCAGACCAGGGCTCGAACCCATGTCCCCTGCATCAGCAGGCAGATTCCTAACCACTGCGCCACCAGGGAAGCCCAGGAGAGTCTTAATTACAGAAAAACATGTGGGAAGCAAGAGGAGCAGTCAGAGAAATGGGCACAGGAAGGTGCCATGTGGGGACAGAAGGTGGGGAATCAGAGGGCCCCAAAGACCACCAGTGGGTCCAAGTGAGTCCTGGCTTTCCCTCTGACCTTGGGCAAACTCCATGCCCTTCCTGATTGATTGCTGGATCCACCCCCTTCACCCACAGGAATTGTCTGATACACCAGGGCCCAACCCCACCCTCCTCGAGCCCTGGAGTTACACAGCATGACCTCTGGCTCCTCATGCATTCCTTTCCACGGTTCAGCGCTGACCCCCTGGATGTCAGAACACAGCTGGGACATCTTGCAATCCACACTCACCCCCTTCAGAATAACAAACCTAAGAAATCTGCCATCTTGAAAGCACAAACTGAAGTTACCAGTGATGTTAACAAATCTTGGAATAGAAAAGGATGAGAAAAGGACCCTGGATGAGTCAGCATCACCTCTTGTGCCCTTTTATTAAGGGAGTTACCATGCTGATGGAGACTAAAGAAGATGATACTAATTGCAACTGGGAAAAAACCCACGAGCATTTCCCATCTGTGACCTCCAGGACATGGTGGACATTTGTAATCTCTATATTTTTTAAGTTACCCAGGACCCCAAAGGACAGTGACTACTTAAGATGGAAGGAAGAGAGCAGGGGAGCAGGGTCAACTGTTGGTTTAAGGTCTGTCCTCTCTCATCTGTAAGCTCTGTAAAGAAGGAGACTATCTCGCTCATTGTTCTATCACCGATGCCAACACAGGGTTTGGCATGTTGTAGGTCCTTAACAAACACTGAATGAATTAATTTATTAAACATTGGATGCTAGGAATACAGAGGTGAATAAAGCATGGTCCCATTCCCCAAGTGGCTCACTGCTAATGGAAGAAACAGATGTACAGATAGATAAATGGGATTGAGCTGCTTTGTACTGCAACAGAGTGCAGAAGAAAGCACTGCCAGTTGAGGCCTGGGTGGCAATCCTGAGGCAGCTCGATAGAGGAAGTGGTGCCTGGCCTATAGACTTTAAGAGGCAGTAGCCATAAGGATTCTCTTCTTCTCTGGATCCTTAAAAATTAAGACAGTGCCTGGTACCCAGTAAGAGTCCAATAAATATCTATTTAATGAATGAATACTTGTGGGGGCAGAAGTTCTCAAAGAGAACAAAGGGGAGACGGTGTTCCAGGTAGAAGGAACAGCATGTGCAAAGGCCCGGAGGGCTGATGACAGCAAGATGAACTACAGGTGCCACTAATCAGTTAGTATGGCTGGGACAAAAATGCACCAAGATGGTAGCAGGGGTGGGTGTCAGGAGGAGAGACTGACATAATGTCAAGAGGCCAGGGCATGGAGAGACATCTATTCTGTGGGCTTTGGGGAGCCATCGCAGAATTCTAATCAGAGAGTGGGCTCGGATTTGCACTTTGGTAAGACTTGCCCTGTGCTATAGACTGTGCTTATGTCCCCTCCCCTAATTCATATGTTGAAACTCTAGTCTCCAATGTGATGGAGATAGAGCTTTCGGGGTAATTAGGTCATGAGGGTGGAACCCTCATGATGGGATTAGTGCCCTTACAAGAAGAGGCAAGAGAGAGCTCTCTCTCTCTCTCTCCCCCAGGTGAAGGCACAGCAGGGAGACAGCCATCTCTACACCAGGAAAAGGGTATTCTTCAGAACTTGACCATGTTGGCACCCTGATCTCAGACGTCTCAGCCTGCAGAACTGTGAGAAATAAATGTCTTTTAAGGCCCCCAGTCTATGGTAGTCTGTTACTGCGACCTGAGCTGACCAAGACACCCTGTGTGGGGAAAACTGGTGGTGGCTGAGTGTTGAAATGCTGGTTGGGAGGCTGTAGCAATATTCAAGGCCAAAGATAATTAGTTTTATGGAAATGAAGCTGCTCAGTGACTGGTGATTATTTGTAAAGGGCTTCTATCCTTCATCAAAGGTCCCTGAGGGACCTTCTGTCTCTATCCTCCCCGCAACCTCCTTTCCTGCCCACTTGCTTCAGACAGATCAGCTTCACCTTTAAAAACCTTACACAGTTTTACTCTAATCAAAGGTCTCAATGCTTAAGAAAAACTAGCCACTAATTTAAGTGATTCTTTCCTCCCTGAGAGTGGCTCATAGAGACCTATGTCTTGACTCAGCCTTTCGCTACTCAGAGAAGGTTCCAGAAACACTTGCTACGAGAACAGTTTAAACTGATTGCAGGTATCTGTTCTCATCCTATCCTGCTAGGTATCCGTCCTCACAGTTAATCCAGCAGCAAACAGGGCAGGGGAGGCGCTGCCTAATTATAAACAGAACATTTTAACAGTATAGTAAATATAGTCAATCTGGTAAGCAGAATTGGATTTTGAAAATACAGTCTGAAAACACAATGAACTACCTACCCCACTACAATGTAATCAGGATAAAAATCTAGTACCGAAATCTCAAGACTCATCTTCCAACAGTCAGCATGTCCTCATGTTCCCCGCTGGAAGAGAAGGAGAGAACTGGTCCAACCAGCCCCAGACTAACCTGAAAGACGGGTGCTAATCATATCAACAGCAGTGGAGGTCCCTGATCCAGCGGTCACCTCATGCCTGGGACCATGTGGATGCTTGTTACATATTCCCCCATTTGGTCCTTGTAGCAACTCTATCACGTGGTCAACTTTTCATTTCCATTTTCCAAATAAGGAAACTGAGACACAGAGGGGAGAATCAAATCACTCTCGAGCCCTCTGTATTAGTCTGCTCAGGTTGCCATAACAAAATACCACTGCCTGGGAGGCTGAAGCACTGGAAGTTAGTGTATTCTCACACAGTTCTGGAGACTGGAAGTCCAAGATCAGGGTCTGGGCATGGTCGTGTTCCAGTGAGGGTTCTCTTCCTGGTTTGCAGACAGCCACCTTCTTGCTATGTCCTCACATGGCAGAGACTCGCTCTCTCTCCATCTTCTTACAAGGCCACCATCCTTTCGGATTATGGTTCCACCCTAATGACCACGTATAACCTTAACAGCCACCTAAAGATCCTGTCTCCAGATATAGTCATATTGGGGGTTAGTCATATTGTGGGGCGGGGAGGCAACACAATTCCAGAGTAGCCGCTTTGCCTACAAGAGGCAGAGCTGTCATTAGAACCTGGGAGATCGGACCTCAGAGCCCGAGTGTTGAAACTCTCCCCGCCATCTCTCCCCTCCCCGCCATCTCTCCCCTCCCCACCTCTCCAGGGCTCCCGCTAGTGCACAGCCCTCTTCTCTGGGGTGTGATTTTTCATTGCCTTTTTCCTTCGCCCCAGTTGTCTTAAGCCCCAGAGAGCAAAACAGCTTTGCTTCAGAACAGGTGAAAATATTGCACTTGACAACTCCACCTGGATCGTCACGGGCTTGGGAGCACCCATCATTCGTTCTTTAGAGGGCAAATTGTCGTGAAAACTAATCAGGGCCCGGCCTTTGCCTTTGCCTTTGCCTTTGCCAGTTATAGAGCATGTCAGCAAAAGAGAAGAATGACAAGGGGCGTAGTCAGGCTTTCCAAGTCTGCGATAATTCACCCTCCGTGTAATGAGATGAAAAGCTGATGTATAATTAATTTAAAGCCGTGGTGTCCTTATGAACCTGACAAGCAATCCCACGCCATGCTCCCTCCTAGCAGAGTAAGGGAGGCAGCAAACAGAAGCCCAGCAGGAGGGGCCCCATGCAGGGAGGAAGGGGGCGTGGTGGGCTAAGCAGGGTGGGGTCAGGGCCTTCTCGCAGCAGCCATGGTAGAAGGGTTGTGAATGTGGGCCATGATGCCAGACAGCCTGGGTTCAAGTCCCATCTCCTCCATTTATTAGTGGTGTGACTCAGTTACCCCATCTGTAAAATGGGGACAATAATAATAGGATGATAGTAGGAAACTAAAGAGGCCGTTAGGAGGATTAATAGCAGTTAAAGAAGACACTTATCAAGTACCTAATAAAGGTTAGTGGTATTTGCCTACAAGAACTGGAAACCTCAGGGCACACTGGACGATCTTGAGTTTGAATCGCAATTCCATTGATTCAGGTAAGATCATGAACTGCTTTGAGCCCTGCTTTACTTCTTTGACAAATGGGGCCCAAACCCCTTGTCCCACAGGGCTGTTATGAAGACTCCAGCACAAGGATATAATGTCTGGGTGGCAGGTGCCAATCACGTGGTGGGCACAGTCATTACTGTTTTCTGGAAACAGCTCCCAACCTCCCTCTGCAGATTCCTAAGACTCAGGTGGGACCAACCTCCTGGCCCCTTCCCCACTGCTTTAGGAAGGGGCGCATGACCAGGTCAATCACGCCTGTGACCTTCACAGGCCTGTGGCTGTTCAGCTAGCAGACGTAGGAAAACCATCAGTCAGCGTGAGTCGTGGCTCTGAAACACAGCCAGCACAGGGGAAAGCAGGAGATAGAGACCGAAGTCAGCTGGAATTCTAGACTTTTTAGGTATAAAACCCAAGAAATTCCCTTTGGTGTTGAAGCAGGTTTAAGTTTCTGCCCCCTGAACCACACAGTATGTAAAGTACTCAGTACTGCCCAATGAATTAAGGACCCTCTCCTTTTCACTTATAGCTGAAAGGAGCATTCTCTCTCTCTCTCTCTCTCTCTATCTCTATCTATCTATCTATCTATCTATCATCCATCTATTATCATATGTAGGTACACACATGCACACACACATATATACATAACCTCTTACAGTAAACAATATTTTCATTTACAGAAAATATACTGTCATATCTTTTCCTATACGTTAACTCTCAAAACAGTGCTACCAGTAAACAAGGTATTATTTTCACCATTAGCAGGTGAAAAATTGAGGCCAAAGAGTTGGAGACTCCAAAATCAAGCAGCAGGTTCTATCCTTTCTTGCTTATGATGGGAATCCAATGCCCTAAGAGGCCAACGTGCACAGGGAGCTTTCCCATTGACCCAGCGCTTACATGGAATTAAAGGGGGTCTGTCATTAATCTGTTGGCATCTTGGAGACCATTAACAGAGCATCAAAAAACGGTCCTAAAAAGGGAGGATGCCGACACATCATCCCTCCTTCAACACACATCACAGTCCAGATGTACATCCCATGCCCTTACTCGGTCTAAGGAGTCTCCCCTGAAACAGTTCAAGCTCAGAGATCTTCATCTCAGCATTATTTACATTGGCAAGATAATTAGAAACAGCCCTAAATAACCTATACGACAGGTTAGAGGTTAGATGTCTTATTGAACTTCTCCACAGTGGAAGGCTATGTAGCCATTAGAAGTGATTTACAGAAAGTTTGTAGTAAGGAGATAATGCTCCTACTAGACAATTAATTTGAAAAAACAAAATCCAACATTGTTATGCATGGTTTTATATCAATGACATTTACAGCCATATTGATATGAGAAAAGAAGTATAAAAAGAATTACACACCGAAATGTAATCTAGTGGTGGTAGGATTCTGGATAATTGTTGCCTTCTTATGTATGTCATTTTCTGTATTTTGCAATGAACCTATTGCTTTTCTGATTAGAAATGATGCAGCCACAGTGGAAAATAGTACGGAGATTCATCAAAAAATTAAGACTATAAGTACCATATGAGCCAGCTGTCCCAATTCTGGGTATTTATCCAAAGAATACAAACCCATTAATTTGAAAAGATATTTGCACTCCCATGTTCCTTGCAGTGCTATGTATGTATAATAGTGAAGATATGGTAAACACCTAAGTGCCCATCAACGGACAAATGGATAAAGAAGATGTCGTATATATATACAACTGATTACTACTCTGCCATAAAAATATAGATGAAATCTTGCCATTTGAAACAACATGGATAGAATTTGACGGTTATTATGCTAAGGTAAATACGTCAGATGGAGAAAGACAAATATTGTGTGATTTTACTCATATGTGGAATATAAAAAGCAAACAAACAAAAAACAAAGGAACAAATCAGATCAATCAAAAACAAACACGTACATACATACTGAGAATAGAGGAGTGGTTACCGGAAGGAAAGGGACGGGCTGGGGGAAGGGGAGTGAAATGGGTAAAGGGAATCAACTGTATGGTGATGAATGGAAGCTTAATTTCTGGTGATGAGCGCACTGTAGGGTATACGGAAGTAGAAATATAATGTTGTACAGATGAAATTTATGTAATGTTATAAACCAAATGTCACCACAACAAAAAATAAATTTAAAACATTTCCTCGTACAGCAATCAAAACATGAAGAGGTTTATTGCCCCCAAATAACTGAAGTGTTTGGGTATCTGGAGACATGACAAATGCACACTTGTTACCCAGATTCTAGTGTATGACACACAGTATGGTGTTTGCCCACAGAAATGCCCAAGTCTGAGGCATCTGCCAGGCAGACTTGGATTTTCTCAAACAGGACAACTGATGTCCCTCCTTGTCCTATCACCCAATGTTCAGAGTGCTTCTATATATGAAGGGCAAGAGAAATAATTGGTGATATTAGGGATTCAGGCTAGGCTAGACTTTCCCATCAGAAAGGATGCTCTGAAGATCAAAAGATGCAGAATGCAACTGTCAGATTTTGTTTCCTAGAATAGCCTGTCCTCTCCCCTTCAACAAAATCCAGCTCAGGAAACATTGGTTAAGTGCCCCCAACATGTCTGAGGCTGTATTAGACTCCCAGAAACAAAGAACCAGGAGACAGCCTTTGTTCTCAAGGAGCAAGTGATTTCTTAGTAAGGACAGATAAATAAACAATAATTTGGGTTCAAGGTGATGCAGGCTATGTTGGGTAAGGCACAGGTCAAGGTGGAGACATGAGGAGTGTTCACCCAGCCTGTGGGACAGCAAAGCCTCCTCGCCTACGGACCTTGAAAGCTGAACCAAAGGAATGCACAGCATTTGGTCAGAGGAAGCTGGGGAGACAGGAAGGTGGAAGTTTCAGGAACAGGAGACTTCACATGCAAAGACACAGAGGCAGGGAAACAACCAGCAAAGGGGCAAATCTAGGACACAAATTAAAGCAGAGATGATAGCCAGGGGTGGGAGGGAGAGAAAGTTCCAGAACATGGCTCCTAGCGGGCCTCGTCGGCCAGATTCAAAACTTGGAATTTAGCATGTCCACACCAGGCAGCCATCCTCAGTGGAGTAAAACGTCAGCTCCTCATGTTCATGGCAAGTCCTGCTTGCCACGAACACTGTGGGTGTAATTTTCTAAAAAAGTTAAATTCCCCTTAGAAGGCTCCATTTGGCATCCTCTTATCACATTCTACATGTGTTCTCGAACATACAAAAACCTTCTCTTCTAAACCGATTTCAATTCTGATTCACCAGGTAAGAGGACCGAATGAAAATTAAGCCTATGTTTAATGATTTCATCAGAAAATGTACTCTACCGAGTAGTCATCAGAAAGTGTACCCAATGAAATATTCATAAGAATATCTGAACCCAGAAAATTTCATTTTTTCTCTCTACAGCACAGAAGCTTCCTTCTAGCAGAGCCGGATTTGCATTTGGCTCCATAATGAGGATTTCACCGGAGCCCTGGATGGAATCACTCACCACAGATTGACCAAGAAAGGATGCTCCAGTCCCTGCATGATCTGGAGCTCCCGGAAGACGTTCCGGACTTCGTCCCTCTCGATGCACTTCTGCTTGTTCATGTACTTCATCGCATACATTTTCTTAGTGTCTCGCTTCTGCACGATGCAGACCTGAGTGACAGCCAAAAGGGAGAACATTCAGGCCAACGTTTCAAAGGAACAAAAAGGCAGCCCCTCACGGCATCCCTACTCCTGGGTTCAAGTCTTGGTTCTGAAATCTTGCTAGTGGAGCAGCGCTGGCTACGCCACAACCTCTCCAATATTTGCAAAATGGAAGAGCTGGACCAGATTCACCTGTTGATCAGGTATTTACACTAAGAAAGTGCTGAAAAAGCAGCTGCAGAAACAGGAGGGGGAAGAGGCAGCCCTGCACTCAAGGAGCTCATAGCCTGGGAGGAAAACAGACAGATGCACCAATATCTACGATGCTGAGATACACGTATCTGTGCCTCCCGTGGCCCCCACCCTCCCCACTTCTGCTCACACCTCCATCGCCAGCCCCGCTTCTCTTTGCCCGATGATTCTGTCTGCCAGCAGAGCCCGCACTGCTGTAACAGACTGGCGATGCCAAAGAGTTAAGGTCCACAGAAGCAACACTCGGCCCATGCAGGCAGCTGGGGCATCTACACCCCAGACCCCTTGTCCATCCCATGGCTCCCAGAGTTTGAGAGTTTGCCCACAGGGCTAACTGGCTTGACGGCACACCCTTACCAGGAGCCTCCTGCCCTTCCTTCCCTGACTCACTTCCCAACTCACTACCTGTGCCTGCTTCCTCTCCAGGGCCCTTGGGGAGACCCAAACTAAGGCACATGGGCCCTGGGGGAGCAAAGGAGAAATGGTGACAGCAATGGTGGCAGCTCCTGTACTGAGCACTGTACTTTGGGAGACTGAGCAAACTGTCTCCCTGATTATCTCACGTAATCCCCACAAGAACCTTGCGAATAAAGGCTCCACCTTCCCTTGAGCACGAGGAAGCTGCAGCCCCGTGTGCACTAGTTAACTTGCCCAGAGTTCAACAAGCCCCTCGGTGTCAGGACAGTGATTCAAACCCACAACAGTCTGATTTTTGAGTGACGCCCTTACTCACAAGGGGCAGCGCTGGGAGGGGGGACATGCTGTCAAAGAAGGCTCTCTCGAGGCACTAATGCCAGAGGGTGGGCATGAAAGGATGGAAAGATGGCAAAGGCAAACGAAGAGGCTTTTAGGGGAAAGGGAAGATATAAAGGAGAACATAGAGCCTTAGGACACCTGGCAAGGAGTATGGTGTGGCTGGAAAAAAGTAGCAGGGTGAACAGGTACTGTATTCCCGACATCCTGATGGGGAATTGTATTCATTTCCTCGGGCTGCCATAACAAAGTACCACAAACTGGGGGCTCAAAGTAACAGAAATTTACCGTCTCACAGTTCTGAGCCAGAAGCTCCAAATTAAGGTGTTGCCAGGGCCACGTCCCCTCTGCAGGCTCTCGGGGAGGGTCCTTCTTTGCCTCTTCTAATTTCTGGGGGTTGTTATCAATCCTTGATGCCCCTTGCTAGCAGCTACATCACATGAATTTGGGGACGGATACTATTCAACACAGTACAGTAACTAGTTTCATTACCCTCACTTGACAGATAAAGGAAGAGAAACAGAAAGATTTTAGACCTTCCTCACGCCTCAGGACTCAAACCCAGGCTCTCTGCCTTCCCAGGACGCACCAATGATGCATCCTCCCTGGGAACAGGTCTGTGATAGAGAACGCGAGGGATATGGTTACGGGCCTGGGAATTCGGGGTTTTCTCTGGGCGTCCCAAGTTGGTCTTCTATTGGAAATTGGACCCCTTTTGCTCCGATGTGCTATGAATCTGAGGCAGATACAAGACGGTAGGGAAAAGCCTGAATTCCAATTCCCACTCTGGTTCTTGCTGCCTTTCTGAGCTTCTGTCTCAGCATCTGTCTGAACAGAGTTATCAAAGCCCACCCTGCCCCACTGGGGTGAAACTAAATGAGACCAAGGAAGTGGGAGTGCCCGGCTGTGTCTAGGGGATGATAAATGTCACCGGAATCTCAATGTCTTAAGAAGCACATTTCATGAAATCTCCAAAAGAATGCTTTTCCAGGCAGTATGATTAGTGGCATGAGGTTGAAGGCCCAAGAACTTTACCAGTGAACTTGAAAATATAAAACCACAGAAGGCAAAGGTGTGCTGGACAAAAGCCCCTTGGGGCCCTGGTTCGCAGGAGTCTGAAGAGAGGCTTCCAGAGCCCTGAGACCCATGTCCGCAGGCAGACACACAGGGGGCAGATCATTCCACTAATTAGGGTTTCTCATCTCCTTCACTCCTCATTTGCCTTCTCAGAAGAGATGTGGAGTAGACATGGTCTCTGCCAGGGCTGGGAGCCCTGAAATCCAGTTGGCCGCATCATCTCGAAAAACTGAGGCTGTGATTCCACGGAGTCTGGGCAATGCCCCCGTCAGAGGAAGACCCCTCCCAGCCCCGGCTCTTGTTGGTATGACTGACGATGGGCAAAGGTGCTGAGAGATGGCTCTCACCTCCTGGGCCAGGGTAGAGGGGTGGGCGGGAAGGAGGAGGGTGACACTCACAGCAGCTTGGAGACAGCTCAGGAACTAGAAGAGATTCTTCAAAATGGGATTAGAATTCTGGCTTTCAAAGTGGAGCTCAGGATTTGAATAGGGTTTGGAGGTCTGACTTTGGGTACCAGATAAGAAAGAGAGGTTGGTACAGGACGTTGCCTGGAGCTTCAAGGCTTGGATTTACAAGTCAAAGAAGAGGTTGAGGCCTGGGGTCTTGGCCAGCTCCATGCTGATGAAAAGGTGTGGCTGGCAATCTGTACATCTTCTTTGGAGAAATGTCTGTTTAGGTCTTCTGCCCATTTCTGGATTGGGCTGTTTGTTTTTTTGATATTGAGCTGCATGAGCTGCTTGTATATTTTGGAGATTAATCCTTTATCAGTTGCTTTGTTTGCAAATATTTTCTCCCATTCTGAGGGTTGTCTTTTCATCTCGTTTATGGTTTCCATTCCTGTGCAAAAGCTTTTAAGCTTCATTAGGTCCCATTTGTTTATTTTTGTTTTTATTTCCATTTCTCTAGGAGGTGGGTCAAAAAGGATCTTGCTGTGATTTATGTTATAGAGCGTTTTGCCTATGTTTTCCTCTAAGAGTTAAAGGATGCTCAGCATCATTAATCATTAGAGAAATGCAAATCAAAATCACAATGAGGTATCACCTCACACGGGTCAGAATGGCCATCATCAAAAAATCTACAAACAAGAAATGCTGGAGAGGGTGTGGAGAAAAGGGAACCCTCTTGCACTGTTGGTGGGAATGTAAATTGATACAGCCACTATGGAGAGCAGTATGGAGCTTCGTTAAAAAACTAAAAATAGAACTACCATACAACCCAGCAATCCCACTCCTGGGCATAAACCCTGAGAAAACCATAATTCAAAAAGACACATGTACCACAATGTTCATTGCAACACTATTTACAATAGCAAGAACATGGAAGTAACCTAAGTGTCCATCGACAGATGAATGGATAAAGAAGATGTGGCACATATATACAATGGAATATTACTCAGCCATAAAAATAACGAAACTGAACTATTTGTAGTGAGGTGGATGGACCTACAGTCTGTCATACAGACTGAAGTAAGTAAGAAAGAGAAAAACAAATACCGTATGCTAACACATATATATGGAATCTAAAAAAAAAAAAAAAAGGTTCTGATGACCCTAGGGCCAGGACAGGAATAAAGACGCAGACGTAGAGAATGCACTTGAGGACACGCGGTGGGGGGCGGGGGGAGGGTAAGCTGGGACGAAGGGAGAGAGTAGCATTGACATATATACACTACCACATGTAAAACAGATAGCTAGTGGGAAGCAGCTGCATAGCACAGGGAGATCAGTTCGGTGCTTTGTGACCACCTAGAGGGGTGGGATAGGGAGGGTGGGAGGGAGACGCAAGAGGGAGGGGATATGGGGATATATGCATGCATATGGCTGATTCACTTTGTTAAACAGCAGAAACTAACACAACATTGTAAAGCAATTTTACTCCAATAAAGATGTTAAAAAACAAAACAAAACAAACAAAAGTAAAAAGACAAAAAATAAAAGAAAAGGTGTGGCTGGGATCCCTTAACTTCCTCCTCTATAAACTGAGGGCTTGAATCTATTTTCTAAGGCATCTTAGAAACACTCTGTTTCTCAGGAACACAGAGCTGGACGCGGGGTCTGGAGAGCTGGGCTCTGCTCATGGCCCTCTTGCACGTATCCCTGGCTCCTCTGCCCTTGCTTCTTCACTGGCCAAGCAAGGTAGGTAGCAATGGCTGACTCAACCTGACCAGGGGACAGAGAGGCTAAAATGAGAAAAAGACCGAAGACAAGTCTAAGGCACTGAGTAGAGACAAAGGTCTGCTGGGAAGTCTCAGAGACACAGAAAGAGTTTGGGTTCTCGGGTCACTCTGAGCGGGGCTTATATTCCCGTTCTTTGCTGTGCAACCACCCTCTCTGAGCCTCAGTCTACTCATCATTAAAATGGGGGTGGTATGTTCTTACTCCAAGGGCTGTTGCGAGGACATGGGAGGGGATGCTGGGAAGGGCGTGGTGTGGTGCTGTCATGTTGGAGGTACCGAATGGAGCTGAGTTTTCTTTACTTCCCATAGTGTTATGGACATTTAATGCTCCCGGGACAGAGGCCTCTCAGCAAATGCAGTTATTATTGTGATTACTGGTACTGTCATCACCACCATCATTAAGGACTTATCTGAAGGCAGGGCAGGGTGCTGGGAGGGAGGCATGCTTGCCAGGACACAGGGTCCCATGGCTGGAGCTTGGGGTGACATTTCCTACTGACTTGCCAGGGTGGCTTGAGCCAATCCCTTCACGTTGCAGACCCAAGGAAGTTGGGACAGTTGGGACCAGCCCTCAGGCTCTCTGTCAGGCAGGATGACTGTGGTACAGGGAATGCAATGCACAAAACCAAATAGGAGGGGACAGGCAGGCTGTAGTCCTGGTTGAACAGTTCTGACCCCCTCAGCTTGTGACGGAGACTTTATTTGGTTAAAGGGTCTTTGCAGATATAATTAAGGCTCTCAAGATGTGTCATCTAGGATTAGGGCGGGCCCCAAATCAACCAGTGTCTTTATAATAAGAGAAAAGAAGGCAGAGATTGGAGAGATGATGCATCTTTAAGCCAAGGAAGGCCTAGGATAGCCGCAACCCCAGTAGCCAAGAGACAGGCCCGGGACAGATCCTTCCCAGAGCTTCCGGAACAGTGGAGAATAAACCTCTGCTGTTTTAAGTCACCCCGTGTATTAAAGCAGCCACAGGAAACTAAGACAGTCTGTAAATGTCCATCATGGCCATCGACTTCTGGCTGACCAACTCGGCCAGGCACCTCTGTGATCCTTCCTGGGCAGTGAGTTTCATCTGAGCCCCGCAGGTCTACAGTCAGGTGTCCATAGAGCCCAGCAGAGCGTGTGGCCCACACAGGTGCCCAGGAAACATGGGCTGGTGGGGAGCTGAACACACTGCTGAGCCTGGGACCCCACCCTGAGCCCTGAGTGCATTAACTCCCAAATCAGCGCCCGGGACTCCACATTCCAGCCCGATCCCCTGGCCTGTGTCCTCTCCCCCTAAGTCCCTGTGACCAGAGTGACTGCTGGTACTTGAGTTAGTGCTTGAGATTTCAGAGGTGGGAACATTTCACCGTAATAGCTTCGTCACCAGCAGCGTCTACTCGGCTCTGGTCTCTGCACATGTCCTTCTGCCCAGTGGGAACTTCCCCAAAATGTGACTTGAAGCCCTGCAAGGGCTTTCTTTCACCTTCAGGAAGTGTTCAAGGTCTGTGTCTTGTCATTCAAAGTCCTCCGCACCTCCGTCACCTCTGACAGGCAAGTGCGTGCTCACACCACACAGAGACATATGTACCACACACATACACATACATACACACACCACACACACATATATACACATACACACAAATACACACACATACACACACCACACACGCACACATCCCCTTCATGCCAGCTACCTCACCCCCCTTAGAATTTCTTTAAAGAGTTTCTCCACCACCACTGCTTTCTCCCCTTCTCACTTCCTCCCTGGCCCATGACCCCCTCCCTCCCGCTCACCCACCAGCGCTGTCTCTGCTCATTCGTTACTTTCTGTAGGAGGCTCCCTTTTATTTCGGGGGGGCTGCATCAACAGCCTTCCCAGTGGGCTCCCATAGCCCCTATTTCTACTGTGCTGCTTCCTACACTGGATCTGCCCTGTTTACTGACCGACAGGCAGACCCCAGGCACCAGGGAGGCAGGAGCCATGCTGCCTGGTTCCCTATGGAACCCCGAGCTTCCAGAGGCTCAGACATGTGAACTTGTCACCTTGGCCCCTGACTCCCAGCACGAGTATGTTCTGTTCCCTCTGCTTAGAAGACCCTTCCTACAGGCCATCCCCTGCCTCACCCCTTGCGGGCATCACCATCTCCTGACCTGAGGGCCACCCTGACCTCCAGGCCTGAGCGGGAGTCCACAGAGGCGCTGGAATTTCAGTTAAGACAAGGCCCACCAGGTCCTGTGTGCTCGAGGGAGGTGGGGTCCTCGATGCCTGGACTCACAGCAGGAGGGCCTGCCGGTCCTCCCAGCTCTGAAGCCCAAGGCGACCCCGTGACGGAGGGGATCTGCTAAAACTAAAGCAGCATCTCAGCCTCCTGGGCTCAGGACAGGTGTTCTAGAGGGAACGTCAGCCCTCCTCACCAACAGGCAGCTCTGCCCACATCCTGGGAACCTTCAAAACAGAAGAGGCGGGTCCCAAGTGGCCCCAGGGCTCCTGAGCAGGTCAGCACATAGTGCTTTTCACTAGAAATCACAGTTAATGAGTCAAGGGATGAGCAATTTGGCCAAAGCCACCCAAGCCGCTGACAGGCAAGCACCCAGTTAACACTCCTCATTAGTCTAATTCAATTAGGACACCTGATGTTATCATTATTAATTACAATTTATTGGCACAGATAAATAAATGCTAGCGAGCATGGATTTCAGGCGATTTGCCGTGAGAATGGCACGTGTCAAGCACACTGCATCAGGAATTTGGGAATTGACCCCAGTTCAGCAGAGAAGGGGTAGGGATGCGTGTTGAGAACCTCCATCACGCCAGCACCTGGCAGTCCTCAGCCGGATCTGACCTTCGAAGCACTGATGGTCTTGGTTCTGTGGCACCCCCAGCGGTCGGGGAGGGTCCTGGGATGTTGTATTTTGTAAAAACTCCCTGGGGGGAGTCTGAGAAGCAGGCTAGTTGAGAATCACTTTGCTGGATTCTTCAGGAAAGTCCTTGTCTGCCTGCATCTTCAGTGACCTTGATGGTCAGGACTGTAAGCCTCACTTTTCAGCTCAGGCAAGCCAAGCTCTGGGGGGACAGGTCACCCCAGAATCAGAAAAGCCAGAGCTGTGCTGGTAATCCAGAACTGTGGGGGTGCAATGGCTGGCTCTGCCCTTCCATGCACCAGCCTGGATGCCCTTTCTCACCTGACTCAGTTGACCTCTGTGCTGCCCACCCCACCCCCCAGCTTGAGTACACTTAGCAGATGCTGTTGATTGATGCACAGCTATAGTGCGACACTAACGGACACTGGTTATGCTTACAGGAGCAAGATTCTGGGAAACAACCAACTTAGGGAAAAGCAAAAAAAAAAAATCAAGATTAAATAAGGTCACTAAAAAAGAGTGATCATGCTAGGTACTGCTGTTCAAATATCCTTATCTGACAAGCAGACTGTCTTTGGCAGACAATGATTGTTAACTACCCAAATGCATCCTCCCTCTTCTTCCTTTTGAATAGGACAATTTTCTTCAAGGAGGCAGTATGATCCATTAAATACTCATTTGCAGCCAGAAGTAGCCATAGTTCTTGCCAATGAAATATTAGTCTGCTATTGGCTTCTAAGAAAAGTCTTGTTTTTTGGATAAAAGGGAATAGCTACAGATGGTTCCACTCTTCTCCCCTTGGCCACTATTCTTCTCCTTTCTACCTTGAGCACATATGTAATGTCTGGAGCTGCAGCAGCCCCTTGTGACCATGAAGCTACAAAGGTCTCAGAGTTACTGAACCTGTTACCATAGCGCCACCTACCTTCAGACTTCTTGTTATGTGAGAAAATAAACCCTCTTTGTTTAAGCCACTATAAGGCAGATTTTCTGTTTCTCACTCCTGAGAACATCTCCATCTGATACACAAACTATACAATGATGTTTCATGGCACAGAAAGTCCATGTGGGCTGTGACCAATGGTGGCCTCACTAGAGTGATCAAAAGTTAGCTTCAAGAAAAAAACTCATTTGGATGAATATTTCACTCAATAAACATGTGTGAAACGCCTGTCATGGTCCTGGCATTATGCTAGCCATGAAGATATGACACTGCTCTAGGAACTCAAGGTTCAATGGGATAAACAAACAATACTCAAGAGTGAAAGACAAAGTCGCTCACTTCAGGTCACTGGGCCCTACATGGCGTGGCCCCAAGTCCCCTCTAATTCCATCTGTTACTCTCCTCCCTGCTCACTTCCCACCCTGGCCCCTGTGCCATTCCTGTGTCTGCCATGCTTTTCCCCAGGTGTCCAGTCTTGGGTCCTCACCTCCTTCAGGCTCTACCCATGAATCACCTTATCCTATAAGCCATCCCTGACCTCCATGTGTGAATGAGCTAATCCCTCCCCAGTCCCCATCCTCCCTCCCTGTTTCCTCCATCACCCTGGCCAACTCCCATAACAGCACATGCTTCTTGGTTTGTTTGTTTTCCCTTTGTCTGTCTCGCCCACTGTGGTGTAAACCCCATAATAATAGGGATTTTCCTATTATTCACTGCTCCCTCCTCAGTGACTAGAACAGTGTCTGGAACATCTAGTTGACATCTGTGGCTGGCTGGCTGGAGAAATGGAAAATTACTACTTAGGAAAGAACAGTGCTATAGGATAGGTGAGCACATGGGACTCAGGGACCTGAGAAGAGGGATCCTAACCAGGATATGGGATTAGGGAAAGACATTCTGGAAGAGGCTGCATTTGAACTGTTTCTCAGTCATCAAGGGTTGGGTCATGAGGATGGAGATGTAGGAAGAGGGGGAAGGAAGTGCATTACCAGGAGAGTGCCAGCCCCTCTCTAAGTACAGAGAGATGGAACATGCATGGTGCATTTTAGCATGTATGAGTAGCATTCTCAACTTCCCCATCTGTAAAATGGGGGTAGCAGTGTACTTATCTTAGTGGGTGGTTGTGAGGGTTACATGGTAAGCACTTACTAAATTATTGATTATTATTGTGATTATGATCATCATTCATACATGTACTGAAGGTAAGACCAGAGAACATTGTAGAGATGTGCAGAAGTGGCCCAAGAAGGAGCTCAGGAACAATTTCACAATTATTTGGTGTGATGGTTGATTTTATGTGCCAGCTTGGCTGGGCTATGGTGCCCAGACATGTGGTCAGACATGATTCTGTATGTTTCCGTGAAGGTGCTTTTAGATAAAATTAATTTGTGATGAATTTTAAAAGGTGGACTTTGAGTAAGCAGATTGCCCTCCATGTGGGTGGGCCTCATCCAATCAGTTGAAGGCCTGAATAGAACAAAAGACTGACCTCCCCCAAGAAAGAGGGAATTCTGTAGCAGATGACCTTTGGCCTTTTACAGCAACATCAGCAACTTCCTGGGTCTCTAGCCTGACAGCCTATCCTGCAGATTTTTAGACTTGCCAGCCTCCATCATCATGTGAGCCAATTACTTAAATAAATCTATCTATATCTATATCCACACACCTCTTTTTAGTTCTGTTTCCCTGGAGAACACTGACTAATACATGTGGCAATGAGCTAGCCAGGATCAGAAGTCAGCACCTGATTTCAACTTCTCATGGACCCAAGGAGTCACTTAGGCCACCAGTGCTGGGCATTTGGAAGCACAGGAAGCTCAAACTGCTTGGTACTTGATTCTAAACTCTTTGTCCCCAGTCAGCATAAAAAGAGACAGCAGCATGGGGAGACACGCCTTGATTGGGGCACAGCCCCATGGTGTGCCCAGCTATGCTCTAAGCCAAGCCAGTCTCTCCTTAAGATGCTAAGAAACAGTGCGCCTGTCCCGCGGACACTCCTGTGGTTTAAGGCCCCCAGCCTGTGGGATTTTGTCACATCAGCACCAGCAGAACAATGCAGTTGGCTTTTATCCTGAGGGCACTGGGGAGATACAGAAGGGTTTAAAAAGTGGATCCTAGGTATACAATTGCAAATGAATGAATAAAGGAAAGAACATACAAACAAACAACATGGAAAATGTGGGTTTTGAGGGGGAGGGGAGTTCTTTCTGGCAACAGGGTGGAGGAAAGTTTGGAGGTAATTCCAAGAGGTGATCGTGTGTTTTATAAATAATGCCACTGCTTACACACACAGTTTCCCTCTGGAGTCATAAGGGACATCACTTTGTCAGGAAACACCAAAAAGTAGTCATGGGGGCAAGGGTCCAGGACCAACCTTGGTGCTTTCTGACACCCTTAGTGCTGGAAATGTATCTTTTAGGGTGAAGCAAGGTTGAGACCACTTTACAGATGTAAAAAGGCCTGGGAAGGCTCATCCAGAATATGAAATGAGACGTCATTGTTGGAAAATGCGAAATGCAAACGAGCAATGACGTCTGTTAAATTTGTCAGTAATGGATCATTTGCTCTGGCCTATGCTTGAAAGCCATTCGCGAATGAGCTTGCATTTCCTGTGATATTTAGCTCTTAATAAAGTGATCCCTGGGAGCCAGCAAATTCCTCCAACCTATGCTTCAAGCCAAACATGGACTAATTAATATGAAAGGAATAAATATTTCATTAAAAAGAAATGGATTCCACCGCTTATAAAAGATGTCTGCATGAACAGTAAAAGCGTCTAGTAAAAGTATCATGTTTAAGAACTCTAAAAATGATTCTTACATAAGAATAACAGCTCACTTTGGAAACACAGAGAAGTTAGGTAACTTGCCCAGAGTCATCTGGTTGACCAGAGTTCCAACTCAGCTCTGTCAGACTTGGAGGCAAAGCTCTCTAAGCATTTTGCTATAAACTGATTAACTCTTGCATTGTCCTGAAAAGAGCAAACATATATTCCAAGTCCCTGCTTGTGGCAGACACAATGTTGGCTGGGCGTCTTACACACATTTGCTGCCGTGGCCCCATTACTAAGTCTGTCCCTGCCACAGGACCTTTGCATCTGCTGCCCCTTTTGTATGTGATGCTCTACCCCCTGGATCTCCACATGGTCTGTTTCCTTCTTAGCAGTTAGGCCTTGGCTTAAATGTCTCCTTCTCAGCAAAGCCTTCTCTGTTGCCCTCTCCTCCAAGGAAAGCAGGCCTACCCTCCCAGGTCACTGCACTATGCATTTTCTGCAGAGCAACTCTCATTATTGAAATCGCGGTTGGATATTGTTTGTATATTTGTCTCCCTTACTAAACTGTCAGCTCTATGGCATCAGGGACCTCGTCCATCTTGTTTGCCACACCATCACAAGTACCTAGACTAATGCTGGGACAGAACAGTTGGCATAAACGTTTACTGTCTGACTCAAAATCCTGCTATGCTTTCCACCATGCTACCCTTATCTTAAAAGATGAACAAGATTTCCAAAGACTACATTTTTAAAGGAAAAAAACACTAAGTCAAATGTTTCTGAACATTCAAACTTATAAACATATATATAAAATCGAATCTCCACTTAATTCCAAAATGGATTTGTTGCAGTCTGGGCACTAAATTGGTTAGTCCGCTATTAATCAAAAAATTTTTTTCACACTATGAATTCACATGCAGATGTGAAAATCTGGAATGTGGAATGAGACAGCTAATAATATGCTTGCGTGTAGAAATGATCATCATTGCATAATAAGAGTGTGGAGTCTGGAATTATCAGCTGTGCAACTCTTGCTGAATTTTACCCAGACTCTTCCTTTGAGGGACATAAAGAGCTATTATCATATAAATCTGTGCCACTTTTTGCTGTTTTATGTGCAGACTGCCTCTGGCTATTCCATGAATTTTAATTAACTCTCTGTTTATTTTGCTTCAACCCTATGACTCTCTAAGCACGGGGCCCATTTGCTAATCCAAGAAACACACTTTGGAAGCAAACTTCTCAGAAAGTTCTCCCAAAGGTATCTTCCTCCTTCCCTTGAAAATAATTAAGCCCTGTTGACTTCAAAGTTGACTCAGAGCAGGACACTCCAGTCTGGACTCTCTCTGCTGGTGCAGGAGCAAAATGTCCAATGGCTCAACGAACGAAGGGGTCAAGAGCAACCTGTGGGAGGTGGAGAGTGAGTCAGGAGAGAGGTGGAAATTGAAGGGGCATTTGTGAAAAATTAGAGTTTGCAGCAGGGGAGACAGAGAAATTCTCCTCAGGACCCTAACCCCAGTCAGTATAAACCAGTCAACTAGCAGTTAATTGGTTAATTAACCTTAGCAGTTGATTGGTTAATTGTCAAGCTTTTCATTCATTCAGTTAATTATATAGAGCATATATGTCATATGTATCATATGCACATGTATATGTAAGTATATATTATATATGAATATAAATATACACACTGCTCAGTGGATATGTACATATGCATGTATTTGTATGTATATACATGCATATATATGTGTGTAGATATACATATATACTGCTTTGTGGGCTTACATATATATGTATACATATATGAGTGTGTATATGTATCTATATAATATATGGTGGGTATATCTGCCTATATATAAACTGTTTAGTGGGTGTATATATATATATGTATATACGTATATTTACTGCTTATATGCATATACATTTACATGTGTTTATAAATACTGTATGTATGTGTATATACATGCATGTAGATATGTGTGTATATCTATATGCATGTGTCTATGTATACAGCTTACTAGGTGTGTATATATGCATATTCATATGTGTGCTCATATATATATACACTGCTTAATGTGTGTATACGTATATCTATATGCTGATTAGTGTGTATATGTATGTGCATTAGACATATATGTATGTGTAAATATACATATGTGTGTATATGTATTATACTTTATACATATATATTTGCTTAGTAGGTACTGGAGATACAACTGTGGACAGTGAGGGAACATTGCTGCCCTCAGAGAGAGCTTATGTTCTGGTGCATGAGACCAACAACTAAGAGGACAAATTAATAAGCATGCAGTGGAATTACAGGTAATGACGGGTGCACTGAAGAAAAGGGGACCAGAAAGGGTACATGGATATGAAATGCTTGGGGTGGAGTCAAGTGGGGTGGATATTCAGAGAGGGCCCCCATTGAGGGGACATTTGAGCAGAATTCTGTATGGTATGAGTGATCCTTGCAGAGTTCTGGGGGAAAGTGATCAAGGCTGAGGGCACAGCAAGTGTAAAGGTTCCGAGTTAGAAATAAGTTCAGCATGTTCGAGAGATGAGAAGATGGGCTGAGCGGAATGAGTAGGAAGATGGAGGGGGTAGAGAGACGTGTCAGTAAACTAGGCACAAGTCAGATTGCTGGGCCTTGGGGGCCAGCAGAAGAGGTTGGCATTCATTCCGAAAGCAGCAAGCATGTGATCCAGTCCATGCTTTATCACATCACTGGCTGCTACGTAGACCAGGGCTTTCCCTCTTCTTTCTCTCTCCCCCTCATCCATTCTCTAGGTAGCATTTATTGAGCCTTTACCACCTGCTGAGCACTAAGCCAGGTGCTGATGGGACTGGGCAGGTGAATATGACCAATCCCAAGCTTTCAGGGATCTCACACTCTGATGGCAGAGGCAGCTGAGCAAGCTGAAGACCATCCCTTGGCAAGATGTGCTGTGACAGATGGAAAGAGGAAGCTAAGAGTGCCAGGCCTTCCCCTGACGCACCCCTTCAGGTGGTTACCTAAAACTTTCCAGAACCCACCATATCACCCAGGGCCAAGAAGACATGGAAGGCATTTTAAAAATGCTAACCATTTGTCAGGTCTGATGCTGGAGGCTGCATGGTCTCTGCCCCTTATTTTCCCAGTAAGATCACTCAGGGCATTCTTTATAAGTCTTTATTTGCCTTCATTGTACAAAGGTATTTTTGTTCTCTTTTATCACTAGAAAGATATCGCTCCATTGTCTTTGGGCTTACATAGTTTCCTAACACAATGTGTCCTTTTGTTCTCTGGTTGATTTTAAGATTTTCTCTTAATGGTTTTAAGCTATTTATTAATTGATTATGATGATCATTGATGATGTTTTTCTTGTGTTTCTCTTGCTTGGAGTCGGTTGAACTTCTTGGATTGGATTTTATCATTTTCATCAATTAAAAAAAAATTCAGCCACTATTTCTGCAAATATATTTTATATGCCCATCCCTCCTTCTGGGACTCCAATTACACATATGTTAAACTATTGCATTTTGTTCCATAAGTCACTGAGGCTCTGTTAATTTTTTTTCCTCTATGCTTCATCATGTATAGTTTCTATTGCTATATCTTCAAGTTCACTAACCTTTTCCTCTGCACTTCCTAATCTGCTGTTAATCCCATCCAATGAATACTTCATTTCATATACTGTAGATCTCATTTCTCTAGGTTCTATTTGAGTGGTTACCAGAGGAAAGAGGGGTGGGGGGAAGGGAAAGAGATGGGAAGGGAATTAAGAGGTACAAACTACTAGGTATAAAATAGATACAAGGATATAATGTATGGCACAGGGAATATAACCAATACTTTATAATAACTTTAAACGTAGTATAATCTATGAACATATCAAATCACTATCTTGTACACCTGAAACTAAGTTAACATTGTAAATCAATAAAAACATATAAATAAATAAAGTAAAATTGCAATGTCCAGTGTCCAAAAAAATTACTAGACGTGCAAAGAAGCAGGAAAATATGACTCATAAGCAGGAGGAAATCTAATAAAGACAAACAAACCCAGAAATGGCACCAGTGATGAAATTAGTAAATAAGCATTAGTGACCAAATTATTTAAACAATTTTAAACAAAATTTAAAAGAGCTATTATTAATATGTTCTGTATGTTCAAGGATTTTAAGGAAAATGTGAACATAATAAGGATAGAAATGGGCATTCTTGTTTTTCAGAAGAGGAAACATAGGTTTGAAGAAGCTTTATGACTGGTCCAAGTTCACATGGCTAGAAACAGCAGGACCAGAATCTGAGCCTAGCCCTCCCCATCTAGAAAGCCCATGATCTTTCCTCTATGTTATGTTACTTCCCAAACCAAATGTCCAGTGTTTTTGGACACTGATGGACACTATCCCCCTGACCCCCATGGTCTCCTGCTGATACACATGTGACTAAAGCTAGTTGCAACCTAACTTCTGTATTTGGGAGGAACATGTGGAAACAAAACAGGCTGTGTGTGACAGTGGGGTCCTCTCCAGGCTTCCGACTCATCATATGTAAATGGGGATAATAATGCCCAGCACACTGGGCTTTTAGGGCAACAAGGATGGTAAGAGGGGTCCAGTTCCTAGGACAATGACTGTGAGTTTCTGATTGGTCAGGACTCTACTCCACGTTGCAAATACTGGGAACCCAACATGATCTTGCATCATCAAAACAGGATGCCAGATCCTGTAGCTGGTAAGGACACTGGATAAGGCTCAAAGGACTGGAAGAGCACAAAGGCGGAGGCACTGATGGTACCTGCCCATGTTCCCTCTCCTGCACCTCCACACACCTCAGGATGCTTACTGTGGACACCTGTGACTCTCTGCTGGGGACCTTCTTCTGCCCTGGATGAGATAAGCCAAAAAGTGCAGGAGAGGTAATGCTGCTTAAAGCAGCCCTCCATCAATGATGAACAGGGAGGGAGCTGTGCATAAAAACATCAGCTTCTCTGACCTTCGGCTGCCTCAAGGCACCCTCGGCATTGAGTTCCAGAATGGAGGTGAGTCCAAGGGCCTCAGTGGTGAGTGCTTTCACCAAATACCCATCCTTGGCTGCCTTGCCTTCTGGGTCTCACTCCCCCCTCTTTCAGGTGTTTCCTGGGATCACCTCCCCCCCAAAAAAACTGCTTGCACTCAATTCTCAGTTTCAGCTCCTGGAGGAACCCAAGCTCAGACAGTGCCCAGCAGGGCCAGGACTGGGGTCCAGCAAGTGAGGGGGCAAAATGTAAGGAAGCAATGTCGACCTGCATTTGGAGGACCCTAGGAGCAATGCCTCCTTAAATTTTCACTCCTGGTGCCTTGCTCGCTCGCCCCAGTCCTGACCCTACTCAACAGGAGTCCATCTCTCCACCTGCCTCTTACATCTGTTTGTCTCTTCACTTTGGGCCTCATTCTTTCCTTTTGCAGAGAGACTTTCACCTTCACCAGTTGCTGAGAAAAATGGTCACCAACTCATGCAGACCTGTTTTCTTACAGAACATCATCAATGAGAGGATGAGAACAAGGCTTTCACCTCTGATTCCATGGAAGGATTATGAATGGCTGGGCTTGGGTAACACAGCCACTCCTTGGACCAAGCACCAGTCTAGCTGAATATGGCCCAGGTGGTTGGCCCAGCCAGGTCACATGCCCATCTCAGAAGGTGAGTGAGAGACCATAATAATTGACAGTCCACATGGGGTGGGGGAGGTGTTTTCCAAAGGAAAGAGATGTTACTGTGATGAGAAAGGGGACCAAAAAACATGCTGAACAGTCAAAAACAACAGCTACTACAGTCCACTATGATTCTCCATTCCCTTTCCTTTTTACAGATGAGTAAAACTAAGCTTCAGGGTGGCTAATTCACTTTCCCAGGTAGCCACAACTAGTACATATCAGAGTCAGTCTGCTTCCCAAATCTAAAGTGTCTCCACTGAGATATGTAGAAAAGAATCTGCTGTGCCTCAACTGTCCTAAAATTCAGTCATAAATGGGTTATAAAAATTTTCAGTGAATTCCTGCTAAAATCAATGGATTGCCTGCAGCTGTTTACTTTGGTGCTACACTGGGAAAGCACAACTTCCTCCAGAATGAAAGTAAAATGGGATTTCTGGGAATTCACATGTGCTTTTTCCTGATAACCAAGGCTACTGTCATACTTTAACAATGAAATGTCTTTCTTGAAAACTCTTAATAAATGTCAGATATCAAACCTGCCAAAGGCAGATAGCAAAGCCAAAATATCCCTTCAATATTAGGAGGGTGGTTTTCTTCATCTTAGTCCAGCCCAGTTCCACCTTGAGTCTCATAATAGTCATATAGACTCATCTACACTTACCATGAAACGCAGCGATTATTTGGTATTTTGACCACAACAAAGCTACGTTCGATTGCCTTGAAGTAACCTAACCTCGTCCTGAATACTGGACGTTTGTGTACATTTTACATGAATTTGGGTGTCATCAAGAAATTGCTACAAGCTAAAGAGGGACTTAAAACTAGATCCTCTATAAAGCTTGCATGTTTTTCAGAACATCCACTATAACCATAGCTTTAATACATTTACGCTCTGGAATACAGGTTCTGAGAGCCAAGCCAGTAGGCAAAGAGCAGCACAGATGTAGGCAGAAAAGGAAAACAAAACTTTTAAGGATGGTGACAGGATATAATCCATTAATGATTCATGAGGGCACGTGCTAACAGATTTGGTAGTATGACAGGAAGGGGTGCAAGGAGCTCAGGACCAAAATCATCACTGACATGAGGGTAAAAGTGATATGCGTCTATGTGGTGCCGATTGTGTTGTGGACTTAAAAAGTTGCTTCCATGTTCCTTCATCCATGAAATCCTCGACATAAGGGACAACAGAAAGTAAAGATTTAACAGAATTTTAAAATCTTTTGTTGTTGTTGAAGTTCAGCTACTATCCATAGAGACTAGAGGCAAACTTCCTAAATTCTCTGGGCCACAACTCCTCTCTCTGAAAAATCCAGAGAAGGGGAATCTCAAACGTGGCACATAAACTCTGCCCAAATCTCTGGCTGACCCCTAAGGGCTATAAGGGGCAGACTATAAGCAATACAGTGAAGAAGAAAAGACTACGCTTCGTGTGCCTGTCCAAGAGGCAGAGTATGCAGTGTAAATCCAACCAAGTTAATTGCTCATTAAAACTATATTTTCAAAGAAATACAATGCCATCCGAAGTCTATACAACATAGCATTGGCAATATCCAGGATGCAACCCAAAACTATTCAACGTATAAAGAACCAGGAAAATGGAACCCATCCTCAATGGAGGTGAATCTTAAAATGACCCAGATGTTGCAATTAGCATAAAGGACATGAAAACAGCTCTTATGACTATGAATATGCTGCATGATATAAAGGGCAATATGACAGAAATAAATGAAAATATAGGAAATCTAAGCAAAGGGAGAGAAAATATTTTCTTTTAATCCAGAATTTCCACCTAGGCACAACATAGTCAAATTGCTGAAAGTCAAAGATGAAAGGAAAATCTTGAAAGGAGAGAGTCGAAAGTGACACGTTACTATCAGATAATAATGATTCAAGTCTAATGACGTCTCATCAGAAAGCATGGAGGTCAGCTGACAATGGTACAAAATCTTTAAAGCAGTGAAGAAAAAACTGTCAACCCAATAACCTGTATCCAGTAAAAATAATCTTTAAGAAAGAAGGTGAAATAAATACATTTCAGAGAAAATAAAATTAAGAGAATGCGTTGACAGGAGACTTGCACCACATAAAATACTAAAGAAAATTCTTCAGGATGAATGGAAAGGACACCAGAGGGAAATTCAGACCTTCACGAAAGGTATGGGTAAATATCAAGAACTACTTTCCTCCTAATTTTTTAAAAGCCAAAAAACCACACATACTTTAAAATAGATATCTATTTTACACATATATTATATATTCATGTATTTCTATACATTTAAAGCAAAAAACTATAATATTGTATTGGAGACATGATTTAAGAAGCTGTAATACATATGACAACTATAGTATAATGGTTGACAGGAGTGATAAATAGACCTATATGGTTGCCAGGTTTTTATATTTTATGTGAAGTATAAAATATTAACTCTAAGCAGATTGTGAAATAAGCTGAAGATGTGTATTATAATCCCTAGAGCAACAATTTTAAAACATAACACAAGGAAGTATAGCTATAAAGTCAGTAGATAAATTAAATGGAGATTCTAAATATTCAATTAACCCAAAGCAAAACAGGAAAAGAGAAACAGAAGAACAAAAGAGAAAGAGAACAAGAACAAATAAAGGACTAAAAGAGATTGCCAGGTGAATTTAAAGAGAAGCAAGACCTAACTATATGCTATCCTCAAGAGATTTATGTCAGATATAAAAACACAGATAGAATGAAAGAAAAGACATGGAAAAATATATGCCATGTATGTTGGAATGACTATATTAATCTCAGAAAAAATAGGCTTCAAAAAAGAGTATTAGCAGAGATAGAAAAGTTTATTTCACAATGATAATAAGGTCAATTCATCATGAGGCCATAACAACCATAAAACTGTATGCACCTAACAACAGATCGTCCAAGCATAAGAAGCAAAAGGGCTTCCCGGGTGGTGCAGTGGTTGAGAGTCCGCCTGCCGATTCAGGGGACACGGGTTCGTGCCCCAGTCCAGGAGGATCCCACATGCCGTGGAGTGGCTGGGCCCGTGAGCCATGGCCGCTGAGCCTGCGCGTCCGGAGCCTGTGCTCCGCAACGGGAGAGGCCACAACCGTGAGAGGCCCGCGTACTTCAAAAAAACAAACAAACAAACAAACAAACAAAAAAAACTGACAGAATTAAAGGAAGAAGAAGCAACTCCACAATCAGAGTTGGAGATTGTATACAACCATCTCAGAAATGGATAAAACAACCAGATTGTTAAAATCAGTAAAGACAGAGATTGAGAAAGGAGGCGGTTCAAGATGGCGATGTAAGAAGATCCTGAACTCACCTCCTTCTATGGGCACAACAAATTTACAGCTACCTATAGAAAAATTCCCTATGAAAAGGATCTGAAAACTAGCTGAACAGCTCCTCCACAACAAAGGATAAAAGAGCCACATCAAGATGGGAAGGAGAAGCAGAGATGTGATCTTGCCCGAACCCCACGCTCAGTGTGGTGACCTGAAATTGGGAGGGGTCTCACAAATACAAAACTTCTCCCTGAGGAGCCAGGGGTTTGTGCTCTCATCTGTCATCCCAACCCTTGGGACCTGCACTGGTAAGAAGAGCTCCCAAAATGCCTGGCTTTGGAAACCAGCAGGACTTACATCCAGAAGAACCATAGGGCTGTAGGGAACAGGGAACACACTCTTAAAGGGCTCGCACGCAGACTCACTCGCCCTGGGACCCAGCACAAAAGCAACAGTATGAAAAGGTCTGGACCATAGGTGAAGGAGATTTATTTACTAATCTTAAAGCATCTGCTGGAGGGGCAGAAATCTGTTGGGACTCTTCCTGGAGACAGAAGCTGGCAGGTGCCATTTTTGTGCTCTCTCTCCACCTTGTTAGTCCCACTGTACATGCCCCATCCTCATGCCACTTCTGCAGCCCTGCCAAAGCCAGTTGGCACATGCAGCCCATACAGTGTATGCCTCTTGAGCACCTGCCTCTGGTGTCCAGGGCGGATTGTGTTTTGGGACCCCCATGGGTCTGAAACAATCAGAGAGACTATTCTTGGCAGGCTACCACACTCCAGTTACTGCACAGACAGCTGCTGTGATGCACCCCCAGTCTTCCTGTGAAAAAGCCCTATTTACCTGTCTTGAAGCTTCAGCCTGATGGACAGGCTTCCAGTTTTCCATACGTCTAGAGGCTATGAAAGGTCTAGGGGATATCACCTTTGTGCTCTCCCTTGACCTCACTACAGCTCACTGGTACCTCCCAGAAATGAAATCAAACACTCACCTGGAGCCCCGATTTTTGCAACTTCACTAATGGGACACCTGTAGATCACCTGGTGCGGAGGCCAGCAAGGTTTACAATTGCATTTTCACAGTACTGTGTATACTTGCATACCTTAAAAGCTGCTGCCTAGTTTCTAATCAGCCTGAAATTAAGGGCTAACTGAGATCCCACCCTCTCCCACCCTCTGGAACACTCACAAGTCTTCAACAACCGGGAATTACCAAGAGTAAATCAGGGTGCTACGACAATCACAATGGTTCAAAATATAACCAAGAGCTAGGGCAAGGTTAAACAAGAAGGTTAATCTCCTTCACAAGGCCACTACTTCAAGACTGGGAAAGACAGCTGTTTTGCCTAATACATAGAAACACACAGAGAGTCAAGCAAAATGAGGAGAGAAAGGAATTTATTCCAAACAAAAGGAAAAGATAAAACCACAGGTTAAAAAAAAAAAAAACTTAATGAAATGGAGATAAGTAATTTAGCTGAAACAGAGTTCAAAATGTTAGTCATAAAGATGTTCACTGAACTGGGGAGAAGACTAGATGAACACAGAGAGAACTTAAACAGAGATAGAAAATATAAGTAAGTACTAAATAAAAGTCACAAAGATGAAATATACAATAACTGAACTGAAAATTACACTAGAGGGGTTCAATAGCAGACTACAAGAAGCAGAGGAAGAATCAGTGATCTGGAATAGAGGTCACTGGAACTCATTCAAATAGAGCAGCAAAAAGAAAAAAAAATTCAAAAAGTGGAGATAGCTTAAGGGACCTATGAGACAACATCAAGCAGAATGACATTTGCATTATATGGGTCCAGAGGGAGAAGAGAGAGAAATAGGCAGATGACTTATTTAAGGGAATAATGGCTGAAAACTTCCCTAATCTGGAAAAGGAAACAGACATCCAGATTCAGGAAGCCCAGAGAGTTCCAAACAAAATGAACCCAAATAGACCCACACCGAGACACATTACATTTAAAATGTCAAAAGCTGAAGCTAAATCATAAAGGTAGCAAGAGAAAAACCTGTTACAAACAAGGGAACCCCCATAATACTATCAGCAGATTTTTTGGGCAGAAACTTTGAAGGCCAGCACTTTCAAAGTGCTAAAAGGAAAAAACTTCCAACCAGGAATAATCTACTCAGCAAGGTTATTATCTAGAACTGAAGGAGAGATAAAGAGCTTTCCAGACAAACAAAAGCTAAAGGAGTTCATCACCACTAACCCAGACCTGCAATAAATGTTAAAGGGACTTCTTTAAGCTAAAAAGAAAGGGCGCTAATTAGCAACAAGAAAACATATGAAAGTAAAAATCTCACTGGTAAAGGTAAATATATAGTAAAGGTAGTGGATTGATCACTTACAAAGCTATTATGAAGTTTAAAAAATAAAAGTAATAAAAATAATAATTTAGTTAAATGATACATGAAATTTAAAAAATGTAAAATGTGAAATCAAAAACATAAAATGTGAAGGGGAGTTCAAAATGTAGGGTTCTAGAATGCATTCAAACTTAACTATCAGTTTTAAATAGATGATTTTATATATACACTTACATATATATTTATGTGTCTGTGTATATATATATAAGCTGTTACATGTGAGCCACATGGTAACCACAAAGCAAAAGCCTATAGTAGATACACAAAAGATAGTGATAAAGGAATCTAAGCATAACCCTATAGAATGTCATCAAACCAAAAGGGAAGAATGCAAGAGAAGAAGAAAGAAACATAGAGGAACTACAAAACAGCCAGAAAACAATTATCAAAATGGCAATAAGTACATAGTTATCACTACTTACTATAAATGTAAATGGACTAAATTCTCCAAACAAAACACATAGAATGGCTGAACAGGTAAACACCAAGACCTATATATATGCTGCCCACCACAGACTCATTTCAGATGTAAGGACACACACAAACTGAAAGTGAAAGGATGGAAAAAAATGTGTCATGCAAATAGAAACCAAAAGAGACCTTGGGTAGATATACTTATATCAGATAAAACAGACTTTAAAACAAAGACTAATAAAAGGCAAAGATGAGCATTACATAATGATAAAGTCATCTCCAGCAAGAAGATATAACATTTGTAAATATTTATGCACCCAACATAAGAGCACCTAAATATATAAAATAAATATTAACAGACCTAAAAGGAGAAATTAACAGCAATACAATAATGGTAGGGGACTTATAACACTTATAACAATGGAAAATTATCCAGACAGAAAATCAACATGGAAACATCAGCCTTAAACCACACTTTAAACAAGATGGGCTTAATACATACATATTGAACATTCCATCCAAAGGCAGCAGAATACACGTTCTTCTCAAGTGGACGTGTAACATCATCCAAGATAGATCATATGTTAGGCTACAAAGTAGTCTCAATAAATATAAGAAGATCAAAATCATGTCAAGTATCTTTTCTGACTACAATGGTATGAAACTAGAAATCATTTACAAGAAGAAAACTGGAAAAACACAAATACGTGGAGACAAACAACATGCCACTGAACAACCAATGGGTCAAAGAAGAAATCAAAGGAGAAATTTTAAAAAATACCTTGAGACAAATGAAAATGGAAATACAACATACCAAAATCTGTGGAATGCAGCAAAAGCAGCTCAAAAAGGGAAGTTTATAGTGATAGAGGCCTACCTCAAGAAACAAGAGAAACCTCAAATAAACAACCTAACGATAAAGCTAAAGTAACTAGGAAAAGAAGAATAAATGAAGCCCAAAGTTACCAGAAGGAAGGAAACAATAAAAGTCAGAATAAAAATTAATGAAATAGAGACTGAAAAGATCAATGAAACCAAGAGCTGGTTCTTTGAAAAGATAAACAAAATTGACAAGTCTTTAGCTATACTCACTATGAAAAAAAGAGAGAGGGCTCAAATACATAAAATCAGAAATGAAAGCGATAAAATTACAACTAATACCAAAGAAATACAAAGGATCGTAAGACACTACTATGAACCATTATATGCCAACAAATTGGACAACCTAGAAGAAATGTTTAAATTCCTAGAAACATGCAGTCTTCCAAGACTGAATAATGAAGAAAGAGAAAATTATGAATAAACATAATTACTAGTAAGGAGATTAAAAACTCTCAACAAACAAAATCCAGGGTCAGACAGCTTCACTGGTGAATTCTACCAAACACCCAAATGTTTAATACCTATATTTCTCAAACTCTTCCTGTGGAGGAGGGAACACTTCCAAACTAATTTTACAAGGTCAGCATTACCCTGATACCAAAACCAAACAAGGACACCACAAAAAAAGGAAATTACAGGCCAATGTACCTGATGAACATAGAAACAAAAATCCTCAACAAAATATTAGCAAACTGAATTCAACAATACATTAAAAGGATCATCTACACTATTCAAAGTGACATTTATTCCATGGCTGCAAGGACGATTCAACCTCCACAAATCAATCAACATGATGTACCACACAAACAAAATGAAGGATAAAAATCACACGATCATCTCAATAGATGCAGAAAAGGCTTTTGACAAAATTCAACATCCACGTATGATAAAAACTCTCAACAAAATGAGTATAGAAGAAACCTCAACATAATAAAAGGCCATATATGACAAGCCCACAACTAGCATCATACTCAACAGTGTAAAGCCGAATGCTTTTCCCTTTAGTTCAGGAACAAGACAAGAAGGCCCATTCTCACCACTTTTGTTCAACATGTGTAAATCTTGAGGACCGTATGCCAAGTGAAATAAGCCAGTAACAGAAAGATAAATACTGCATGATTCCGTGTACAGGAGCTATCTAAAATATTCAAATTCATAGAACCAAAGGCCGGTTGCCAGGGCTTGAGGGGATGGGGACACAGGGAATTACTAACTAATGGGCATAAAGCTTCAGCCAAGCAAGATGAGTCAGCTCTAGAGATCTGCTATACAGTGTTCTCTGTATAGGCAACAACGATACATATATTGTACACTTAAAAATTTAAGCCGGCAGATCTCATGTTAAATCTTCTTTCCACAATAATTTTTTAAAGTGCCTCCATTGCAGGAAAGAGCTACTGCTGGCCATCACATAAATTTGCGGGGTTTTTTCCACTTTCCTTATTTACATCCTCAAGGAAGAAATAGCATTAGCAATCTTGAAATAATTACCATAGTAATTCACCTAAAGCAGGACTGCTGTAATTTAATTTTCAGAATGAAATTACAGCATATCCAAAGGAAACGATTCAGACTTCCTTTCACATTTCAAATTTAGCAAATTCAAATCTTTCTGCCAAACAGGAAATTCCCAGTGCCCAGCAATCAACACAGAAACAAACACACAAACATGCACATAGGCATAAGCCCAGTGGTCGGAACTTTCCTATTTTACTGATGAAATTTGTTAAAATCCATCATTCTTACCTTCCCAAAACTCCCTTTACCAATGGCCCGTAGGATCTGAAAATGGTCAAAGTTGACTGTAAAAGAAAAAAGAGAAAAACAGGAATAAGTCAGATTTGGCAAACCTTGTTTTGGTTCTTAAATGTCCTTACCTGCACACCTACCCATTTATTTCAAACGGCTCCTGGTTTACTGCATCATGTTTGTCATGGCAGCACTCCACCACTGAATGGATACTTCTTGGCATATTCCATTTCCCCTCTCAGCACATATATTTGGCAGTTAACACCTCACCATATACTTAGACACCCACAACCATATACACCTATATGGTATATAGGAGGAGAGACATCTTTTGGGCCAGAGGGAAGGCAGGACAGAGAAAAACTTGGATACTTGGATTATCAAATTCTTGTACCTGCTAATCCCTTTGCCAGGATGACCCTTCCCTACTCCTAGCTCCTGTCTTGTCCATCAAGCACTCTTACCTTACATACTCAGACATCAGCTCACCTGCCTCAGTAGCCAAGGAGTTAATCCTACCTCCATTATGGAACCTCTGGACCCCCAAGTTTCATGGCCACATCATGGTCCTTCCCTGCTTGGGTGTCTGTCTAACCACTGATATCACGAGCCAAGAGGATGAAGATGATGATCCCACACCTTCCTCCTGGTATTGCCCTGTCTCATGCCTCCCTTTCATCACGTTTCTTGATGGGGCTCCCCATTCCTGCTATCTCTACTGCCTTGTTCCAGTATGGCTTATACCCCATCCCCATACCACAACAGGCCAACAACGTATGGCAATGCCACTCGAGCCAATGGACAACTTTCTGTGCCCCTTCTACTTGGCCACTCTCTCAAAACACCTGCATAGCTTCAATGGAAGCGCACCCTCTTGATTTTCCATTTCATGCATCAGCCCTTTTGCACATGCATCTTTGTCCTCCTGGCCATTAATTACTGGATTCCATCAAGACTCCATCCTACAACCTTCCTCTCCTCACTGGCTCCAAAGGCTTCAGTCACCACCTAATGGCCAATGACTTTCCAGGCTGTGCGTACCGATTGATCCTACCACACAGAAACTCCTGGAGGCTTTGGAGCCACCTTGAACTCAATGGGTCCAAAATGGAACTTAGGAGAGGGTGTGGAGAAAAGGGAATTCTCCTCCACCATTGATGGGAATGTAAATTGATGCAGCCGCTATGGAGAACAGTATGGAGATTCCCTAAAAGACTAAAAATAGAACTACCATATGATCCACCAATCCCACTCCTGGGCATATATCCAGAAAACATGAAAACTCTAATTCAAAAAGACACATGCACCCCAATGTTCATAGCAGCACTATTCACAATAGCCAAGACATGGAAGCAACCTAACTGTCCATCGACAGATGAATGGATAAAGGAGAAGTGTTACATATACACAATGGCATACTACTCAGCCATAAAAAAGAATGCAATAATGCCATTTGCAGCAACGCGGATAAACCTAGAGATTATCATACTAAGTGAAGTAAGTCAGGCAAAGTCAACTATCATATATCACTTATATGTGGAATCTAACAACATGATACAAATGAACTTATTTACAAAACAGAAACAGACTCAGAGACGTAGAAAAGAAACTTACGGTTACGAAAGGGGAAAGGGGAAGGAGGGAAGGATAAATTAGGAGTTTCGGATTAACAGATACACACTACTATATATAAAACAGATAATCAACAAGGACCTACTGTATAGCACAGGGAACTCTACTCAATATCCTGTAATAACCTATACTGGAAAAGAACATATATATATGTATATATATATATACATACATACATAGGTATATATACACACATATATATATAGGCTGGTGGTTGCCAAGGGGGAGGTGGGGGGGAGAGGGACGGTTTGGGAGTTTGGGGTGAGCAGATGCAAACTAGTATATATAGGATGGATAAACAAGGTCCTACTGCAGAGCACAGGGAATTATATTCAATATCCTGTGATAAACCATAATGGAAAAGAATATGAAAAAGTATATATATATATATAACCGAATATACACTGAATCACTTTGCTGTACACCTGAAACTAACACAACATTGTAGATCAACCGTACATCAATTAAAAAATAAAATAAAAGAAACACAGCCTAGGATGAGCGGTTCAACATTCATTCGACCTCACAAGCTCAAAGCCTGGAACTCATTGTGGACTCCTCTCTCTCCCAACCCCACATCTAATCCTTCACTAGGTTAGGTCCATTTCACCTGTTCACTGTCTCTCCCATCCATCCACCCTGTGGCCACCCTCTGGTCTAACCCACATCGTCTCTCGCGTGGACAACCACAGTGGTCTTCCAACCACCTCTCTCAGGAGGGGGGTCTTCTTGCTCGTCCTCTGCTTACACCCCTCCAATGGCCCTTCCATTGCTTTCAGGGAAAAGAGGAAGTTCCTCCCCATGGCCATGAGGCTTCACAATTGGGCCCCTGCTACTTCTCCTGTTTCACCTCCTACCATGCTCCAGACACCCACTGAGCTTCAGACTTGCAAGCTTTCTTTCTGTGCTTTGAGCAGCCATTCCCCACACCTTTAATGCTCTTTTCTTGGTCCCACACTTGTTAACTCTGCTTCCCCTTCATTCTTCTGCAGGCAGAGAAGGCTGCTCTGACCCTTCAGCCTAAGTCTGCTCCCCCTATTATATATTCTCACAGCACCCTGGGACTTTGCTCCAAAAGACATTATTCTGTGTTATTTTACATGTATTTGATTAAGATCATTGATCCTCCACTAGACTCTAAGCTCCCTGAGGTCAAAGGCCATGTTTGTTTTTCTACTGTATCCCTACAGCTAGTACGGCGTTGGTGCACAGTCGTATTTGACAAATATTCATCAGCTAAAGGAATGACTGAAAGCAGATTCCCATATTCATGGTGCCAGACACACTTCGTGGTACATAATGGGTGTTCGGTAAATATTTCTGAATTAGATTGAATTACGGCCAGTTACAAAAGATGAAGTGAACTGATTCGTTTACTACATTATGGGGGCAAGGATAGGGGGAGGTGAATGAATACAATTAGTTCCTTGTGCATTCAACTCACCACCATGGAGGATAATTATGTTGAACTGTGTCCCTGCCAAACCAACGTCAGAATCCAGTGTGCCATCTAACACCTAACGTGCTTAGAATAGAGAGACAGGGTTAACGGTTAACTTAGCAAAACCTTGACCTAGATTGGTTTCCTTTGCACATAACTTGCCAGGAAAAGAAACTGGGAAGAGAGAAAGCAGTGGGCTGGGACTGCACTTGTGATGTGACCAGCAATGAGCTAGGAAATGCACATATCCTATCCCAAGCCCCCAGGGTCCCGGGAGGCAGGCACCACTGTTGGCATTTGACACCTGCCCTCCCCACCAATTAGCAAGAAACATCCCCACTTCCCTGAAGGCTCCATGCTCCCCGTGCTGTTATTTCACCTGCTTGGAAAGTCATTCCTCCGACACCCTTTATTTCAGGGAAAACTCCTACCTGCCCTTTGACACACGGCTCACATGTTCTTTTCACTCATGAAGCTTTCCCCCACTTCCAACAAATCACTTTCTCCTTAGTGCAATAGCAGGACCTTCTGCAGACATCGGTCCAGGGATCAGGAGACCCCAGCCTGGAGTCAAACTGCTTAGGTCCATAACTCAGCTCTGCCACAGTAACGTTGGATGAGTCACTGAGCCTCTATGTGTGTCACGTACCCCGTCTGTAAAATGGGAGCAACGGTGCCTACCTTCCAGAAGAGCATAGAATGGTGCCTGGCACACAACACATTTTCAAAAAGCATTAGCTATTTGTGTTGGGGATGGGGAGCCATCCTCCTCCTTCTCTGGGTTCTAGGAGGGATATTTCAGTGAACATCTGTGGCCTCTTGCCCCATCAAAGGTGGTGTGAGTTGTCCAAGTGGTGAGCTGGAAAAGGAACTGCACTGGTGTATTTCTGCTTGTCCTGCTCTCTCTCCGGAATCTGTCTGTCTTCAGGAAGCAAGCTTTTCCTCTGCTCCCTCTTGCCAGAAGCTTTTCAGGGCCAGGCACTGTGTGGAGAGGTCTACGGGGTCCAGAGTCGTTGCTGAACAGGTGGGTGAGCCTGGCTAATTCTGGGCTTCAGAATCACGGGGCCCATTGCTGCTGCCCTCCTGGGTCCCACTCCTCAACCCCACCTAGATCCCTTCTAGGGGTAAGGCTTGGTTCTCCACTGGCCTCCTCTTTTGCCTTGTCTCATAACTGGAAGGGGTTTTAATTAATGAGCAGCTTGGCAAATGCCTAAAGCTACTACTGTTTTAATAATTAGCATTATAATATTGTAAATAATCTCACTCTTCCACATCCTCTACAGAAATGTGTGTTCATGGGGGTGGGTGTCTAACGCAACGTACGAGGCAAATAGGTACTTATTTAACGTTTATTTGCTTACTGGACTAGATTGGATTTAAGTGACTGAGTGTATGGCCTGGGTTTTTCATTTATTTCGCATTCCCCTGACCTGGTGTACTGAGATTTACATAATAGCGCCTCCATGAATACACTGTGAATAAGGGAAGTGTTTACACTTGATTGATAAGCAGATTGAAATGACTTCAGTTAATGAGAGTCCCAGGCCAAAGATGGCTCCTAGAAATCACACTGTCACCTAGGGCTGGTGGCCCAGAGCAAGAGGAGTTGGCTGGGGGGTGTAGGAGGGGTGATTAGTGGGTTTCTTAGGGTGACCATCGGGTCATGGTTTGCCCGGGACCTTCCTGGTCTTAGCATTAAAGGTCCTGCAACCCTGGAACCCCATAGTCCTGGGAAAACTGGGACAACTGGTCACCTGTAGGTTTCTAGACCACCTGAAGTCACAAGCGCTGACAGAGCTGGCCGGGGGACAGGAAGGTGAATTCTTGAAAAGCAGTGTTTGTTCAGACCACCAGACACTAGGGTTGCCAAGGGTGACACTGTGATAAGTACACTGTTAAAGTAGAAACAGGCAGCACACTGCCAGCCAGAAGCAAAGCCAAGGGGGTGCCAGTGACCTCACCCAAAGGCTCCACAACAGTGACGCCCGCCTGGAGGGCAGGCCAGGCCCAACTCGCCCTTCATCCTTGATCGGGAAGCCTCAGATCCGTCAGGGAGCAGTGTGGCCGGCCCCAGACAATGAGTCACAATTGACCAAATCCAGTGAGTTCATCAGGATCCCCTGGAGGCTTGTTAAGACAGATCGTGGGTCCCCTCCTGAGTTTCTGAGGAGGGGCCAGAGAACTTGCATTTCCCAGGTTGCAAGCTTCCAGGTGATACTGATTATCCACTGGACAATTCTGTTCTCCACTGTCACAGACAGTCATGCAGTTGGCAGTGACCTCATGACATAGGTCTAGTCAATGAGATCTAAGCAGGAGATTAATGGGGGTATTTCTGGGAAAGCATATATTTTCCTGATGAAAAGAGACAGTTACAGCTGGACTGGCTCTTGAACCCTCCCACCTCTTCCTGCCATAAATGAGGATGTGATGTCTGGAGCTGCAGCAGCCATTTTGTGACTACGAAACAACAAACACAAGCAAAAGGCCAAGATTTATGGGCACAGAAGTCACTACCTGTTGTTGAGCCTCTGAAGCTATTCCAGCAACCACCTACCTCTGGACTTCTTATTATATTAGAAAAAAGAACAAAGCAGTCTTACTTGTTCAAGTCACTGTGGGTCAGATTTGCTACTACAAGAAGCCAGAAGCATTCCTCTCTGATACACAAAGACAGTCACATAGTAAGAGCTTAGTAAATGCTAACTATTTTATTGTTGAATTTCCAGCCTCATCATGATTTTACTGAAAGGCAGAAGAACAACGTTGTTTGGGGTGTAAACACAGGGGCCACACTGCTTGGATTTGAATTCTGGCTCTACCACGCACCGGCTGGGTGACTTTGGGGAAGTCACTTAACCTCTCTGTGCCTCAGTCTCTTCACTTATAAAATGGGTAAACTAAAATACCCATCTGTGGTTGTCATGAATATTAAGTGAATCAATATAGGTAAAGTATTTCGAATAATCCTGAGTCTGAAGTAATGCCTACCAATATTAGGTATGATTATCATTATTATTCTGTATGAGTAGCTTTTCCCCACTTTTCACCTTTATGACACAACACTAGTCTGATTAAATCATGACCAAACATTGCTTGGGTGATAACGTGAGAACTGTATTAGTGCCTATTAACTACTGATGGTAATTATCACACTAGGTAAATCTGGTTGTTCTACCTTGTGAGCTACTGGGATCTTTTCTCATTTCCAACAGGCCAATTATTTCTAAGGAATTTCATAGCACTCTTTCAACATGCAATATTCAGGAAGCAGCTTATTCAGAGAGCCAAGTGTGAATTTTCAAGATGGCTAGTTACTCTTTAAACAATCTGTAATAGAAAGTAAACCCCAATCAATATCCTATAAAAATACATCAAGCAA
Source organism: Delphinapterus leucas (assembly GCF_059928025.1). Taxonomy (NCBI): domain Eukaryota; kingdom Metazoa; phylum Chordata; class Mammalia; order Artiodactyla; family Monodontidae; genus Delphinapterus; species Delphinapterus leucas. The sequence continues at coordinate 36,810,016 of NC_143133.1, forward strand.
AGACAGCAAGCAAATGTCCCCTTTTCCATTTCCCTAAAAAGCTGAAACCTGGAGTTCATTCCTTGTACCATTGCACTTGGGCTGGTCGTGCGTGTATAGGAAATTTCACCTCAAAATACTGATTTTTGCCATCATTTCAAAAATTGGAAGATCTGCCATAACTGGCCCTATGATGCCCCCAGACAACAGGACAATAGTCTTCTCTGAGTCACCACTATCCATGCCTGCCCAGTTCATGCATCTCTGTTTCCTGCCTGATCCCATAAGTATTTGAGGTTTTGGTCATTGGACTGCAGTGGGAAAAGACCTATCATATGGGGAGGTGGTAAGGGGCAGAGGTGGAAGGGAGAGCTTGGTGTTCTGCACAGCTAGCTTTAAACCTAACCCCACCATTCTGTCCTTGTGAACCTGAGGGAATAAATTAACTTCCCCAGCCTCCATTTTCCCATCAGTAAAATGGGAGTAGTGATGCCTACCTCCCCAAGTCGGGGCGAGGGCCACAGGCTATGACAGAGCAGAAGGTTGATTCTGCAAACGGAAGCCACCCTGAAAAGTATCAACTCAAATCCCTGCTGCAGCTGTGGACCCTCAGCCTGGTCACTTAGCATCTCACAATCTGTTTGCTCATCTCTCAAATGGGGCCACACTCATCTGGTGGAATTTTTCTCGGGATAAGACGATTCCATAATCAGCACATAACGCTGGTGATTATTTGGTTTTGGTTTTGTCTCTCATTAGCATAGAGATAATGCATGTATCCAGGTGACTCACTGAGAATGGGGCTGAGCCCTGTTCATCCTTGACTCCCAGACACGTGACAGGTAGCACAGAGGAAGTACTCAGTTGAGATAACCAAACACAGGCATGAATACATGAGCTGTGCAGTGAGGTAGGAGATCAGGAAGGGGCTCTCCAGGGACTGGGCTCTCCAGGGACTGGGACTGGGAAAGACAGTGGTGTCTTTATAGGACACAACTGACCTCCATACAGAAAGGAGGGACGACCCAGATGCATCAGGCATCACCATGAAATGCTTCTATCAGTCACTTATTCAACAAGTATTTATTGGTTGAAAAAATAAAGGTCTACTGAGTGGATACATATACTTGTTGAAGTGACAACAAGTGTGTGCTGTGTGCCAGGCCCTGTTCTAGGTACTGGGACCCAGCAGTGAACAGAACACAAAATGACTCTCCATCCATGGAGCTGGCCTTCTGGTGCAAGGAGGCAAATAATCCATCAGTGTATAACTCATTGGTATGAAGTGGTAAATTCTACGAAGAAAACAATAAATTCACGTGTATTAGTTTCCTAGTGCTGCTCTAGCAAATTCAGGCACAAACACAGGGGTGTAAATAATACAAATATATTATCTTATAGCCCTGGACGTCAGAAGTCTGACACAGTTCTCACCGGACTAAAATCAAGGTGTCAGCAGGCTGAGTTCCTCCTGGAGGCTCTAGGGAATGATCCATTTTGTGGCCTTTTCCAGGTTTCCAGGTTCTCGAGGTCACCTGCATTGCTTGGCCGATGGCCCCATATCACTCCATCCTCTGCTTCCAATGTCACATCTCCTTCTCTGACCCTCTTTTCTCCCTCTTTCCCTTATAAGGATCCTTGTGATTACATTGTGCCCACAGGATAATCCAGGATAACCTCCCCATCTCAAGATCTTAACTTTAGTCACATCTGCAAAGTCCCTTTTGCCATGTAATGCAGTGTATACGCAGTTCTAGGATTGAGATGTGGCCATCTCTGGGGAGCCATTATTCTGCCAACCCCACCAGGGACAGGCATAAACAGTGACTATGTTGGGAGTAGAATAGGGTGGTCAGGGCAGGCCTTTCTAAGGAGAGGACAATTGAGCAGATCCTTGAAAAAGGCCACGCAAATATCTGGGGGATGGTAACAGCAGGCAGAGGGGAACATGCATGATGGTCTGCAGGAAGAGCAGGCAGTCAAGGATAGCTGGAGTGCAGCTCAAGAGGGTGAGAAAGTAGGAGAGATGAGGTCAGAAGGGTGGTCAGGAGCTGGCCATACAGGGCTGGGGTAAGGGCTTTAGGAGATTTTTCTAAACATGGTGGGAAAGTACTAGAGGGTCCTGACGAGGGAAAATAAAACTATGGTTTGGTGTTGTTGGTTTAAGCTATTTGGAAATAAGCAAATTTAGCTGTAATCTCAGGGAAACCAAACTGCCACATGATGGTAATTAAGGACGTGGAATCCCAGCAATGATGTTACAGTCTGCTAAATAAATTTATCTGAAAAGATAAAGTGGGCATGGTGGACTTCTAGGGCCGTAAAAATACTCTGCATGATACCATAATGATGGGTCCAAGTCATGATACATTTGTCCAAACCCATAGAATGCACGACACCAAGAGTGAACCCTAATGTAGACTATGGACTTTGGATGATTATAATGTGTCGGTTTCATCGGTTCATTGATTGTAACAAAGGTACCACTGTGGTAGGGGAGGTGATAATGGGGGAGGCTGTGCATGGGTGGTGGCCAGAGTATATGGGAAGTCTCTGTGCCTTCCCCTCAATTTTGTTATGAACCTTGAAATGCTCTAAAAAAGTCATTAAAAAAAGAAAAAAAGATGGAGTGGTGATCAGCCAGGAGCCCAGGAAAGGGAGAAGCAAAGCAAGAACGTAGCTGCCTTGGTTCCGCCTGTCCCTATGCGGAAGCAGGCACGAGACGTTCTCATTACTAGATTTAGGTCCATCCTCACATCTTCCGTGTCTATGGTGTGCTGATCCTGATGAGAGAAGGGGGCTTCGAAAGTGACAGGGCTCTGCTCACAAAGAGCTGGCAGCCTAGCAGGGGACACACTGGGCCCTGCAGGGTGCTGATGCCGTAGCGACTAGGACCAGGGTCATAGAGAGGGATCTACTCCATCCTTCGGGGACAGTCAGGGAAAGTTTTGAAAGCACAGGACCCTGAGTGTGGGTTTGAGGAATAATAAGAGTTCTCCAGGGGGTGAGGAGAAGAAGTAATGATTCCAAGAAAAGCTATAAGGAAAACAAGCACCCAGTGGCATGAAACAGCAGGATGAGTTCCTGGAACAGCAGGACAGGGGTATGAGTGGAAAGGAGTGAGTAGGGTGGGGTTGGGGGGGTGGTGGTTAACCCATCAGAAAGATCACTAGACATTTCTTCAGGGCAAGGACACATCCAGCCTCTGCAAGAGTTTTTTGAGAAAAGTACTGCCCAAGAGGGTCCTCTCCCCTTATTTACCAAGCCACCAAGTCCCCGGGAATCAGCCTCGCAGGGACTCGGGGTTTCAGTAAGGGGTTATCTTGGACAGCAGATGGGACCATTGCAATTCTTAGAAAGGGACCAATTCACCTATTGACCCCAGGGTCTGAATGTGTTCTCACGTTCAAGAAGAAGAGTCCTCTCTTCCCTCCTTTGCCCACCATCCCAAGAGCCTACAACTCAAGTACTATTCAGATTCATTCGTCAGTAGTGTCCGGTTGCACACAATCACACTCTTCACCAGGACCTGGAAGGACCTGTCCTCCCCTCCCTCCCAGCCTCCCCATGCATGCTCCTTTCCCTTGGCATCCATCAGCCTCCAAGCCCTCCAAGCTGTTGCCCAAATGCCCAGGCACTCTCCTGCTGTTCCCCCGCCTGGAATGCTTGGCTCCTGGTTTACCCCTGTGCCAGCTTCTTCCCATCCTTGGGTCTCTCTTCCCTGCAAAAGTGAGAGGTCTTCCCTGACTGCCCTGCTTGGGTGACCTCCCCCTCAGCCCTCCCTACCTCATCACCATCTTATTTCCGTCCTAGTCATTCTCACAAACTGAAATATCTGTTGCTCTCTTGTCAACCTGCTCGTTGTCTCCACCCCCATATTGAATGCCGACTCCCTGAAGGCTGGGATGTTTGCCTGTTTTGTTCACTGCAGTATCCCTGGAGCCTAGAACAGTGCCTGGCGTATAGTAAGTGCTCAATAAATACCTATTGAATGAATGGCCATGAAAGGGAAAAGTCCAAGAGCGTGCCGAGCACGTTAAGGATGGCAGCCTCACTTCTGACTGGGGTTACAGATAGCTTCAAGGAGGAGGGGGCCCTCCACGTCTCAGCATCTCGCCCCAGTCATCTGTGAAATGGACACAATGATGCCAATCTCATGGGGTTGTCAGGATGATGAATGGGATAAGGCAGTAAAGGTTTCAGGACACAAGAAGACATCTGTCAGTTCCTCTCAAATTCATGCTCACATTTATATAATCATAATTGAGGTTGTTTCCCAAAACTGGCAAAATCATTCTTAAGAATAAGTGAGAATAGGGTAAAATGTTCTACCAAATAAGTTTTGAAGAGAAAAGTCTTATCCTACCAGATATAAGAGTAATAGTTTATTTACTCATTCAACGGTCACTGCATGTGATAAGATGCCTGTGGTGAACAAAAAAGACATAATCCCGAGTGAAGTGTGATTCTTCTGGGAAACTGAGTTACAAAAATGTCCACCAGAGATTCAGGATGGAGCAGAGGAAGGAACACAGCTTTGCAGGTTGACAAGCTCAGGCTGAACTCCAGCAGAGAAGAGAAGAGCTATTTGGTAAGTAGGGCTGGGAAAACTGGTTAGTTCTTGGGACAAAAATCAAATCAAATCCGTACCTCTCTCTGTTCACTAGACTCCAAAATCAACTTGAGTGGATCAGAGTTCAATGTAACAACATCAAAACCACAAAGCTCAGTGCCTTCCAAGAAGCATTCAATGAATACCAGTCTCTTCCTTCCCCATGACTGATGGAGACGACCATCTTCTAGGTGTGTAACCTCCCCTCACCAGGTAGCCTACTTACTCAGAGGCCACAGACTCATAGGCTACGCGGGACTGGAACTGACACCTTCCCACCCAGGAAGAGTGGCTGCACGGGGGAGCCACGTGTATAGATTCACTCCCAATGCTGAAGGCTATGAGTTCATCCGCAAGTCTATGCTAGTAGCACTCAGGGCTCTGGAGGGAGCCATCTTTGCACAGAGCCTCCCTCGCTCATCCACGGTTCCTCTGCCCTAAGGTGTAGATTTCATCCATGGTTACATCAGGGGCTGATATTCAGCTGGAGACTCTGATCCAGCTCCTTGGCCAGCATCCATTCTGGCTGGTCGGTGCCAGAGCTGGACCAGTTATTCCGTCCAGACTTCTTACGTACAGAGTAGAAAACCAGTGTTTGCTAAACTGAGCTGCTTCTTTTAGCCTCATTAAAAACCGTTTTGTTTTCTAGTTGATAAATGTGTTTCATAAAGACCAAAAGCCTTTTTTTTTCTCACTCTATACCCTTATCAGCGAAAACACTGACTCTATAAGCATTTAGGAAATCATATGCCCAATTCATAGAGGAAAATATTATATGGCAATAATCTCGGGACAGAAGCTAATTTGGATGCTCTTTGACAGGTGGAATCTATGATAATGAAAGTATCAAACACATGAGAGAGAGAGAGACTAACAATTCCTCAAAGCAAAGACTCTCTCAGATACATCTGCTTCCTCTGTGCCCAGTATATTCATTTCCTGGGGCTGCCATAACCAAGAACCACAAACTGGGTGGCTTAAAACCACAGAAATATATTCTCTCACAGTTCTGGAAGCCAGAAGTCTAAACTCAAGGCGCCAGCAGGGCCAGGCTCCCTCCAGACAGTCTAGGGAAGCATCTTTCCCTGCCTATTCCAGCTTCTGGGGCTGCCGCCAGCCATCCTTACTGCTCCTTGGCTGTGGCCGCATCACTCCAGTCCCTGCCTCTATCATCACGTGGCCGTCTCCCCTCTGTGTCTGTCTCTGCGTCTCTTCTCTTCTAATAAGGACACCAGTCATTAGATTAGGGCCCTAATCCAGAATGACCTCATCTTAACTAATTACATCTGCAAAGACCCTCCTTCCAAGTAAGGTCACATTCTGAGGTTCCAGGTGGACATGAATTTGGGGGGACACTATTCAACCCAGAACACCCAGAACGACACCTGGCCCAGAGGAGAGGCTGAATAAAGGATGACCAAGCAGATGCATGAATGACCAAACAAATGATCCACATTCGTGGCTGTATGCACCTGTGTGTATACTTATAGCTGTCTAGTTGTAGAAACAAAAAGATACTTTAGAAACAAAATGGCATCACTTGGTTCCTCATTCTGGTAGAGTGGAACCAGCTCTGGCAGAGGCAGGCTTTCGTTATTTCCAGCTGTGCAACCTTGGACAAAAAGTGCTGTCCCAGCCAGCTCTCAACACAATGATTGAAAGAGAAACTCAGTGTGACTTAGAGCAAGACCATTTTTCCTAGAAACCAAGCTACCAATTTCCTGATTTTTGACAAAAGTACAAAAACAATTCAACGGAAGAAGGCCAGCCTTTCAATAAATGGTGCTGGAACGACTGAACATCCATGGACATCCCTCGACCTAAGTCAAGGCCAGAGTCTTTGGTGGGGGGCAGGGTCAGATCACCGATCAATTTGCTGGGACGGGAACAGGAGACAGCCCTGCTGTGAGGTCCGAGGAAGAGCTTGGGCAGCCTGGAGGCAGATGCTGTAGATACTGTGAAGTTGGTGTAAGGGGCTGCCATTTTCACTGTGAAAGAGAAATCAGACTCCTTGATGAAGGCAAATGGGGAGCGTGGAAGCAGAGGTTCGGGGAAGGTAAGAGAGAAAGCCAGGGATGGGTGCCCTGGATGGCCCTGAGCCCAAACATGCCCACGTGACCCAACAGCTTCAGAAAAGCCACCCTGGGTCAGGGGGTAGGATGGCCAACTCGGTGTCCTCTCCCCCAGTACCTGCCCTGGCCCCAGGCCTGCCCACTACTCTTTCCCACCATCAAGTGCTCCTATGGCAGCCCCCCAGTGACATTTGCCTTCAGCTAAGGTCCTCCAGCCTGAACTCTGGATTCTCACATTTGACCATGAGCGCCTGGGGGCAGAGGCCTGCCCCAGGAATCTCCATGTCCCTGGTTCCTGGCCCAGGTCCTGTCCTACACACAGAGGAAGGACCTGTATTGGTTTTCTATGCTGTGTAACAAATATCACACATTTAGCAGCTTAAAATAACACCCACTGATTAGCCCACAGCTCTGTAGTTCAGAAATCTGAGTGGAAGCAAGTGGGTTCTCTGCTTAGGGTCTCACAAAGCCAAAATCAAGGTGTTGGCCGGGCTGCTCTTACTGGAAATTCTGGGGAAGAATCAGCTTCCTACCTTATCGAGGTTGTCGGCAGGATTCAGTTCCTTGTGGTTGTAGGATGGTGGTGCCTGTCTCTTTCCTGGCTGTGAAGTGGGAGTTTTCTAAGCATCTGGAAGCTCCTAATAGTACAGCAAATGCTTCTCATGCTTCCAATCTCTCTCCTACTGTCCTTTCTGTAATTACTCTGATAAATCTCTCTGTTTTTAGAGGGCTCCTGTGATTAGATATGATCCACCTAGATAATCTCCTTTTTGCAATATAATGTGACATAATCACAGGAGTGGAGTGGGAGACCGGATGCTCATGGGGGCCATCTTAAAATTCTGCCACCTACAGGGCCAAATAAATGATGAATTTTTCTTATGAACTGCTAGAGATTAGGGATGGCCCCTAAAACACACACACATGCACACAGGCAGGCACGCACATGGGCACACATGCACAATGTAATTCCCTTACTAGCCTAACGCAAACCAGAATAATAAGACAAGCCTCATTGAAATGCTTTATATCCATGGCCTGTGGTGTCCCTTTGGGGTTAGAAGATCTGTTTATTTTGTATTTCCTTCCTGACCTTCACGGAAATATGATTCTATTTCAGGCCCCAGGGCAGAAACAAACCAAACTTGGTCCCAGCCATATCCAGTGTGTGCCCGTCAAGAGGGTAAGCAGCACCCACAAAGGCTAGAATGGAGGAAAGCTCTGGAGGCTTTGGGTGGAGGCAGAGGGGGGACTGGCCACCCCCTCCTGACGGTTTCAGGAGGCTCCAGAGCCCAGAAATTGCTGCTCACTTTTAGGTAGAGTTGGGATTATTTAGCTCTTGACAATCACAGTGAAATCCTTTGCTGCTCAGACATCTGATGAACTCAAAGATTTCAGGACTTTTTCTCTGTGAGAGAGCCAGATTCTATAATTCAAAGAAGGGTGTGATTTCTAAGTGGAGGGGCTACGTAGCAGCTCCCCTGGCCCACAGACTGGAGGGATGATGACATTTTGGCAGAAGCAGGGCATGAGAGAACACCTCCTTGAGGAGGCAAAGTGGGGGTTTACCTCTCCTCTCTCCTCCCCATTCCTGTGAAAATTAAATGAGATCACACGTGGAAAGGTTTACACCAGAGCCCAACACATACCAGGTGATCAATAAATGTGTGTGGTGGGGAGGAGTGATGGGGATGATGACAATGGTGACATGATTGATGATGATGGTTACGAGCTGAACTGTGTCCCCCAGAATTCACATGCTAGAGTCCCCAGAACCTTAAATGGGATTTATTTGGAGAAATGGCGTTTAAAGAGGTGATTAAGGTAAAATGAGGTCACTAGAGTGGGCCTTAATCCAATATGACTGGTGTCCTTATAAGAAGAAGAAATTAGGACACAGACATGCACAGGAGGATGACCATGTGAGGACACAGGGAGAGGGCGACCGTCTACAAGCCAAGGAGAGAGGCCTCAGAAGGAACCAGCCCTGCTGAATCCTTGATCTCAGACTTTTAGCCTCCAGGACTGTGAGGAAATAAATTACCATTGTTTAAGCCCCTCAGTCTATGGTACTTTGTTATGGTGGCCCAAGCAGACTCAGACAATAATGATGATGCTATTGATGTTATTGGAAAAGCACAGGACTAGGGGACATGAGGGACCCTGGGTTATAGAGGGAAAACTCTGTATTCAATCATCACCCATGCCCACCACAGTGTGGATCCAGGGAAGAGAGGTCAGGAGACATGTAGAATCCAGACAAGGGGGTCAGAGAGGCTGAACCAGAGCCAGGACAGGAGGAGAGAAAAGGACACAAATCAGCAAGAACACTGGAAGTGGCCACAGAGGAAGGGAGGAGTGGACTCAGTGAAGATTCTGGATCCCCAGCACAGGTGACTGATTAGATATGGAGGGTGAAGGCCCCAGCAGAGGCAAAGACCAAAGGAGAAACAAGGACAATTTGTAGGGAAAGATGGAGAGTTTGGTTCACGGCCTGTGAGCTTGAGGGGCCCGTGGTGATAAAGAGACAGCAGGAGGACCCAGAGAGCTGTAAGGAGCGGGTGCTGGCTCCGGACTCAGCAGCCGGAGTGGGAGAGGTGGACGAACTGGTCCAGGTGGGGCACACCAGTCAAGAATAGGGGCCGAGGACAGAAGCCTGGGGACACCTGCAGCTAAAGGCAGGCAACACGGGACACAGGAGGGGACACTGCTTGGAGACAGGGGAGAGAACCCGAGAATATCACGAAACTGGTCTCAGTCAGCTCGGGCTGGTGTAACCAATACCATAGACTGGGGGGCTTAAACAAACAGGCATTTATGTTTCACGGTCTGGAGGCTGGACGTCCAAGAACAAGGTGCCAGCAGATTCAGTTCTGGTAACGCCCCTCTTCCTGGTTCAGAGACAGCTGCCTTCTTGCTGTGTCCTCACATGATGGAGAGGGAGTGCTCTCTTCTCTCTTCCTTTTCTTACAAGGACACTAATCCCATCATGGGGCCCCACCCTCGTGACCTCATCTAAACCTAAGTATCTCCCAAAGGCCCACCTCCAGATACCATCACCCTGGGGTGTGAATTCAGGGGGACATAAACATTCAGTCCATAAGAGAACCCAAGGAGGAGAGTCCACAGAGGGGTCCACTGCGTCAAATGCCACAGGTATGGGTGTGGTCAGTATCCCCAGTAGAGCCAGAGCCTGCACACAGTAGGCCCTCAAAGCACTGGCAAATGGACAACTGAATGAATGAATGAGTGAATGGGTGGACACAGTGAACACTCAGCCACTCTTCCCCATTCTGTGGACGTTTATCCCTTCTCCACTGGCCCAGGAGACCTGCATGGACAGGCCTGGGCTATGTTTTTCCTAGCCTTCCTGGTCTCTCAATGTGACTGGCTGCCAAGTGGTGGCCAGGAGAAGTTTCCTGAACAGACGTCTGTCCCTCCCCCTTATCAGGGACAGCAGTCTTCTCAGCTCTCACAGCGAGACCCAACAGAGACTTGGATGCAGGTCCAACTCCAGACCCAGCCTCTCCACCCAGCACTGTGTGACCTGAGGCTGTCTTAACCTTTCTGGGGCTTTGCTTCCATATCTGCAAAATGGGAACAGTAATTTCACTACCTTTGAAAGTCACTGTGAAAATTAGAGATGATTTACAGAAAACATCCAGCATTCCACCTGATAGATCTGACCTGCTTTGTTCTTAGTGTTACTGCCATCTAAGCCATTACTACTGGCAGTTGTTGCTATTGTTGTTATTGTAATGACATCACTACATACACAGAACCTGAAGCTGGCTCCTCCCCTTACAAGCTGTGGGACCTGCTTCCTCCTCTGTAACAGGAAAGTAATAATAACAGCTACATGATAGGATTGCTGTAGGATCAGATTATTTAATATTTGTAAAGTGCTCAGAACAAAGCACGGCACCAGGCAGGTTCCCGATCACTGTCACTAAGTCATTTAGTTGTTTGTACACTAACAGGCAGATCTCAAAAATTCTCATGATTTCACACATGATCTGCAAACATTACAATCATTCATTCAAAAAGTGTCTATTTGTGAGTCCTGGATCTCTATGTGTAGGGATTAAAAACTGACTGGATATTGAAATAAATGTGGAGGAAAAAGAAATCATTAAAACTTTAAGGACATAATAGAGTCTATGCAAACAAAAGCAACTTCTGTAGCTCAAGTCACCCCATTAGTCTCAGAACATACAAACATGCTATTTGAAATTTGTGAGTTCATATGTGAACTCACATTTATAAGCTGAGTGCACTCTTTCAGAACTGAGACTGTCCTTATCTAATTTATTTTGAAAATGGAACATTTGGTAACAGAATCATACAGTCATAACACAAATTGCTCAGTCACTGAGCATATGCTTGGGTTTTGTCAGATTCTTGGAAGGAGATAAAACCTTGGGAACAGAAGTCTGAAAAAATTGACAATATTTGAGAGAAAAAGAAAAGGAAATGAAAGCTTTCTGGAAATCTCATGCTTCCAACAGTCCAGCCCAGCTCCAAAGCACTCCTTGTCAGATATTTGCTAAGAAAAAGGCCAAACCGTTTCCTTTTCTGTCCACTTAGAAATGGAAACTGTTCCAGCCTGGTATGAAATCTTCCTAATGCCCCAGTGGTTACACGTGCTCCTGTCCCTTCCGTGAGCTTTTCCAGCTAACAGGATATCAAACTTCCCATTTCTAACACTGACAAAACTTCGCACACAGGACAAGGCACAGAAAGAATTTACTAAACTGTGGGAATGACACCAAACTCAGAGCCTGCCTGAGGGGCAGAAGCTCACCACCATCAGGACTGCCCATAGCATGCAATCCTGCAAGAAGGGGAAAACTGGTTCTGGGGGCAAAATTATCTTAGTCTTTTAAGTGCAAAGCACAGGCACACAGAGACGGTGTGCACAGGTATACAGTATACCTGAGCTATCAAAATCCCATGGCAGGTGGGGAGTGGGGGAGATGATCATGAAAACAATGTCTCAAAAGGCTCCTGGGATGGGTGTGGGAAGGTGATGATGCAAGAGAGGTTGAGAAGCTCTGGCCTGCAGTGACCAGCCAAGCATGGGGAACGTGCCATTTGGCCAGGTGTTTGTAACAGTCATCCTAGTTATTCATGCACGCGTACTCGGCACAGGGAACAGCACATGCAAAGGTCCTGGGGCAGAAACAAGTTTGGTGTTTCTGAGCACCTGACAAAAGGCCGTGTGTCTGAAGTGGTGAGTGATAGGAAGGGCAGGTGGGAGTGAGCTGAAGTCAGAGAGGTAGGTGAACCCCTCAGGCCACTGTTTACAGAGCTTGTAGTGAATTTAAATGCAGGGGGTACTGTGGAGGAGTCCCAAGCAGGGACGGTATATGACCTGACTTAGATTTTCAGATGATCCCTTTTGCTGCCTGTCACAAGTGATGGGTTGGGGGCAAACTCAGAAAGGGGGTGTGGATTAAGAGGCTGCTGTAGCCACATCGATTGCCTGATGTTTCAGATGATTTGGGGCCAGGCCTAGCTCTCAGTCTTTACAGTGAGGAGCTCACACCCGCTCTCTCCGCTCTCCATACGAGGAAGCTGAGACCCAGACAAGCCAGGAACCTTGCCATTGGGTCAGAGGCGCGGAGGGCCAGGCCGAGGACTTGAACGCTGGCCATTCCAGCTCTAGAGCCTAAGCCTGAAACCACTGGGTCCACAGCACTGTGCAGGAGGATGCGCACTGGTGCAGGCGGCCATGGCAGCATGAAGATGAGGAGATCAGAGGCCAGTGGGAGTCACAGAGACGAAAGAATGAAAGTCAAAGATGCAGCAAGCACCTGCCACACCAGCATACCCCCATCACATGTCCCCTTCTCCCAGAAGCAGGTGGAAGCCCCCCGTCTCTGGGGGTCTCAGGCAGGCAGCAACATGCAGACACCAGAGTAAGTAAGACAGCCCTCTCTGCTTTACTGAGAAAAGAAAGAGACTCTGGGAGGAAGTTGAGCTTCCAGCTCTAAAGGTCTCTTCTCTTCCTCCTGCAATGTGCTGGCCGGTCACGCATGTAGACAGGACAGGACCAGCTGTTGAACTTGCAGGGCTCAGTGTAAAGTGAAAACGCACGATCCCTTATTCAAATATTATTAAACATTTCAAGATGGTGATAGAGCATCAAACCAAATGTGGGGCCTCTCGCAGGGTACAGCCCTAGGCAACTGCCCAGGTCCCACGCATGGAGCTGGCCTTGCTTGCAGGTAATGTAGGAGAATACAGTGTGAGGTGTGTGTGTGTGTGTGTGTGTGTGTGTGTGTGTGTGTAACATGTGAGTATGTAGAGCATTCCATGTATGTACAGTGTTTAAAAGAATAGATAAATGTTCAGAGCAGAACATTTATGTCATTATGATTTGAATCCACTCCATTTCAATCTGAGGGTCTGTCCCTCTTGCTGAATGAGAGAAAGCCAGAGAGGGAGAGAATTAAGATCAGACAAGTCCTGCCACCAATCGGACTATCTACATTCTTACAAAAACCCTGTGAGGTTGTTATTATGCCCGATGTTATAGTTAAGGTAACTGAAGCTCAGAGAGATTAATTAGCACCATCAATTTCTTATAGATAATAGTGCCTCATGCTTGTATCGTTCTTTCTGGTTCAAAAAAGCATTTCCACCCTTTTCTGACCTTCATGGCACCCTGGGAGGGGAAAAGAGCAGAGATGCTTGTCCTTGATTTAATGGGAGCCAAGTGACTTGGCCAAGTTCCTGCAACCAGCAGTCTCAGTGCCAAGGAGAGAGCCAACCCTCCTGACAGCTTGTCCAGGGCCACCCCTCAGGGCCAGGAGTCCTTGTGCAGCTCCTCAGCACCAGGCCTGGTTTCTCTGTACAGACCTGTGAAATGGGTTACTGCCTTGACTACACTTTTCAAATTGGCCACGAGGAAGCTCAGATCTGCATGGGGGCTTTGAAGGTACACATTTCCAGCTTCCCTCTGGCGCTGTTTCTGCCCCATCCCTGTTTTTCTTCCTTGTTTTCACTCACATTTTCATTTGTGTCACCCTCTTATACATCCAGTGCCTGCTAAGACAACTGAATCTTTCCTGGAACACAGTAGGAAAGCAATTTTTCAAGCTCACGCACGTGTCTCCCTCACTATGATCCTTTTCAGGGCCGGTGCAATTTGGGAAGCCTGGTGGCCCAGGGATTGGAACTGGGTTGGGCTCAATCAGCCAGTTACGTGCAAATCCGCACGTGAGGCCCTGTAGGCACTAGAAGCATCCCGAGGACCGGGAGATGGGAGTCTCCCTTTTGGACGATAAAGCAACTTGACAAAGTTAACCAATGACACAGGACAGCCTGAGATGTGACACTTACAAGAGAACCACCCTGTACCATCCCTGTACTTCTAACCAAATTAAATCATAATTTCACTATGATCTTTGACAACTGATGACGGAATTTCAGGGAAGGTCTCCAGCTACCCCCTCCCATGCAGGGTAGGTTCCCTGCAGCCCGTGACCTCACATAGTGGTCGGAACAGTTGCCCTCTCCTTAACTTGGGTCATTAATGTGGGGTCAGGGGTTGGGAAGAGCTGGGGCTGCTGAGTAATCCCAAACAAATGCCGGGCTCCAGCCTGGGAGGTGCATCACACCTCCACCCACGGAATAAGAAGCCCCCGCTGCTCCCAGTTAAAGCATCATATCTCCCCTGCCGCCCGCCATGCAGGAGGCACAGTGTGTTCTGGAGGAGATGTGTTTCCTTGGTTCTCCTGTCTCTCTTTTTATTGGAAGACAGGGGGGAGTTCTTTGAAAAGACTGGAACTCACAAAAGTGAGTCCTATGTCTCTATGCAGGACTCCTTTTAAGAGAAAATCTGACTTTTAATAAAAGCACTCTGGTGGAAAGATGTCAGAAAGATCTGTTATTTATTCACTGGTTACATATTTACAGGGAGCTTATTCTTTGACTTTGTTGGTGTTGTGTGCTGAGACACCAGAACAAATAAGACGGGCATCTCTGTCTTTCAGGAACCTAAAATCTAACAGGAACCTGACATTCAACAGGAATTTTACCTGTAATTGGCAGAAGTGCTGAAGGGTACAAGAAGACATCTCATGGGAAGGAAGACACCTGGGGGCAGGGAAGGCTCCTTTGAGGGAGTGAACTTGACACTGTGACCAGAGGATGCACAGGAGTTGGGCAGTGTTGGGAGGAAGGGCAGGAGGGGTGGAAGTGGGGAGAGTATGAGAGATTATTCCAAGCAGAAGAAAGAGCAAGTTCAAAGACGCTGAAATGGGGTGGGGGGGGTGTGTAGAGGTGAGAGATGATACTGAAGAGGTGGCAAGAGCAGGCCATGCTGGGCTTTTGAGGTTGCATAAAGAAGTTATTCCTTATCCTGAGGGCAATGGGGAGCATACAGGGCTCTGAGTGGTAGAGGGGAGAGGGGAGTGTGTGAGTGTGTGTATGTGTGTGTGTATTAAAAGGATAGGGTGAGGGCTTCCCTGGTGGCGCAGTGGTTGAGAGTCCGCCTGCTGTTGCAGGGGACACAGGTTCATGCCCCGGTCTGGGAAGATCCCACATGCTGTGGAACGGCTGGACCCGTGAGCCATGGCCAATGAGCCTGCGCATCCGGAGCCTGTGCTCCACAAAGGGAGAGGCCACAACAGTGAGAGGCCCACGTATCGCAAAAAAAAAAAAAAGGATGGGGTGATATGATCTGTTTTGCCATTTAGCAAGATGGTTCATCAATCAGTATGGGCTAGGTTATGCTGTGTAACAAGTAAAGCCAAAATCTTGATGGGTTGTAATAATGAATGTTTGTTTTGTCACTTGTACTACTTGTCCACGCAGATCAGCTGATGGCTCCATCTACTGCACTCATTCAGGGACTAGGGCTGACAGAGGCTCCATCTGACCTACTATGTATTTTACTCCTTTGGTTGTTGTCTATCTCTCTCCTTAAGAACTAGCATATTTGTCTGATTTGTTCACTCCCTTCTTCCCAGTGCCTGGTACATAGGAGGCACTGAATCACATCTATTGAATAAATAAATGTTGTTCACTTTGGTCAGTCACTGTCACCTGTGAACCCCGAGAGCCAGCCAATCTCCTCCCTTCCCTACTCCAGGACTCCTCTTCCCCAGCTCTTTGTGAACCCCACCCATGGTTCATTTTTCCAATCTTAGACCTCTGCTCCACAGAGAAACTTTCTTGGACTACCTTTGTGATGGTCAACTTTATGTTTCAACTTGACTGGGTGTGAAATGCCTAGATATTTGGTCCAATATTATTCTGAGTGTGTCTGCAAGGGCGTTTCGGATGAAAGTAACATTTAAATTGGTAGTATGAGTAAAGCAGATTGCCCTACCCAATGTGGGTGGGCCTCATCCAATCAGCTGAGGGCCTGACTAGAACAAAAAGCTAACCCTTTTGAGGAGTATGAGAACACTCCAATTGACTCCCTAGAGCTGGGAAATCAGTCTTTCTGCCTTCGGGCTTGAACTGAAACATTGGCTCTTTTTAGATCTCGAGCCCGCGAGTTTTCAGACTGAAACTTACGCTATTGGCTCTCCTGGGCCTCCAGCCTTCTGACAGCAGATCTTGGGACTTCTCAGCCTCCATAGTTGCATAAGCCAATTATTTATAACAAACCTCTTTATCTATCCATCCATCTACCCATCCAATAGCGTCCCTATTGCTTCTGTTTCTCTGGATTCCCTGACTAATACTACCCTGCAGCTGACATTGTTGGTACCCCACTCATCTTCTGTCCTTACCACCTCAATGCACACACTGCAAACACCTGCATCTCTTTGATGGAGGGCTTTCCCTGGTGATGGGACTCTGCTCTGCCCTGCACGGAAGCTGGTAAATGCCCAGAATTGCAAGTACCCTGCGGGAGCCTTCAACCAGTGACTGGTGGGCATGGGTGAATCAACATCCCACATCCCTTGAACATAGGGGTGGGATGACCCTCAGGCATGTTCTACACCACTTCCCAAAGTCTGCAGGTGCCCACAGTGGTAGCCTGCTTGATAACCCAAGCTTTAATGACTGTCTCCCCTTCCTTGCCTCACTTGCCCTCCCTCCATCTTTCTTGGGATCGCCTTCTAAGCAAACTGCTTGCACGTAGAACCTTGTCTCAGGGTTTACTTCTAGAGAAACCTGAACTAAGACAAACCCCATCAAGGAGGTCCACGCACATCATTTTCTATCATAGGACCCTGTATACTTCCTTCCTGGCATATATCATATTCTCCCATTTTGTATGTATTAATTTATTATCTCACTGTCTGTCTGTAACTAGGGCACTTTTCTATCTTTATTTCCATTGTGCCAGGTGTGAAGCAGTTGTTCAATAAATATTTGATAAACAGCTGTCGAGTAAATGGATGAAGGAAGGATCTAACCCTGGACTTGTGCCTTCTTCCCGGACCTCGGCTCCCTCACTAGGAAAATGAGGCTGTTGTGCATGGCACCTGGAAGGCTACTTCTGGCTTTCACATCCTGAGATTCTGAGACATCAGTGGCAGGCGGGATAATGAAGCACATGGTTTTGTTGCCGGACAAAGCTCTGGGTAAGAATGTGGCTTCTGTCTGCATTAATTTGACAAGGAAGCTGGCGAGAGCATGGCAATTAGGAGGGAAGAAAAAGGGAGAGGGAAAAAATCCTCCTTAGAGGTGGTCTTTGGCGAGCTAATGATGGTGTGCAGCCTGATGCAGAAAGAACATTGGAAGTGTTTGCATATAAATTGCCTTTTAAGGTTTCCATTCTTTGAGACTAATGAGTGTTTCAGATTTAAACATAACTGTTCTCTCCTAATTACTGTTTTAGTCACTCTTCTGTTTTTCCTCCTGATTTCTACTTGTGATTCTAGGAGGCAGAAAGATAAGCCCACTTCCGGAAGTCAATGACCCTCAGCAACGGCAGACTTAAGGTCTGCAGGTGAGCCTGAAGCACACTGTGGTGGAGTAGAAGTATAATACTGTACATGTCAAAAATAATAATAAAGTTTTATTTAAAACAAGAAAAAAATTGCAGCTCAAAGAAGTGGAGCATTGTTCCCCAGATCACACAGCTAGGACTGGTAGGTTTGGACTTTGAATCCAGGTGCCTGTGGGTTTATGTATTTTCCATCACCAGATCTGCTAACCACTTAAGAAACAGTCATAATTCCCAGGAGTAGAAATATTTTAAATTATAAGCCACTGATTCACAATAGCAAGAAATGGAAATAAAGAAATAAAATCAAATGCCACTATAAAAAGCAACTTAAATAATGTTTAAAGAAATATACATGATAACTAAATGTAATATGTGATCTTGAATTGGCTCCTGAACTGTGAAATTTTTTTCCTTATGTTATGAAAGACACTAGTGGAATGATTGATAAAGTGTGAATAAAATCCATTGACTTAAAAAAAATGTGTAATGCCAAATGAACCTGAACTTGAACATGAGCTTGATTCTCTCACTCTGCAAGTTGCCTGACTGGTTGACAGATAAAAAACTCAATAGAAAATCTGAATAGTCCTGTATCTCTCAGGAAGTAGAATCTATAATTAACTATATTATCACAAATAAGTCTTTAGGTCCAGATGGCCTCTTCCATTATAGTAGGAAAGAACACCAAAATTATGTAAACTCTTCCAGAGAACAGAAAAAGGGGAACATTTCCCAATGTGTTTTATGAGACTGCCTCATCTTGATACCAAAACATGAGAAAAGCATTATAAGAAAGGAAAATTACAGGTCAATCTGACTCATGAACATGGATGCAAAAATTCTAAATAAAATATTAGCAGACTGAATCCTGCTATAAGAAGGTTACTATAACATGACCAGAGTCAGTTTATCCCAGAAATGTAAGATTGATGACATAAAAGATAAAGAGAAAAAAAGGCATTTGAAATAATTTTAATTGCTGCATTAAAAGCATTTGATAAAATCCAATACAAATTCATGATAAAACACAGTATATTTAGGAGTAGATGGAGTTTCTTTAATCTGATAGAGTATTTACCAAAAAATTTTTAAAAATAAACCTAATGGTTAAATATTTAAAGAAATTAGGAAACAAGCAAAATGCTTGTTATCACTATTTGTATTCAACCTCTAGTAGGTCCTAGAAAATTTCTCAGGCACAAAAAGAAATTAAAGGTATGAGGTTTGGAAAAGAAAATATAAAACACCCTTGTTCACAGAAGACACAATTAGATATGTAGAAAGTCAAAGATAATCTACAGAAAAACTAATGTACTTAATAAGTAATTTTAGAAAGGACACCAGATACATGATCAATATACAAAAAAGCAATTGTATTTCTATGTATCATTTTAAAGACAACTCAAATAGCATCATACAATTAAACATCTATAATGTTTAATTGTATGCAGACTTTTTCATATCTAAAAAATGTGCAAGAGCTCAAGTTTTACTGAGAGAAATAGAATGACTATAAATAGAGGGATATACTATGCTCATGGATTAGAAGACTCAGTACTTTGAAGTTGTTAATGGTCCTCCAATTTATCTATTTAGTTAACAAAATTCCAGCCATTTTTTAAAGAAAATTGACTACCTGTTCCTATGATTATATGGAAATACAAAGGGTCAAGAGTAGCCAAGGCAATCTCACAGAAGAATAACAAAGTAAGAGAAGTTAAAATGCCGTATCTAAAATTACAAAGTTAGGGGAATTAAGGAAATATGTTGTTAGCATATGGACTGACAAGTAGAACCATGAAATAAAGAGTCCAAAACCAAAAACAGACTGACACACGTACAGTCAATTCCTTTGAGACAAGGGTGATATTGTAGTGCCATGGGGACAGCATGGTTTGAGCAGATTATTGCAGAATGGACCCCAATATGTCCACACTACCCTATATCCATGACATGGGGAAGTCCCCTCCCAAAGTCTGGGGTTGAATACTGGCCTTCCTCTGGCCAAAGGGATGATAGCAGATGTGATATAAATGGAGATTGAAAAGTGCTTTCACATTATGACATTCTCTTCTCTCTTAGAACCTAGCCACTATGTGAACCAGCCAGGTAATCTTGCTGTAAGGTGACAAACCATAAGGAAAGGTGCCCCAGTCAACCCAGAGGCAGGTTGCAGATGTGTAAGTGAGCCTCAGCCCAAATCGCTGACATGCAGGATTGTGACCAAAATAAACGGTAGTTGTTTCAAGTGACTAAATTGTTTTTGATAGTTTTTGTTACACAGTGATAGCAAACTGTTCACAAGGGCCTTTTCGATTCACAGTACTGGGTAAACTGGAAATAAATACTGTCCCCTCCTCCCCTCACCCCATAAAGAAAATCAACTCCGGATGGATGGAAAATCATTAATGAAAGGTAAAAATGTAAACCTTCAAAAGGTTACACAGGAAAAAAATATTGGGGACTTATAAGTAGCAAAGATTTTTTAAATAGGAAACAAAATATGTCTTAACTATTACAAAGGACAAACTTGTTATGTTGGGTACATTCACATAACAATTTCTGTTACTAAAAGATACAATTAAGAGAATGAAAAAGCCAGAGTGTGAGAAAATATATGCAGTGTATATAACTGACAAAGGTTTCTTTTTCAAAACACATCAAGAACACCTAAGAATCAGTAAGAAGAGAGAGAAACCAGTTTGACAAATAATTGGTAGAAGACCTGAACATATATTTCATAAAATGACCAATATGCAGATGAAAAGGCACTCAATCTCATCAGGCATCAAGGCGATATAAACTGAAAGCACAATGGATTGTCACTGCGCATACACCAGAATTTCTAAAATTACAAAGAATGACAGTACCAAGTGTTGGCAAAGGCGAGGGAAAACTAGAATTCTCATATATCACAGTGCAAGTGCAAATTGGTAAAAACACCTTGGAAAACGATTTGACAGTGCCAATCAGAACTAAGCATTTGCATATGACCTCGCAATTCCATTCCAAAGTACACATCCAAAAAATTACAGGTACACCAAAAAAAAAAAAAAAATGTGCAAGACATATACAAGATTTGTTCCAGCCCCAAATGGAAACAACCCAAATTCCATCAAGCCAAAAGAACAGACTGCAATATAATCAAACACTGAAATACAGGCACAAGCTAGAATAAACAATCTACAACTACATGAAACAAGTGATCCTCAGAAACATAATGTTGCATGAAAGAGCCTCAGACGAGAGAAAATACACCACAGGTCTACATTTATTTAAAGTTCCAAACCTGGAAAAAAAGCTAAATGAGGCTGACGAAGTCAGGGCAATGGTTATCTTTAGGAGGAGATGAGTGGCAGAGAGCCTGGGGTGGAGGAGAGAGGGGCTGCGGTTCTTGAGGTCAGTAATTTCTTTCTTTCCTTCTTCTTACTGCTCTTTTTTTTGTCTGCAAGAGACTCCGTTTATTTTTATTTGCTTTATTTTATTTTATGGTGAAAACACTTAACATGATATTTATTCTCTTAAATTCTTAACAAATTTTTAGGTGTACAATATATTATTCACTATAGGTACAATACTGTACAGCAGATCTCTAGAGCTCATTTATCTTGCTTAACTGAAACTTTATGCCCATTGATTAATAACTCCCATTTCCATCTCCCTCCAGCCCCGGCAACCACCATTTCACTCTTTGGTTCTATGAATTTGAGTATTTTAGATAACTCATGTAAGAAGAATCATGCAATATTTATCTTTCTGTGACTGGCCTATTTCACTTAGCATAATGTCCTCAAGGTACATCCAAGCTATATATATTTCAGAATTTCCTTCCTTTTTAAGGCAAAATAGAATTCCAATGTATGTCTATATATATATGTGAATATATGTGTGTGTATATATATGTAGTGCACCTTTCTTATTCTATTCATCTATCAATGGACATTTAGGTTGTTACCACATCTTGGCTACTCTATATAGAGTTACAATGAACACAGGAGTGCTAATATCTCTTTGAGATTTGGAGTTCAATACTTTTGGAGAAATACCCAGAAGCGGGATTGCTGGATCATATGGTGGTTCTATCTGTAATTTTTTGAGGAACCTTCATGCTGTTTTCCACAGCACCTGCACTGTTTTCTATTACCACCAACAGTGTGCAAGGGCTCCAATTTCTCTTGTTGTCTTTTTGATAATGGCCATCCTGACAGGTATAAGTGGCATCTCGCTGTGGGTTTTGACTTGCATTTCCCTGCAAATCAAAAGAACATTAGTGCCTTTGAACACTTTTTTTCCTATATCTACCTGTTGGCCATTTGTTATGTCATCTCTGGAGAAATGTCTATTTAAGTCCTTAGCCCATTTCTAATTGGGTTATTGGTTGTTTTTACTGTTGAGGTGTAGGAGTTTCCTACACATTTTGGAGTCTGACCCCTTATCTGATACATGGCTTGCAATATGTTCTCCCATCCTGTAGGTTGCCTTTTCACTGTGTTGATTGTTTCCTTTGCTGTGAGGAAGCTTTTTAGTTTGGCAACAGTCCCATTTGTGTATTTTTGTTGTTGTTGTTACTTGTGCCTTTGCTGTCATATCCATGAGATCATTGCCAAGATCAACAGAATAAAGATTTCCCCCTATGCTTTCTTCTAGGAGTTTTACAGTTTCAGGTCTCGTATTTAAGTCTGTAATCCATTTTGAGTTGATTTTTGTGTGTGGTGTGAGATAAGGGTCCAATTTCATTTTTCACAAGTGGCTATTTAGTTTTCCCAATACCACTGTGGAAAAGACTATCCTTTCCCCTTGTGTCTTCTTTGCACTCTTGTCAAAGATCAGTTGACCTTATATGCCTGAATTTATTTCTGGCCTCTCTATTCATTTCCATTGGTTTGTATGTTTGTTTTTATGCCCGTATAATACTATATGGATCACTGTAGCTCTGTAATATATTTTGAAATCAGGAAGCGTGAGGCCTTCAGCTTTGTTCTTCTTTCTCAAGATTGATTTGGCTATTTGTGGTCTTTTGTGGTTCCATATAAACTTTAGAATTGTTTTTCTATTTCTGTAAAAAAATGTCTTTGGGATCTTGGTAGGGATGGCATTGGATCTGTATTGTAGATTGCTTTGGATAGCATGGACATTTTAACATTATTAAGTCTTCCAATCTGTGAATACAGGAAGACTTTTCATTTTGTATCTCTTGATATGAGCAGCGGTCATATAGGTATCACCTTATGAAAACCACCTCAAGCTGTACATTAACTGTTCATACGATCATCTATACATATATTATGCTTCAATAAAAATACTCATAAAAATTAGACTGTAATTTACTAAAATACATGGAATATATGGAAAACAATGAGTTAATAATTAGCCTCAATAAAAAAGGAGAGAGAAACAAAACTCACTGGATGGATAACACTGGGTCTTGCGAAGACACCAGCTCCTCTGAAATTTGATATATAAAGGGAAAGAGTTACGCATTTATTCTGCCACTCTAACATGAATGTAACTTCAGAGTAATCAAATACCAAAGAGGATAAAGTTCTTTCGCTTACTAAATACTGAAGGAATGGTAGAATTAAAATTTACCATTTCGCAATTCCTCAGTTAATAACTGATTCAGACAATGGTCATTGATGGATGGTAAAATTATTAGGTGGAAGGCTGATGAGAGATTTTACAAGGAAGGAATGAAACTGTCACTAGCTAACCCACTTATCAATCTAAGCATCACTAAACATGACAACCCAAAATTGGACATGAGGTAAAGCACCACTAGTGAAGAATCCATAACAAAAATAAAGTTAAACCTAATGCACACTTTACATCTAACTGAAGATCTATAAGACACATAAGGGCCAGGGGAACAAATTAAATGACACCACAAAGAAGAAATAATAAAACCCATTACCTAAAACATCTTTCAGGACAACTCACCTCCTTCACAAGTAAGTAGCATGAAAAAGTAATGTTTAAAGAAAACCCTTGTTTGGATCTCAATTTCAACAATCTACAAAAGGCATACTTTAGGCACTGGAGGGAATTTGAATATGGACTGAAAGATAATTACATAACTACTGTTAATTTTATTAAGTCTGCTAAAGACTTCTCTCTTCCACCTTATACAAAAAATCTTATTACAAGTAGGTTGTAGATCTGAGTATGAATGGCAAAATCGTAAGTTCTCTAAAGGAAAACTGGGAATATAGTAAATTTCCTTAATGTGGTAATAGGTAACAATCAAAATATTTAAACAAACATAATTTTTAATGTTAAAACTTGAGAAGCATCTCCACTGAAGTCAGGAATAAGACAAGGATGCCCTCTCTTACTGATGCTATTCAACAATTCAACCTGTTCGAAAAAAAATGGGCAAAGGATACAATGGGCAATACCCTTTCCCATTTTGGAAACCTGAATGAACAATAAATATTTCAAAGAGTCTGAACTTCACTGGTATCAGAATATGCAATTTTAAAAACTCGGGCTTCCCTCGTGGCGCAGTGGTTGAGAGTCCGCCTGCCGATGCAGGGGACACAGGCTCGTGCCCCAGTCTGGGAAGATCCCACATGCCGCAGAGCGGCTGGGTCCGTGAGCCATGGCCGCTGAGCCTGCGCGTCCGGAGCCTGTGCTCCGCAACGGGAGAGGCCACAACAGTGAGAGGCCCGCGTACCGAAAAACAAACAAACAAACGAAAAAAAAACTCACCATACTGGCAAAAATTTGAAGTTTCATAATACCAAGTGTTGGCTAGGCCTGGACAAGTAGGAACTATCAAAACTGCAGGTGGAAATGCAAAGTACTCTTCTGGGGAGTAATTTGTCACAATCTTATAAATACCAAGATGGCAAATACTATGACCCAGCCAGACCACCCTTTTCTCCATATGTATCCTGTAAAATGTGCCCTACGGAACTTCCCAGAAATGTACACAAGGAAACTCAAACAAGAATGTTCACATCTACATCAATATGGAAATAAGTTAATAAACTGTGGCATAATCCCAGGGAACACTGTAGAGCAGTTACAATAAATGAACTGCATCCTATGAATAAACATTAAAAAGTAATGGGGAGTGAGAAAAGCAAGTGCAGAATGATGTAATTTCATTTTGGTAGAGTTTTAGAATAGGATCTATTGCTTTGGGTTACAAAACATTAGGCAAAAGAATAAAAGAAACCATGGAAATGTTTGTGGTAATCTCTGGGGAGGGAAAACGATTACAGTGTGCTAGACAAGAGGCTTCAACTGTATGTACGATGCTTCATTTCTTAAACTGGGGGAAGGATATGCTGGTGGGCATTATATTATTTCTGTACTTGTCTGTGTTTGACAAATTTCACTTTAAAAAAATCATTAACAAAAGAGTGATCCTGTTCAAGAATCCTCAAATCCATGAAGGACTCTAGACATATCTCTTGCAAATGGCAAGTGTCAGTTGCATGTGGTTATGCCTGAGATGTCATAATTTCCCCACAAGTATAGAAAAAGCCAGTGGCAGACTTGAACATCTCTCCTTCTGTGAGTTGGTCAATGCAGTTAGCCAATCACTAGATGCATGGCAGAAAACAGAAGACTGAAATGGTTAAGGTATAGGAGGTAGCAGCTGTATGTCTGAGAACTCCAAATCTGTGGTTCACTTGAAGCCAATTTTTTTTTCTTTCCTCCGGCAGCTGTTCCAGTGGTATCACTTGTCTCTGGAAAACAACGATTTGCATCTTTCTCCCTCAAAACATGCTTTTGGAGCCTCATCTCCTCTTTGTCACACTGGCATGCTGATTTGGAGTCATGATAAGTGAATGGGCTGGAATGGAGCTCCAAGGATGTCCATATCTAAGATAAGGGAGTGTACCAGCCCCCAGGAACTGCAGCCAAGTGAAGGGACACGTCCCACCAGTGCAAATGCTTCTGCTCACCCAGCAACACCTGCCTGGACACCGTGACCTCTGGGAAGGTCTGTCGGTATCTGGGGAATGCTGTAACAAAGTACCACAGACTGCATGGCTTAAGCAACAGAAATTTATTCTCTCCTAAGTCTGATATTAAGGTGTTAGCGGAATGAGTTCATTCTGACGCTGTGAGGGAGGATCTGTTCCAGGCCTCTCTCCCAGCTTCCGCTGCCTTGCTGGCCATCCTTGGTGTTTCTTGGCTTGTGGAAGCGTCACCCCAATCTCTGCCTTCATCATCACACTGTGTTCTCCCTGTGTGCATGTCTGCGTCCAAATTTCCCCTTTTTATAAGGACACCAGTCATATTGGATTAGGGCCCATCTTGATGGCCCCGATTACCTCTGTAAAGACCCTGGCTCGAAATAAGATCACACTCTGAGGTCCTGAAGGTTAGGACTTCAATATATGAATTTTGAGACGGCACAATTCAGCCTACGCTGAAAGGCCTCTTTACCCCTCTAACTAAACCAGAGACCCGCCTTTACGGGGGCCTCAGCTGCACCACAGCAATCTCAGGCCATGTTAACCAGGGTTTACCTCAGTTACCAGTGAGTCCCCAGAACCCTGCTGAGAGCCTAGGTTAGGTAGGAAACATGTAAATTACTTGTTAAATAAACGAATGAATAAAAAATGCCTTTGGATTCTCTGTCATTGTTTGTGTGTGCTCCTTTCTCCTTCACTGGTCCACAGCTTACCTTAGTGTGCTCTCGTCTGCTACACACACACTGGACCAGGCACAGTCCCTCCATTCAGGAGAAATACTAACAATGATAACTAGCATGTAACCAGCTCTCTCTCTGTGCCAGGGACTCTGCTACAAATTTTGCATGGAATGGATCATCTAATTTTTCACAACCACCTCACTAAGTAGATACAACCAGGTGTGCTCTACAGATGAGGAAACTGAGGCACAGAGACGTTAAGTAACTTGCCACGGGTCACAAAGCTATGAGGTGGTTATTTAAGGAAAGGGCAGGGATGTGTCTGCCCCATTCAGCACCTCTTCCCTCTGGGCTGAGAGCAGTGCCTGGTGCAGAGTAAACACCCAAGATGAGCATGAGCATATACTTTAGTGTTAGAACCAGGACAATTTTGAGAATAAAAGGAGACACTAAATTGAGGAGACTCTGGAAAAACAGTGCAGTCATGGACAGACTGGGAGGAAAGGTTACTTTATTAACAAATAACTATTGAATGAATGAATGCAGACCCTTCCTACTTGAGGGCCAGGATCTTAATCACCACATAACACTGTGTAAGACATATCTGCGAAACTGAATTGTACTTACCTGGGGCATTTGCTGAAAAAGCAGGCACCTCAAGGTAAACCTACAGCAATTCCCATCAGATAGGAATTTCAGTTGCAGTTTTATCATTGCACAGCCTGTTATTCAAACCCAGAGGTTAAAAATGCAAATTAAAGAAATGCTTTGTATTTTAAAAAACTCTTTCTAAAGACTAAGTCATTATGGTCTGTAACTGGAGTACAAGATGGGATAAAATTTCTATTCTATCAGAGATGATGATGAAGGAATCATTTCTATCGTTCTGTTCTTGAAAATAAAAGGAGTTTCCAATGAACTTTCATATCATTAATGATCTTAATTATCCATCCCCTTTTTGTGAGCCAAATGCCTTTTCTTTCAGCAAAAACAAAAGAGGTAATTTTGGTTTTTCTTTTCTTCTGTTTCTTTTTCTTCTCCTTCTTTCCTCTCTCCCTCCCTCCCTCCTTCCCCTCCCCACCCACCCCCCACCTCTCTCTTTCAGAGAAACAACTGCAGGACATAAATTCCTGAATCAATGTTCCAGATCTCATGCTGTGGAACAGTGCAGACCCTCCTGGGAAGCCACATGACGTGTCCCGAATCCTCCTGGAATGACAGCATCTCAGGGTTGAAAGAAATCTTGTCCTCTTGCACTAATACTCTTACAAGGCCATCTTACTGATCAGTAGCCATCTTCTCCTGACTTGAACACCTCCTGTGGTCCATGACAGCTGTCTATCCACCTCTCCAGAGGTTACTCACGATGGCTGAGTAATTTGGAGCATGTTGTCAAGAACCCAGGGATCACTGACCATACTGGCTTTGTCATTTCACAGCCGTGTGGCCTTGGGCAAATAACTCAATCTCTCTGTGCCTCACATCAGAAGTTACAGCTGGAAGCCCTCTGATTTCCATTTAGCCTATTCAGTGTGGTGTTTTTTTTTTAAATTTATTTAATTTATTTATTTTTGGCTGCATTGGGTCTTGGTTGCTGTGCACGTGGGCTTTCCCTAGTTGCAGCGAGCAGGGCTACTCTTCGTTGTGGTGCGCGGGCTTATTGCAGTGGTTTCTCTTGTTGCAGAGCACAGGCTCTAGGCGCGCATGCTTCAGTAGTTGTGGCTCCTGGGCTCTAGAGTGCAGGCTCAGTAGTTGTGGTGCACGGGCTTAGTTGCTCCGCGGCATGTGGGATCTTCCCGGACCAGGGCTCAAACCCATGTCCCCTGCATTGGCAGGGGGATTCTCAACCACTGCGCCACCAGGTAAGCCCCCAGTGTGGGGTTTTAGAACTGAATTACACACTCACTTTTAAAACCTAAGTATTTCACATAAAAATCCAGGTTTCAGGCTTCTTTAGAAAAGCAACAATCTGGCCACAACAGCCCAGGTTTCTGCATGGCAACAATATGCTGGAGCTCAGTGGTGGCTGCCCACTCTGGCTGGGACCCACCCCTCCTGAAAACCCAGGAGCCAGCAAGGGGGAAGGAGGTTCCTCTCTGCCCTGTGACTGTTGCCCCCTGAAGGCAGCTAAGCTGGGGACCACGACATACACACCTCTAGCAGGACACTCATCCTGTGTTTCTGGGCCATTCCCTTTGCTTAGGATGTTCTCCCAACCAACTTTACCCTTTGAAATTCTACGCATCATTCAGCACTAAGTTCACTGACCACCTCCTGCAAAAAGCCTTTCTATATCCCCTCAACTCCCCAATCTGAAGCAATACCCCTCCTCTCACTTCCTCTACCTCCTAGACTTAACCCTGCCATGTCCCTTTTCACATCCTGCCTTTTACTCCAGTTAGCTGTGAACAAACACACACACACACACACACACACACACACCAGACTGTAAACTTCTTGAGGGTAGAGGCCCTAATTCATCTGTGTTCCCCATTTAGCAGAATCTCTCTATGGTGGGCAGAATAATACCTCCCCCAAAGGTGTCCACGTTCTAACCCCTGGAGCCTGCAAATGTTACATTACATGGCAGAAGGGGATTAAGGGAGCAGACGGAACCGAGGTTGCTAATCAGATGACCTGTAGATGGGGAGATTTTCCTGGATTATCCAGGTGGGCCCAATATAATCACAAGGGCCCTTAAATGCAGAAGGGGGAAGCAGAAAAGTCAGAGTCACAGTGATGCGAGAAGGTATCAACTGGCCATTGCTGGCTCTGAAAACAGAAGGATGCTACGAGCCAAGGATGCAGGCAACCCACAGAAGCCGGAAAAGGCAAGGAATAGATTCTCCCCTGAGAGCCTCCAGAAGAAAGCAGCCCCACGGACACCTTCATATTAGCCCAGTAAAACCCATTCCGAACTTCTGACCTCTAGAACTGTAAGAGAATCAATTTGCGTTGTTTTAAGCCAGTGGTGATGGTAATTTGTTAGGGCAGAAATAAGAAACTAATACACCATCTTTTCATATAGTTGGTGCTCAATATAAGCCTGTAGATACTGATCTGACCACATATTCCTTATCTGCATCCCAGAATCACATAAGGACAAGGATTCACTGTCTCTCATTCCATGCTGCTGAGTCACCAGGATACACAATTAACGCCTAAGGAGAAATCAGCTTTAACAGAGAGAAGATGGGAAGAGTGCAGGGCTTTGGCCTCGGAACATGGAGGCTGGAATCCTGGCCCACCACAGAGTAGCTATGGTAACTGTAAGTTATTTCACTCTGATGAGTCTCAGTCTCCGCGCCTGTAAAATGGGGCAAGCAGTACCTCCTTACAGAATTACTGTAGTAAGTAACTGGTACACACAGGAGATTTATTTTAAATGTTTAGAACATACATACATATATGCACCACATATTCATTATAAACTCCTAGGATGGCATTTCAACTCATTCTCTGCTGCTGACACTGGGTTTTGTAACCTGGGAAAGAGCTCTGGTTCTCAGCCAAGAAACACTGGGGTGGTATGTTAACTAACTCCAAGGGTGTACTTGTTCCCTGGGTCCTTCTGTTACATGAATAATATATATAGATCTTTTTTTTTATATCTTTATTGGAGTATGATTGCTTTATAATGTTGTGCTAGTTTCTGTTGTACAACAAAGTGAATCAGCTATATGTATACATATATCCCCATATCCCCTCTCTCTTGAGCCTCCTTCCCATCTTCCCTGTCCCACCCCTCTAGGTCATCACAAAGTATCAAGCTGATCTCCCTGTGCTATGCAGCAACTTGCCACTTGTCATCCATTTTACATTTGGTACTGTATATATGCCAATGCTACTCTCTCACTTCATCCCAGCTTCTCCTCCCCCCCCAACCAAGTCCTCAAGTCTGTTCTCTACGTCTGCGTCTTTATTCCTAGCCTGCCACTAGGTTCATCAGTACCGTTTTCTTAGATTCCATATATGTGCGTCACCATACGGTATTTGTTTTTCTCTTTCTGACTTAATTCACTCTGTATGACAGACTCTAGGTCCATCTACCTCATTACAAATAACTCAATTTCGTTTCTTTTTATGGCTGAGTAATATTCCATTGTATATATGTGCCACACCTTCTTTATCCATTCATCTGTTGATGGACATTTAGGTTGTTTCCGTGTCCTGACAATTGTAAATAGTGCTGCAATGAACATTGTGGTACATGTATCGTTTTGAATTATGGTTTTTCAGGGTGTATGCCCAGTAGTGGGATTGCTGGGTCATATGGTAGTTCTGTTTTTAATTTTTTAAGGAACCTCCATACTGTTCTCCATAGTCGTTGTATCAATTTAGATTCCCACCAACAGTGCAGGAGGGTTCCCTTTTCTCCACACCCTCTCCAGCATTTATTGTTTGAAGATTTTTTGATGATGGCCATTCTGATCAGTGTGAGGTGACACCTCACTGTGGTTTTGATTTGCATTTCTCTAATGATTAGTGATGTTGAGCATCCTTTCATGTGTTTGTTGGCAATCTGTATGTCTTCTTTGCAGAAATGTGTATTTAGGTCTTCCGCCCAATATTGGATTGGGTTGTTTGTTTTTTTGATATTGAGCTGCATGAACTGCTTGTATATTTTGGAGATTAATCGTTTCTCAGTTGCTTCATTTGCAAATATTTTCTCCCATTCTGAGGGTTGTTTTTTTGCATTTCCTCTAAGATCAGGAACAAGACAAGGGTGCCCACTCTCACCACTATTATTCAACATAGTTTTGGAAGTTTTAGCCACGGCAATCAGAGAAGAAAAAGAAATAAAAGGAATCCAAATTGGAAAAGAAGAAGTAAAACTGTCACTGCAGATGACATGATACATAGAGAATTCTAAAGATGCCAACAGAAAACAACCAGAGCTAATCAATGAATTTTTTAAAATAGCAGGACACAAAATTAATGCACAGAAATCTCTTGCATTCCTATACGCTAACAACAAAAAATCAGAAAGAGAAATCAAGGAAGCACTCACATTTACCACTGCAACAAAAAGAATAAAATAGGAATAAACCTACCTAAGGAGGCAAAAGACCTGTATGCACAAAACTATAAGACACTGAGGAAAGAAGTCAAAGACGATACAAACAGATGAAAAGATATACCATGTGCTTGGATTGGAAGAATCAACATTGTGAAAATGACCCAAAGCAATCGACAGATTCACTGCAATCCCTATCAAATTACCAATGGCATTTTTCACAGAACTAGAAAAAATTTTTTTACAATTTGTATGTAAACACAAAAGACCCCAAATGGCCAAAGCAATCTTGAGGGAAAAAAATGGAGCTGGAGGAATCAGGTTCCCTGACTTCAGACTATACTACAAAGCTACAGTAATCAAGACAGTATGGTACTGCCACAAAAACAAATATAGATCAATGGAACAGGATAGAAAGCCAGGAGAAAAACCTGTGCATATATGGTCACCTTATCTTTGACAAAGGAGGCAAGAATATACAGTGGAGAAAAGACAGCCTCTTCAATAAGTGGTGCTGGGAAAACTGGACAGCTACATGTAAAAGAATTAAATTAGAACACTTCCTAACACCATACACAAAAATAAACCCAAAACGGATTAAAGACCTAAATGTAAGGCCAGACACTATAAAACTTTTACAGGAAAACATAAGCAGAACACTCTGATATAAATCACAGCAAGATCTTTTTTGACCCACCTCCTAGAGTAATGGAAATAAAATCAAAAATAAACAAATGGGACCTAATGAAACTCAAAAGCTTTTGCACAGCAAAGGAAACCATACATATAGATCTTAACACCCCATTTCCTCTGCTGCTCTACTATGAAGATAACAACTCTCTCTGCTCCAAGTCACTGACTTTAACACCCATTTTTTCACCCATCTTCATATCACACCCTTTGCACTACAACTTTCTGGCATCTTCCATCAAGATATGGAGTCTATTTCCCCAGTCCTCGCATCTGGGCTGGCTTGGAGATTTGATTTAGCCAAACAAATGTGGTGGGAGGGATGGTGTGTCAGTTCTAAGCCTAGGTCTCGAGAGGCCTTGCACAATTACATCCTTTCTCTTGGAACCCTGCCACCATCTATGAACAAGGTGATTTGTTATGCAGCAATAGCTAACTGATATATATCCTTTTGTTACTCGTTAGTGACTGTAGAAACCTGTGAATCACATATGCAGATGACCAATGAGTGAGTGACCAGGGTGCTGTTTGAGTATCAATCTAAGTCCTTTTGAAACTGTAAAACTGACTACTCTGAAAAGACTCTGATCAGTCACAGTCATAAAAAGAGTCCCAGTTCTTAGATTTTCCTTCTTGGCTGCACTTCAATGCCTGGAGGATAGAGCAGCAATGACCACACAGGATTGGCAAGAAAAAGGGATGCTTGGCAAGACCTTAACACTCTGTTGAGGAGCAGGCAGGGACTCTTTCTTTGTTGATGTGTAGACATTCCTAATGAAACAGCAGGATCTAGGAGCTAGGATTTCCTATTCTAACATCTTGCTGACATCACTCTACCAGTTTGTGGAATTTTAAAAATACCATGCAACTCCTCCTTTGCTCAAGAGGACACATTAGCTTCAGTTAGAAGGGGCTTCCTTCTGGGGAGGGAAACAGTTGAATTATGTATTCAATACACCAACTTTTCCAGTGATCCCCAAAGAACTGGCATCTGACTTTCCAGTCTTGAAGCCCTGACAGGTATGATACAGTCTAGCTTCCAGGGAAAGAACAGAGATGGTGGTTTGGACTGGTAGACACCATAGTTTTCCACTCACTGACTCAGCATAGAGCAAGCAGACAAAAACACAGCTGCATGTTTTTTCCTGGGGAGGTGAACTGGTAGAGGCCCCAAGATTATCTGGCCCAGCTTATTGGTGGGGTTTTCTCCTGTATGAGACCAGTTGGCAAATACTGGGAGAGGTGTCTCCTTTGTACAATGTGCAGACACCAACAAGGAGAATCAAGGAAAATGAAGAATCAAGCAAAGATGTTCCAAACAAAAGAACAAGATAAATCTCCAGAAACTAACCATAATGAAGAAGAGCTATATGATTTACCTGACAGAGAATTCAAAATTATTGTCATAAAGATATTCACTGAGGTCAAGAGACCAATGCATGAACAATGTGAGAATTGTAACAAAGATAGAATACATTTTAAGAACCAAACAGAAATCAAGGAGCTCAAGAACATAGTAACTGCACTGAAAATTTCAACTGAAGGGTATAATAGTAATTAGATAAAGCAGAAGAAAAGATCTTCATGTGAACACGAAGACAGGTTATTGGAAATAATTCAGTCAGAGAAGCAAAAGGAAAAAAGAATGAAAAAGAGTAAAGAAATGTTTAGGAACTTATGGGGTACCCCCCAAATGATTAGCATACATGCGATGGAAAGCCCAGAAGGAAGAGAGAGAGAAAGGAAGGACCAGAAAGCTTATTCAAAGAAATAATAGCTGAAAACTCCCAAAATCTGAGGAAAGAAATGAATGTCCAGATCCAAGAAGCCCAAAATGCACCACATAAGAACTGCCCAAAGGAATCCACACTGACACATATTATAATCAAATTGTCAAAAGTCAAAGATAAAGATATAATTTGAAAGAAGCAAAAGAAAAGTGACTTGTCAGGTACAAGGGAACTCCTATAAGACTCTCAGCAGATTTTTCAACAAAAAGCTTGAGGGTCAGAAGGGAGTGGGATGATATATTCAAAGTGCCCCAAAAAATTGCCAACCAAGAATACTACACTTGGCAAAACAACTATCCTTCAAAATGAAGAAAAGATAAAGACTTTCCCAACAAACAAAAGCTTAAGGGGTTTGTCACCACTAGAACTGCCTTACAAGAAATACTAAAAAAGTTCTTCAGGATGAAACAAAGGGACACTCAAGAGTATGCCATGTCATAAAAAAGTCTGAAACATGATGGTAAAGGTAAATACCTAGACAAATACAGAATAATGCATTCCTGTAATAGTAGTGGGTAAATCACTTTTAATTCCAGTACAAAAGTTAAAAGACAAAAGTATTAAAAATATGGCAAAAACATGTTAAAAGATAAGCAGTATGAATAGATATGAATTGTGACAACAACAATAAAAAGAGTGGAGAGGAAGAAGTTAAAGTATAGTGTTTGGTATGCAATTGAACTTAAGTTGTTATTAGCTTAAAATTATGTTAAAATTATAAAAATATTTTACTTAGGCCTCAGAGTAAGCACACATGGAAAAAAATACCTATAGAAGTACATAAAAGAAAACGAGAGGTGAATAAAAGCATATCAATACAAAAAATCAACAGAACACAAGGAAGGACAGCAAGAGAGCAAAAGGCAGACAAAAGAACTACAAGACTGACAGAAAACTAAAAAAATGTCAATAGTAAATCTTTCCCTATCAGCAATTACTTCAAGTGTACATGTGTTAAACTCTCCAATCAAAAGACAAAGAGTGGCTGAATGAATTAAAAAAGAAAACCAATTATATGCTGCCTACAAGAAACTCACTTTAGATTTAAGAATACACTTTGGCTGACAGCAAAGGGATAGAAAAATATATTCCATGCACACAGTAACCAAAAGAAATCAGAAGTGGCTGTACTTATATCAGACAAAATAAACTTTAAGTCAAAGACTGTCACAAGAGATGAAGAAGGACATTATATAATGATAAAAGGATCACTCCATCAGGAAGATATAACAATTATAAGTATATATGCACCCAACATCAGAGCACCTAAACATATAAAGCAAACATGGACAGAACTGATGGAAGAAGCTGATAGCAATACAATTAATTGTAGAAGACTTCAATGCCCTAATGGACAGAAAATCCAGACTGAAGATCAATAAAGAAATAGAAGACTTGAATAACACTACATACCATGTGAACCTAACACATAAATAGAACATTCCAACCAAGAGTATCAAAATATACATTCTTCTCAAGCACACACAGGTCTTTCTCAAGGATAGATCACACGTTAGATCACAAAGCAAGTCCTAACAAATTTAAGAAGACTGAAAGCAAAGTACGTTTTTATTTTCTGACAACTAAGAAAAACTAGAAATCAATAGCATAAGGAAAACTGGAAATTCACAAATACAGGAAATTAAACAACATTCTTGAACAGTCATTGGATCAAAGAAGAAAACAAAAGCATAACTTAAAAAATACCTTGAGACAAAGGAAAATGGAAGCACACATACCAAAACTTATAGGATGCAGCAAAAATAGTACTAAGAGTGAAATTCACAGTGATAAACACCTACATTAAAAAGGAAGAAAGCTCCCAAATAAAAATCTAACTTTACACCTCAAGGAGCTAGGCAAAGAAGAGCAAACTAAGCCCAAAATTACAGAAGGAAGGAAATAAATATTAGAACAGAAATAAATGAAATTTTAAAAACAGAAAAACAACAGAAAAAACAATGAAACTAAAGTTTTTTTTTGAAAACACATACAAAATTGACAAACCCTTATCTAGACTAAGAAAAAAAAGAGAAAAGACTCAAACAGGCAGAAATAAAAGAAGAGACATTACAACTGATGCTACAGAAATAAAAAGATCATAAAAGACTTCTGTGAACAATTATATACCAACAAACTGGATAACTCAGAAGAAACAGATATATTCCTAGAAACATACAACCTTCCAAGACTAAATCATGAATAACATAAAGTCTAAATAGGGCTTTAACTAATGTAGAGATTGAATCAGTAATCGAAAACCTCCAAACAAAGAAAACTCCAGGACCAGATGACTTCACTGGTCAATTCTACGAAACATTTAAAGAATGATTAATACCAATCTTTCTCAAACTCTTCCAAATAATTGAAAAAAAGAAACACTTCCAAACTCATTTTGTGAAGCCAGCATTACCCTGATACCATAGCCAGACAAAAACAAAAACAAACAAACAAAAAAATACTGGCCAATATCCCTGATGAAAATGGATGCAAAAAATCCTCAACAAAATACCAGCAGCACATTAAAGGAATCATATACAATGATCAAGTAGTTTCTTCCTGGGATGTAAGGATGGATTAACATAAACAAATCTATTAATATATCTCACATTAACAAAATAAAAGATAATAATCACATGATTATTTCAACAGACACAGAAAAAAAGTCTGACAAAATTCAACAGCATCTCATGATAAAAACTCTCAATAAAATATGAATAGAAGGAAATTTTACCTCAAAATATAAAAGCCATTTATGACAAGCCCACAGCTAACATCATACGCAATGGTAAAAACTGAAAGTTTTTCCTCCAAGATCAAGAACAAGTCAAAGAGGCTCACTCTTACCACTTCTATTCAACATAGTACTAGATAGAAATTCTAGCCAAAGCGATTAGGCAAGGAAAAGAAATAAAGGCATCCAAACTGAAAGGAAGAAGTAAAACTGTCCCAGTTGGCAGATAACACAATCTTATATAGAAAATCCCAAAGATTTATATTTTAAAGTTTTATGTAACTATACTTCTATGGTTATAGAGTTAAAAATAACTATTAGAACTAATAAAGAAATTCAGTAAAGTTGCAAGATACAAAATTAACATACAAAAATCAGTTGTGTTTCTATACACTAATAATGAACTATCTGAAAAATAATTAGAGAAACAATCCCATTTACAACAGCAGAATAAAAGAATACAATATGCAGGGATAAATTTAACTAAGGAGGTTAAAGTCTTCTATACTGAAAACTACAAAACATTGAATGAAAGAAAGTAAACAAAACACAATCAAGTGGAGAGGCATCCATTTCATGGGGTGGAAGATAATATTATCAAAATGTCTGTACTACCCAAGGCAATCTACAGATTCACTGCAATCCCTATCAAAATCCCAATAGCATTTTTTACATAAATAGAAAAAATAATTCTAAAATTCAAAAGAAACCACAAAATACCATGAACAACCAATCAATCTTGAGAAAGAAGAACAAAGCTGAAGGCATCATACTTCCTGTTTTCAAAATATATTACAAAGCTATAGTAATTGAAACATAGTTTACTGGCATACAGACAGACATATAGACCAATGGAACATAATAGAGAATTATAAATAAATCCACACGTATGGGCAATTTATTTTTGTCTAAAGAGCCAAGAATACACAATGGGGAAAAGAGAGTTTCTTCAATAAATAGTGTTGAGAAAACAGGATATCCACATGGAAAAGAATGTAATTGGCCCCTAATCTCACACCATACACAAAAATCAACCCCAAATGGATTAAAGACACAAATATAAGGCTGTTTATGTCCTTAATCCATAAACTGAAAAACTCCTAGAAGAAAACATAGGGGGAAAACTGCATGACATTGATCTTGGCAATGATTTTTTGGATATGACACCAAAAGCATAGGTAACAAAAATAAAAGTAAACAAGTGGGAGTACATCAAAATAAAAAGCTTCTACACAGAAAAGAAAACAACCAGTAGAGTAAAAAACAACTTACAGGATGGGAAAAAATATTGCAAGCCGTATATCTGATAAGGGGTTAATCTCCAAAGTATATAAGGAACTCCTACACCTCAATAGTTTTAAAAAAAAACTAATAACCAAATTTTAAAATGGATTAAGTACTTGAATAGACATTTCTCCAGAAAAGACATAACAAATGGCCAACAGGTATAGGAAAAAAATACTCAATATCAGTAAGCATCAGGGAAAAGCAAATCAAAACTACAATGAGATATCATCTTACAACTGTCAGGATGGCTATTTTATATATATATATATAAAAGGACAACCAGTATTGGCAAGGATGTAGAGAAATTAGAATCCTTGCACACTGTTGGTGGTAATGTAAAAAGATGAAGCTGCTATGGAAAACAATATGGAGCTTCCTCAAAATATTACAAAGAGAACTACCATATGATATAGCAATCCCACTTCTGAGTGTTTAACCCCCAAAATTGATATCAGGCTCAAAGAGGTATTAGCACTTGTGTGTTCATTGCAGCACTATTCACAATAGCCAAGGTGTGGCAGCAACCTAAATGTCCATGGACAGATGAATGCATAAAGAAAATGTGGTACCTATGTACAGTGGAATAGTATTCAGCCTTAAAAAGGAAGGAAATTCTGTATTATGCAACAACATGGATGAACCCTGAGGGAATTATGTTAAGTGAAATAAGTCACAGAAAGTTAAATATTGCATGATTCCACTTATACGGTATCTAAAATAGTCAAATTCATAAAATAAAGAGTGGAGTGGTGGTTGACCAGGGCTGGGGGTGGGGAGAATGGGGAGTTAGTAATCAATGGGCATAAAATTTTAGTTAAGCAAGATAAATAAGCTCTATAGATCTGCTGTACAACATTGCACCTACAGTCAACAGCAATGTATTGCATTTAAAAATTTGTTAAGAAGGTAGATCTCATGTTAAGTGTCCTCATAACAATAAAATTAAATAGGTAAACACATACATACATACACACATACATACATAGGAGTATAACAAAAAGCAGCATTTATACCATTTTTAAGGCACGTGCATATCATTCATTCATTCAACAAACACTGGTGGAGTGTGACCACATCCACTTACTGCAGAAATTAGTCAGGCTTCCCTTGTTAGTATAATAATAGTTTTCGTGTTCCCTTTTCCTGCCCACAATAAAAGTACCATGGGCAAGAAAGCCAATCTGATTAAATGAGACTTCATATACGTAAAGTGCAGTCAGGACAAGAAGAAGAAACAAGGTCTTTAGAACTGGAACGACTGAGGTGCATATCTCAACTCTGTCACTTACAAGCTGGGTAAGTTCCTTACTTTCTCAGCTTCAATTTCATCTTCTCCAGAATGGGAATAAAAACACTTAACGCCTAGGGTCACTGAGATGGTTCAATGAGCTTCCACATGGAGTGTGCCTGGCACTTAGCAGGAGCTCAATAAATGTTAGTCCTTTCCCTCTTCACAAATGGCCAACATCATGAAAGTAAATCTTGGTTGCTATGAGTGTTAATATTTGTTCCTATTTTTCTGCCCATTGGTAATCATCCAGGCTCCTTATGTTGCAACACAGAAGTGCCAATTTCCAAAGGGGGTTTGGGCTTTTGAACATGGGCTGACATACTCTACCCTCCCCTTTCCCATAATCTCAGGTAAACCACAGGGTGTCCCCAAATGGATTCGGCAGTTGCCGTAGGCCCCAAGTTTCTAAAAGCCACCAGACAATAAAACACCACTAATGCTTACAGACTGATAAAAAGCACTCCTCAAGTTCAAAGGGAGGATTTAAAAATAAAGAAGCCCCTCCAAAAGATCCAGGGTAAGACGAGGGAGTCTAATTGAGCTGGATGTGCACTGTGACTGTGTGAATGTTTTATCTTTGTTGTCAAAATGCCATCTGGGGTGAAAGACACCTGGAGATCAATTTTCTTGGATTACATGGTCACTCCCAGCAGTGGGTGTGCAGAAATGCTGATCGCCTGCTGGCTCCTCCAGCACCACAAGCAGCTAACCGTGCTGAGACAGAAGTGGGTGTTTTATTATTATATTTAATACGAAAGTACAAAAATTCTAAAGTGCTAAGACAGTACTCTCTTTATCCCTCATACCAGCTGTCTGAAAAGTCTAAAAAGATATTTTGGTGTAGACCCAAATGTTTAGCGCTTTTAGGAGTTTTCTTAAGGCATATTAAATAATTTTTTACTATGTTAAAGCACATGCTCGTTGTAGAAAATATTTCCCTGCTTAGAAAATGTAGAAAAGTAGAGAGAATACAATGTGAATCACTTATAATTTTACCACCCGATGAAATATAATTCCCAGCGGTAATTTTTTCAGTTCATATTTGCAACCTGCTTTTTTAAATCTTAAACATCAACCATCAAAATTACCAACAAACATTACTTTGAATGATTAATAACATTTCATCATATTATGTCCGCTAAATTACCAACAAACGTTACTTTGAATGATTAATAACATTTCATCATATTATGTCCGCTAATTACTTAGCCATTCTGTTAAGATTGAACACTGAAATTATAGGTGTTCTCCATTATAAATCATGCTGCCACGAAGACTTCTAATCACACAATTGAAGGGCCACATGAGCAGTGACGATACCACTTTTAATCACCAACATTTCTCCCAAACCAAGTGCAGGGCCTGGAACAATGTATATAGTCTTATTGAATGAACCCTGTTATATTTTTAGAATGTAATTTCTATTAATATTTTTAAAGCCATATCTCCAAGCTTAGCATTAAGTCACTGTCCAAACCCCAGCCTGGCAACTGAGGTTGGCCTGATCTCCTCACAGAGTACCCTCGGCCACCTCTGCCTGGACCCCAACCACACCAATGTATGCCCTCCGACTGTCCCCTCCTAGTGAAAATGTCCCTAGCCCTCATTCTCACAGCTCAAGCACCTGTCCTCAGTAGCATTAGACCCACCTTACCTCTGTCTCACCTGCCAGGCTGTGGCCTCCTCAAGGGGGAGCCTGAGTCTCATTCCTCTCTGTACTCCTGGTACCCAGCTCAGGGCTGGCAGCTACTGGGTGTGCAGTAAATGCAGCCTGGATGAACGAATTACTTGCAGGACTTGACCTAAGACTGCACTACGGATTCTGAAATAACTCGGGGCTGAAAATAAGTATATGGTTTTTGCTGATTTTTTTCCTTTGCTCTGGCTGTATTAATCAGGGTTCACCGGAGAAACAGAACCTACAGGATTTATATCTATAACTACGTAGTTTATTATAAGATACTGGTTTATGAAACTATGGAGACTAAGAAGTCTCACAATCTGCTCTCTGTAAGCTGGGGACCCAGGAAGACCATATAGTTGGAAGGCAAGAGAGCTAGTAAGCATAGATTCTAGTCCGTGTCTGAAGGTCTGATCACCTAGAACCCCCGGGGTCAGGAGAAGATTGATGTCCCACTGTAGTAGTCAAGCAGAGAGAAAGGAAATCCTCCTAACCACCATCATTTTATTCTAGTCAGGCCCTCAATGGATTGGATGATGCCCACCCACACTGGGGAGGGCAGTGTGCTTTACTCAGCCTACTGATTCAAATGCTAATCTCTCCTGGAATCATTGACACAGACACCCCCAGAAATAACTCGTTTACCCAGATATCTGCTCATCCCATGATGCAGTCAAGTTGACACAAAATTAACTATCATATTTGCTTTACTTTTTTACAATATTTTTATTGAGATATAGTTCACATAACAAATTCACCCATCTTAAGGTGTATAATTCGTGATTTAAGTATACTCACAATATTGTACAACCACACCTCTATCTAAATCCAGGAAATTTTATCACCCCAAAAAGAGTCTGGGACTGGTTGGCAGTCACTCCCAATGCTCCCCCGTTGCCTACCACCACGTTTCCAATCCCTAGGCGAGCCATCATCTGTTTTCTGTCTGCATGGATTTGCTTATTCTGGACAGCTCAAATAAATGGAATCATACAAGATGTGGCTTTTTGTGACTGATTCCTTTCATTTAGCATAATGTTTTCAAAGGTCATCCATGTTCTAGGACATGACAGTGCTCCATTCTTTTCATGCCTAAATAATATTCCATTGTATGGACAGACCACATTTTGTACATCTATTCATCAGCTGATGAACATTTGGGTTGTTTCTACTTTTTGGCTGTTGTGAACATTCATGTACACACTTTTGTGCGCACATGTGTTTTCAATTCTCTTCTTATAAACCTAGGAGTTGAACTGCTAGGTAATATTTTAACTCTATGTTTACGTTTTTGAGGAACTACCAAACTGTTCTGGATAGCACATGCACCACTTTACACTCCCACAAGCAATGTATGAAGTGTCCAATTCTCCACATTCTTGTCAACATTTATTATTTTCCATTTTTAAAAAATTATTGCTATACATATCCTAGTAGGTATGAAATACTATCTCATTGTGGT
The DNA here is from genome assembly GCF_059928025.1 of Delphinapterus leucas. Classification (NCBI taxonomy): domain Eukaryota; kingdom Metazoa; phylum Chordata; class Mammalia; order Artiodactyla; family Monodontidae; genus Delphinapterus; species Delphinapterus leucas. Next base: position 36,852,160 of record NC_143133.1, read on the forward strand.
TTTGATTTACATTTCTCTAATAATTAATGATCTTGAGCATCTTTGCATGTGCTTTTTCACCATTTGAACATCTTCTTTGGAGCAATGTCTATTCAAATCCTTTGCCCATTTTTTAATTGAGTTGTCTTTTTAATTTTGAATTGTAAGAATTCTTTATATATTCTGTATACTAGATCTTATCAAATATACGGTTTGTAAATACTTTCTCCCATTCTTTGGGCTGTCTTTACACATTGATGCTAGTGTCCTTTGAAGCACAAAAGTATTGAATTTTGATGAAGTCCAACTTATTTATTTTTTATTTAGTTGCTTGTATTTTGCAGTCATATAAAAGAAGCCATTGCCTAATTAAGTTTATGAAGATTGACACCTATGTTTCCAAGAGTTTTAAAGTTTTAGCTTTTACATTTAGGTCCTTAGTTCATTTTGAGGTCATTTTTGCATATGCTGTGAGATAGGGGGGGTTGCAAATTCATTCTTTTACATATGCATACCCAGTGGTCCCAGCACCATTTATTGAGACAAGTATTCTTTCCCCATTGCATGATATTGGCACACTTTTCAACAATGAATTTACCATAGATGTTTATTTCTGGACTCTCAGTTCTATTATATTGACCTATATGTCTATCCTTATGCCAGTACCATAACTTTCTTGATTACTGTAGTTTTGTACTAAGTTTTAAAATGATGAAGTGTGATTCTTCCAACTTTGTTATTCTTTTTCAAGATTATTTTGGCTATTTCAAGTCCCTTTCATTTCCACTAAGTTTTAGGATCTGTTTCTCAATTTCTGCCAAGAGGCAGCTGGTTTTCTTTTTTAATAGGGGTTGCATTTAACCTGTATATTGACTTGGAAGCTATTGCCATCTTTACAATATTGTGTTCCAATCCATAAACATGGGGTGTTTTTCTATTTATTTAGGTTTCTTTTAGCTTAGTTTTTTTTGATGTGGACCATTTTTAAAGTATTTTATTGAATGTGTTACAATATTGCTTGTTTTATGTTTTGGTTTTTTGGCCGCGAGGACCAAGGATTAAGCCTGCACCCCCTGCATCGGAAGGCAAAGTCTTAACCACTGGACCACCAGGGAAGTCCCAGGTTTCTCTTAGTATTTTCCAACAGTGTTTTGTATAGTTTTCAGTATAAAAGTCTTACACTTTATTCTTAAGTATTTTTGATGCAATTCTTAACGGAACTGTTTTCTTAATTTCATTTTCAGAATGTTCATTGCTAGCGTACATAAGTACTGACTTTTTATGGATTTTATACAATATAAGTATGCTGAACTTTTTTATCAGCTCTAAGAGTTTTTTTGTGGATTCTTTGGGTGTTTCTGGATATGAGATCATATCATCTTCAAAGAGAGAGAATTTTACTGCTTCCTTTCCAGTCTAGATGTCATTTATTTATTTATCAATCATTTATTTATTTATTTGTTGCTTGCCTAACCGCCCTGACTAGAATCACCAGAAAAAGCTGAATAGGAAAGGGGAGAGCAGACATCATTTTCCATTCCTGATCTTAAAAAGAAAACATCCAGCCTTTCATCATTAAGTATAACGTTAGCTGTGGCTTTTTCACAGGTGGCCCTTAACAGGTTGAGAAGTCCTTGTCTACTGTATGCTGAATGAATGCTTTTTACCTTAAGCAGCTGCTGGATTTTGTCAAATGATTTTCCTGTGTCTATTGAGACAGTTATGTGACTTTTTTCTTTATTCTATTAATATGGTATACTACATTGATTTTGTTACATTGAACCAAAATTGCATTCTTTGGGCAAATCCCACTTGTTTGTGGCATGTACTTCTTTCTAAATGGGTTCAGTTTTTGGTGCTCTGTTGCGGATTTTTGCATCAATGTTCCTAAGTGGTACTGGTCTGTATTTTGATTTTCTGGTGACATCTTTGTCTGGTTTTAATAGCAGAGTGATATGGGCTCCCCAAAGATGAGTTGGGAAGTGTTTTCTCCTCTTATACTTTTCAAAGAGTTTGAGAAGGATTGGTGTAAATTCTTCTTCAAATATTTGGTAGAATTTACCAGTGAAACTCTTTGGTCCTGAAATTTTTATCTGTTGGAAGGTTTTGATATTTTATTATTATCAAATGCTCTTTACTTGGTATAAGTCTGTCTAGATTTTCTGTTTGTTCTTCGCTCAGTTTTGCACTTTGTGTGTTTCTTGGAATTTGTCTATTTCATCAAGATTATCTAGCTTGTTGGCATACAGTTGTTCATAGCATTGCCCTGTAATCATTTTTATTTCTATAAGGTCAGTAGTAATGTCCTCATTTTCATTCCTGACTTTAGTATTGTAATTTTCTTCTCTCTCTCTCTCTTTCTCTTTTGTTGTCAGTCTAGCTAAAGTCTTGACCACTTTCTTGATCTTTTCAAAGAACAAATTTTTTGTTTTGTTGATTTTCTGTATTATTTTTCTATTCTCCATTTCATTTATTTCCATTCTGTTTGCAGGTGCTCAGTTTGCTATTCTTTGTCTATTTTTTTTTAAAGAAAGGTGAGGCTACTGATTTGAGATTTTTCTTTTTCTAATGTCGTCATTTACTATAAATTTCCCTCTGAGCACTGTTTTCACTTCATCCCATAAATCGTGGTATGCTGTGCTGTCATTTTCATTCATCTCAAACTATTTTCTAATGTTGGTCAGTTAGGGATGTGTCATTAATTTCCATATATTTGTGAACTTTCCAAATTTATTTTTGTTGTTAATTTCTAATTTTATTCTGTCGTGGTCACAAAACATATTTTGTATGACAAATATTTTTAAGCTTATTGAGACTTGTTTTGTTTCTGAATATACGGTCTACCCTGGAAAATGTTCCACAGTGCATGAGAAAGATATGTATTCTTCTATTGTTGAGTGAAATGTTTTCTATATGTCTGTTAGGTATAGTTGCTTTATAGTGTTGCTCAAGTCTTCAGTTTACTTTTGATCTTCTGCACAGTTGTTCTACCCATTATTGAAAGTGGAGTATTGAAGTTTCCAACTATTATTGCTCAGTTGTCTATTTCTCCCTTCAATTATGCCAGCTTTTGCTTCATGTATCTTGGCGTTCTGTGTTTAGTGAATGTTTGTTACAGCTTCTTGATGGATTGACCCTTTTACTTTCAACCTATTTGTGTCTCTGAATCTAAAGTACTGATAGGTCTCTAGTAGGCAGCACATAGTTGGAATCATATTTTTTATCCACTCTGCCAATATCTGTCTTTTAATTGGAGAGTTTAATCTATTTCTATTTAATATAATTACTGACAGTGTAGGAATGACTTCCACCATTTTGATGTTTGTTTTCTATTTCTTATATCTTTTTTATTCCTCAATTCCTCCATTACTGTCTTCTTTTTGTTAAAGAAGCTTTTCTAGTGTACCTTAATTAATTCCCTGATCTTTCCTTTTTCTGTATAGTTTTCAGTTATTTTCTCAGTGGTTGCCCTGGGTATTATAATTAATGTCTTAATTTATAATGGTCTAGTTTAGATTAATACCAATTTAATATAGAAAAACGCTGCTCACATATATCTCCATTCACCTCCTTTATGCTGTTATTGCCACAAATTATTTTTTAAACATTGTATGCCTATCATCAAAGATTTAGAATTGCTTTATGTGCTCATCTTTTAGTACAGATAGAATAAAAAGAGCAAACAAAAATACATTTATTCTGTCCTCTGTATTTACTTGTGTAGGTGCCTTTACCTTTACTGGTTTTCTTTATTTCTTCATGTGGATTTGAGTCGCTATCCAGTGTCCTTGACTTCACCTTGAATGACTCTCTTTAGCATTTCCTGCAGGGTAGGTCTGCTAGCAACAAACTCTCTCAATTTTTGTTTATCTGAGAATGTCTTAATTTCTCTTTCATCTTTTAAGGGTAGTTTTGCTGAATACAGAGTATTTGTTCAACAGTATATTTTTTAGCACTTTGAATATGTCATCTCACTGCCTTCTGGCATCCATGACTTCTGAGGAGAAATCAGCTGTTAATATTATTGAAGAACCCTTGCATATGAGGAGTCACTTTTCTTTTCTCAGGATTCTCTTCATCTTTAACCTTTGACAGTCTGATTAATCTAAGGAGGTGTGTATCTCGTTGAGTTTATCCTCTCTGGAGTTTGTTGAGCTTCTTGTAGGTATGGACTAACATTTTTATCAAATTTGGAACATTTTTGGCCATTATATCGTCAAATACTCTTTCTGCCCTTTTCCCTCCTTCCTCTCCTTCAGAGGCTCCCATTATATGCGTGTGTTGATATGCCTGATGACACCCCACAGGTCCCTGAGGCTTTGTTCATTTTTCTTCATTCTCTTCTCTTTCTGTTCCTCAGACTAGATAATCTTAATTGGCCTATCTCCATGTTCATTTTTTTGTTCTACTTAGTTAAATCTGATGTTGAGCCCCTTTAGTTAATTTTTCATTTTAGTTATTTATACTTTTCAACTCTGGTATTTATATTTGGTATAACTTTTATCTACTTATCAATATTCTACTTGGTGAGACACGGTTCTCAAACTTTCCTTTAGTTCTTTAGGTGTGGTTCTCTTTGGCTCTTTGAACGTGTTTTAAATACTTGATTGAAAGTCTTTACCTAGAAAGTCCAATCTCTTGGCTTCCTCAGGGAGAGTTTGTATTGATTGCTTTTTTATTTTCCTGTGTAGCAACTGCACATTCTTGCTTCTTTGTAATCCTTGCAATTTTTTGTTGAAAACTGGACACTGAATATTACATTGTGGCAACTCTGGAAATCAGATTCTTCCCCCTTCTCAGGGTTTGCTGTTGTTGCTGTTTGCTGTAGTTGCTGTTTTTTTCTCTCATGGCTTTTCTGAACTAATTCTGTAAAGTCCGTATTCTTTGTCATGTGTGTCCACTGAAGTCTTGGTCCCATTAGCTTAGTGGTCAGCTAATGATTGGAAAGAGATTTCCTTACACTCCTGGGCAGAAAAAAACCTCCCACCTTTGCAGAGGGGCTCTGTGAGTATGCTGGAGCACACCTTCAGCACTCAGCCATGCAGCTGACAACAATACCTTAGTCTTCACTTCCTTCTGGTACAGGCCCCCAAGGTCAGTCAAAGGTGAGATCTTAGGGCCTTCTCAGGTCTTTCATGAGCATGTTCAAGCCCTGGAAATACATGTGACCTTCTAGATTCCCATGAATATGCTAGAACTATTCAAAACCCTTATTATCCAAAGCATCTCATTCTCCAGCCTTTCCACCCAAGATTTTTGATTAGTCCATTACTCACTCCAACTGTTACCCATTGTCTCATGCAGCAATGACTAAAACATTTGCCTGTAAATAGTTTTTACCAACACCCCCCAGATAGCAGTGGGCAAGTTCCAAGTCAGGTGAAATAAAGATAAGCCTTCCCAGCCAGTCTTCTTCCAGGGAGCCAACAGACAGATCTAGTAATGATTATTCTTTGTGAATGAGGTCTGGACTGTTCCCCCTGGTACTAAGAATATGAGCTATTATTTTCAAGGCTACTGCTGAGGTACAAAGTGGGAAATGGGACTAGGGTGAGTTAAAATACCACAAAGCTTGCTGTTTTAACTGAGATTCAGCTGTTTTTCTTGAATAAGTGCTCCTTGGGTTTCTATAAACCTTTGGTTAATTTCCTGAGCTCCGAAAAGTTAATTCTGACAGTTTTTTTTCAGAATTTCAGAGTTTCTTGCTCTGCCACTTTCACTAATGTCCCCTTGATGTTTGTTTTGAACATGACTAAGGGTGCACTTGAATTTTACAGTTTATTCCCTTAGAATTATCCTGAGCTATGTTTCCAATGTGTGTTCCCCAGAATACTAGTTCCATGGGGAAACAACTGGTACTATATTCTGTGGTGAAATAAGTTTGGGATCTGCACGTTAAATTTAAACATATTTCCTTACTATAGATTTCTCAGAATCCATAATTTGCTATCCTAAAGATGCTGCACACTTTCAAGGGAAATATACTATATAAAATAAAATAACAGCAGGTAACTTGCAGGCCAGAAAATGGTGCTAGATACTTCTATTTATTATCTCATTTAATTCATACCACCATATAATATTATTCCCATTTCACAGGCAAGGAAACTGAGGCATAGAAAGTTTAAGTAAATTATCCCAACTAGTAATTGCCAGAGTTGGGAATTTAATGAAAGTACTTTCCAGCCTTTGCTCTAAGTCAATACACCATACTGCAGGATTTCCCTAACTTAATTTGGCCAACAGAAACATTTGTTCACAGAGAATCTTGGAGAGTTAATGTGTCTCAGAATACATTCTGGAAAATGCTGAGCTAAAACACCATAACTCAGAAACCTATTTGTGCTTTTCTCGACACTTCTGCTGTCATAAATCATGCAACAGACACTTGCTACAACATTAAATATCGATTGAAGAATGGAATGTGGAGCTCGTCTGCCTATAGATTATGCATACGTAGAAGCTTCTGAATTTTAGTGTCTCCTTCGGGGTAGGCATTAAAGGCTATCTTAACAAACACAAAAACAAAACCAAAAGATTCTACCCTGAGGCAGAATTTACAAATATAATTTTAATTTATGAAGTTGTAGAAGAACTAAGTGAACGGGTTCCACCTTAAAGATTTGTTTTCTTCAATATTTTGCACAAGCTATTTTTTCCAATGAAGAAGGCAATTTGTTCTCAGTGCAGGAAAATTTGAAAAGAAACAGAAAATACAAAACTTAATTCCTTCCACTCAGAAGTAATTTCTGTCAGCATAGCTCTTTCTAGCGTTTTGAGGACTTTGTTTTCTTTTCATCCTTGGAATCTTGCCCACATATAATTTTTATTACTAGAATTCTTTTTTCATGCTATTAAAACCCTTCATAAACATCATTTTTTTTGCATACCTTCAAAATATTCCATTCCAGGGAAGTATCATAATTTACAGAATCTTTCCACTCATGTTGACTTGTTAGGCTGTTACCCGTCTTTCACTGTTTTAAATAATTCTGTGATAAACAGCTCTGGATGATCACGAAATGCCAGTGTCCATCTTTTACACAGAAGTTGGTGCAGGCAGAAGGTACACAGCGAAATACACACACAGCAGTGCCAACTGACAGGATACAGTCTCCAGCCATAGCGAAGTGAAGAGAGGATAAATGTGACATAGGGATAGACTCGTGGAAATGAATCCACAAATTCAGCAAAGAAAATTATATCTAAAATATGAAACATCCAATAAAACCACAAGGATTTAAAATTAGAAGTTTGAGGAGCATCTGTTACTGAAAAGCATGGTCTTGTACAGAGGAACAGGCATGGAAAGTTCAACAAACCAGGTAACAGAAGAGGAGCAGTCTGTAGCTAAGGAACCAAAACAGAGGCTATCACTTCCTTCTGCTATTTAAATACATGATTGTTCTAATGATTATTTCTGTATGGAGTGGACACTGTGGATAATTCTAGTCCTTAATCATTTGAAATAGTAGTGGTGCCAACGTCCACTCACTGAGCATGTTCTGTATGTCAGTGTCTGTGAAAGGGGCTATAGGTACTCCATCTCATTTAATCCTTACCACAAAGCTGGTATAATTATATGCAATTGACTAAAGCAGAAAATGAGGCTCAAAAGTTAGGTAACTCGCCCCAAGTCTTCTAGCAATGAGTAACTGATCCAGAGCTGAAAACACATCTGAGCCCAGAGTCTGTTACCTTCCACAGTACCAAGTGACCCCTCTTCAACAAACGCCATGAACAGAAACGAAAACATCTCAAAAAGCATTTGAAGCCAACAGAACACAGATTTCTAAATATATTTTGAAAGGGAATTATTAATTGAAGCTGAATTTTAGCCATCTCTGGGACTCTCCAAGCAAAGTCTTAAGTTGAAAAACTGTTACACCTTAAAACTATTCATAAACATTTTTTAACTTTGGAAAATCTAGTCCAAGAAAATGATCTGAAAGGCAGAAAAGGTGATATGTACTAGGATGTTCATCACAGCACTATTTATAATAGTAAATAAAATGAAAGTAATACAAAGAGCCAATAATAGAAACTAAGGAAAATAAAGTAAGTTCATTTAGTGTAATATTTTGAAATCACTAAAAATGTTATATAGAAATTATCATTACATGAAAAATACAAACAACTCATAATGAATAGTTGGATGTAAAATTTCACTGCACAAAGAATACATTTAAAAAGTACTTAAGCAGAGAGGGAAAAAAATTGTCCCAGGAAATAAAGCAAAATTTAACATTGATTTCAACTCAAAGTTAGGACAACAGCAGTGATTTCTGAACTCTTCCCAATTTTTATCCTTTATTAGTTTTATGATAGAAAAAAATTAGTGGGGATCCCAAACAAATAAATGCCAAAGGATTGGGACAGACAACACACATGTATTCATTCATGCACATGTTAGAGCTACTATGATCTTCCCAACAGGCACTGATGCTGGGAATATAGGGGTGAATCAGAAAGACAGAAACCCCTGCCTTGCTGTAGCTTAATTTTAGTGGAGATGCAAACAACAATTAAGATTTAAAAAGTAGATTGTAAGATGGAAAAAAACAAGATGGCAGAGGAGTAAGAGGACATGGAGTTCATCTCTGTCCACAAATGCATCAAGAATACATCTAGAGATGGAACAATTCTCACAGAACACCAGCTGAACACTAGCAGAAGACCTCAGACACCAGAAAGGACAAGAAAGATCCCCACATAACCAGTTTGCATTCTGCTTTTGTTGTTTTGTTTTTATTTTTGTTAGTTTTATTTTTAATTGTTTCCTTTCGTTTTGGGATTCTTTTCTTTGTCTTGTTCTCTTGGGTTTTGTTTTCTCTGTGTTTCTTATTTTGGATGTGTGTGTGTTTCTATTTTGTTTGTTTCGTTTTGCTTTTACCATTTGTCTGGGGTTTTGTTTGTCTTGTTCGTTTGTTTGTTTCTTTCTTTTTAATTGTTGCTGTTGCTGTTTACTTGTTTTTGTCTTTACTATTTATCTTGGGTTTTGTTTGCCTGTTTGTTTTCATTTGTTTTCTTCCCGCCCTTTTTCTTCTCTTTTCTTTTTTTCCCCTGTTTTGTGTGGCTGCAGGGTCTCGGTTCCCAGGCCTGGGGTCAGGCCTGAGCCTCTGGGGTGGGAGCGCTGAGTCCAGAACGCTGGAACACCAGAGAATTCCCGGCCCCAGGGAATATTAATCAGCAAGAGCTCTCCTGGAGGTCTCCATCTCAACTCCAAGACAAGGCTCCACCCAACTGCCTGCAAGCTCCAGGGCTGAACACTCCACTCCAAACAACAAGCAAGACAGGAACACAAACCCATCCACCAGCAGACAGGCTGCCTAAAGTCATACTAAGCCCACAGACACCCCAAAACACACCACCTGATGAGGCCCTGCCCATCAGAGGGAAAGATGGAGCTCCACCCACCAGAACATAGGCACCAGTCCCTTCCACCAGGAACCCTACACAAGGCGCTGGACCAACCTCACCCACTGGAGGGAGACACCAGAAGCAAGAGAAACTATGACTCTGCAGCCTGTGGAAAGGAGACCTCAAACACAGTAAGTTAGAGAAAATGAGAAGACAGAGAAATACATTGCAGATGAAGAAGCAAGGTAAAAAGCAAAAGACCAAATAAATGAAGAGGAAACAGGCAATCTACCTGAAAAATAATTCAGAGTAATGATAGCAAAGATGATCCAAAATCTCGGAAATAGAATAGAGAAAATATAAGAAACATTTAATAAGAAGCTAGAAGAACTAAAGAACAAACAAACAGTGATGAACAACACAAAAACTGAAATTAAAAATACACTAGGGGCTTCCCTGGTGGCGCAGTGGTTGAGAGTCCGCCTGCTGATGCAGGGGACGCGGGTTCGTGCCCTGGTCTGGGAGGATCCCACATGCCGCGGAGCAGCTAGGCCCGTGAGCCATGGCCACTGAGCCTGCGCGTCCGGAGCCTGTGGTCCGCAACAGGAGAGGCCACAACAGTGAGACGCCCGCGTAGCGCGCAAAAAAAAAACAAAAACACTAGAAGGAATCAATAGCAGAATACCTAAGGCCGAAGAACAGATAAGTGAGCTGGAAGATAAAATAGTAGAAATAACTGCCGCAGAGCAGAATAAAGAAAAAAGAATGAAAAGAATTGAGGGCAGTCTCAGAGACCTCTGGGACAACATTAAACACAACAACATTCAAATTATAGGGGTCCCAGAAGAAGAGAAAGAGAAAGGGTCTGAGAAAATATTTGAAGAGATTATAGTCAAAAACTTCCCTAACATGGGAAAGGAAATAGCCACCAAGTCCAGGAAGCACAGAGAGTCCCATACAGAATAAATCCAAGGAGAAACACACCGAGACACATATTGATCAAACTAACAAAAATTAAATACAAAGAAAAAATATTAAAAGCAGCAAGGGAAAAGTAACAAATAACATACAAGGGAATTCCCATAATGTTATCAGCTGATCTTTCAGCACAAACTCTGCAGGTCAAAAGGGAGTGGCAGGATATATTTAAAGTGATGAAAGGGGAAAACTTACAACCCAGATTACTCTACCTATCAAGGCTTCATTCAGATATGATGGAGAAATCAAAAGCTTTCAGACAAGCAAAAGCTAAGATAATTCAGCACTACCAGACCAGCTATGCAACAAATGCTAAAAGAATTTCTGTAGGCAGGAAACACAACAGAAGAAAAACACCTACAAAAACAAACCCAAAATAATTAAGAAAATGGTAATAGGAATGTAAATATCAATAATTACCTTAAATGTAAATGGATTGAATGCTCCAACAAAAAGACACAAACTGAATGGATTGAATGGATACAAACTGAATGGTTGAATGGATACAAAAACAAGACCCATATGTATGTTTGTAAAAGAATGTAAAAGAAACCTACTTCAGACCTAGAGACAGACACAGACTGAAAGTGAGGGGATGGGAAAAAATATTCCATGCAAATGGAAATCAAAAGAAAGCTGGAGTAGCAATACTCATAGCAGAAAAAATAGACTTTAAAATAAAGACCATCACAAGAGACAAGGAAAGACACTACATAATCATCAAGGGATCAATCCTAGAAGAAGATATAACAATTGTAAATATTTATGCACCTCATACAAGAGGTCTCAATATATAAGGCAAATGCTAACAGCCATAAAAGGGGAAATCGACAGTAACACAACACTAGTGGGGAACTTTAACACTCTACTTACACCAATGGATAGATCATCCAGACAGAAAATTAATAAGGAAACACAAGCCTTAAATGACACATTAGACCAGATTGACTTAACTGATATTTACAGGACATTCCACCCAAAAGCAGCAGAATACACTTTCTTTTCAAGTACACATGGAACATTCTCCAGGATAGATCACATCTTGGGTCACAAATCAAGCCTTGGTAAATTTAAGAAAATTGAAATCATATCAAAATGAAAATTGAATCATATCATATTTTCTGACCACAATGCTATGAGATTAGAAATCAATTACTGGAAAAAAAACTGTAAAAACCACAAACACATGGAGGCTAAACAATACGCTACTAAATAACCAAGAGATCACGGGAGAAATCAAAGGGGAAATCAAAAAATACCTAGAGACAAATGACAATGAAAACAAGATGACCCAAAACCTATGGGATGCAGCAAAAGCAGTTCTAAGAGGGAAGTTCATAACAATACAATCCTACCTCAAGAAACAAAAAAAATCTTAAATAAACAACCTCTCCTTATACCTAAAGCAACTAGAGAAAGAACAAACAAAACCCAAAGTTAGTAGAAGGAAAGAAATCATAAAGATCAGAGCAGAAATAAATGAAAAAAACAATAGCAAAGATCAATAAAATTAAAAGCTGGTTCTTTGAGAAGATAAACAAAATTGATAAATCTTTAGCCAGACTCATCAAGAAAAAAAGGGAGAGGACTCAAATCAATAAAATTAGAAATGAAAAAGAAGAAGTTACAATGGACACCACAGAAATACAAAGGATCATAAGAGACTACTACAAGCAACTATATGCCAATAAAATGGACAACCTGGAAGAAATGGACAAATTCTAAGAAAGGTAAAACCCTTCCAAGACTGAACCAGGAAGAAACAGAAAATATGAACAGACCAATCACAAGTAATGAAATTAAAACTCTGATTAAAAATCCTCCAACAAACAAAAGTCCAGGACCAGATGGCTTCACAGGTGAATTCTATCAAACATTTAGAGGAGAGTTAACACCTATCCATATCAAAGTCTTCCAAAAAATTGCAGAGGGAGGAACGCTCCCAAACTCATTCTATGAGGCCACCATCACTCTGACACCAAAACCAGACAAAGATATCATAAAAAAAGAAAATTACAGGCCAATATCACTGATGAACATAGACGCAAAAATCCTCAACAAAATACTAGCAAACTGAATCCAACAACACATTAAAAGGATCATACACCACGATCAAGTGGGATTTATTCCAGGGCTGCAAGGATTCTTCAATATATGCAAATCAATCAATGTGATACACCGTATTAACAAATTGAAAAATAAAAACCATATGATCATCTCAATAGATCCATAAAAAGCTTTTGCCAAATTCAACACTGATTTATGATTAAAAACTCTCCAGAAAGTGGGAATAGAGGGAACCTACCTCAACATAATAAAGGCCATATATGACAAACCCACAACAAATATTATTCTCAATGGTGAAAAACTGAAAGCATTTCCTCTAAAATCAGAAACAAGACAAGGGTGCCCATTCTCACCACTATTATTCAACATAGTTTTGGAAGTCCTAGCCACAGCAATCTGAGAAGAAAAAGAAATAAAAGGAATCCAAATTGGAAAAGGAGTAAAGCTGTCACTGTTTGCAGATGACATGATACTATACATAGAAAACCCTAAAGGTGCCACCAGAAAACTACTAGAGCCAATTAATGAATTTAGTTAAGGTGCAAGATACAAAATTAATGCACAGAAATCTCTTTCATTCCTATACACTAACAACAAAAAATCAGAAAGAGAAATCAAGGAAACACTCCCATTTATGATTGCAACAAAAAGAATAAAGTACCTAGGAATAAACCTACCTAAGGAGGCAAGAGACCTATATGCAGAAAACTAGAAGATACTGATGAATGAAATCAAAGATGACACAAACAGATGGAGAGATATACCATGTTCTTGGGTTGGAAGAATCAATATTGTGAATATGACTATACTACCCAAAGCAATCTACATATTCAATGCAATTCCTATCAAATTACCAATGGCATTTTTCACAGAACTAGAACAAAAAATCTTAAAATTTGTATGGAAACACAAAAGACCCCAAATAGCCAAAGCAATTTTGAGGAAAAAAAAAAAAATGGAGCTGGAGGAATCAAGTTCTCTGACTTCAGACTATACTACAAAGCTACAGTAATCAAGACAGTATGGTACTGGCACAAAAACAGAAATATTGATCAATGGTATAGGATAGAAAGCCCAGAGATAAACCCATGCACCTATGGTCACCTAATCTATGACAAAGGGGGCTAGAATATACAATGGAGCAAAGACAGCCTCTTCAATAAGTGGTGCTGGGAAAACTTGACAGTTTCATGTAAAAGAATGAAATTAGAACACTCCCTAACACCATACACAAAAATAAACTCAAAATGGATTAAAGACCTAAATTTAAGGCCAGACACTGTAAGACTCTTAGAGGAAAACATAGGCAGAACACTCTTTGACATGTATCGCAACAAGACTTTTTTTGACTCACCTCCTAGAGAAATGGAAATAAAAACAAAAATAAACAAATGGGACATAATTAAACTTAAAAGCTTTTGCACATCAAAGGAAACCATATATAAGATGAAAAGACAACCCTCAGAATGGGATAAAATATTTGCTAGTGAAGTAACTGACAAAGGACTGATCTCCAAAATATACAAACAGCTCATGCAGCTCAATATCAAGAAAAAAACAAACAGCCCAATCAAAAAATGGGCAGAAGACCTAAATGGACATTTCTCCAAAGAAGGCATACAGATGGCCAAGAAACACATGAAAAGATGCTCAACATCACTAATTATTAGAGAAATGCAAATCAAAACTACAATGAGGTATCACCTCACACTGGTCAGAATGGCCATCATCATAAAATCTACAAACAGTAAATGCTGGAGAGGGTGTGGAGTAAAGGAAACCCTCTTGCACTGTTGGTGGGAATGTAAATTGATACAGCCACTAAGGAGAACAGTATGGAGATTCCTTAAAAGACTAAAAATAGAACTACTGTGATCCAGCAATCCCATTACTGGGCATATACCCAGAGAAAACCATAATTCAAAAAGATATATGTACCACAGTGTTCACTGCAGTACTATTTACAATAGCCAGGACATGGAAGCAACCTAAATGTCTATCAACAGATGAATGGATAAAGAAGATGTGGCACATATGTACAATGGAATATTACTCAGCCATAAAAAGGAACGAAATTGGGTCATTTGTAAAGACGTGGATGGACCTACAGTCTGTCATACAGTGTGAAGTAAGTCAGAAAGAGAAAAACAAATACCATATGTTAAAGCATATATGTGGAATCTGAAAAAACTGGTATGGATGATCTTATTTACAAAGCAGAAATAGAGACACAGACGTACAGAACAAATGTATGGATATCAAGAGGGAAAGGTGAGTGGGATGAATTGGGAGATTGGGATTGACGTATATACACTACTATGTATAAAATAGATAACTAATGAGAGCCTACTGTATAGCCCAGGGAACTCTACTCAATGCTCTGTGGTAACCTAAATGGGAAGGAAATCCCCAAAAGAGGGGATATATGTATACGTATAGCTGATTCACTTTGCTGTACAGTAGAAACTAACACAACATCGCAAAGCAATTATATTCCAATAAAAAATGTTTTTTAAAAAGGATTTAAATAGTAACCCATATAGTAGCTAGATAGTCATAAGGGCAAGGTGAAATGTAGAGAGGGACGGAAGGTTTAAAAAGACCAGAGAAGACCTCGCTGACAAAAGATATTTCAGAAAAGACCTAAAGGAAGAAAGGAAGCTGGCCATGCAGGTATCTGGGGAAAGAGCATTTCAGAGAGCTGGAACAGCAAGTATGAAGGTCCTGAGGCCATGCTGGAGTGTTCATGGAAGAGCAAGACAGCAAACTGTGGCAGGAGCAGACAGTAAGAGCAATGGTGCTGAGGCAAGCATGGCCTTGGGATATTCAAGTGTCACTGGAGATCGAGGGAAAGCAGGAGAAGATAGTGTCTGAGAGGTAACAGGAGATCTGATCATGAACGGCCCTGTAGAGTTTGAACTTCTGGCTTTTTTGCTGACTGCAATAGGGAACCACAGAGGGCTCTGTGCACTAGAGTAACGTTGAGCTACGGTTTAACGGGATGACCCTTGCTGTTGTGCTAAGACCTGGCTGTAGGGCAAACAATCAGGAGGCTGCTGCAGTGATCCGCAGAAGACACCTGGGAGGAGCAGTGGGGGTGGTGCAGGAGGGTTTGCTGCAGACAGGGTGAGGGATAAGAGGTGGGAGAGAAACAGAAAAGTCAGGGATGACACCAAAATTTTGACCTGAGCATCTAGAAGAATAGATTATCCATGAGTCGCTGCCAGGAGCTGTTCAGAGGGGAAAATCAAGATTTCAATTTTAGACACATCGCTAACAACCACGTGTAAAAAATATTCCACCTCACTAAGCAATAACAATTCCAATGTAAATAATAAGGTTAAGTATTTGCTTTTTTAATTAGCAAAGATGTAAAATATTAGAACTTTCTTTGTTGGCTAGGATGCACTGGCATACATTTTCTGAGAAATAATTTGGGGATAAAAATCAAGACTCTTTGCCATGATCATAAATTTCACCTTGTTAATTTCCCTTCAAGTAATCTGTTCTAGGAAAACAGAAAAATGTACAAAGATTTATGTATGCAGTTACATTCTTATTTCTAAAAATAAAAAACTGGCAAGAGCCCAACACTCAACAATAGAGATACAGTTAAAATACTATTGTGTACCCACCCACATAATAGAATACTGTGCAGCCATTAAAATTTTTATGAATTGTTAAAACATAGCTTCTAAAGGAAATGGCAATACAAAATGTAATACAGTGTAATATGGTGTAAAAAAAAAAACAATGAATAGTAACAAAAACGTCTGGCAAGGAATCACTAAAGCATCACAGTTGTCTCTGGATGCTAAGAATATTTTTTTCTTCTAACTGAAGTTTTTTCAACATTTTAATTTTAATATTATGAGGAAAAACAATCTTTTTAAAAAATATTTATTTATTTATTTATTTTGGCTGCATTGGGTCTCCGTTGCTGTGTGCAGGCTTTCTCTAGTTGCGGTGAGTGGGGGCTACTCTACTCTTGGTTGTGGTGCGGTGGCTTCTCTTGTTGCAGAGCACGGGCTCTAGGTACACGGGCTTCAGTAGTTGTAGCACGTGGGCTCAGTAGTTGTGGCTCGCGGGCTCTAGAGCACAGGCTCAGTAGTTGTGGCGCACGGGCTTAGTTGCTCCGTGGCACGTGGGATCTTCCCGGATCAGGGCTCGAACCCGTGTCCCCTGCACTGGGGAAGCCCCAACAATCTTATTTTTAATGGAGATGGTTATTCTACTCTCACAGGTAGTGATATAAAATGAAATACACTTAAACCTGTGCTAACACCAAGCCCATTATAATGCTCCCTGCCTTGTGCTGGCCCCTCCTCTCAAAGACAGAGAGAGTTGGATCATCTGGCATAAGTGGGTGGTGGGGATAGTTAAAGGGGACTGAGGCCAGGCAGCGCAACGCTGGCCACCTTGACATGAGAAGATGGGAGGTGGAGGATCGTTCCCCAAATCCCCAGTAGTCCCCATGGATCTGACATCAGGAGGTTTCCCAGGTGATATTTAAGCCAGAGTGGACAAAAGCTACCAGGAGGTGCCAAATGGAATCTGGAGCTTGGATATATTCAGACCTAGGGGTAGGACCTCCAGAATTCCAGACCCCCAGAATCTCCCACTAGATGGCTAGTGGGAAAGGCTTACCCTACAAATATCATTAACTTCATAGTAATGTGGTCTTGCATTTTACATGGTTTAAATTTAGCCTCCACTTTTCACACCATGGCAGGTATTTTGTTGGGTGTTTTGTTTTTTGTTTTTTTAGGCTGTAGCAGATACTACAGTTTGTCTACCCTAAAGCCATTCTATCTTCTCCCTGGCTGAAAGTTCCCGTTTTCTTTGGCCAGTCCTGGCGAGTGAATCCTTGTTGATCCAGGACAAACATGGCATTCCAGTTATTTTTGGCCAGTGATTGGTGGAGGATGAGGACGTGTGACCTAGTTATGACTAATGAGTGGCAAAGGGAATTCTGCAAATAACTTCCAGGAAGTACAGCTGACCCTTGAACAACATGGGTTTGAACTGCATGTGTCCACTTATACACGGATTTTTTTCAATAAATACATACTACAATATGACACGATCCCCAGTTGCTTGAATCCAAGATGCAGAAACAAGGATATGGAGGGCCGACTGCAACGTTATACAGGGATTTTTAACTGCACAGGGGTCAGTGCCCCTAACCCCTCATTGTTCAAGGGTCAACTGTATTGCCCTCCCTGTAAGAGAGGCAAGAGAAGAAAAAGCCCTCTCTCCTCCTTCACTCCCCACCCCACCCTATCTTCAGACACTCTCACGAGGAGAGATGCTGAAGCTGTGGCAGCCATCCTGAGACCTTGAGAGATGAGCCTGAGGGGAAAAGCCAGTAAGGGGAGAGACATTTTCCATCCCCCGACCCCCCACCATTCTCCATGGCTATAAATTCCCACTTGCCCATGCTATATCAGAGTTGAGTCCAAGCTCTCTCCCTCACCACAAGACTCCACTACAGTGGTCCCTACACCTTTCAAGATGCAACCCCCACCTCGAATAGAGTCTTCCTTCCCACACTTTAGCAAGTGTCATTGAATAATTTTTTTCTTTAACCACACAACCTCCTGACACAGATTCTGTCTTAGTGTAGGCTTGAAACTGTTACAATGGTGTCGGTCCTCCAGGGATCCTGACGTTAGGGAACCCTATTTCCTACCTTCCTAGCAGCATCTTTGCTAAGGATTACACAGAACTTGGGTTGTTGTACAAAACTACGAGATGTGTCTTAGGCTTGGCAATAGGCAAGAGGTATTTTGATCATTTAACCTCGGGGAAAAGGGAGAAGAGATCTTGGAAAGAAGGATGGGAGGTGCACCCAGAGGAAGGCTGAACAACGGGTCAACCAGGGAGAGGTTTTACCTCCAATGCCTGCTCTGGTCATTGGAGAAAAGCTGCTGGGGGTGCCTTGGGGGGATTCTGAAGCTGATCTGAGCTCAGTGGGTGTGGTGCCATGATTTAGTTAGTAGTGTCTGCCCTCGCAGCTGACTGGAGAAACCGGCATATAGCAATGACATCTTAGTGGCTGGGGTGAGATTGGGGGATAAGGAGGGATTAACAAGAGGTCTAGACTGTAAAAGGATGTGACTGTGTGCAGCAGGGAGGTGGACAGGGTAGTGAGACATAATATTTTTGTTAGATTCTGCTTATTCTCATTGTCATGACATTTTCATGTTGTTGGTAGCTTGACATGGGGGAAACCATACTCAACGTAACAAACACTAAGAGGCTCATTTATTCTTTCAACAAATATACGATGGGGACTTCTGCATATTGTGCCATGCAGTGTTCTAGTTGCTGAGTGTATAGAGAGAAACATGGCCCACAAAGTCCACACAAGTGGAGTCGACAGCCCAGGGATGCAGCTCGGAAACCCAGGAGTCCTTCAGCAAGACAGAGCATCTCATCCTGAGGGCATCAGTGCAGATGGCGAGATGTGAACAAGGAAGCACCCCTGTCTCTCTTCTCCTTGCCCTTCTTCCCCCAGTGACCTAGCCCTTCCATAACAATTCAAAGAAAGAAAAACCACTGCCCAGGAAAATTTTACAATGAAGGAATAAGGATTTCCCTTCTGACCCACACCTAGTTATAAAAAAGGTCCAAGTACCCTATGATATCAATATCTCTTCCCATAATTGTGGCCACTGTAACCATGGTAAAGAC
The DNA here is from genome assembly GCF_059928025.1 of Delphinapterus leucas. Classification (NCBI taxonomy): domain Eukaryota; kingdom Metazoa; phylum Chordata; class Mammalia; order Artiodactyla; family Monodontidae; genus Delphinapterus; species Delphinapterus leucas. The sequence goes on from NC_143133.1 coordinate 36,871,240, forward strand.
TTACACATGCAGAGTTTATCATCATTACCATCTTGCAACCTGTAATTACCATGTACACAGTTCACCAACTTAAAATTCAACATCTTTTTAGCACATTTTTCCACGGCATTAGCCGATAAGATACAAAATGCAGGTTATGTCCGTATAGATCAGCCTTGTGAATATGCAGTATTTACTAGTGTAGGGTCAACCCTGACAGTTGTTTTGGGTTTGTTTGTTTTTTTGTAATGCAAGCGCCTGACTTAAGCCTTGTCTGCCGAGGCATCCATTTCAGAGAGGCATCCACTTCAAAGACAGCTATCTCAACAAACACATTGCCAGCCACATGGCAAGATAAAGAGCCAGGCTCCCTCACTTCACTGAGGTTCCTTTGTTTTAGAAATCTTGGTTGACTCTGATAACTGACTATTTGGGCCGCATGCTTCATTTTTTTCTCTTCCCACACTTTAAATTCCTGCTTTTATGTTCTAAATTCACCAATAAAGAGCGAACCAACAAATCTCTAGGCCCCCACCCTCAGTAAAAGCAGAACCCCAGGTGAACGTCCCTCTACCTGTGACCTTGCTGTGTGGCCCCACGTGTGCTATGTGATTTCCAGGTCTTCTAAGTAATAAATGAGCATTATTAACTATAAAAAAATAATTAAAATAGTTCACTAGAACTGAATTTGGTTATCATTCAATTTATCCAATGATAATCTTAAAAAGAGGAGAAGATAAAATTGGACACAAGGGTTAATCACCAAAATGAATTAAGAGCCTAGTTAGATATATTTTTTAATCAAAAACACAACAGAAAAAAAATAGGCAAACGTATAAAAAGGTAATTTTCAGAGAGGACACGTAATAATGAATAAAGACCTGAAAAAAGGGTTCATCCTTCTCAGGAATTGCTATCATGAACATTAATAAAACCCTCAAGTTCCATATCAAACCTAGTTAATCAAGAAAACAGATTTAACAACGCTAACACTTTTTGGACAGAAGTTCTTGAAGAATTGTTATACTTAAGCCGTACTGGTGGCAACAAAACTTAAGAAAAATGTTTTGGAATGCCAGTGTTTTACAAGTTATAAAGTTATA